>NC_081409.1:796146418-796887668 GCF_030272615.1 Cryptomeria japonica | reverse complement strand
CTTTTATCGATCAAGCCACAACTATACCCCCCAATCTCATTTTGTTAAAAGGTTGAAGATGAAACCCAAAGTTTCATTCCATTATTCTCCAAGGGAAAAAAATATCACTTTGTTGTGAGAAAAAAAAAACAAGTTGGAAAATTTATGGGTTTTTGGCAAAGAGTCACTCTTCACCAGAAACTCTTGTTGAAGGGTAGAATAAGCATTTGATTTTGTGGAAGGGAACCTATCCCTTCATCTTTGAGCTACTAGAGGATAAAGATCTATTTTTTAGGAGTAACCTATATCTTATTGGAGCTTGAGAGGATTGCATTTGAATCATTAGTCCATGGATTTTAATCTATTAGAAAATATACCTAATTTAATCCCTATTTGAGTGGAACTTCTGCAACCACCTCTTATTTTTTGGGATGACAAATATTTGGCTGCCATAAGCACACTTTGGGCCATTTCATTGAGTAAGTTGATCCAAATGACAGTTGTGCATGTGCTCAAATTTGTGTAGAAGTAGATTTGGAGAAATTTCTCCTTGAAGCCATTAAGCTAAATTTGGATGGATGCCCATATATATAAGAACTTGACCTTGACTAATTGTCCTTGAAATGTAACAATTGCATAAATATGGCCCCACATTTGGTAAGAAATACCAAAAATAAAAAGAATGTGGTTTAGGGCCCCCAAAACTTTCAACTTCACTTTTATTATAGCCAAAGAAAATAGACACATGTCCAATAAAAGAATGCTCAACAATATCAAGATACCAAACAAGGTCATGCTACTACCTTTTCAAAGTCCAATAAAATACTTAAGTTCCTTTGGAAGAGGAATTATATAATCAAGTTGAAATCAATTTGAGAGAAATGCATAGGGAGGTATGAAAACAAAGCCTTTTAGAAGGAGAAACTATAGTGGTTTTGAGAGAAATAAAATGAGGCAAAATAACACACACATAATGTTGAGTGTCTTATTCCCTTTAAAACCTTGACTCATTTTTCAATGTGCGACCTTGATGATTTATTTTTTAAGTCAATAGTCTACAAATGAAGCCAAACACCTTGACTATTCCCCCTTTTAAAAATCATCTCCTCAAGGAGAAGACTAAGGATAAGGTAGGTGAATCATTTGGTTTTTGAAAAAAAGCATTGATTTTTTGAGCATGCACACACAGTGTTGAGGGTTTTATTCCTTTCAAAACCTAGAATTGTTTTTCAATGTGGGGCTTTGGTTATTTATTTTTCAAAAGTCAATAAACTAAAGATGAAGACAAAAACCTTGAAGATTCTTCTTATAAAAATTAGCTTCTCAAAGAGAAGACTAAGGATGAAAGTGGGTGAATCACTTGTTTTTGAAGATACATTGATTTTTTTGTCCATTTACACACACACATATAATGTTGAGGGTTTTATTCCTTTCAAAACCTTGACTAATTTTTTCAATGTGGAGCCTTGATGATTCATTTTCAAAAAGTTAGTAGACTGCAAATAAAGACAACCACCTTGATGATTCTTCTTATAAAAATTAGGCTCTTAAGAAGAAGACTGAGGATGAATGAATGAATGATATTAACGACATCCATGAGACCTAGTGATCTAAGGGAGCAAGAAACCCAAAGTTAATCCATTTTTAGGTCTTTCGATGTAGGTGATTCACTTCTCTCTTTTTTTAACATTGTTTTTTCTATCTATTTTTATCTACACAACTTTTAATATTTTGGCTTGTCTCTATTTATCTAATTTTGTAAACTCAACCCAACACATTAACTTTAAAACATACTTCCATGTCATATACCCCTTTTACAATTAACTTGTAATATCTTTTATGATTCATTTGTAATATTTCTTATAAATAATATAATTTTTTCAGTTAAAACAAATTAAATGTTATGTTTGGATGGATGAAACACAACACTCAAAAAATTATATAAGTTATTGAAACTCGTTTGATGTAACACAAAACTGTTGTAGAATCACCTAAATGATGATAAGTTCGAAACTTTCATAATATAAAAAAATTACATTGTTTTTTAATGATAAGAATTGATAAGAACAACCCAACAACTTAAAGGCCCACACTCTTTTAATCTTGATACTCATCACACCTCAAGACATGATGAGCTCCATCCTTATAAACCATTGATTGATAAAGTAGTCCGAAAGAAACCTCAACACATAAACTTGAGGAGACTCAAACCTTACACATATGAAAAAAACCCAAAACCTCACCACCACCAACTTACCCATCACAGTCTCAAAATTCACTTTAAAAATTTGAGAAACGTCTAAACGGTCTTCTCCATCTACCCTCCAATGTTTCTCCGCCGTTGATTCGACGCTGGTTCGGATTCGAACACGAGACCTCTGTACATAACTAAACTAGGGCACAGCAGAAGCGAAAAACGACAAGACTGACACGTGTGTCGATGTATCTGGGCCGTCCATTTCCTTAACCCTAATTTTTCATCGTCATTTCGATCTGAGGCGAAGATCATCAGGGTTTCCTTGTAGCTCTTAAAATAGCGTCTCGACCTCTTATTTTCTGTACGCAGCAGCTCTTCTCAAATGTTTGAAGCCGCGATCTCCTTATTATCTCAAGGGTTTTGTAGGTATAGGCGGTTCGGCGAGGCTTTTTCTCCTGTTGTTTTTCATCAGGTTCAAGAGTCTTGCCGATGCCGCCCATACCTATGATGCTATTGAGATCCTGCTATATGTTACCAATAATCTTTCTTTTCTTAGCTGCAGGGTAAATCTGAGTAGAATAACAAGGTATGGTTTCTTATTTACAGAACTATTCTAAAAATTCTCTCTTTATTTGAAATGAGCTAAATTATTTACTTTCTATGAGATCGGATTGACAAACGCGATAAGTTTCTTTTGTTTGGTCTCCTTGTTTCAGTGATTAGGGTTTGAAATCGTACGTATTGAAATAGGGTTTGGACTTCCCTATTTTTGAGGGTTTTCAGATCGGGCATTTAGACTTTGTACAAAAAGGGATTTTTAAGCAATAGAAAGGGGAGAGGTTGAAACATGTACATTTACACGTATTGTCCGCAACATATTCATATTTCTTTGGGGTTTTCAGTGCGAGATCGAAATATAGATGTAATGAATGGCATATTCATGAAATATAGATCTAATAGTATCAAGTTTCTATTGGATTTTTTTCTGGATTTGATCTTGTTAATGAATTATTTGTGTCAAATCATTGGGATGACACTCTGTCGATGAAAAAAAAATGTAAGATACAGAAGAGAGGGAGAAGGAAAGGGGAAGGTTGCACAAAACCAAGGCAAGGAGAGAAAATACAAGACAAGACAAGGACAACCAAGAGGGAAAAAAAAAAAAAACAAAGCATAAAGATCACTAATAAAAAATTTAATAAAGAAAAATAAAATAAGATGAAAAGAAAAAAATCCTAATCAAAAGGTTCGAAGAAAAAAATATAAAAAAAAAAGAAATATGATTCAATAAATAAATAAAATATAAATAAACAAACAAGAAAAATAAGAAAATAAACAAGTGTATATAAATGGGGTGGGGGAGGATAAATAAAAAGGAAACTCAAGATATAAAATAAATAAATAAATAAAAGTGAACATAAATGTAAATATATATTTAAAGAAAACATTGAAAAACAAAATAAAAGTACAATAAAAATAACAAACATTAAGTTTCTACAATTCATGTGATAGTTTCGATAAAAAAAATTACACACAATTGGAAAGTTGATCATTATAACAAAAATAATTAACAAAGAAATATTAAATAAATAAAACTAAAAAAATCTAAACTTAAAAAGATAAAAGAAGAAAAGTGAAAACAGAGGGAAAAATCACAAAGAAAATGGAATGAGAGACCAAATTGAGGGGAGAACAAGGAGGGAAAAATGAGAGGCCATAAGAAAGGACAACCCAAACAACGAAAAGGAAAAAACTAAGGTCGAAAAACCCAAAAATAGGGGTCAAACAACAAACCAGGGGCACTAAACCTAAGAAAAGCCCAAAGGCAAAGAGGACAAGAAACTTATAACGGACTAAGAGATAAGAGGGTTGAAGGGGATTTCTAAGGATAGATAACAAGGGAGACCATGAAGTGCTCAAACTCCACCCATCGTCATGATTGAGGTTCTAGGGGTGATTATTGATTTCAATGGCTTCTTTAAGTTTTATCTTAAAGTTGTCTTCTTTGAAGAGAATTTTGATGTTCTCTAAGCAAATATGGTGTTTGGTGGAAGAGGAGTGGTTGGCTAGGGCTGACTTAAGCACCCGCTCATGTTTGATATCTGCACAGTGCTCTTTGATTCTAGTGCTGAAAGAGCGCCTTGTCTCACCTATATAAGGCATGCCATTCGAACAAATAACTATGTAGACTCCAGCATCTTGAAAATCATCCTTGGCGTCTTTGAGGGAGGAGATGCGCTTATTTAACATGGAAAGATGCTTGAAAGCATGACAAAGGCCCTTTTTTAATAAGGATTTTGGAAATCTTCTTTGATATGCCTTTGATATAGGGAAAGGAAGCAATAGGGGAGTCGGAGAGAGGGGCAACCCTAAATCTAAAAAGCCTTAGCTTGGTTGAAAGCACTAGAGATCTTCTTACTTGAGTACCCACTCAATTTGAAGACAAGACAGAGATGAGAAATCTCTTGCTCTATGTGATCATCGTCACAAATTCGAAGAGCTCTCAAGGTCAAGGTTTTAAGGATCCCCAACTTTTGGCAAGGGTGGTGATGCGAAGAGGAGTGGAGGTAGAGATTAGTGTGAGTAGCCTTATGAAACACCCATCGACTTGGGGAACTGTTAGATTTTCTAAGGAGCAAGTTGTCAAGGAAAGGGAGTTGGTTATCATTCTCGATTTCCTTGGTGAAAGAAATGAAAGACACTAAGCTATTAAGGTGGGCATGTAATTCTTTTAATTTGTCAAGGCCGTGATGCCAACAAATGTTGGTATCATCTACATACCATTTCCACCACTTTGGCTTAAGAGAAAAAGAGTGCAACGCCAATTCCTCAAAATGCTCCATGTAAAGGTTGGCAACAATTGGAGACAGGGGGGAACCCATGGTCACACCATCGACTTGCTCATTAATAACACTTTGGAATGAGAAAAAAAGTAGATCTTAAGCATAACTAAACCACCGTGGCCACCTCATCATTTGATTTGCACCAAACTACTTCAATAGAGTCGGGAATAGGAACCTTGGTGAAGAGAGAGACAATGTCGAAACTCACCAAGAGGTCATTACTCTCTAACCTTTTGTCCTTGACAAATTTTTATAAAATGGTTAGAATTCTTGATAAAAGAGCTTGAATGACCTACTAGAGGGGCCAATACTTTATCCAAGAAAGAAGCTAGAGGATAAGTTGGGGAACCTATGGTGTTGACAATGGGACACAAAGGAACATTGGGTTTATGAATTTTAGGCACATCATAAAACCGGGGGGTGACTTCTCTATTAGGAACAAGACAGTTATTGGTATCTTCATCAAAGGAAGAGCAAGACACAACAACTTTGACTATCGATAGAATTTTGGCACACGGGTTACGAGATGAGGTTTTATAGCTATGAACATCTAAGAGGAGGTCAAACATTTTTTAAATATAATCTTGCTTGTTCATGATGACAATGGTGTGACCTTTATCAGCTTTGGAAAGGATAACATTAGTGTTTCTCAATAATTTATTTAGAGCAAGAAGTTCCACTTTAGGAACGTTACATCTAGGAGGTTTGACATGTCTTAAGGCAACATCACAATCTTGTCTCACTTCCACAATCAAAATTGGTGAAAGGGACTAGATGACATTTTCGATATCTATGAGGAAATCCACATAGGGGATCAAACGAGGAGACAATGCAAAACAAAAACCTGTAATGTCCCCACTTCTCCATTAATCACCCAGAAGCATAGATTTGGTTGTTAGCCTTCTCCACAGGCAAGTTCAGTGGTTAGGAGATGATTGGCTAACCAAGGGGGACTTAAACTTAGTCACTTTTTGGCCTTGGTGAACTTAAATTATATAGACTTTATAATAACTCATTATAAATTTACTTTTTTTCTAAAAATAAACTCACTTCATAAAGTAACTTTATTAAAAAGGGATTAATGAAAAGTTAATAATGAATTATATGATTACCCCCTCGGGTGGGTGCCCTTCTCTAGACAAAAATGAGAAGATCCCACTCATGACAAATTGAACCCTCAATTGGACGCCCAAGTTGGAAGAATATTCTAATAGAATCTTAGCATTTTCAAGCCCTAAATTGGGTGTGGGGTTTGAGAGGACAAAAAGAGGTGTACATGAAAGAATTGGCATTCATTTCTCATTTGATATTGACATTTTCTTCCTTGAAGAGCTCAGCAACAACAAGCTTGGTTGGAATTTCAAGTTGGGAATGGAAACTCTCAATCTTCTACAGTGCTTGGACGACAACCCCACACTTGCAACATTGAAGGATCCTCTTTCAGGCCATTTGGGGTCAATATTTGGAAGATATTTTACAATTACAACGGGTTTGAGACAACTGCAACAAATTTGAGCAAATTGAAGGACATTTTCAGCAAGTTAGTTCCCAATTGGTGCTCGTTGTACCATCTCTAGGCTGGTTGTACCATTCTTACTTGGAATGTGAAGTCAATTAAAAAAATGGAGGGTTTTAAATTTGGAATTTATTTGTAAATTCATTGTTGGCAGCAACTAAAGACAGATCAGTGGTTCTTTCAAGGAATTTATAGCAGAGTTGGGCTACATCAACATTTTAGTGGGGAAAGAGGTCGATTATGGAGATTTCTCCTGGCAAGAATTAAAATAAAGTACCCGATCTGCTATTTCTTCATTTATTTATTTTTGGTAATTATATACTAGGAAAATAAAACACCTTGGAGCAATTTACAACACTTGGAGGCTCCTGTATTGTTCTGTGCACCACCTCCAACATCAAAATAAGCTCATCCAAGCTAGCGTAGGACACCTGGTAGACCAATTTTGGCTCTAATTGTGTTAAATAATTATTTACTTGAATTTGTAATTTGTTGTAATAAAGTCGGAATTCTAAGATTTCATTTTAGTCAATTGTTCTTTTATTTATTGCATTCAATTCACAATTTCGCATTGGTATAATCAAGCAAAAAAACCCCAAAATTGAAAAAAACATTAAAAAAAAATCCACCAAAACCCAACAAAAAAACAAATTCATTGGTCAAAGATTGTGAGCAAAACAAACCGTCAGATTAGGCCGAATTCCTAATATTTTTCAAAACCTCTCTTTAATAAGTTGACAATGAGGGGATCAAGGACCACATTGGACAAATGGACCTATAGAGCTGAATATCATATACATATTTAATTAGTATAGATAAGATATTCATGATTTCTTAACTATTAAATTATAAGTTAGTCAAATATGTTGTTGGGTTTTTCAATGAAGTAGATGTCAATGCATGCTTTTAGCTTAATGTTTTTTCAATCTATAAATATGTTTCAAGGCGTTTTAATTTAAACCTAGAAAATACCTAGTCAAATATTTGCCTTTAATCGATGTTTTTTAATCTATAAATTTGTTTTATCTATTGAATTTTCAATAATTTTATAAATTATTTTATTTCTTAAATACACAATTTTTCTTTGTTGAATTATATTTCTTATAATTTTCAAAAAGAAGGAAAATAATACATATTATTTACATCATATGTTTACTTACTAAGTGCATTCTATAAATTAAAAAACGTGTGAAAATAATATAATATAATAAATGAAACATCAAAATGACAAGAAGAAATAATAATTTATAGTGTAATGAAAATAAATTATTATTTAATAATTTTGTCGAGAGGCATCTACATATCCGTAAACAAATTTTTTTTTTGAATAAATTTGGCATGTAGATCACATGTAAATGCATGCACGTTTCAATTTCTCTATAAGTATTATTTTATTACTCTAAATAAAATAGAATCATTGTCACTTGTTTCTACGTATATGAAATTGTTACATCTTTAATGAGAGTGAAAGCGTGCAACATTATTCAACTTCATGTCCTTCTTGATAACTAATAAACTTGCAAGATGATTATGTGATATCTCTAGGCATTGTTTTACATATTTGCTTTTAGAATATAGGTGTACTATTTATAAGTTAGTGGAAATTTGTGTTTTATGGTATTGCTATAAAGATCAATTGTGTAGTTTTTGAGTCAAACTCAATGACCCATGTTTCATGAGTAGTGGTTCCAAAGAACCCATCTCTCATGAGAATGAATGGTCCACTTAGAATCATTAAATTCAAACTAATCTAAAATCTTTAATATATATATATATATATATATATATATATATATATATATATATATATATATATATATATATATATATATATATATATATATATATATATATATAACTATTTTTATTTTTTTTTAACATAAAAATATACTTAGAAAATAATATAAAAATATACTTACATGTTTATATTTATAAAGGCAATTGTGTAGAGAGAGAGAGAGAGAGAGAGAGAGAGAGAGAGAGAGAGAGAGAGAGAGAGAGAGAGAGAGAGAGAGAGAGAGAGAGAGAGAGAGAGAGAGAGAGAGAGAGAGAGAGGTTCTTTTTATTAAGTTATAAATGGCTAGGGCTAATTTTGGATCCCTTTTAGCATTTATATGGGGTTGTAATTTTGGGTATCACTTTTAATTATTTGTGTTACATATGTTTTATTTATATTTTTAACTAGAAAAGGTGAGCAATTAAAACATAGAGAGTTGTAGTAGGAAAATTATCAACAATAGCAATAAATGTCTATTGAAACAACTAGCAAGAAATATCAATATACAACAACCTATAGTAACAAAGAAACAACTCGCTGAATATAACTTTCACTTGAGGTAGCACAAAGAACATCAACCCTTAAATACATCCATAAAACATTGTTTGATCTAGAGCATTTTTATTGGTTGAACACATTCTTTGATCTGTAATTTTCCAAACCAACAACCCCAACATAATCAATGTAATTTTCCAAATCAACAACCCCAACCTAACCAATGTAATTTTCCAAACCAACAACCTCACTATAATCAATCATATCCTCATGATGAGGAATGTCTTTCTCCATAAACACATGCACTATTGTCATTAGGCCCATTTATGCACTTATCTTGAAACTTCTTGATTTGAACTTGAATATTCTGTAATATTCCCCAATTTTAACCAAGGAAAATTCTATAGAATGTTAATATGAAGGGTCAAGCTTGAACAAACCATCTAGATTTCAATTTGAAGGGGGAAAAGAGTGAGAAAAAATGGTCAGCCATCTAAACCTTTCGGTGAAGTTAATAATAACTTATCTCAGAATCTAGGTGATGACATTGTGGTGCGAGGAGAGAGCAAGAAGTGCAAATTTTTAGGACCACACCTTAGGGAAGAGAGATAGGAGGGTGACAAAGAGGGAGCACCACATTTGGTGAGCATGGGCACACAAGCAAAAGGTTAAAAGCACAAACCTGTGTCATGTTTTTATAAAGGAACTAGCCAACACAACTAAAATTGTTTAACTTCGACCGCATAAAAGTGACATTTCTAAATTAAATTTTGAAATGATGTAAACTGATCAAATGTGGAAATATTAATGAAATTTGATATTTATTTTATAAATTCAAAGATAGATTTTTCATTACTAAAAAATGTTGAAAATTAGGGGTTCTAGTTGGCGTCACAAAAAAAAAATGAAAATGAACTTAATTTTTTCTGATTTTTTTTTCCAAGTAGAGAACATATATATGCAGTGTTAAAAAAAATTAAAAAATAATTGATGTATATTTTCTCGTTATAATATTTTGAAGTCCAACATAGCTAAATTTGACAGTTTTCATTCGGCATCACCTTTTGACTACTAAATTTATCATTAACCGAAAAAAAAAAAAATCCTTTTCGAGAAGATTCTCTAATCTAGTGATTTTTTTTTTTTTTTTTTTTTCTAATATCATTTAATATATATTTTTAATTTCTAATCAACCTTTTTTTAACTTTAAAAAGCTACTTGCAATATTTAATTAATAAAAAATATTAAAATTAATCAAAATACTAAAAAATTATATGTCTAGAATCGTGACTTCGAGCACTACAAAAGAGTATTTTTCAATTTTTATAAAAAAATATTATGCTTGAAGAAAAATTGAGCAGAAGTGAAAAGTTTCAGAAATACATAGTTTTTCACCTTTTTTGTGCCACATCAAATGACACATAGGCTAGTCTGGCTGGACTCAGCTTAGTCCGGCCGGACTAACCTTAGTTTTAACAATAATTTTTTTTTAATGAAAGCATTTGAACTAAGGGAGTTCGACCAAACTGAGTCCGATCGGACATCGGACACCATTTTGGCGCCATGCGGCCCGGGGGAAGTCTGGTCGGACTGAGTTCGGTCGGACTTAGTCCTTGTTTTCCCAAAGTGTGACACAACTCCATGCTTTTGCCCAAAAAGCATGTTGTATACTCTTTTTTTAAGAAAAAGTGACAAAATGAGGTTACACTTCCATTTAGAGTTGAGTCAAGGCATCAAAGAGAGTCGAAAGGGGTTGTTTATAAATGATTTTAACAGGAAAAGGTCAAATACTTAACATGTTGGATCCCTTTAGGAAGTTGTCATGGCAGGGGGTGGACAAAAACAAGCTCAGGGAACATTGACTATTGGATTTCCAAAAGAGGATGTTTGTTAGAGTTAGACAACTTGAATTGGGATTTGAGATGTTGTTAGGACATCCAATTAGAATTAGTGGGATGCCACAGGTATTTAAAAACTTGAATTCCTTTTTTAAAAGATGCTTTCCCTTGAGGTTTTTAAAGGTACCAAGAGGTTTTCCATCTTGTTAGACTAAGCAATTGCACCATATGGAAGAGTTAGCAAAACTCAGGCCATGTCTCAGGGTTTTATCAAATAACGACAACCTACTAGAAGTTATATGTCATGCAAATAAATAGAAGTAAAAGGAGTAGACCCATGGGTTTTTAAAAAGGGAACAAGAAGAAGCTTATCTTTCCAATTTAGTGCATGCCAAGATCATCTGAAATTAGTAGATTGGATGTTGTATCAAACTAAGCACTTCCAAGAAGCCTTTCCATCTAAAGCCTTAACAATCCACTTTGTAATAAAACATATACCTTGAGTATATGGGTCAATAATTTACAAGCCACCTTTATCTTTTGGTTAGATGCAATAGGTCCACAAGGTTGTGGGAAAGCCTTTTTTATTTCCCCATTTAGTCCAAAGGAAATTCCTAATTAGTTGGATCAGTTGATTTTAGCAACTCTTGAGGGGAGCCAACAAGAAGAGATGCAAACATGGCTAGCAAGGAGGATTCCATTTTCCACTTGTATTCAACTAACCATGGATAAAAGTTGATTGGTCCAATTCATGAACTTCTTGATTTTAATTATGAACCACATCCAAATGTCCTTGAGGGAGACTCCAATGCTAAGGTATCTAGTTATATAGCCATGCTTAATTTCATGCCAACCATTGGGGATTCAAGAAGATTGAGGGCTAGGATGAGTCATAATAAATTCATTCTTATGCATGGCCAACTTAAAACTAGAAATAGTACAAAAGAGCTCTAGTATGTCTAATGTGTGAGTCACCTCCTTAGTTGAATTCTAGATTAAAAGCATGCTATTAGAAAGAAAGTGAGAGTTGAGGACTTTAACATTACTTGAAAGCGAGATGCCATGAATAAGTTTATTCTAGAGCATGTTAAAAAAGGTAGCCAAGTGCATCATCTACAAGGACAAACAAAGTTGGGGCAAGAGGGTAGCCTTGGAAAATGGATTTCATAAAGGGAATTGGGGGGAGAGGAGTCCATTAACAAGAACTTTTGCATTAATATCAACAAATAACATGTTAACTTGCTGGCAAAATTTGGGGTCAAACCCAAGCCATTTTAGCATTTTGAGGATAAATGCCCAATGAATGTTGGTATTATGTGAACCGGTATGAGGACATAATGACATTGTATGTTGTCATTGATGTCAATATGTTGCAGAGGTGTGAACTGGCATATGTGAGAACCGGTATAACACTGTGAACCGAAATTTGTGCCAAAGTGAAGCGGTGTGCTTATTCAAGGTGAACCGACATATGGTTATAGGAACTGGCACATGGAAGCGTTGTATGACTACCGGTTGGTAGTCTCAACTTTAGGGTTTCCGGTTGAAGTGTTTCAAGCCTTTGTGGCTTAACCAGTGACTTTGTGCGATGAGTTAACATGACAATGAAGAATAGATCGTGTTGCCACAAAAGCCTTTTGTGCGTGAAGAATCATGCATGAAGAAGATCTTGCTATCTACCTTGGAAATATAAGAAGATTGTAAAACGGTGATAACGTGTGATGGGTTATCAATTGCCATGAAAAGGGTGGAAAATGAATGATGGAGATTAATGCAATATGCTCAATGGTCAGGATTGAACCGTTTGAATTCCTTAACCTATTAGGTTTAGGGCTTAGGGTTTATGCTACCGACCTAACTGTTTTCTATAAGGTCGATGTTGTGACTCTTTCTAGGGTTGTTGGCAAACGTTGTGTGTGAGTATCCAAGAGAAGGGATACGTGATTCTTGCCAGACCAAAACGAGAGAAGTGATACCTGCATAGTGTAAGTGCAGAAGGTAAAGAGGAGATTAAGCGGATCTGCATTCGCATTGAGTGTTGTTACCAGATCATTGTAATACCTGTTGATCTCTAACCACCTCAACAATTGGAAAATCCCTTAACAGGGTAGCCTTAACTGGCTTGCTATAAATCCTTTAACATGGTAACTCTAAGCTATTGAGTTCGAAGTCCTTTAGCTATTGAGTTCTTGAAATCCTCTAACAAGGTAACCTTTAACAGGGTTTAACCCTTAATCGGGTATTGTAGCCATCCCTTAACCGGGTGATCTCTAACAAGATCGGTTCCTAGCAGAACCTATTGTAATGTCTCTAACCGGACAAGGCACCTAATAGAGTGGACCTCCAAAGAGTTCAAAACAGCTTCTGGGTATTCATCCCCACCGTGGTTTTTCCCAGTTGGGTTTCCACGTGAAAAATATGTGTGTCATGTGAGATGCTTTTATCTTGTGATGCTTTGCTATTGTTTGTCAAGCATATGATGGTTTTGTGTTTTATGCCTGTCAATAAAACATGTTGAACTAGTTGTTACTATGATCTGATGACAGATGACCTGTTCATGCATAAGGGTGAAATGGTAATGTAGTCTCGAGTTGAGTGAAAAGCTAAGTGAGTAATTGGTTAATGCTTGTCTCAGACATTCTTAGCTTTACCGGTTGCACTCTGTTTCTAACCGGTATCACTGTCTACCAGTCTTTTGAAGTGTTTGCTGTCAAACTGATTTAGGACTGTATTTTTGCCTGTACTGATTAACCTCCCCCTCTCAGTACCGGTTTGGTACTATTTGATCATCATTGAGTTATCAATTGGTATCAGAGCGTTGTCCTCCAGGTCCTTTGTGTTATAAGCTTAATCGCTTGAGGTAAAGATCCCAATCAAATGACGAAACGGGAAGGTCCAAATTTTAACAGGAAAAAATTTAGTATATGGAAAGACAGGATGAAGATATACATCAGAAGCATGGGTGCTCAACATTGGAGCTATGTTGAGAATGTCTATGTTGCCCCTATCGGTACTCTCACCAATGACCAAAATAGAGAGATACAAGAAAATGGGCAAGTCATGGAAGCCCTAATTAGTATTTTATTTGACATTGAGTTTATTGATGTTCAGGACAAGGTAAATCCCAAAGAGGTATGGGATACTCTTGAATATATCTATGGCAGTGATGAGCATGTAAAACAGGCTAAGGAAGAAAGCCTGAGAGGGAAGTTTGAAGGTATGCGGATGGTTGAAGGTGAGACCATTCAATAGTATGGAATAAGAATCAAAAACATTGTTGGAGATATCAAGAGTGCAGGTGGTAAAATAGAAGACTCCACTGTGGTAAGAAAAGTCTTGAGATCCCTATTGCTGGTCTATGCAATAAGGGTTGCTGCTATTTAGGAGCTGAGATCAATAGACAAGACTAAGGTATCTTTGGACTCCATCATAGCAAAATTGACAAACTATGAGCTAAATAGTTTTGATGGCAGTGTTCAAAAGACTAAATCAACTTTTAAAGCTTCTGCTATACCATCCAGAAAAGGAAAAGAAGCTAGCACTAGTGGTGAACCAAGACAGAGCAGAGAAATGGATGATGAGGAGATTTTGATGGTATTTGAAGCTCTCCTTGCCAGGAAACTTCCTAAAGGAACCAGCAAATACAAAGGTAAGCTACCTCTGAAATGCTTTTCTTGCAACTAGATAGGACATATTACTGTAAACTGTCCTAATGGTGACAACAAGGACAAATCGGAAAGGTTCAAGAAATTCAAAGGAGGAAACCGGAGAAACTGTTTTGTGGCAGTTGATGAAGGTATCACAGATGAAGAACCAGAGGATGAAGAAAATGAAGATATTGTGTTTTTTGCTATCAAAGAAGATGTGTCAGACAAGAAGGCTCTTGTCTCCTGGTCTGATAATTCCAATGAGTGGATCATTGGTAGTGGTTGTTCTCACCATATCACTGGTGATCGAAGCAAGTTTCTATCCTTGGAGGAGTATGATGGTGGTGTGGTTTGCTTTGGAAATGATGCACCATGCATGGTCAAAGGCAGAGGGTCCATCTCTCTGAATGGAAAGAGTAGTGCTGACAATGTGTACTGGGTCGATGGTCTTAGACACAACCTTCTGAGTGTTGCCCAACTGAATGACAGTGGCCTCACTCTGGAATTCAAGAATGGAGTTTGCAGAATCAAAGGAAAAGATGGTGAATTGGTGGCCACCGGCATCCAAACCAAAGGTAACCTATTTCATCTGAATGCAAATATAAGTACATGTCTTATGGCTAAATTTGATGATAGCTGGATATGGCATAGGAGACTCTGCCATGTAAACTTTGATAACATTGTAAAGGCTAGTAAGATCAAGGCAGTTAGAGGGTTGCCAATGCTAAGCAAACCAAATAAAAGCTTGTGTAGAGAGTGTCAATTGGGGAAAATGTCCTCCTCAACCTTTAAAGGTAAATCTTTCACTACTGACAACTTGCTTGATCTTGTGCATACTGATTTGTGTGGTCCTATGAAAACTAGAAGTGTGCAGAGTGATAGGTACTTCATGATTCTCACTGATGACTGCTCAAGAATGATGTGGGTCACATTCTTGAAAGACAAGTTTGAAGCCTTCGTAAAGTTTAAAGCCTTCAGAGCATTAGTGGAGAAGGAAAGCGGTAAAAGGATCAAGTGCCTGAGAACTGATCAAGGAGGGGAATTCACTTCTGTTGAATTCAACAAGTACTGTGAAGAACATGGCATCAAGAGGCAATTGTCTACCCCCCGGACTCCACAGCAAAATGGCCTAGCAGAGAGGAATAACCGGACGGTGGTTGAAGCAACTAGAACCATGTTGATTCAAGGAAAGGTAGCTCACACCTTTTGGAGAGAAGCGGTGAGCACTGTAGTCTACATAATGAACCGTGTACTCATCAAGAAAGGTAAGGATAAATCTCCTTATGAGTATTGGACCAGTAAGACACCTGTGGTTAGCTACTTTAGAGTGTTTGGTAGCAAATGTTACATCAAGAGAAGTGAACACCAGAGCAAATTTGATGCGAAATGTGATGAGGGAATATTCCTAGGATATTCCACCAAGAGCAAAGCTCTCAAGTGTTTCAACAATAGGACTCAGAGAATTGTGGAAAGCATCAATGTATGAGTTTATGAAACCTCTGAGAACACCAAGGAAACCGATAGTGAGCAAGTGGTAAGTGAACCGGTTGCAACCTTTTGGGAACCGATTGTCAGTCAACCGAGTACAAGTAACAATGTTCCTACACTAGCAGATGTAGATGTTGATACTGATGGAGATGAGGATGAAAAAGAAAAGCAAGAGGGATCTATCAAGACCATTCCTCGGTATGTCAAGCTGAATCATGATCCTAAGCAGATCATAGGAGATAAGAATGCAAGAATTCTTTCAAGAAGAAAAGTCAGAGTAAACTCATGTATGATCTTTGAATTCAAGCCTAAAACATTCAAAGAGGCACATAAGGATGAAGATTGGATCAAGGCAATGGAAGAGGAACTTGACCAGATAGAGAAAAATGGTACATGGTCCTTGGTAGCCAAACCGAAGCACAAAAATGTCATTGGTACCAAATGGATCTTCAGAAATAAGCTGAATGAGGATGGAACAGTGATTAGAAACAAAGCCAGACTGGTGTGCAAAGGATATGCCCAAGAAGAAGGAGAAGACTATGAGAAAACCTTTGCTCCTGTAGCCAGATTGGAAGGATTTCATATGCTTCTTGCATATGCAGCTTCAAAGGCTTCAAAGTATATCAAATGGATGTAAAATCTGCATTCCTAAATGGTGTACTTGAAGAGGAGTTGTATATAGAGCAACCAGATGGGTTTTCCCTATCTGAAGACAGTGACATGGTGTGTAGGCTACATAAAGCCTTATATGGTCTAAAGCAAGCACCTAGAGCATGGTATGAACGCCTGCATTCCCATCTTGTGAAGATTGGATTTGAGAGAACAAGTGAATATAGCAATATCTACTTGAAGTCCGAAGGAGATCAGATCCTGATATGTGAGGTATTTGTTGATGACATTATCTTTGGTGGAGATGACAAGATGAGTCGTGAGTTTGCAGATGAGATGAAGAAAGAGTTTGAGATGTCACTCATAGGGGAGATTAAGTTCTTCATTGGACTACAGATCCAGCAAATGAGAGATGGAATCTTTATCACTCAGTCCAAGTATGTCAAAGAGGTGTTGAAGACCTTTGGCATGGAAGATAGCAAACCGGTTGGTACACCGATGGTGACCGGTTGTAAACTATCCAAAGAGGATGATTCAGCATTGGTTGATGAGAAGGAATACCGATCAATGATTGGTAAATTGCATTATGTAGTGCATTGCAGACCGGATATTGCACATGCAATTGGCATTACTGCAAGGTTGCAGAAAAGTCCAAGAGAATCCCACTTGGTTGCAGTCAAGTGGATTCTTAGGTATCTGAAGGGAACTGTTGACTATGGATTGTCGTATCCATATAGCAAGGATTTCAACTTGAAATTGTTCACAAATACTGATTGGGTTGGTAATGTAGATGACCAAAAGAGCACAACCGGTGGTGAATTCTTCCTTGGTGGTAGACTGGTGTCATGGATGAGTAAAAAGCAGAGTTGTATCTCTCGGTCTACAATGGAAGCAGAGTATGTTGCAGCTTTCATGAACTACACTCAGACAATTTGGATGAAGCATGTATTGAATGGATTCAAAGTTCCTGTATCTGAACCGGTAAGTATATTTTGTGACAATACTAGTGCAATTAATATCTCCAAGAATCCGGTTTTACATTCTAGAACCAAGCACTTTGAGCTTAAGTATCATTTCTTGAGCGAAAAGGTTCACAACAAAGAGATTGCACTGGAACATGTCTCCAGTAAGGAGCAGTTAGCAGACATATTCACCAACCTCTCCCAAAGACTACATTTACATACTTAAGATGTGAATTAGGGGTATTGCCCCTTCAAGAGGTGAACTAAAAGCATATGCTCCACATCAGTCAGGTATTGCATAATTAAATTTATTTTAGATTGATGTGTTGAAGGATGCTACTCCTCAGGGGGAGCAGCATAATGGAATAGGGAAGCTTGTGCCTCCACTTTGGCATTGTTGTCAAAGGGGGAGAAGATGTGAAGCAGAGAAGATATCTGCGGAAATTGGGGGAGAAGATGTGAAGCGGAGAGATATCTTTGAATATTGCCACCAATGCCAAAGGGGGAGATTGTTGGCATTATGTGAACCGGTATGAGGACATAATGACATTGTATGTTGTCATTGATGTCAATATGTTGCAGAGGTGTGAACCAGCATATGTGAGAACTGGTATAACACTATGAACTGACATTTGTGCCAAAGTGAAGCAGTGTGCTTGTTCAAGGTGAACCGACATATGGTTATAGGAACCAGCACATGGAAGCGTTGCATGACTACTGGTTGGTAGTCTCAACTTTAGGGTTTCCGGTTGAAGTGCTTCAAGCCTGTGTGGCTCAACCGATGACTTTGTACGATGAGTTAGCATGACAACGAAGAACAGATCATGTTTCCACGTAAGCCTTGTGTGCATGAAGGATCGTGCATGAAGAAGATCTTGCCTATCTACCTCAGGAATATGAGAAGACTGTAAAACGGTGATAACTTGTGATGGGTTATCAGTCGCCATGAAAATGATGGAAAACGAACGATGGAGATTAATGCAGTATGCTCAACGGTCAGGATTGAACCATTTGATTTCCTTAACCTATTAGGTTTAGGGTTTAGGGTTTATGCTACTGACCTGACTATTTTCTATAAGGTCGATGTTGTGACTCTTTCTAGGGTTGTTGGCAAAAGTTGTGTGTGAGTATCCAAGAGAAGGGATACGTGATTCTTGCCAAACCAAAAGGAGAGAAGTGATACCTGCAAAGTGTAAGTGCAGAAGGTAAAGAGGAGATTAAGCGGATCTACATTGACATTGAGGGTTGTTACCAGATCATTATAATACCTATTGATCTCTAACCACCTCAACAGTTGGAAAATCCCTTAACAGGGTATCCTTAACCGACTTGTTGTAAATCCTTTAACATGGTAACTCTAAGCTACTAAGTTTGAAGTCCTTTAGCTATTGAGTTATTGAAATCCTCTAACAAGGTAACCTTTAATAGGGTTTAACCCTTAATCGTGTATTGTGGCCATCCCTTAACTGGGTGATCTCTAATAGGATCGGTTCCTAGCAAAACCTATTGTAATATCTCTAACTGGACAAGGCTCCTAACAGAGAGGACTTCCAAAGAGTTCAAAACAGCTTGTGGGTATTCATCCCCACTGTGGATTTTCTGAGTTGGGTTTCCACATGAGAAATATGTGTGTCATGTGAGGTCCTCTATGTTATAAGCTTAATAGCTTGAGGTAAAGATCCCAGTCAAATGATGAAGCGGGAAGATCCAAATTTTAACAGGGAAAATTTTAGTATATGGAAAGACATGATGAAGATATATATCAGAAGCATGGGTGCTCAACACTGGAGCTATGTTGAGAATGTCTATGTTGCCCCTATCGGTACTCTCACCGATGACCAAAATAGAGAGATACAAGAAAATGGGCAAGTCATGGAAGCTCTAATTAGTAGTTTATCTGACATTGAATTTATTGATGTTCAAGACAAGGTAAATCCCAAAGAGGTATGGGATACTCTTGAAAATATCTATGGCGGTGATGAGCATGTAAAACAGGCTAAGGAAGAAAGCCTAAGAGGGAAGTTTGAAGATATGCAAATGGTTGAAGGTGAGACCATTCAACAGTATGGAATAAGAATCAAAACCGTTGTTGGAGATATCAAGAGTGCAGGTGGTAAAATAGAAGACTCCATTGTGGTAAGCAAAGTCCTGAGATCCCTATTGCCGGTCTATGCAATAAGGTTTGCTGTTATTCAGGAGCTGAGATCAATAGACAAGACTAAGGTATCCTTGGAATCCATCATAGAAAAGTTGACTGCCTATGAGCTAAATAGTTTTGATGGCAGTGTTCAAACGACTGAATCAGCTTTTAAAGCTTATGTTATACCATCCAGAAAAGGAAAAGAAGCTAGCACTAGTGGTGAACCAAGACAAAGTAGAGAAATGGATGATGAGGAGATTTTGATGACATTTGAATCTCTCCTTGCCAGGAAAATTCCTAAAGGAACCGGCAAATACAAAGGTAAGCTACCTATGAAATGCTTTTCTTGCAACCAGATAGGACATATTGCTATAAACTGTCCTAATGGCGACAACAAGGACAAATCGGAAAGGTTCAAGAAATTCAAAGGAGGAAACCGGAGAAACTATTTTGTGGCAGTTGACGAAGGTGTCACAGATGAAGAATCAGAGGATGAAGAAAATGAAGATATTGTGTTTGTTGCTGTCAAAGAAGATGTGTCATACAAGAAGGCTCTTGTCTCCCGGTTTGATAATTCCAATGAGTGGATCATTGACAGTGGCTATTCTCACCATATGACTGGTGATCGAAGCAAGTTTCTATCCTTGGAGGAGTATGATGGTGGTGTGGTTCACTTTGGCAATGATGCACCATGCATGGTCAAAGGCAGAGGGTCCATCTATCTGAATGGAAAGAGTAGCGCTGACAATGTGTATTGGGTTGATGGTCTCAGACACAACCTTCCAAGTGTTGCCCAGCTGAATGACAGTGGCCTCACTCTGGAATTCAAGAATGGAGTTTGCAGAATCAAAGGAAAAGATGGTGAATTGGTGGCCACCAGCATCCAGACCAAAGGTAACCTATTTCATCTGAATGCAAATATAAGTACATGTCTTATGGCTAAATTTGATGATAGCTGGATATGGCATAGGAGACTTTGCCATGTAAACTTTGATAACATTGTAAAGGCCAGTAAGATCAAGGCAGTTAGAGGGTTGTCGGTGCTAAGCAAACTGGATAATACCTTGTGCAAAGAGTGTCAATTGGGGAAAATTTCCTCCTCAACCTTTAAAGGTAAATCTTTCACAACTGACAACTTGCTTGATATTGTGCATACTAATTTGTGTGGTCCTATGAAAACTAGAAGTGTGCAGGGTGATAGGTACTTCATGATTCTCACTGATGATTGCTCAAGAATGATGTGGGTCACATTCTTGAAAGACAAGTTTGAAGCCTTTGTAAAGTTTAAAGCTTTCAGAGCATTAGTGGAGAAGGAAAGCGGTAAAAGGATCAAGTGCTTGAGAACTGATCAAGGAGGGGAATTCACTTCCGGTGAATTCAACAAGTACTGTGAAGAACATGGCATCAAGAGGCAATTGTCTGCCCCCCAGACTCCACAGCAAAATGGCCTAGCAGAGAGGAATAACCGAACGGTGGTTGAAGCAACTAGAACCATGTTGATTCAAGGAAAGGTAGCTCACACCTTTTGGAGAGAAGCGGTGAGCACTGCAATCTACATAATGAACCATGTACTCATCAAGAAAGGTAAGGATAAATCTCCTTATGAGTATTGGACCAGTAAGACACCTGTGGTTAGCTACTTTAGAGTGTTTGGTAGCAAATGTTACATCAAGAGAAGTGAACACCAGAGCAAATTTGATGTGAAATGTGATGAGGGAATATTCCTTGGATATTCCACCAAGAGCAAAGCTCTCAAGTGTTTCAACAATAGGACTCAGAGAATTGTGGAAAGCATCCATGTAAGAGTTGATGAAACCTCTGAGAAAACTGAGGAAACTGGTAGTGAGCAAGCGGTAAGTGAACCGGTTGCAACCTTCTGGGAACCAATTGTCAGTCAACTGAGTACCAGTAACAGTTTTCCTACACCGACAGATGTAGATGCTGATACTGATGGAGATGAGGATGAAGAAAAAAAGCAAGAGGAATCTATCAAGACCATTCCTCGGTATGTCAAGCTGAATCGTGATCCTAAGAAGATCATAGGAGATAAGGATGCAGGAATCCTTACAAGAAGAAAAGTAAGAGAAAACTCATGTATGATCTCTGAATTTAAGCCTAAAATCAAAGAGGCACATATGGATGAAGATTGGATCAAGGCAATGGAAGAGGAACTTGACCAAATAGAGAAAAATGGTACATGGTCCTTGGTACACAGACCGGAGCACAAAAATGTCATTGGTACCAAATGGGTCTTTAGAAATAAGCTGAATGAGGATGGCACAGTGATTAGAAATAAAGCCAGAATGGTGTGCAAAGGATATGCCCATGAAGAGGGAGAAGACTATGGTTAAACCTTTTCTCCTGTTGCCAGATTGGAAGGAGTTCGTATGCTTCTTGCATATGCAGCTTTTAAAGGCTTCAAAGTATATCAAATGGATGTAAAATATGCATTCCTAAATGGTGTACTTGAAGAGGAGTCTTATATAGAGCAATCAGATGGGTTTGCCCTATCTGAAGATAGTGACATGGTGTGTAGGCTACATAAAGCCTTATATGGTCTAAAGAAAGCACCTAGAGCATGGTATGAACGCCTGCGTTCCCATCTTGTGAAGATTGGATTTGAGAGAACAAGTGAAGATAGCAATATCTACTTGAAGTCTAAAGGAGATCAGATCCTGATCTGTGAGGTATTTGTTGATGACATTATCTTTGGTGGAGATGAAAAGATGAGTCATGAGTTTGCAGATGAGATGAAGAAAGAGTTTGAGATGTCACTCATAGGGGAGATTAAGTTCTTCATTGGACTGCAGATCCAGCAGATGAGAGATGGAATCTTTATCACTCAGTCCAAGTATGTCAAAGAGGTGTTGAAGACCTTTGGCATGGAAGATAGCAAACCGGTCGGTACACCGATGGTGATCGGTTGTAAACTATCCAAAGAGGATGACTCAACATTGGTTGATGAGAAGGAATACTGATCAATGATTGGTAAATTGCATTATGTAGTGCATAGCAGACCGGATATTGCACATGCAGTTGGCATTACTGCAAGGTTGTAGAAAAGTCCAAGAGAATCCCACTTGGTTGCAGTCAAGTGGATTCTTAGGTATCTGAAGGGAACTATTGACTATGGATTGTGGTATCCATATAGAAAGGATTTCCACTTGAAAGTGTTCACAGATGCTGATTGGGCTGGTAATGTAGATGACTGAAAGAGCACAACCAGTGGTGCATTCTTCCTTGGTGGTAGACTGGTGTCATGGATGAGTAAAAAGCAGAGTTGTATCTCTCAATCTACAATGGAAGCAGAGTATGTTGCAGCTTTCATGAACTACACTCAGATAATTTGGATGAAGCATGTATTGAATGGATTCAAAGTTCCTATATCTGAACCGGTAAGTATATTTTGTGACAATACTATTGCAATTAATATCTCCAAGAATCCGGTTTTACATTCTAGAACCAAGCACTTTGAGCTTAAGTATCATTTCTTGAGGGAAAAGGTTCACAACAAAGAGATTGCACTGGAACATGTTTCCAGTAAGGAGCAGTTAGCAGACATATTCACCAAGCCTCTCCCAAAGACTACATTTACATACTTAAGAGGTGAATTAGGGTGTAGCGTCCTAAAATTGTGACACTTGCAATTTCAACTGCATTTGGGTCTTTACGATGGCGACACAACACGGAACCTGAATGGAGACCCTGAAACTTGTCCACGACATCAAAAATTGCATTTTTCCAGCACCTTGCCTGATCCCTCCTTGCACCCTGCTGTCCCGGGAGGTGGGACCAAAGCGCCCAGCGCCCTGGTCCTTTAGGCCTAGGGCGCCCAGCGCCCTGGTCCCTGGCCCTATTTTTGGGCCCGGTCTCCTATGGGGCTTCGGGTCTTTATGTTTGCAAATTGGAAAATACTCTTTCCTTGTCGGCCCAAGGTCAAAAAAATCAGTCTATCAACCCTAATTGACAAGTATATAAACTACATTTCCTCTCCCATTTTGGGAGGAAGATGAAAAGAGGAAGGACATATGTGTACAAGACGCGGAAACGATATTCAAACATTCAAGCATTCAAGCATTCAAGCATTCCTTCAAGCAATTGATCATTCTAAGTCTCCATTCAAGGCTAAGTGTTGCATTCAAGGCAAGGATTCAACCATTGAAGAGGAGATCACATACAACATACAACATACAACATACAACATACAACAACATCTACACCTTCGCATGTAAGAATACAAACATTCTTACAACAAGGTACTAGTACTTGTTTTACATTACAAACATTTACATTCACAACATTTCTCATTTCTTGGTTAATTCCAAAACCGGGGTTTGACCTAAGGGCAAACCCCTAATCCCTAACCCCCCAATCATCTTCACTTTTCTGTGTGTAGGTTGCAGGTACGCGGCTGAAATTGAATATCTGGAATCCTTGTGCAGAGACGAACAGATCCCCCTTCATTTTGCGGATTTTTCGGAGGACCGTGTGCACGCCGGGCGTCATCGTCCCGTCAAATTTCACTCAAATTTGTAGGGCAGCGCCGTCTCGACATTTTACGGCTAATTCCAGGTCCGTAGCTTCATCCTATATCCCTATCTCAGTTTATAAGCGAATCTTTCTCACTTTTCATACATTCCTAGCTTAATTCTTCTATCTACATTCTTTACAAAAGAGGGTAGCCTTGTTGTCTTAACCCTTGAAACTCATTTAGAATCCAATCTTGCATTGCGTGGGATTGGATCTTGTGGGTTTCAACCCCTCTTTTGAATGTAAAGTCTCCCCTAAGTGAAAACCGTCAATCCTAGTGACCTCCCTTCTCTCTCCTCGGAGTTGGAGAGGGGAGAGCAACTAGGGTTCGATTTTTTTCCGCTTTACATTTTGGTGAACCCAATGTGAACATCCTTTCTGATTATTCATGGTTAGATCTGAAAATTTGCTTCCTTAATTACATTTCCATGTTTGATCTTTTGCAAATTTTAGAGGTTGATTGCATAAAAACCCTAAATTTTCTTTTTGAAAATTGAACTTGTGAAATGTTTAATTGTTAATGCTTGTTTTAGATCTACCCTTCTATTACAAATTATCAATTCATATCTGTGCTTTAATTTTGAAAATTAAGTGGTTAAGTGTCAAAACCCTAATTTTTAAAACCCTCTTGATTCAACATTTGACTGATAATTTCACTGATCAAAACATCTCCAAATTAGTTGTAACTTTGGATTCCGCAACAAAATCATAATATCTTTCATCCCTGAAAATTTGGAAAAAATTTGCGAGGACCATGTGCACCCCGAGCGCCATCGTCCCCGACATTTTTTCCGAAATTTCGGGAGCTAGATCTTACTGTATTTTTCTGCTAAAATCCAGAATCTTCGCTGATTTTATCAATTCTAACACTTTCAAAATTACAGTCAAAGTTGGTCTAGTGATTGCTTGGATTAAGGCTTCTAATCATTCAAAAATTGTTGAAATTGAAATTTTGTGGCAAAATTGTGTTTCTTACTATCCTAAATCTGAAAAGTGTGTTGGCATTCATTCGAAATTTCAGTGCTTTATTCAAATTCTTGCAATTTGTGACTTTTGAAATTAAGTGCTTAATTATACCAACTTTGATTTCCGCTTTCAAAATTGAATTTTGCGTGAAATTGAGTCAACTTTTAAAATTCAAAACTTGCATTGCTTTTGGTATTCCCTCTAAAATCATAAAATTCAAAATTTCAGTTTCCCTCTCTTTTTCAAAATTCAAATTTTGCATTTTTCGACAATCTAGGTAGGGTTCAATTTTGAGATTGCAACTTTAATTTGGCCTATCTACAGATCATAAAATCACTGAATTTTTTCAGATTAGCTTTAAAATCATCATACCCTTCATCCTTGCAAATTTTGAAAAAAGTCGCGAGGACCGTGTGCACTCCGAGCGCCACGGTCCCTGACATTTTTTCTGAAATTTTGGGAGATTGTCGTGATTGCATTTAACAGCTTAAATCTAGGAGATTGGCCGATTTTACTGAAATTTGCTACCTCTAAATTCAAAATTTTCTCTCTCTCCCTAGTGCATGAGTTTTACAACAATAAGCCCTACTTACACTATTCCTGTTAGACGAAGCCTTAGAATTAAGTCTTTCCAAGGTTTAATTACCGAGGAGATGGAACCTAATTTGAATAGCCTTTTTAACAAGGACATGGGTAATTCCTCTAATCCTCTTAATGATGAAGAAGCTCTCCATGAGGTTTCTGTAGAACAACTTTCAAAATTGGATAATCAATTTGACGATTTTCAACAATGGATGTCTCAAGAATACCCCGATAGTCAAGCTCTTCCTTTAATTGAGGGTCTAAAACATATGCTTCAAAGTGATAAGAATGGAATTGATATTTTGCGTGGTATTGCACACATTGTGGATTCGAATGTGATGCCTATGAAGAGTTGTGCCGAAACTTTAGGTTATACACAACCTCCCACTCAAGTCAATCATTTTGTTCCTTTAACAACTTCTATTGCTAGCATACCTACCTTTACATCAAACATAATGACTACTTCTATACAAGACATTCCCCCTATGATTACCAGTCATGGGGGCAATCCTTCCTCTTCAATTACTCCTCTTCCTTCATTTAATCCAACTTCTTCATTCATTCCTTCAATGAGTGTTCCTATTACATCTCCACAAATGAACATGACGCGAGGGGGCAATTCATTTAACCATTCCATTCCTCCTTGTGGTGCTCCTCTTTTCCAATCATCTCCTATGACTAACTATCATAGTGTCCCGCCACCTTACTCTCAATCAATACCTTCTTTCAATAACATAATACCTCCATCTCAATCTAACACGTCTAATATGAACTCTTCAACTGAAGCGACCATTAACAATCTTGCACAAACTGTCTCTTCTTTATAGCAACAAATTGCCTCTATGAATCAATCTAAGTTTAGTGTGCCTACATTTGATGTTGCGAGCCCACTTTCTCTTGACATTGTCCGAGCTATCCCTCCTAAACATGTTGAAATCCTACATTTGGAGCTTTATAATGGTAAAGGTGATCCTCTAACACATGTTAAGACTTCTCAAACAATCTGTACCGATTTTGCTTATGACCAAAGGTTGCTTGCAAAACTGTTTACTAGAACATTGAGAGACAAAGCCCTACAATGCTATTGCTCGTTGCCTTCTTATTCTATTACTTCTTTCGAACAACTTGCAAATGCTTTCATTCAACAATTTCAAAACAATATAAGTCCTAAAGTTACTTTGATTAATTTAATGCATTGTAAACAAGGTGTTAAAGAAAAAGTGACTGATTTCATTGGTAGATATAAGCATTTGTATGCTCAAATTTCTTTTCCAGTGCCTAACAATGATATTCAAAGAATCTTTATTTCTAATTTACAAAAAGATATTCGAGACAAACTTCTATTTTCTGAGTTTACTTCTTTCCAACAGTTGTGTGCAACTCTTCACAATTATCAACTGACTGTGAGTCAAATGGAACAAGCAAATCCTATGGCTCCGAGTGATAAGGGTGATAGCAGTCAACAACCATTTGGAAAGTTTAAACCGAACAAAGATTCCATCAAATTCAATGAAAACATCATCAACAACAATGTGAATGCAGCATCAGGTGTGCCTCCTATTTCTAAGTTTTTCAAGAAAGAAAGAAAGTATACTCCTTTGAATGAATCATTGCATAGTATTATGAATAAGCTATTGGAACAAAATGTGCTTACTCTTCCTCCTATAAGGCAAATAGATCCTACAAAGATTAATTCACCATATTTTGATAACAAATCTTTTTGTCAATTTCATCGTCAACCTGGGCATGATACTGAAAAATGTTTTGCTTTAAAGGGTAAAATTCAAGATTTGATTGATAATAATACTATCTCTGTTTCTGGAGTGAATGATAAAGGCAACACATCTATAGCTCCTCCTAACCAAAATCTTCAGATTTTTACTGATCCATTACCTTCTCATACCTCTAATGCAATTGAGGATAATGATTCCTCTTTCTCATCTGATGGTCTTGTGTCTATGACTCTGAATGTGATTAACTTTGTAGAGCAGCAAGAAAACCCTAAAGAACCTTCCATCACATTTGATTCTAGTGAAACTATCAGGGCACCTGATGGTCCTTTATACATAGTTGCAAAAATCAAGAATACACCTTTCCGTGGAGTGCTTATTGATCCTCTGTGCATGGTTAATGTTATTACTAAAGAATTCCTTTTTACTTTGCAATTGAATCAAGTGATATATGACAAAACAGATGTGATTGTGAAATTATTTGATGCATTTTCTTCTCCTGCAATTGGTTCTATTACATTACCTATTGAGGTTCATAACAAATCCCTTGATGTGAACTTTGCTATTATTCCTTCATCCGAACAATTTCGTGTGAAGCTTGGCTATCCTTGGCTATCTTCCATGAAAGCTATTGCTTCTCCTATTCACAAGTGTTTGAAATTTCCCCATAATGGTGAAGTTGTTACTGTCAATCATAGTCTCTTTAAAAAGGCTGAAAGAACTTCTAGTGTTCCTATTGATTATTTTTGGCCTAAACAATTCCAATCTCTTCCTCCGCGAAGTGATCATCTTTTCAAATCTTATCAAAAGTGGAAAAAAGATATGATCCTATCTCTAAGTGAACCTAGAACACCCAAACTTGATACTCCTATCGTTCTTGAGAAGGAAGTTCTTCCTTTGAAAGATAAAACTAATGTCTTTCCTCAAGAAGATTCCCAACCCATCCCTATGGATGTGACTATATCTATGCCTAATAAACTTTTTAAAAGTAGACCTATACCTCCTCGTCATGATGGACTTGGTCTCCTTCCTAAACCAAATATTCCTCCTTTATATGGAGCAGTTCCTCCTCCTTCCTTTTATAGAGAGAAGAGACCTTCCTCTTCTCCTATTATCCAGCCTAAGAGACCACAACCTAAACACCCAAGTGATAAGGATGAGAACATTCCTCCTCCTCAATCTTCGCCACTTCCTACTAAGACTAGACGAAATCATTCTGCACGTGAACACTGACGAAAGCGTCATCTTAGGGCTCAAGCAGCTGCTTCTCCAACTTTGCAATCCCCAAAAACACCTTCAACAAGCATTATTCCATTTTCTCCAAAATCTCCTAAACATAAGATGCATGATGGTCTTGATCCTGTGCAAGTTAAAGATCCTATTTTTATAAATCTTGATGATGATATAGATGAAAATGTTATTCATGATGAAAATGTTACTCCTCTTGCTTCTGATAGTGAATATGAACTTGTTGATATTGATAACCATCTATCTAACGAATTTTCTAAAGGACTTATCCTAGCTCCTAGACAAGAACAACGTGGCTTGGAACATGAACATAGCCCTTGTTTGGATCTTGTGATAGCTCCATCTACTGTGTTAAATGTTCCTCCTCTAGCGTGTTTCCTGCCTTCCCGAAACATTGATCAGCAAGATCGGGGGGTAGATGACGTGCTAGACTAGTTTCATTAGCATAGTAGATTCTCTCCTCCTCTCTTTCTTTTGTTACTTCTTCTATGTGTTATTCTCATTCTTCTATTTGTTTTCCTTAGTGTTGTCTACTTGAGGACGATGCAAAGCATTGAGATCTCTTTTGGTCTCTCTCATGTTGACTCAAAAGACACATGTGTTCCCTTCTTCTAGGTGACCTTCCTTGATTGGGGAATGAAGAACAATTATGCATACATACATATGATATATATACATGAATTATCATACAGCATACTGACCCCGAGGAAAGCGAAGTCACCTCGTGCTTTGTGTTTTGTATCTATTATCCTTGGGTTTATCTCACACTTGGGGGCTAAATCCTTGCGATAACGTGCTCCTTTCCCTTCTCATTTCCTATATGTATCACTACCTTAAAGCAATCACCCCCATTGAGGTGTGTGCGATCGTTTTAATGTAGGGGGGCATACACCCCGTCTATCCCTTCAGGATACTTGAAAATTTCTTGGCGAACTTGGTATTTCTCTTGCATGACTCATAGTGAGGGAACCTTACTACTGACAGTCATGGTTCTCCCTCGTGATCTTCCCTTTTACTTTGTCAATCGAAGTCGTAAGATCCTTAGTCCACTGGGGGCTTGGTGTGTCTTGCCTCCTTGACGTGGTGAAAGTCTTTCAATGTTGTTTCATTGTACTTTACCGGAAGTATGAGCGTACACCTATACTCCCGCTAAAGTGGGGGCTAAATGTAGCATCCTAAAATTGGGACACTTGCAATTTCGACTGCATTTGGGTCTTTACGATGGTGACGCAACACAGAACCTGAATGGAGACCCCGAAACTTGTCCACGACATCAAAAATTGCATTTTTCCAGCACCCTGCCTGATCCCTCCTTGCACCCTGCTGTCCCGGGAGGTGGGACCAGAGCGCCCAGCACCCTGGTCCTTCAGGACTAGGGCGCCCAGCGCCCTGGTCCCCCAGGACCATGGCGCCCAACACCCTGGTCCCTGGCCCCTGGTCCTTCAGGACTAGGGCGCCCAGTGCCCTGGTCCCCCAGGACCATGGCGCCCAACACTCTGGTCCCTGGCCCTATTTTTGGGCCCGGTCTCCTATGGGGCTTCGGGTCTTTATGTTTGCAAATTGGAAAATACTCTTTCCTTGTCGGCCTAAGGTCGAAAAAATCAGTCTATCAACCCTAATTGACAAGTATATAAACTACATTTCCTCTCCCATTTTGGGAGGAAGATGAAAAGAGGAAGGACATATGTGTACAAGACACGGAAACGATATTCAAACATTCAAGCATTCAAGCATTCCTTCAAGCAATTGATCATTCTAAGTCTCCATTCAAGGCTAAGTGTTGCATTCAAGGCAAGGATTCAACCATTGAAGAGGAGATCACATACAACATACAACATACAACATACAACAACATCTACACCTTCGCATGTAAGAATACAAACATTCTTACAACAAGGTACTAGTACTTGTTTTACATTACAAACATTTACATTTACAGCATTTCTCATTTCTTGGTTAATTCCAAAACCGGGGTTTGACCTAAGGGCAAACCCCTAATCCCTAACCCCCCAATCGTCTTCACTTTTCTGTGTGTAGGTTGCAGGCACACGGCTGAAATTGAAGATCTGGAATCCTTGTGCAGAGACGAACAGATCCCCCTTCGTTTCGCGGATTTTTTGGAGGACCGTGTGCACACCGGGCACCATCGTCCCATCAAATTTCGCTCAAATTTGCAGGACAGCGCCGTCTCGACATTTTACTGCTAATTCCAGGTCCACAACTTCATCCTATATCCCTATCTCAGTTTATAAGCGAATCTTTCTCACTTTTCATACATTCCTAGCTTAATTCTTCTATCTACATTCTTTACAAAAGAGGGTAGCCTTGCTGTCTTAACCCTTGAAACTCATTTAGAATCCAATCTTGCATTGCGTGGGATTGGATCTTGTGGGTTTCAACCCCTCTTTTGAATGTAAAGTCTCCCCTAAGTGAAAACTGTCAATCCTAGTGACCTCCCTTCTCTCTCCTCGGAGTTGGAGAGGGGAGAGCAACTAGGGTTTGATTTTTTTCCGCTTTACATAGGGGTACTGCCCCTTCAGGAGGTGAACTAAAAGCATATGCTCCACATCAGTCAGGTATTGCATAGTTAAATTTATTTTAGATTGATGTGTTGAAGGATGCTACTCCTCAGGGGGAGCAACATAATGGAATAGGGAAGCTTGTGCCTCCACTTTGGCATTGTTGTCAAAGGGGGAGAATATGTGAAGCGGAGAAGATATCTACATAAATTGGGGGAGAAGATGTGAAGCGGAGAGATATCTTTGTATATTTCCATCAATGCCAAAGGGGGAGATTGTTGGCATTATGTGAACCGGTATGAGGACATAATGACATTGTATGTTGTCATTGATGTCAATATGTTGCAGATATGTGAACCGGCATATGTGAGAACCGGTATAACATTGTGAACCGACATTTGTGCCAAAGTGAAGTGGTGTGCTTGTTCAAGGTGAACCGGCATATGGTTATAGGAACCAGCACATGGAAGCGTTGCATGACTACCGGTTGGTAGTCTCAACTTTAGGGTTTCCGGTTGAAGTGCTTCAAGCCTATGTGGCTCAACCGATGACTTTGTGCGATGAGTTAGAATGACAACAAAGAATAGATCATGTTGCCACGTAAGCCTTGTGTGCGTGAAGGATCGTGCATGAAGAAGATCTTGCCTATCTACCTCAGGAATATGAGAAGACTGTAAAATGGTGATAACTTGTGATGGGTTATCGGCCGCCATGAAAATGATGGAAAACAAACAATGGAGATTAATGCAGTATGGTCAATGGTCAGGATTGAACCATTTGAATTCCTTAACCTATTAGGTTTAGGGTTTAGGGTTTATGCTACCAACCTAACTATTTTCTATAAGGTCGATGTTGTGACTCTTTCTAGGGTTGTTGGCAAAAGTTGTGTGTGAGTATCCAAGAGAAGGGATACGTGATTCTTGCCAGACCAAAAGGAGAGAAATGATACCTGCATAGTGTAAGTGCAGAAGGTAAAGAGGAGCTTAAGCAGATTTGCATTGGCATTGAGTGTTGTTACCAAATCATTGTAATACCTGTTGATCTCTAACCACCTCAACAATTGGAAAATCCCTTAACAAGGTAGCCCTAACCGGCTTGCTGTAAATCCTTTAACAGGGTAACTCAAAGCTACTGAGTTCGAAGTCCTTTAGCTATTGAGTTCTTGAAATCCTCTAACAAGGTAACCTTTAACAGGGTTTAACCCTTAATCGGGTATTGTAGCCATCCCTTAACCGGGTGATCTCTAACAGGATCGGTTCCTAGCAGAACCTATTGTAATGTCTCTAACCAGACAAGGCTCCTAATAGAGCGGACTTCCAAAGAGTTCAAAACAGCTTGTGGGTATTCATCCCCACCGTGGTTTTTCCCAGTTGGGTTTCCACGTGAAAAATATGTGTGTCATGTGAGATGCTTTTATCTTGTGATGCTTTGCTATTGTTTGTCAAGCATATGATGGTTATGTGTTTTATCCCTATCAATAAAACATGTTGAACTAGTTGTTACTATGATTTGATGATAGATGACCTGTTTATGCATAAGGGTGAAATGGTAGTGTAGTCTCGAGTTGAGTGAAAAGCTAAGTGAGTAATCGGTTAATGCTTGTCTCAAACATTTTTAGTTTTACCGGTTGCACTCTGTTTCTAACCGGTATCACTATCTGCCAGTCTTTTGAAGTGTTTGTTGTCAAACTGATTTAGGACTGTATTTTTGCCTGTACTGATTCACCCCCCCCTCTCAGTACCGGTTTGGTACTATTTGATCATCATTCATTTATAAATGAATACAATCATGAGCTTTATCAAAATCAAGTTTAATAATAAGAGCATTTTGAGTAGTTTGTCTTGCCCATTTGATGATTTCCCAAGAAGGAATGAAATAATCAAGAAGGAATCTCCCTCCCAAGTAGGCGGTTTGTTCAGGACAAACAATGTCTTGAGTGTTTTGTTTAATTCTCTAAGCAAGCATTTTAGTGATTATTTTGTATGAAGTGTTGAGGAGTGTAAAATGTTGCCATCCATTAATAATATATCCATCCTTACCTTCGGGAATGAGTTTCATCAAACGTTAATTAATATTAGGGCACAAAGATCTAGTTTCAATTCCTTAAAGATACATATTATAGAAGTCTTCACACATATGTGGCCAAAGAGCATGATAAAACTCAACTAGTAGACCATCACTTCCAAGACTTCTTTCCTTTGCCATGCACATAAGGGCTTTGTCAAACTCTTCATGGAAGGAAGGTGATCAAGAAACTTGTTGTATTCAATGTATTTTTTTGAGGTATGCATCCAACCACACAATCTAGGATAGGAATAAGGCAATCACAAATTTTTAAGTTTTCATAAAATATTTTTAAAATGGCATTATGGGTGGCTTGGATGGAACCATCCATAGATTTAATGGTAGAGATATATTATATTTTATGTTTGTGTTGCAGATATTGAAATAAAATTTTTGTTCCACTATCCCCCTCCTTGATCCACTAGAGTCAGGAGCATACTTGAGCAACTTTGCCTTTATGAGAAGCCATTTTACTAAGAGCATTCTCAATATTGATAATTGATTGTTGTATAAAAATGTTATGAGTTCTAAATCCAAGAGAGATCAACCATGTTCAAGTTGTCCTTTGAGGGATTTCTTCAAGTCCATGGCAACTAGTAGTATCATATCTCCCATATTTATGAAGGAAGTACATCTAGCAATGGTTCTCTCCCACCAAGTGATCAGCCTATGCTATTGAGGTTTTGTTTCAAAGTTCCAAGTAGTAATTAAACCATTAATACAATCCAAGTTCTTGAGATGGGACACATTTAATTTAAAAGGTAGATCATTAAAGAGGGACATGTAGTTGGAGAGATCAAGTATGGTAAAAATGGGAAGACAATCTAAAAAAGTGATTGAGAGGTCTAGACAAACAAAATGATTGTTACAAGGTAAATTTGGGAAATTGGGAGAAATATTGAAATGGTCCAACCTACTCATTATTCTCAATAAGCCTTCACGGAAATTTCTCCAAGTGTACTAATGAGGAAAATGAATGTTGTTTTTTACCATGAAGGTGACCATGAACCCCAAGGGAATTACATGCCAAGGTGTGGCTTCAAATAAAAATTGGAATAAGTGAGAAGAGTTGTTCCAACTATAATTAGATGGGTGTTCAACCGTGTTAAAGTTGTCTAAAAGATCCAATTAGAGAGGTGTAGATGAATCCATTCCCATAATTAAATTCTTTCAATGGGAGAATTAGGGGTATGAATCAAACAAAATTCACTGAGTGTATCATTAATGATAACAAAAGCCCAAACACTTGGTGATTATTAGGATCAGATTTGGTAGCCACAATCTCTTTAGCTAACCAAGGGGCAAGGCCCAAAAAAGTACCTCCACCATCAAGATCATGATTAGAATGGAAGAAAAGGGATCCTTGCCAAATGACAACAAGGGTAGCATCTAAATGGGTGGCACTAGATTTGACTTCTTGAAGCATTAGAATATCGAGCTGATTATGCTAAATAAATTATTTAACTTGATATTTATGAGCGGGAATCATCAAACCCCACAAGCTCCATGATTGAATACGACACTTCATTAATATGAGTCAGGAAGGATGTTCTCATCCATAAGAAACACATTAATCTCCACAAGCTCCATGATTGAATATGGCACTTTATTAAGATGAATCAGGAAGGATGTGTTGCAAGGTGTGCGCCCTTGGTTTCCTTGTGTTGTGTAGCGCAACGCTCGGGTTTGTGACATGGCTTAATCACCTCCTGTTGATTCTATAAGTCTAGTGGTTGTATCGGGCATTAATAGGTCGATCTTTTGGTGCAACGACAACCACACTTGTAACAAGTGGTATCAGAGCTTGGTCATAGGTTCAAACCCCTCGCTTGCGCTGGGGGGATTATTTCAAGGTGTGCACCCTTGGTCTCCTTGTGTTGTGCAGTGCAACACTCAGGTTTGTGACATGGCTTAACTGCCTCATGTGGATTGTATCAGGCATTAACAGGTTGAACTTTTGGTGCAACGACAACCACACTTGTAACAGGATGTCCTCATCCATAAGAAACACATTAAATTAATTTTCCACAAAACAAGTTTCTACAACCATAGATTGGTCTTGATCAAGGCAACATTTAAATGATAAAAGGTTCTAATATTTAATGGGGTTACTAGGATGGGAAGGAAGGCATGACACTTGAGACATGTTTTTGCCAGTGATAAGAGTTTCCATCCTTTTTAATGATCTAATCTCATATTCAATAATAGCTTCTTTAAAATATTTGGATTCAAGGGGGGGTTGACAAGCGGGGGGGGGGATGGATGGTGGAAGGGGTGGATTGGAGTAGGATTGATTATTGATAAGGGGAGGGTGTTTAGATATAGAGGCATTCATATTTTATTCGACAAGGGCAGCAATGATGGGATGAAAGCTGACTAGAGGTGATTGAGTTGGTCTAGGTTTTTGGAAAGGAAGCACATCAATGATACCTTCCTTGTAACAATAGAAGTAGGCATTAGTTTTGTCGAGGTAGATGATTTGTTGATCCAATTCAAGACCCGGTCCATGTCCAACTAGCTTGATAGGATTTGGAAGATAATTTTTCAAGCCTATTTCAACATAGAATTTAGGATGTGCACATAGGTTGACCCATTTAGTAGAATATTTTTTACATCAAAGCACCTTCCCCAATTTGGATACAATGTCTTTTATAAAAGGGAAAAAAACCAAAGTAAGGAATGGAAATTCAATCCAAATAGGATATTTTGATTTGGTTATGCCTCCAGGATGAAATTCAAGGTCATAAGCTTGAAGGTAGCATGCTTGGCCACACATAATCCATAAGCCATATTGTAGAGTAGCATGTGCATGACCTGGGTTTGAAAAGGTGCATGGTACATATCCCCTACTAAGACCCCTAAATGATTCTATGTTCCATTCCTTCAACTTCTAGTTATTATAGGACCATTTAAAGAATTCTTGCTCAAATCAGATACCTTTGAGAAAAAAAAGGATGATTTATTTTCTCTATAGTTTGAAATAACTTCAATAATTTCACTAGGTAATAGAAATGAAACCATTTTACCTTTAGAGTAGGAGTCATGTGGCTCCATCAATTGTTGAAGTTGGGGACTATGTATATCCTTTGTAACATTGGTCTAGAATGTTCATTTGCTTTATGTGTCTTGTGTAAGACTTTTGAAATTAAAAATATTAAACATTTGCAACCATCAAGTTAAATTCAAAGAAATCAAACTTTGAAAATATCGACTCCAAAAATTCTCTTTAATAAGGTTGAAAATATTGTCATAATATACCCTCAAATCCAAATCATATACCAACATCCTAAATCAACCCAAAACATAAAACATAATTCAAAATTCATCATCCTAATAATAATCCAAAATCATAACTCCAAGCCCAATCCATAATATATTATTCAAATCAAATCACAACTCCCATGCAACCAAATCAAACTCGCAATTGAATTCAAGACCTTAAACCAAAACCAAATCATTATTACTAATATTGCATTGCTTAAGAATATCTTGAATTTAGCTATCAACCTAAATCCAATCCAATCCTAGTAATCTTATCTCTCTTAAGAACTTATCCTATAGGTATATGCATCAATATGTGACACAAAAAGGGGGTTGTAAGATGCCACTTTTTTTTTTTGAAATCGGCAGCCTAACCTTCAACGAGAAAATCAAGATAGTTATGCTCAAAATTTGAATATGCAACAAGAACAAGAGTTGTAGTGCTCTAAATCTACTTTCTAAACTAATAATTTATTCTGAAAATGATGAAGATTAAGGGCTTCAAAAATAGAGAACACACAAAGTGGTACTAATTTCTTTAGAAAAAAACATAGTGTCTTGTGCACTCCTTCTAAAATGTTAACTTTTTTTAGAATTTCAAATTTTTCTTTGGTGAGAAATTAGCTAACACCATGTAGTTTATGCCATATTTTTTAGCTAATTTTTAATGAATATATGATTTTTTACTAATTTTTGAAGTGGACACATCCTGAAAAAATAGAAATTTGAGCGACCCCACCCCCGCTCCCCTCCACCCCCTCTCCCCCCCCTCCCCCCCCCCCCCAAATATTTTTGAAAACTAAGTGAAAATAAAAACTTTTTTCAATATGTGTAGAGTGAAATCTAGTTTCTAAAAATGTAATTTGTTTCAAAATTAAATGAACATGTAAAAATCTATACCCAAAATACCACATGTTGGTTTTGACAAAAAAATAGACACTCACAAAAGAAATTAAAGATGAAAACTAGGTTAATAAAATAAAATAAAAATAATATTGTTAGACAACTAAGAAAGAGCTTAACATCATCGTGGTATTTGTTTAAATGTGCATTGAAACTGGTGCAGAAGCACCTAATGCGAAATTAGGTCAATAATGCAAATAGGGGTCTAATAGTATGTTTTTAGTTTATTTCATGTAATAAGGTCATATTATGACCATTTTTGGTGATTTTGTGTCATGTAGAGTCATTTTTTTTTATCAAATATGTAAAATTTGTTAAAATGTTGTAAAAGTTGTTGAAGCAACTTTACAACTTTTGGAAGTTGAAGAGTCATGAGTTGTAAATAGGTAGCTAAGAATTTGGAAGGTGGAAAAATAGTTGGGAAACATTGTAAATGGTTTATATAGGCCTTATGCAGTCGAAAGAGGGTTAGAATAGTATGTGGTGGTGAAGAATGTAATGTAAAAACTCAATTTTATGGTATTTCCTGTCATTACTTGATGTTTCTCAGTATTGTATGGTCTAGTACAACCATAAAAATAAAATTTTATTGATTTAATGTGAAATTAATTTGAATCTAATTTATTACAACAAAAAAATTCACATTATTTGGTTAAGTTTTGTGCAAGATATTGCAATTTTGGTGAGTGCGGGTCTAAACCCTGCCTAGTGTTCCCAGTCTTGGGAAAAATGCTATAAATCCTTTTTTAACCATTGGATCTTCAAACAAATTTTAGGGAAAGTCTATAATTATCTTATATACAATCTCACTAGATATATTTTGTTTGTTATTTTTATTTCAAAATTTATGAATGACGTTTTCCCCATCTCAGATTGAAAAAACAAACCTAGTTAGACCTAATTGCAGAAGTAAAGTCATGATTTGAGAGGTTTGGTCCAACCCTACCTAATTTTTGGATATGTTTTAAATAAACCAAATGGGTACTCAAATATGTTTTTAAAGTTGGTATATCAGGTCTTATTCAAAAGTTATCATTGACAGTCCTAAATTGAAAGGCTACTAGATTCTAGGCCTAGTTGTGTGGACAAGATTCGTGTTGAGATAACCTGAAGATTTGTAGGGTGTTAATGGTTAATTTATGTTATATTTTGTTAATTTATAATTTTTCCAATTTCAAGTCCAACATTTTGAATTCTTGAATGAAAATTGGTGTTTGTAGTCATTAAAGCATATGCCATTGTGAAGGAACCTTAACTTGTAGAGGATAAGAATGGAATGTTGGTTGTGAAATTGAACCCCACCTCTGCATCAATTGGTATCAGAGATATAATAATCTAGGAAGGTAAGTTGTGATTTTGTGGTTGTGCGGGTTGATTGCCAAGAGACTCAAGAGAGAGAAAAGAGGAGACACCTAGTTGAGGCAAGGAAAAAATGAAGCAAAGTGAGAGAGACTTGATTGAGGAAATGTATCTTTTGAGGGATTATTTGTGAGGTGAGGGTTCATGGAAGAAGAAACAAGAAAAGAAAAAAGATTAGGAAGAGAGGAAGAAGCAAGAAGAATAAAGGAAGAAGAGGAAAGAGGAAAAGATGAGGCATGTAGAGTTTGAGGAAGAGATTAGAGAAATAAAGCAAGAGTTGGAAGGAATAAGACTAGAGATGCAAAAATATAGAAGAATTGGACAAAAGAATTTAGATGCAACAGGAAAGTTGGCATTTGACAGTTAAAAGGAATGTTGTATGGCCTATTCAAAGGCTAATTAAACCAAAAAGACAAACAAGGATAATAGCAATAAAGGAGTTAAACAATGAAGAGGTAAATATACCTATGAATGTTTTGACACCATCAAACACTGATGAAGTTCAAAAGAATAAGGTAGACATAATTGTGGATGAATCTTCCTACTATTTTCAGTTGTTTGATAAACAAATAGAGGAGGATGTTGATATTGCTAATAAAGTTGTTGATCAATTTGGAGAAGTTTGGAATAAAATTTTCATAGATGTTAATGATCAAATTGGTAGTGATACTCTAATTATTGAAGAAGAGTTGCAAACCAAGAGGCTTCAGTTAGGTAATGTTATGTTGCAGGGGTCACCAAGAGAATGTGAAAAGCAAAGTAAAGAATGTATGACTGGTAATGATACTAACCAAGTGGGAGATATTGTCATTGTTGTTATCCAAGTGCAATTGTGCGGGGATGCCGATTGGAAGAAGTTGTCATTTTACAAGCCTAAACATTTTAGCAAAAAGATGGGAAGACCCAAGCTCAAGATGAAACCGGTCATGAAAGGCAGTAAGGTAGATGGGTACCAAGTTTGCATGGATAAGATGAAGCCAAAGGTGAACATGAATTTGTTTTGAAGAAGACATGGAGAAGAACATAAAGGAGGATAATTCAAAGATGGAGACTTGTTACTTCATTCACTCCAAGAGGACTTGGAGATTTCATTTGGTCAGGTTGATGGTGCAGGAGCACCTAATGCAAAATTGGATCAATAATGCAAATAGGGGTTTAATAGTATGTTTGTAGTTTATTTTCATGTAGTAAGGTCATATTATGACCATTTTTTGTGAGTTTGTGTCATGTAGAGTCATTTTTTATCAAATATGTAAAATTTGTTAAAATGTTGTAAAAGTTGCTTAAGCAACTTTACAACTTTTGGAAGTTGAAGAGTCATGAGTTGTAAATAGGTAGTTGGGTGGTTGGAAGGTGTAAAAACAGTTCGGAAACATTTTAAATGGTTTATATTGGCCTTGTGTGGTCGAAAGAGGGTTAGAGCAGTATGTGGTGGTGAAGAATGTAATGTAAAAACTCAATTTTATGGTATTTCTTGTCATTCCCTATTGTTTCTCAGTATTATATGGTCTGGTACAGACATAAAAATGAAATGTTATTGATTTAATGTGAAATTAATTTGAATCTAATTTCTTTCAAAGTTGGTTTCACGTGATTTGGTTAAGTTTTGTGCAAGATATTACAATTTTGGTGAGTGCAAGTCTGAACCCTGCCTAGTGTTCCTAGTATTGGGAAAAACACTATAACTCCCTTTTTAACTATTGGAACTTCATAAAAAATTTAGAGAAAGTCTGTAACTATCTTATAGACAACCTCACTAGAGATTTTTTTTTTATTATATTTTTTGCAAAAGTTATGAATGATTGTTTTCCCATCTCAGATTGAAAAAACAAACCTAGTTAGACCTAATTGGAGAAGTACAATCATGATTTGAGAGGTTTGGTCCAAAACAACCCTACCTAATTTTTGGATATGATTTAAAGAAGACAAATGGGTACACAAATATGTTTTTATAGCTGGTATATCAGGTCTTATTAAAATCTCCTGGAGAGAACCAAATAGTACTAGTGCCAAATCACTTGGAGAAAACCAAATAGTACTAGTGCCAAATGGTCTACGTTGTACCAATTTTATTTGTCTCTGTCTATCTCTATCTCTCCCCTATCTTTTTCTTCATTCAAACTTAATCTCTAAACGAGAATATATGCATTAAAATTATAAGTCACATTTCAATTTGTCTTTTTCCTCTCTTATACTTTAACTTATATTTCATGTATATATTAGCAAGATGTTTGAGAGTGGTTTTATATTCTACAAGTTATGATGTATATTTTATATTTTAGATCTTATAAATTTTTCAAATAGTCAAATTTCAGTAACTAGAAGGCTTCTATCACTCTCTTTATCTCACTCTCTTTATTTCTCATGAACTCTAGACCTATATCTCTCTATCATTCTTCCTATATCCCCTTTCTACCTCTCTCTATCTCACTTTCTCCTCTCTCCCCCAAGATTTTGCTCTACCTCTATACCTCTCTCTCTCTCACCCTTCACTCTCTACTATATGTCTCCTCTCTCTCTCTTTACACACCACTCCCTCATTCCCTCCCTACCTCTATTTCTCTAGGTCTCTCCCATGCTCTCCCTCTCTACCTTGCCTTCCCGCCTCCTTACCTCGATCTTTATCCTTTCCCCCCTCCCTATCTCTTCTTCTCTATCCCTCTCTAATTCTTTCTCTCCCCTCTTTCTCCATTCTATAGATCACTACCTCTCATTTCCGACCTCTCTCTCTCTCTCTCTCTCTCTCTCTCTCTCTCTCTCTCTCTCTCTCTCTCTCTCTCTCTCTCTCTCTCTCTCTCTCTCTCTCCATATTTACCTCTCTCTCCCCCTCTCATTTCTGACCCTCTCTCTCTCTCTCTCTCTCTCTCTCTCTCTCTCTCTCTCTCTCTCTCTACTACGTATATTAGTTACTCCCTATCTTCCTCTCCTACCCTCCCCCCTCCCCCCTACCTCTCTCTTTCTCTTTGTTCTCTCCCATCTTTTCTCTCCCTTCCTTCTATAGGGTTTAGGGAATAAGGTATAGGATATAGGGTTAGGGTATAAGATTGAGGATTGAGGGTATTAGTATATAATATAGGGTACAAGATTGATGGTATATGGTTTAGGGTACATAGGGTTCATGGTATTGGCTATGTTGATACTTCCCTCTATCTCTCCCTCTACCTCTTCATATATTCTTTCTCTCTCTCTCTCCCCTTTCTGGGTAGATCTCCATATTTATCTCCCCTCCCTCCTTATCTCGATCTCTCTCTTCCTTCCCCATTCTATCTTATTCTATATCCCTAATTTATTCTCTCTCTCCATTGTCTAGGTCTTCATCTCTCACTGCCACCCTCTCCATCCCCCTCTCCACCTCTCTACCTATGCATCCATACCTTATTATCCACCTCTTTCTATCCCCCTCTCTCTCTCACCATTTAGGTCTCTCACCTCTCTTCCCTCCTCTAGATCTCTCACCTATCTATCTATCCCCTCTTTGGTTATCTCCCTCCCTATCCACCTCTCTCTACCTCACCCTCCCCCTATCCCTTTATAAACTCTAATCTTCTCTTATCTCTCCCCTGACCTCTTTATATCCTCCTTTAGGTCTCTCACTCCCTCAATATCTACCTATCCCTCCATCCCTTCTTACTCCTCTCTCCCTCTTTGTTCTTCTATCTCTCCTCTTCTCCCTCCCTCCCTTCTCTAGGTCTATCCCTCCCTTTCTTCTCCTCTCCCTCTCTATCTCCACCTCCCTCCTTACCCCCATCTCTCTCTCCATTTCCCACTCACTCTTATTATCTCTCTCTATTGTATATGTCATCACTTCTCTCTCTCTCTAGGTTTATCCCTCCCTCTCCACTTCTCTACCTCTCCATCCATGTCTCATTACCCATCTATGTATCTCACCCTTCTCTCTCTAACCATATAAGTATAGGATAAGGGTGTAAGATATAGGGTATATAATTGAGGGTATAATGTTCAAGGTATTGGTATAGAGTTATGAAAATGCACTAACATAACACTGGCACCAAATAATGTTGGTGCCAAATAAGGCTAGCACATTATTGCATGCATGTATTGGATCTATTATCATTATCTTTGTCTCTCTCTCCCACTTTGATTAAGGTTTAGAGTTTAGGGTTTATGACTAATGATCAATAGTTGAGGTTTTACCTTTCACTCCCTCTCTACTGATACTATTATTTATCTCTTCCTCTATTCTATCTCTCACCTCTCTTTGCCCTCTCTAGGTCTCTCCCACCCTCCTCCCTCCCTCTCTACCTTGCCTTTCCTCCTTACCCCCATCTATATCCCTACAACTCTCCCTCTCTCTTATTATCTCTCCCCTATCTCTCCATTCTTTTGTTCACTACCTCTTCATCCCACCCCCTCTCTCTCTCCCCCCTCTATGTATCTCCCTACTCACTCTACATCCCTATGTCATTAACTACCTCTCTCTCCCCAAGCTCTAGGTCTCTCGCCTCTATATCTCTCCCCTCTCGAGCTCTTTCCCTCCCTTTCCACTTCTCCCTACCACCTTATCTCTCTCTCTCTCTCTCTCTCTCTCTCTCTCTCTCTCTCTCTCTCTCTCTCTCTCTCTCTCTCTCTCACACACACACACACACACACATCTCTTTACCTCTTCTGTTTCTAGGTCTCTCACTCACTTCCTATCCACCTATGCATCCCTTCGTCCTTAGCCCTCTCTTTATCTTATTTCTTCTCTCTCCCTCCCCTCTCTAGTGTACCACCTCTCTCCTCTACTATTCCCCTCTATCTACATCACTTGTCTCTCTCCATGTATAAGTCTCTCACCTCTCTAGTTCTCTACCTTGATATCAACCTCTCTCTCCCCCCTCACCTCTCTATCTCTTCCTTCCCTATGCTCCACACTCCCTCCATCCTATTCCCTAAAACCTATACCCTAAACCCTATATTATATAAATTGAAGGGAGAGGTAATGACCTAGACAAGGAACATAGCGTGATGAGGAGAGACAAAATAACAAAGAGGGAGAAAGGAGTAAGAAGTGGAGTGAGGGACTGGGGAAGGATGAGATAGAGAAGTGATGGTAGAGGAGAAGAGATGGAGATATTTCATAAAAAGAGAGGGGTAAGGGGAGATGGGTGAGATACCTAGAGGGGGAAAAGAGGTGAGAAACCTAGATAGGGAGAGAGAGACAGAGAGAGACAGAGAGATAGAGAAAGAGAGATCAATATAGGAAATACCCTCAATCCTATTTACCCTAAACTTGGTACCATCAATCTTATATCCTATACCCTAAAACCTTATATCCTACACCCTATTATATAAACTCTATAAAAAGGGGGAGAGGTCATGACCTAGAGAGGGAGGGGAGAGAGAAGAAAAAAGAGAAAGAGAGGGATAAGGAGGGAGGGAGGCAGGGATAGAGGTATACAAGGAGTGACTGAGAGACCTAGAGAGGGAAGAGGTAGAGAGGTGATGGAGAGAGAATAAAATAAGATAGACAAGTTCAATAAGTAAGAAATGACGGGTACACAGACAAGGAGAGAGGTGGAGAGGGTGGGAAAAAACTATATAGGTGAAAGACCTAGAGCCTAGGGAGAGAGGGGTGAGAGACATAGGGGGACATATAGAGGTGAGATAAATAGAGGAGGAGAGAGAGGTGGGTAATGAGATAGGGAGGGAGAGATAAAGATGGAGGGAGGTAGGGACCTAGGGATAGGAAGAGAGAGTTGGAGGGAGAGATAGTGATTGAGAGAATGGAGAGAGAGGTGAGAGGACTTGAGCCTAGGGAGAGATGGGCGAGAAACCTAGGGGGAGATATAGGTGAGAGAGATAGAGGGGGAGAGAAGGGAGGGTAATGAAATAGGGAGGGAGAGATAGAGAGGTAAAGATGGAGGGATGGATAAACCTAGGGATGGAGAGAAAGGGAGAGAGATTTGAAGGGAGAGGTAGTGATAGAAAGAATGGAGAGAGAGAGGGAATAGAAACAATTAGAGAGTGAAAGAGAAGAAGAGGGACCTTGAAGTAGGGATAGAGGTGGGGTTAAGGAGAGAAGGCGGGGAAGAGAGGGAGAGAGGGTGGAAAAATTCTAGAGCAATAGAGATAGGTAGACAGTGAAGGGGAGCTGTGTGTAGGGAAAGGGGGAGCTGTGTGTAGGGAAAGGGGGGGGTTGTGTGTGTGTGTGTGTGTGTGTGTGTGAACTTATCTATTCTACACATGAAAAAATAGTAGAGTAGTGAAAAAAATTCTAAATATTTGTGTTAAGTATTGGTGTCCTTGGTTCATCATTTTTTTTTAATTTCATACATACAAAACATGTTATATGTTACGACATACAGTTATGTCCAAATTATAATTACTCTTATTTCAAAAATTAATTTAAAAATATACAACAAAAAATTATGAAAAAATATCCATGCACTAGATATTTTATTGCAAATCTATATTTGAAAAATTATACTTTTATCCTTGTATAAAAAAAGATACACATTATGACATAAACATCACTTTAAAGAATGTTGTTTACTTAAAAAAGCAAGTTATTAAAAGTTACATAAAAAATCACAATTTTTTTCACAACTTTTTAAAATAATATAATTAGAATCTATAGGTCACAAAATCCCACCAATAACTAATTTGCACCATCTCTGAATTCTTAACAACTTAGTTATTATACGTCTTAGAAAGTGAAGATTGAGTTAAAAAAGTTGATTGTCCTACTTTAGCCATAAAGTGGGACTCATTATTGTGGGATTACCCAACCATCAATCAAATATTTCACCTTCATACATTTTCTCCATGGGCTATTAGCAAATAATCTTAAAAGCACAAGCGAAGTTATCGAATTGTGCAACATTTTATCTAATGCCATCCATGTGTGCCATTGCTAATGTAGTTATCAACCCAAATCTCATCAAGAACATCCAAGATCCTCCTAATCTCATCAATCCTACAAGCCTGCCTATGTGGAAAAATAAGAGATGAACTTTTCATAGGTCCATAAATCTAAAAATTATAAATCTGACAGACCCCTCCCTTAATTACTAGTAGCTTATCAATGAAAAATATCACTCCTCTCTTGTGTCATTCAAGAAAATTTTCACATATCAAGAGAATGTTTCAAATTATTCCCAAATGTGTCCCTACCTAAATTAAGATCCAAATGTCCACACCAATCCCTTTGATGATCTCACACTCTCTCAAGATCAAATTATGCATATTGATTTGATCCCTAAATCATAATCCTATCACCTGTGTTCTTCCACCTTTATCTAATTTAGTTTTATCGGTATCCAAGAAACTACAACTACAACCAATATTTACCCATCTAAAAATGGATTTGTGACTTATTTCCAAAGCAACAAGTATCCCATCAAAAATTGAATATAGTAGAGTTCATAAACTATCAATCAAAATGATTAGGTCAAGTTGAGAGAAAATAATCTTGGAGTCAATACATGTAAAATAAAATCAATTATTTCAAGGCCTCATTGACAAATATCATGGAAAAAATATTGGCAACACCTCTATAAATATGACATGGAAACTTTTTCCGACATCCAACAAGTGCCTTCTATTGCTTCTATCTAGAGATTGTTATCATCACTCCTTTAGTTGACCCTATCACCCCAATCAACAATTCTTTTATTAATACCACCATCCCTATCACTAACCTCGCATATCCATTATCCATTATCCATTATCTCTAATTAAGTTATTATCTCTCCATAGTGGTCATAACATCAATTTTGAAAGAAAATTGGATACACATGCATATGAAGCAAAGAATATACAAAAAATGAAGGAACACCATATTGCAATGTGTATAAATGCAATACTAAATCAAAATCAAATCAGAAAGGAAAATAGATCAAAGAGGCCACATACGCCCACCAATATAAAAAGGAATGGATTGTGAAGAAAATAGAAGCAACAAATCAAAGTGGAGTATCTATATTTGTATCTTCAAAAGCTAACTCCATCCCCAAATCCAAAACAATTGTATCACCCCATCCTAGTCCTAAAACCCTCCATCTAAATCCAAACATTTTTCTTCTAATTCTAATAACTCTAAATCTATTTGAGTCCCTATATCCCAAATCGATAACCCAAAAATGTATTGTTTCAATCCCACATCATAATCCATATCTTCATTGTCTATCTTAGTGTGTGCAACTATTATTTTTTAGTTTCTTTGGGTTATGAAATCAATCTATAGTTCCACATATTCCTTATTAATATTCTCTATCCATCATGATGATAAAATCCAAAAATGGCATTCTTAGCCCAAAGGCTCTTAATCTAAAATTAATATTGGGCTTTTAAATACTATGATTGCCACAACTTAGAAACTATATTACATATTTAAATCCCTATTAAAAGAGCATATCCTAAACTTGTTTTAGACTATTAGAATACAAACATTAAATACCCATTGAACATATAATTGATGTAATTCCTATCATAATAAGATTGAAATTATAATACCGAAGAAAGTATACAACACGTTTCAATAAAATTAAAGAAAAAAGGGACCATCATTTTTTTTAGGAGTGGTTTATCCTACAATAATGTGTTTCATTTATGAGACATTTTGATTTTTGTGTTAAATCATATATTTTTTAGAAAAAATAATTATCAAAGCCTCTAGAATTTTCATCTAAATAGTTTTTATTGGAGGTTGTATTTAACCTTGTTGGATACAACTTCCCTAAGATTAAATCAAACTCACAATGACGTCTTGTCTAGACCTATCAAATAGATGTCAAAAACTAAAATTTGATTCACCTTTTGGGTGATCGAATGAAGCTATAGGAAAATATCATTTGTAACTATGTATTCCTTAGTATTATTTTTACAAAAATTATTATATGTATAAAGTTAAAATGAATTTATATTCATTAAAAAAATGATCTCTATTGATGATGCTAGAAAAATAACAAACATTGTTAGAAAAATCTCAAAAATACACCACACTCCATATATTTGTATGTGTTCCAATAAAAAAATTGATAAATATGTTAAGAAAATATGTTATGAAATAATACAAGTCCAAAATGTTTATTAGTGCTAACTGATTTATATTAAAAATAAATAAAATATTCAAAATAAATTTACCAAAAAGTATTCACACAATAGACATAAGAGTTAATGATCTAACTAATAAAAATGATATTTATAGAGAAAGTGATGTGTTGTGGATATCACTCAATAAAAAATAATAGAAAAATAAAAATAAAGGGATAGAGATAAATCTTCATTTTTTAAAACTATATCTTGCATAGATACAAAGATAATTTCTCAACTCATTAGTTTACATCACCCTAAAATTCTTGATTGTTTGTTTCCTATAATTGATAAATTAAATTTTTTTAAATTATTAATTTTGAGCATCCCAATTAGATCAAAAGATGGGACATACTATTGTGTAATCACTTAATTGTTTTCATTGTATATAAGAAGACATATTATAAAATTATAATTACTAATTTTGAGCATCCGAATTAGATCAAAAGATGGAACATATTATTGTATGATCACTTGAATTGTTCTCATTGTATACAAGAAGACATTATAAAATTATAATTGTTTTCGAATAAATCTATTAGATTTAATGTACAAGATGCACTATTATGTCAATGATCTTCATTTCCATAATCCATAGAACTCTTAAGCACAAAATATTTCAATTCTCACAATATTTCCTTCATATATTACTATCGTGTTAAGGGACAAGAGCTACAAAATGATCTCAAACAAAATATTTTCTTTTCCACCTATGCCTCCAAAAATGATAATTTACAGCTTTAATTAGAAGAAGATAACATATTTAAAAGATAAATCACAGTATACATACATTACAAAATACATTTATTAAGATTTAAAAGTCATGATTCTTGTAATGATGTTATATACCTTTAAATCCTTATAATTCATAACATCCATATATAATAGTTACATGACTACATTAAAAGCCATAAAACAACTATCACATTCAAATAGGAAGATGAGTCAATCTAAGACCCCACCACGAGGGGAAAAAAGATTCCTCACATTTAACTTGAGCAATAAATATATTAAAATTTCGTTGTGATGAGGAGGCCTTCCTTGAGATTATTAAGCGCCTTCTGGGTCAGGAGTATTTGGTCTCTAAATTTAGGTACAGGACCAACATGGACATAGTGTCGATGTTGGTGGCCTGGGGCTTGAGTTTTGGCACAAAGGCTAAGGTTGAATGGGTTTTGAAAGCTTGTGTGTCAGCCCATTCACTATGTTGTCTAGTTTCTTTGATGGGAAGGGTCGTTTCAGGACAAGGACTAAGGAGACCCTTTGGAGAGGGAGTGATGTCAGACCGAATTATTGTACCATATCGGTCATTTCTGTTGTGGAGGGAGGGTGAAGAGGACCAATGAGGCTCGTGAAGCGTGGGAAGACCTGATGGTTTATGTTCAGTCTATGAATATTGAAAGGGATATGGAACGTAAAGCGAAGAGAAAACATGACCACAATTTGAAGGTAAAGGCAGAATTTGTAGGAGGGTTGAGGTTTGCATCTGGTCAACATGTGAATTGAAGGACTACGAGAGGTGAAGGTTGGAACTTTTCCATTGATGGCTTGAGCAAGTGCTATGCCTTATGCTCTAATTTTGGTGTTTAAGGGATTCTGGGTTCTCTATTTCTTTTTTCCTTTGTGCATTGTTATGCCTTTCCTTTTGGGTTTATACCATGTATATTTTTGGTTTTATTGCAACTATGTTTATGTATTTGGGTCTGTAAAGCAGTAGGTGTAGGCTTGGTGATCAAGTTAGAGTCACCAATTTTAGTTTGCCAATGTATGTATGTATGTAGGGGTAACTGTGTCGTTGGCATTTTGTTCATGGTCCAACTACATGAAGTTTGTATTGGGGCGGTGGGGTTGCAGATGTAATGGAGTTGGGTCTAGTCGCTTGTGCAATCAGGCTTTTTGAATCTTTTATAAAACTTTATATTTCCTATATTAATAAAATACATATATGGTGCAGGGGCACCCAAGACCATTGATGCCTCCATGAGGAAAATTTTCAAATTATGTTTTGTTTTGTGTCAAATAAGGTTATATGGACCATTTTGTAATGATTTGTAGTCAATCAATGTAATTGGAAACCCTTTTGGGTCCATGATGCAAAGTTGTTAGAAAATTGTCAATATTGTCATGAGTAGGCAAAAATGTTATCAATATGTGTCCAATGGAATTATATTATTGTATTAGGGTCTATTTGGTCTCTTCAAACATATTTGTAATGGTTACAAGCCATAAGAGTCTTGGTTAAAGTCCTTTTAGCAAGTTTTGTAAAAGTTGTCATTGTAAAGGTGCAAAATGGGAAGTTGAAAAGACAAAGGTGTAAAGGGGTAGTTGGTGAAGTTAGAAAGCATGTATAAAGTTATAAATAGGTCCCTTTTGAAATATTTTTATGTTGTTAAGTGTGGAGGAAGGTGGTGAGGATGGTTGGAAGATGAAATGAATAAGAAACCTCATTTTTCTCTTTTTTTTCTTGAGATTTGCTACTCCTTTGTTTAGTATGGCCTGTACAAATGTGATGAGAGTTTGAATCTTATATGGTTGGAAACATAATTGAATAAAAGAACTTTTTAATTCTTACTAGGTCAAAAGAAGAGGTCATTTAAGCTGTCTAATGGTCGAATCTTTCCTGTTACCTAGTTTAGAAACTAGGTTTTTCCAACATAGCAGTCCATTTTTTAGGGTTATGTTCTGAAGAAAACCTATCCAATTTTGACATATGTTGTATAAATCCCAAATGGGTATCCAAAAATTGTTTTAGGCTTTTTAATATAAGCCCTATATTGAAAATTATGCCCAAAAAAACCCTTTTGCTACACTTTTTAGACCTAGGCTATAAATTACCAGTCCGTTTTTGAGTCAAGTGTTCCAAAGGAGTCATATGATCAAATTGGATATAATTTGTGTCTTCCAAAAGGGTATCTGAAAAAACTATTTATCTTGTGGAAATTTCCCTAGGTCAAGAATTATGCCATGTTTTGTCACTAGTGAGGGCTACTAGAATTTAGGACAGTTTATGTGGAAAGCATACAAGCTGAAATAACTAGTGGGTTTGAGAGTTACCAAGGGTGTATAAATGTTTTATTTGATTGGTCTAAGATGTTCCCAAAGTGGGTTGAGCCTTGTGAAACATTGAGCCCTTAATTGGTGTTTATAGCCTATGAGGCATAATGACCTTGTGAAGGGGAAATTTGGAGTTTGTGAGGAGCCATGGCGAAGGGTTGTTTGGAAACCAACCTGAGAAGAATCCTTATCCATTTTGAAACCTTGAGGTTAGAAGGATTTGTCCTTGAGAGAGAATTGTTCTACATAGTTGCTTACTTGGGTTAAGGGAAGGATATTAGCCCATTGTTGTGAAATATGCCTACATCGTTGTGAACTTGAACCCCCAATACTACATCAATATATTAAGGATCAAAAAAATAAATATATTAAAGTTAAAAATAAAAATAAATACTTAAATAATAGTGAGATAATAATGAACCTTTTAAAACAAATCATAGACTCTCTTAAATAATGAGAAAACAAATCACTTATGGAGGCTAGCATTTTATGTCATTCTTCATTATTCCTGCACTAATGTCATCAGATTCTCATCATTTCTCTTGACCTCATGTTGATTCCAAGAGATGCCATGCAAAACTTAGTAAACTTAATGTAAATAATGTAATAGTAGAATTTATTTATAATAGAAAATTTTATGTAAATAAGAATGAAATAATATTGTATTGTTTCTTATTTTTTTAATTTGATTTTTATTTATTTATTTTTATTTTAGGTTTTTTATATTATTTTATTATATAATATTCAATATATTTATTTTCGTAATTAGATTGTTTGTAGATGATTTAGAAACAAAATAAAATGGATAAGAAATTGTTGATATGATGATGTACATATTTTTCTATTTTTTATATGATATATGGTATAAGTTTGTATTTATAATGTCAATATTTGTTTTGTATTTGAAATGCCAATTAAGATAAATGGTATTGTGATCACTTCAATACATGTTCATTTTGAAGATATTATATTTGTTTATGTTGATGTCTAAACCAAACATGGTCAATAAGTGATCTTGGTAAAAAGTTATTCGTGTTGAGTATTGTTGTTAAAGAATGTATATAGGGGAAGAGTATCAATAGTGGATCACGTTCAATAACCATCACTCCTTGTGCACTCAAACGCCCAATCAATAATTTAAAAGGAGCCCGAAAAATGATAATGAAAAGCTCATTAATAAGTTTCACACGTACCAATAGTTGATAACTTTTTATCTTTTTTGATCCATAATTGGCCCATTTGTGGACTACTCCTAGAAAATTTGTGCACAACTAGTGGGACATTTGTCCACAAGTATTGGCAATTTTGAATGGACGATTATTAGAACATCTTTAAGTAGGTATCAGACGATACTTTGAAATTTGAACTTTTTGATACTTGTGTGCATAATTGATCCCACTGTGTGCATTTTTAGTACCTAGAAGCTAGAACCTTAGGTATAAGCAGTTAAGTTGCATACAGAGACAACAACAAAAACAATCATCCAAATCCAATGTACCGTTTAGGATCCGTGGGTGCACCAAGTTAGCTATAACCACTACCGGTACGCTTCCCCTAATATGTTGGAATTTACATTGTATTTGTTATCTTTGTGGTAGGTACGCTTCCCCTAATATGAATGACATCACAAATAAGCAGCCAATCATCATTTTTGCAAATATTTTTTCACGAGAATTGCACGCCTTGCAAGTTTTCATAATTGAATTTACCAATTTACGTGACAATTAAATGATAATTATGAACTATCAAAATATAATTTACAAATGATAATGACAAAACAGTGAAAACATTGAATTTCAATTTCTTCCTAGCCATGACGAAGCAAATGGCATTGCATGAGCCCATAATCAATCAATTAATCCCTTGTAAGCAAGCTAATATAGGCTCATCTAAACAATAGGACGGTTGAGTAATTAATTACTTTTTTTAGTCCAATATTTGACCTTGTTTTCCACAATCAAATGCTTTGTCGACTATTTGAAGCCTGCAAATTGATGACTCCTTCTTGCGCACCCTCTCTACATTTTAAAAGAATGGGCCTGCAGATTGATGATCAGATTGACAAGATTATAATGAAATTGATTTTAATGTTTACCATTACTTCAATTTATTTATTTATTTTTGTCTTCTTTAAACATTTGAAAATAAATATTATTTATTATTTTATTGTATTGTATTTTTTTTATTCGTAATGTTTGTTATATAGTAACGTCTTTGTATATGTCATGGGATTAAATTATAACACATATTAGAAGTAAGCCATACTCAAACCAAAGATGGGTTGGTCAAGAGGGGCCAATAGATTAGTTGGTAGAGCACTCTAGCAACAAATGGAAGGTCCTAGGTTTGAGTCCTAGCTGGTCAAAATGAACTATAGCTCAAGATGTTGTATCAAAGCCAAACTAGGAGCCCCAAGCACCTATAGTGTGGCTTAAGGGGGGTGTTGGAAGTAAGCCATGCCCACACCAATTAATACAAATTTATGCTTTCGACACTTATTGTTGGTATTTCATAAGATGTAAAGTTGGTAGATATTTATCAACTATGCTAACCCTCTTTGGATTTTGTTAGTCGATATATCTTTTACGAATTGGCAATAAACAATGACTATTCACAACAAATGTTTAGTTGTAGGAAATGACATGTCAACATTTACTCCATTTTAATCATTACATTTAGATTTGTTTATTGTTTTTATATATTTTTTTGTATATCAAACAAATTTTCACTTTACATATTCTAAAATTTGAGCACCTATAATGAACATGTTGAGTGTGAACTAATTTAGCAAATGGAAGAGGGCTTTTTGATTCAATGTTTGACTTGTTCATAGTAATAACATTGGTCAATTAATTTCCTATAACAACCTATCAATGGTGGTTGGCATTAAGCTCTTATAAAAATGCTTTCACATCAATATTGATTGGGAAGATTGTTATGCAATATCATATCTAATATGATTCATCAAATATCCCTTTGTTATTCAACTCTTTTCTTTATAATGTCACTCACAATTTCGTCCCTCGCCCTCTATATATTCACATTCAAATTGTTATAGTTTAGTATCGATTAAAGGTTGTAGACTAGACTTATCTCTAATGAAAGTTCATGGCTTTAGATTAAATGTTTTGAGGCTCTATTCTAGATATGTACTTATATTTTGTCACTTAGTTTATAAAAATTAATTGTACATGGTTTGTTTCTTTGAAATTAAGTAGATATCACACTCATGTTTATTTAAATATTATATGAGAGTGCATTAGGCCTTAAACTTTGAAATAGCCCATGATACTTAATAAACCTCGATATTAAATATGTGACATGTTAATGGATTTCTAGTAGTTAAAGCTCTTCTTTTAACAACTTCCTCAAGGGTCATAAAAGATATCATGCATTAGAAAACAAGGCCCAAAACTTTGTCTTAAAATGTTAATCTTTCTCTTGGAGGGATTAAAAAAAGTCATGACTTTTAGAGCCTTTAGTACTTTCATGAGATGAGATAGCAACCATATCCATTCCCCTAACAAAGGAGAAGAAATCATATTGGTAGAAAAATTAAGTACATTATCTTTAATCTAGGAACACCTTGATTTCTTGTATAAAGATTTTGTTTGTTCATTTGTAGTTGAAAGGTGGGGAACATGATATGAAGTATTTGTATGAAATTTTATCTTTAATGGTTGTAGAGGAAGGGATTGAATATGATGTTACAAAAAGGTTATATGGAGAGATTAACAAAGTGAATTTACTTTTTCCTAGAAGAATTTAAGAGCTTGATAAGGAAGCAATTGAGATAGATAAACAAATGCAATATTTGGTTGCCTTTAGAGTCATCATGTTCAATAAACCTAGTCAATGTCTTAAGACCAATTCTATCAAGGGAAAAGCACCTCCAACCCTTAGAAAATATTCTAAGGTCAATCTTATTTATTTAGAGAGATAGTTACACTATAATCTATTACATTTGCATACATGAAATCTTGATGAACATTGTTGGATACGTTTTTATTCTTGTATATTCAAAGATGGAGTGATTGACAACAATTTTCGAGAGTTAGATGAAATAGCATATAGCATTTTGGTAGATATTTGAGACAAAAAGTTATTTCAAGATATGTTTCCCAATGTAATAATGATATGCCCCTTACCTTTATGGATTTTTGAAAATGAAATAATAATTTTTAATTTTTAAAATCTTTATTCTCACATATTATACCCCATACTAGGAGATCTTGGGGCTTTTTTTCTTTATAGCTTTTGTTGGAGATCAAGCCAGACTTTTAGTTATCTCTTATCCATCTTTGTTAGATTATTGAAGGTCTTGAACAACATGAAAGTTTTAACGAGAGCTGAAATTATCAGCCAACAAGATTCTTTATCTTAAAGTTAAAAAACACTTAAAGACTTAACCTTATTAGAATTCCTCTTAAATAATATTAATTAAATTTAATATTAATAAAAATAAATATATTTTCAATTAAAAAATAATTTTAATAACAGAAATTGAATAAACAAATATCTACCACTAATTACCGTTATAACTAATAAAAAGATCATTTATATTATAACATCATCCTAATTTTCTCTTCGAGAGAGCTACTGTTCATACTCTAGGATCATAATGTACAATTACAGTAAATTATGCATTGTGAACCAGACCATCAGGATGAAGCCAAGAATCCAATGTCTCAACAGTGAGACGGATACTATGGCCTGTTTTCTCCTTTCAGAATCTTCATGCCCGCCAATGAAGGTAAAAGGAAAAAAAGTCAGGCTTTGGTCGGTAAAACATTACTAATGAGTAACCACACAAGTTAAGTGCCGATTGAAGAACTTGTTTCACTGGAAGTACCATAAGATCTAGCAAATGAAGATGCCTGTACCAAAAGACTATGTATGGACCTATTGAAACGACCAACTTGCCCATCATTTACAGTGATCTTCATTAATTTTCCCACAACTTCCCTCATGGTAGGCCTTCTAACTGGATTATGCTCTGCACAATGGAGTGCCAAATGAATTACACTCAAAATTTCTTCTTCAAACTCCTGGCTAGACTTCAAGTAATCATCGAGGACATCCAAAACACAGCCATCTTCCTCAGCCTTGAGAACCCCTTCCACTAATGTTAGCCCTGATTCAATGTTTGAACATGCGGGTCTCTGTCTAGTGATCAGTTCTAATAGCATGACGCCAAAACTGTACACATCTGACTTTGTGGATGGCCGCAGACGATATGCTCTTTCTGTTCAAAAGGAAACAGAACACAATTTTAGTCATGGTCTAGATATTTCAGATCCCACATTTAATTTTCCGTACAGAAGTTCTTTTGTTTGTTTGTTGGGGTGGGTGAATTTTTGTTGTTGGGAAAGCTGTAAAACTTGGTGGAGGTAGGGTGAGGAGTTGATTACCAACGGAAAGGAAGATTCAAAGGAATTTACAGGAGACTACAGGAAAAGTAATGGAATTCAAGCCAATAAAAAATCGTGTGGAAAAAATAAACATTTTATCTTGATAGATACTAATCTATTATGGGAACTTCACATAAATTATATATTTCATCGAAGCCCGATTATATGTGGCATTGAAGCTCAATAAAGGAACCATGAGATAAGTACAAGGAAACGGTAGTCATCAAGATGAATGACCGCATTTATGGCTGCTTGTTACGTAATTTGTTTGTGACTTGCTCACTGCATCATCATTTCATATTTCATATGAATAGTAGTAGTCTTCATCGATGAGAAGTCAAAATTTCAGTTTATAACAATCACAACACTAACGATTCAAAAGTAGATCATATAATAGAACTGAAACAAGCATAGAACAAACCACTCGAGTAAGACTAGTCAAGTGGCTTAAACCCAAAGGATTCCAGAGAAAACTTACAGCAGGTCTACCCACTAAATTGTTGAAGTGGAATTCCTTTCTAATTGTTCTCCCTCTTTTTACAGTCGAACTTGGATCAAAAGACTTTCATAGAGCACCTAGAAAATCTTAAACCACAAAGACTACCTGAACTTTATTTTTTCCTTAATTAAGAAAAGGCAGAGCCGCTTATGAAGGGCAAGAATCAGAACCCTCATATCCATCACACCACCCACCTATGAAGGGCAAAGTGAGAACTCTCCTGTTCATCCACACTTACCTCACCACACCACCCACCTTCATGCTGTTCTCAACTGAAGCAAAAGTTTTTTTCAAAGCAAAACCCACCTACCAATGGACAGTCTTCAATTCCATTGTTTTCCGAGAAAGACACCACTTCATTAACTCGAGGAAGAAAAGTCTCATTTTTTCCCTTCCTTCTCCATAAATTTTAGCAGAAAGTGGCCGGCCTTCTGACATTTTTGACAAACAACCGATGTAACCTCAATGCTCAGTCTACTGCACCCAATTTCCATACTTCGAGGAAAAAATGAATGAAGTCGAAAGCTCTTTACCCACATGTACATTATTACAGAATCTAGCACACAACGGTTGCTTTTCTTAAGGAAGAACCCTATTTGTCCAACAAATCAAGGACCAGCCAAGAGGGTCTTGAACAGTTCTAATGGTATGTGAAGGAATAGGAAGAAACCATAAGACATTGCCGAGATCTGAACTTGGCCAGTCAGTCTCCGCTTCCTCTTAGCCCAACTTCTGACCACATCTATGTTTGGTCTTCCACCTAAAAACTTCCCAGTAAGAGCATTCACGAGCCTAGACGATCTTTTAACAAATGAATCATGCACTTTTAACAAATGAATGCCCTTATCATCCGAGGCTAGATCCAAGGAGCAGGTCAAATCAGAAGAGAAGCAAGACTTACCTTTTAACTCATCTGTTCAGGATCTCAAACAAGCTCACTGGCTCAAAGGCTGCAACCTTTTGGATTCTTCAACACCCCTAGGAGCAGGAGATGCTAAAGAAAGCCTACCTTCTTTCTCCTCCACTGCCACCACACACAAGGCACCAGCAATACCAGAACTGTCCACACATTGCACGTTACCTACCTCATGCTAGGGAGGAGGGAACCCATCTCTAGTCTCCTATTCCCCACCACACACAGATTAACCTTCCGAACCTGCTTCCCCTACAAACACCGTAGATGGAAACAGAAAACCCTACTTCAGATTTTCAATTCAAAGATTTGTTCCTTTCATCTTCGTCTTCCGCTTCAGCATATCCCAAATCGTCCTTAAAGCCTGACCAAGGTGGGAACTCGCTCGAATTCCTGTAGACCGATTTCTCACTCTCCAGTATTTTGAATTCCAAGAGAAAATAACTCTTGATGTACGAGGCCAGTAATGTATTTTGAGGAAGGAAAGAATAATTTCTCTACCATGTAGAGCAGAAATATACTTGAAAAATACGCTCAAATCTTTGAACGCGTAAACTTTTGTTGTATTTTTCCCTCTGAGAAAGGTTTTTACATCTTTTCAAAGAAATCTTTCCAATTTTCTTCACTGTTAGTTTCTCATCACTTTTTTTTGACTTCACGAGAAATTTGTTTTTTCCCTAGCAAAAATGGGTGACAGAATGCTACTATTATCATTCGCAAATTTCTTTAATCATATGCCAAAGAATTCTGATTTCAACAGTGATTGAAATCTTTGTGAAGCAAGTTAGTTGGATTCTGAAAGAAGATATTTTTCTGACTGTTACCGAAACAATGAAAAGCCTCATTTCATATTTTAATCTGAAAATAACCATAAATACCCAACTGTTTTAATCTGAGTGATTTTGGACACCAGAGTGAAGGGTGTGAAATTGAACAGGGTAGGGTTTGAAATTGTTTAAGCTGGTTCCATGGACACTCTTTTGTGCCTAGCAAATTGATTGTAATAATGTTGGTTTTTGCTTGGCAGGTTATCTGCAGTGTTTTCCTTTCATCTGAGAGACTGTTATGTATACTTTGAAATATTCTTTCTGATGTACGAAATTTCTGATCCTTGAAAAGCATTTTTACCTTAATCGAAAACATTGACACCCCAACCATTGTCCAGAAAATGTGTGCCTATGTGAAAGTGGCATGTTACAAAGTTTGCTTTTCTACTCTACCATTATGCTCTTCTCCTCAATGTACTCTTCTACTCTAAAATTCAATTTACAATTAGCAAACTACATTACTTTAAAAGACAGGAACTTGAGGATACAACAAAGATACTCTGGAAACTCTGATCATCCAAGAATGTGAAGATGGATATTATCAAGGCAGGACAACCATAAAAAAGAATGGACTTCTGACTAACAGGCAATGTTTTCCAGGAAGGTTGGCGTAATTGTCATCAAGACTGGTATTTGCAGTTTAAATCAACTTTCAGATTGACAATAATCTAATAGAACGCCTTCTGCCCCCAACATATACAAAATTAAAAGGCTATTCTTAACCTGGAACGAAATAAGATATGCCACTCTAACAAATGACTTCATAAATAAAATGCATTAAATACATAACTACCACAAGCTAAAAGAGAGGCTACGACCTGGTTGACCCTGAAACCCTGGCCTATATTAGCACCCTGGAAAAGAGAATGCTAGTATATCAATCACAGGCTAACATCAAAAGTTGGGAGTTAAGGACCAATCTATTGCCCATGTTAGCAGGACATATACCCCCATCGACGGCCAAACAAGTTAAGAAGGGGTGTTCTTAACCCCCAGCCCTAGCAGGCAAGTTAAGAAAGGATGTTCTTAACCCCTAGCCATGATAGGCAAGTTAAGGACGTTCTTACTTCATACTATTAGAGGTCCTCAGGGACACTACTTTTGAAAGCATAGTACACACTAATCAAAAAGAAGCAAGACTGAAAAAAGCTTACCAGGTGCTGTATAGCCAATGGTCCAACTAGGCCCGCATGAACTCTCTGTCATACTTAGGTTGAATGCCTTTGCCACTCCAAAATCTGCTATGTGAGGTTCAAAGTTCTCATCCAAAAGAACATTGCTAGGTTTCAAATCACAGTGAACAACTCTGGTCCTTGATTCATGGTGCAAATAGGCTAGCCCTTGGGCCACTCCAATAGCTATATTCAACCTCTGCTTCCATTCCAAGGGACACCTGGCTTCCCCATGCAACAAATTCTCCAAGCTACCGTTTGGCATGAACTCCAAGATCAGGGCCATCTCTTGGGAATCACTAAAATACCCAAGAATTTTCAGCAGGTTCCTGTGCCTCAGCTTCCCTAGAATCTTCAACTCTGCAAAGAAATTCTTCTGTGAGAGTGTCTCTTCATCTATCTTCATCCATTTCACTGCAACAACCTTGCCATTCGGAAGAATTCCCTTGTACACGGTGCTAAATCCACCCTTGCCAATCAAATTATTTCTATTGAAATTGGCTGTTGCAGCCAGCAGCTCATTTCTGTTCATCCTCAAGTGAGGCTCATTGATTACTGGCAACAGAGGAGCTCTCACTCTGGAGTTGAATATGGCCATTTCACAACATCTTGTGTAGAGGATGATCAGTACAATAATGGTTACAATTATTGTAAATATGCCTGCAACAAGCAGAATTGCTGAAACATTACCTCTCTCTGAAAAAAGCCCATGATCACCCGAAGGCCCATGATCCATGCTATAACTCGTTTTCACCTTATTGTAATCTGAGGAATGGAATGGATTCAAATGGGTGATATGAAGAACAAAAATTAAAAAGACAAAAACTCTGTTTCAAATAACACAACTGCAATCCATTTTCAATATCATGAATTTCAGAGAAGGAAAGACACTCTACTTCAAACTTGATTGAAATGAATGGATGAATAAATTCTGATAGAAAATGGATGAGGATGGTACTAATTGTATCTCAACCTAAACGTTGAATGGAAATTGCATTAAATTAAAATCTACACTGTGAGATTGACCTTGGAAATTTCCTTGAAACTCATATTCTCTTATCTTCCAAGCATTGAATGAAAATTCCATTCAGTAAAGAGATACAAAATGAGATTAACATTTAAATGTTTCTTGAAATTCATGTTCTCTTTAGCTTGATCCAACCATGGAAATTCGATGGATTTAAAAGATACCCATTGAGATTGACGTTCAGACTTTCCATGAAATTTATATGATCTCTTTATCTCAATGCCAGTCAATGAAAATTCCATTGAATTAATGTTTAAACTTTCCTTGAAATTCATGTTCACTTTATCTTAATCCAACTTGAATGGAAATCTCATTCACTTGAGAGATAGTAAGTCTTTTCCAGGCCATCACATCCTAGAGGAGGAAAAATATAACTATGACAATTCAAAACCTCAATTGCCATGTACAGATATTTATATGGACGTGGAGAACGAGCTGAATAACCCTTCAAACACGCCATTTGATTCAGTCAATTCATCTCATGCTTAATAATATATGGATTTAAAAAAATATAAACAAAAGTTGAAAAAAAATAAAAATAAAAAACCATGCACATCAATATTGTGGACTATGAATATCAAACTTTTTCAGTAATATAAATTAAAAAAAATTTATTATTTCATCTCAAAAATAAGATCTCGCAATGACATTGTTCTTCATTCAATTTGGTGAAAAAGCAATGACATAGGGTAAATTCAAATATATCATTGATGTTTGAGATTGTGTTTTTGGAACTAGAGGAAAATAAAGATGTTATCAAATTTATGGTGGAGAGGTTAAGTTTCAAGTAATTCTTGAGAGGTCGCAATAATGTTCTCCAATCAGTAGTGCAAGGTGCAGGTTTGCCTCCTTTAGATAACAAAACTATGGTGACTAATGGAGTCATTGTCTATCCTTAGAGATCCTTCATTTCAACTAGTCTACCACTCAAAAAATCTAGGCATAGAAGGAAGGTTGCAATGGGCTTTGATTGTCTCAAGAAGGTGGTCGGTTGGTTCCCTTTGAGAAAAATCTATGACTATATTTTCCACTATTCGATGAAGATAAAAATAATGTATAGTTTCCTTTGTTCTGCACATAGTTGATAAACTATTATCATAGGGTACCTAGATGTCTGTTATGTAAAGCATTATTAGGGATTTTATAATATGTCCCTATTAGACTTATGTATATTGGGGTTTTCTCCATAACCCATTAAATTATCACCCAAGTTAATTGATTTAAATGATAGTTGACAAGTAATTATCCATTATTTTGATCAACGTTTGAAACATAGCTCATAATTACTTAAACTTGGATATGTTGGGAGAAGAATGATGAAATCTAAGCTAGGTCATTTGCTAATTTGGCTAGGGTCAAATCCACAAGTGTGAAAATTAATCAATTGAAATTTATGCAAGCATAAGTGAACTTTGACCCAAGTAGATGAACTCATGACTTATAGACCTTATTCACTTGCAATTGGAATGTGTTAATGTAGCTAGATATTATGGCATAACGATTCAATTGGAGAAGGATTCCTTTGTTGACTTGGGTGGTAGATGAATAACATAATTAATAGATGCAAATCACCTAAGGGGTTACATTCATTTATAATTAGCTTTGAAGTACAAAAAAAAAAAATTTGCTAGAGTTAACACAAAACAACTAGCAAGAAGCCTATTGACTTGAGCCTAAGTAGAAACTTAATTTTTGAAACATGAGATCAAATCTACAAGTAAACATATCAAAAGGAAAAAAACTTATCAACTAATTAAAAATCTTAGGAAAGATATTGGCAACTAAACATGAAAATTGGGTTATGTCAAATATGTGTATGTAGTTCATCTAGGTTTGTTGTCAGATTTTATTATGCTAACAAAGTGATATGATAACCAAATATGTATACAAAAGGAGGTAAAGAGATTTGATACAATAGGAGGTAAATAGATGCTTTAGTTTAAGTACATGGTCATATAAGAAAAGAACTGTCAAATAGCAACCAATTCCTACTAGTGTAATATATTATAATATACAATTTAAAAACTAGTTTATTTGATTATGTATTAGTATTTTGATTAAGTTGTATCTTTTAAATACCAAATATATATCATATTTCAGACAAAAATGAAATATGGTATTCCTTTGAATATTGTGAGATCATTCCAAAATTATAATCTCCCACCTTATCATGTAGATATAACTCTATAATCATCATCATAAGTATATACTAAATATAGAGAACATCATTTAAAAATTTGCTAATTTAAGAAAAAAAATAGTATCATTTAAACTTATAATTCATATCCCTTAATCTTGGAGGTTTCATTTACCACAAATTTTATTACTATATAATCCATAATCATTGCTAACTAAATTTGAGGACCCTATAACAAACCTAACCCAATGTGTTTCCTGTTTAAGTCTAGCCATATTATAAATTTTCATCCATTCATGATGAAAATAAGAAATAAAGAATTGTATACATTTAAATGAGATTTTAAACATTTAAATTACAAGCATACAATTTTGTAAAATTAATCTCATTGTAAGAGCCTTACATTTAAATATTTGAATGCGATTTCTCTCAAAATCTATTTATATTTTATAATTGGAAGCACTATCATGTAACAATTTAAGAGTTTTAACAATGAAAATGTTGAGCAATGAGAGATTTATATTATTAGTGTATTATGTCTACATTTTGTTCATCTTTTACTTTTATCCAAAATGTCTTACTTTGTTGCATAATGTAGCAATCCAAAAGATTTGTGTAGTTCAATGTGAACAATTATCTCGAGCATAATGCATGGTGTGATCGTTCATTGAAAGGTCAATTGAGTATTTTGCATGTGTCCCATACAAATTTCATTGTAAAGCAATGAACTTTTAAAATATCAAGCTTGCCTCGTCATGAAATATTAATTTTAGTAAATAATTGAAAGCATGAACATTAGAGGCTTTGATATATCCAACATGTTGCCTCTCGTTCCATTTAAAGCTTTCACAAACTACAAATCAAGTTGTATCATATCAAATTCTCAACCACAACAACAAGATGTTTACATGTAAAAATATGATGACTATGATGAGATTTAATTTTTGTAAAAGCAATGGACATTTGAAATATCAAGCTTGCCTCATCATGAAATATTAATTTTAGTAATTAACTGAAAGCATGAACATCACAGGCTTTGATTTCTCCAACATGTTGCCTCTCATTCCATTTAAAGCTTTCACATACTACAAATCAAGTTATATCATATCAAATTCTCAACCACAACAACAAGATGTTTACATGTAAAAATATGACGACTATGATGAGATTTGTGTTTTGTAAAAGCAATGAACATTTGAAATATCAAGCTCGCCTAGTCATGAAATATTAATTTTTAGTAAATAATTGAAAGCACAAATATCATAGGCTTCGATTTTTTCCATTATGTTGCCCCTCATTCTATTTACAGCTTTGACAAACTATAAATCAAGTTTTATCATGTCAAATTCTCAACCGTAAAAAAAGATGACTATATTAAAAAGTCAATTTTATAATTCAATAATATATTTACATCTAAAAATAGAATGACTATAATAAGGTTTCAAATTTGTAAGCCAATAATATTTAAAAAGAAATTAAAAATTTTAATTATAAAATACTCATTTTTAATGAAGTCATCATTATCCCCAAAACTAGCCACGAGAAACGAGAAACGAGAAATTTAAAAGCATAAGCGGTTTACAAATTAATAATTTTTAATTAAGTAAGCATTATCTCCAAAACTAGGCAGTAGAAATTTAAAAACATTTGGCGCCGCCCAGACTTGAACTGGAGACCTTCAGTGTGTTAGACTGACGTGATAACCAACTACACCACGGCACCGACATATAATCAAATTTTTATAAAGTGTAATTAACGTATTGCCTCTTGCAAAGTGTTTTCTAATCCATTATTTAATATGATAATTCTGCAATTTGTTAAGTGCAACTCTTTAATATAAACCGACGGAGAAATGAAGAATTTAATTAGATTGTTGGGTATTTTATATATTGAGTTAATGTATATATTTTAATAATTTTATATAAAAAATGGTGATAAAGTATTTTTAGTAGATACTCAATAATGATAATATTTAAGAATAATGTATAAAGTAATATGATGAGAGATTATATATTTTAATAATATTATATAAAAAATGGTGATAAAGTATTTTTAGTGGATACTCAATAATGATAATATTTAAGAATAATGTATAAAGTAATATGATGAGAGATTATATGTAGGAAAGTATAGTGAGGGCAATTAATTTTAGTTTTCAAGTCTAAAACAAAAACATTAGCAAAGATTTTCAAACTTCGTATTCTAGTAGGTTTTTCTTAAATATCGGAAACAATTGTGTGAATAATTGAAAACATTAAGCGTGAATGCAAACTTAAAACTTTGATTTTATATGGGTTTAATCTGTCAACATTCTTAGTTACCAAATGCGGCTAGACCTAAGTTTTTTGGACTAGTAGGATTTTGTCTGATTTGGTCCACAGTTCTACATTCCTATGGAAATTTTACCATATGTTATTGAAAACACTAGACATTCAAAGTTTCTTGACTTCCAGAATGAGTTGAATTTTTTCAACTTGGTAACTATGGTTAAATGTGTCAATTGAAAGCTCAATATTACAAAAAGAATAGCAGCAGTTGAAAACCTCTTCATGTCAACCAAACATTCAGTGAATCAATGTATAATCATTAACTTCAAAAAAATCACACACTTCATTTACATCTCAATGAATCAATGACACTTATTTATCTTAGCAATGCGAGTAATTCAGAAACATATTAATAAATTATACCCTAACACTATTAGTCAACTCCCAACAACTTCTTGATGTATTCCTGCAATCATAAAATTGCAACCATTAGCAACTATTCTCTTAAAACAAGCATATTTTCTTGATATTTAAAAGAGCTATAAATTTTGATGCAGTTGAGAAGATGTAGGGAGACATTAACCAATGAGGCATTCATGCTATAGAAGGATCTTATCAAGTACCTCAACATTCAATGGAGAAATAGAGGGTGCATATCAATCAAATACATTTACATCTTTATCAATAAGTTTTTTGGAGAGGTTCCCTCTTATATTCTCATCAAAAAATCCACATTGGCATGATTTTAAGAACTTATAAACAATGGTTGCATTATCACCATTCACATTGACTTGTACAAGAGTATTAGAAGGTATGATTCAATGAAGAACCAAATAGCTTGTTGACCAAAAACTTCACTTTTCATATTAGATATAACTTCACTTGAACAATAATAAATGACATCCCCTATATTACCAATTAGATTTAAAATCCAAACCTTATCAAATATAGGAAATTTGTCTTTAAAGCAAGTGCTTGTAATTGTCAATCTCTTCGTTAGTACATAGTTCTTGTGCAACAAACAAATTACATGGAAATTTTGAACTGTAAACACCTAAAATTGTCCTTTAATTAAATAAATATTTTATTTTATCATAATGTCTTCTATTAATTAAATAAACATTTTAGTGTATTTAATTAATTCGCTAAGCCTCTTCTTTCTAAATTATATAAATATTTATTATTTATTTAGATCCCTCCTTTCTTAAATTAAATAAATATTTTTATTTTTATAATTAATCTAGCCTTTTCCTCTATTAATTAAATAAATACATTTATTTATTTAATTAATTCACTTAACTTCTTCCTCTTTAATCTTAGACATCCAACTTGTTGACATGGATCATAATCTAAATTCATAGACATGTGACAAGTGTCAATCGTATCTTCATTCAATTTGTGCTTTCTCCAAAATCAACCCACCTCTTAATCTCATCCCTCCATTTCAAATTTAATCTCTTAATCTTATTCAACCTTATCTTTTACCTTTTCACCTCTTAATTTCATGCATTCATCTTTACCTACCCTCTTATTGATTCTTTTTCATCTACGAGATCCCAATTATTCACCTTTTAACCTCTTAATCTAAACCCGTCATTTTTAGGATGATCTCTATAAAAGAGGCTTTCTCCCTTCATTTCTCAATAACATCTACAATCATTATCATACTAACATAATGTCAAAATCATTCTAGAGCATACATCATCATAATCAAAGTCTTACATCACAACCACGTCCATTCTTCCTTGACCTCGTGTGCAAGTCCATATAAATCTAAGAGAAACAACATCAAACACAAGATCATGGAGGATAGGAGAACAATGGAGAGAGGCCTATTGGACATGTGAAAGGTATACTTTGTTTGATTTTATTAGTATTTACATGTTTGATATCTATTCTTTATTAATTTGTTATGTTAGTTTTGAACTTTTTTGCAATATTAGAAGTTAATATTATGCATAATTTCAATATCCAAGAGATATTATTGAAGTTTCCATAGACATCATTATGAAACTTTAGGTTTACATGCCTCTTCTCTAATAGAGTCAAACTAGTTTTGAAGTTGTACTCTATTTTGAAGTGGATAGACCCTTCTTTAGAAGCTAAATATTTAACTATAAAAGAAGTTTCTTTCAAAACAATTCTACTAAGGGTGGGAACTATTAGATGCTAATACAGGTACCTCTACTCATATATAATCTCTAACAAAAGACAATGTGTGGGCATGTCTATTCACACTAGAATTCCCTACAGTAAAGGTGCACCTTATCAAAACTTTTAATTCTTGAAAAAGTAAAACTTGAATTAAAGAAGCATGTCTTTTGAAAATAACCCGAAATTCAATTATTTCACTCAAAATATTACAAAAGTGATTATTGATCTTATTTTCGATAGGCAATTCATTAAACATTTTGAGCTTAAAATGTACTCTCCATAATGGAGAGCCACCAAATCAACCCATATGCATTGCCCTTATTTTTGTAGGTCTATACATGTTTATTTTGTCTTTCCAATTTCACTAGTTAGTGCATTGATAGGGAGATTGCTAGGAAAGTGCTCAAAAGGCCAATTTGCTCAAGAGGTTCAATTTGTTACCCAAAAAATTGTTTGAGTCTGTTGTATGTGTTTATAAATTCCTTCTTTTGGTTATAGTACCAAGCATCTCATGTATCACTTTCCTAACACACTCCCCTTTTGGTGAAGGCTCACTCCCATGCTCAAATCTACTCAAATTGCTCACTCCACCCATCTACACACCCTCAATCTTTGATTTTGGAATTCAAACCTCTATTTCAAAGTTCTTTAGGAGTCTTTTGCATGGACAAGTAAGGGTAGTAAGGTTTTATTCCAGTTTTGATGCTCAAAGTTTAGTTTAAGGCCCATAGCCTTGGCTTACTTAGCTAGGCAACCAAGGGTCCAAAACCTCAAAAGGGGATACACACTGTCCAAGGTTCCATTTTACATTTGTTTCACTATCCTTAGGATGATCACATAAGGTTTAATAAGTTCCCAAGTCCTCCTTGCAATCGGGTTCCAAAAAGTGTGTGTTATGCAGTCAAGGGCTACTAGCCCGTGGAGGCCTAATTGGTCAAATTTTGCTCATAACACCCAACGATGGGCTTTTTGACCATGGAAAATGATTTGGTTAGTGTGGATTAGGTCTAAGCAAAGATATTTGTTTGGTTTTGGACTCCTTCAAAGTGGTTTAATGACTATCCACCATTTTAGGCTTAAACATAGGGTTTCATGAGGGTTTGGATGCTTCCACCATAGATTCTCTCCATCAAACTTGTTTCATCCTCCCATACTACTTGGAGACCTCTGCCATAGCAAATTAGAGCTTCCCCCACCTTTTTTGGACCAGCATTATGCCAAACACTTGGCAAACAATTGAAAAATCAGTAAAACTGTCACTGTGACAGTCAAATCACTGCCCTTTTACCAGTCAGCAAACATTACACTTTGGGACCTACAAAATGAAGATTTTTGAGTTGGAAAAACACCTCAATGAGGTCTTCAAACATTTATTTATCTCCTATTACAATTCCTTCTCGGTTACAAGGCTTGGATGATGCTTTTGAAGCATTCCTTAAGCAAATTTACAACAAAATTCAGAAAAACAGTGAACTCACTGTTTTGTTTACAAAGTGAGAAAGATTAAATGGAACAAGCCATTCTAACACATCAAGATGATGCTTCACACCCTTGGTCACATTTCCATACCTCTTCCTCATTAATTTTTTCACTCCAAATTACTTTTGGGTACAAATCTTGAGTTTTTGTTCATGCTACTAGCCAAATAACCAATACTTGCCTAGTATTCGCTCAAGTTCTTCTTCCAACCACACTTTTGGCACAAAATAGAGCATATGTACAGTAAATACATGATTTAAAACTTGAATAAATCCATTATGTGGGATCCCAAACCTGGATTAGTCAAGTGGTGACATTTTAGACCTTCAAACCCTTGACAGGGCAGCGAGCACACAGTTTGCAAATATTTTTGTACAATCCAATTTACAAGAGAAAAAAATACCAAAATAAATTATAGAGCATTATAAAACTATTATGAACACCTCCCAAAGGTACAGTATGGACTATGGAGCTACAGTACAGACTATTTTGCAAAGGAAGGAAAAACCAGTCATAAAAGCCAAAATTTCATGTTTTTATTGAAAAATTATTGCTCATACAATCACCAACCTTATTAAAGGAAAAGGGAGGTGATTTTATAGTCCATCCAATTAGTTATCAAGCCCTGTACGAACAAGAGGCTTTCACAACTACATTTTGCAAGGAAAACCCAAAAATGACAACTTTGACAACTTTTCAAGCCAAATGACAACTTTTCTTGCTCAATGAGGCATTTTTGACAACCTAACCTTGTCAACTTGTCTAAACAACTTAGAAATGCTTAGAAACACCTAACAAACATGTTTCAATGCTTTTGAAAGTATTAGAATACCTTTTTGGCAATTTTGCACATTTTTGCCAAAAATTGCCAACTCAAAGCCTGAAAGGCAAAACTTGCTCTCTAGAGCCCAAAATGAGATCAAAACCACTAAACATGACACAAAAAAACCTAAAACAACATTAAAAACCTAACACAAGACATTACCAACATAAAAGCATTAAATACTCAAAAATGGGAGTTTTTACTCAACTAGGTGCTCTTGCACCATGCATGATTAAAGTTATTTACGAAGGAGAGATATTGTTTTCAAAATTCAGGAACAGCAACTTGCAGACATTTTAAGATTTAAGGGTAATTGGAAGGAGTAGCTTTCCTAGATTCAAATCCCATTGTTCTTTGTAGAATGTGTAGTTCATGTTCAGAGGTTTCATATATATTTTACACACAAAATGATATTGATTTTATTTTAAAGCAAGAGGTGTAGTACCTAAAAACAACAACATAAAAATTATACCATCTTGATAGAAGTCAAAAGGATTACTCACTCACCACCTAGTTGGATGCTCACATTTCCAACTCTCCTGGTCTTGCTTTCAATCCAAAAACCTACTTAGTCCTTCTCAAACTCTTCAAGGACTCACTATGTGCTCCTCATAGTGTGCTTATGATGAGTTCAATCCCTTAAAACCATATCAATTGAATTGTTGTTGTTGTGCTTCACGAATGCTCACAACTTGCTAAATAGCAAATCTTGTCAAAAGTGCTTATTTTCCCTCCAACTATTAGTTTATTTCTTTTGTGTTTTGGTTGCCAATTGAACTTGTTTCAATCAAGGTTTCTTCAACTTTTCACCCAATTTCACCATTTGCCTTGAAAAAGGCTACAAGGGATGAACCCTTATTAGCCCTTCTTAACCTAGTTTTGTAGGGTCTTTGCTAATTCAGTCCAAAAGACCCTGCAATATTATTTTAGTTCCTCCAATCAATCACCTATCACTCCAATATTTCACTAGTTTTGTACCTCCAAATGCTCATTTAATGCAAGGACCCTAATATGGTGGAAAACTAGGGTTTTAGGCCTAATTTGCATCAGTTAAGAAAGACAGTGAGGGTTTAGGCACCTATCAATCTTGTCACAAGTTTTTCTTTGGAATGTAGGTAGGTAGGAAGGTCTATTTCAATTCCAAATGAAGGTTTTGTTTGGTTCTCATCACCTCTGCAACTTCAATACAAATTTCCACCCTGTTCACTAGCCAGATTGCCTAGTAACCCGCCTAGGACAAGGGCTTTAAAACCATTGCTTGACTTTATGGAGCTCCAACCTGCACACAAATACTATACTTGGGGTGCCCTATCATATTCCAAAAGTTTGTTGAGAGCTTGTGGTTAGATTTCATGGGGCACCCAATTTTCTATATACACATATTTACAAGCCTTCCTTGAGGCAGTAGAGCTAAAAGCTCAAAAACACCTATCAAAACTATTTACTAATGCTTGGAATAAAAAAATGGAGTACTGTAACAAGTGTACCCACACAAAGAGATGCCTCAAAGATGGATTTCAATCCAAACTACATGACTGTTACAAGCATTTGCAGCAAAATAACAAAAAAACGGTGAAAAATACACAAAATGAGCAGTTTACATCATATCTTCTTCACACAATTCGTACCACCAACCCTTGGAAACTTTATCTAAAGGGTTTATATAGTTTTCCCAACATGGGGAAGCATTCATTATAGACTTTAAGCCCTAACTTGGCCGCTAACTTACCTAGGACCAATTTTGACTTTGAAAATCATAAAAGTTGTCTTGACAACATTAGACAATTGGCATCTTTGGCCATTCTCAACTTGGCACACTTACTCCCACCACTCTAATTATGTTAAGAACACTAATTTAAGGGTCTCCAACCACCTTCCAAGAGTCTAAGACAAAGAAATTACATTTTGGCTACCTTGAGCCACACAAACTACTCAAAACACACAAAACTAACAAAGAAGCACTTAGAAGGAAAAAATCAACTTCCTAAGCACTTTACTGACTCAAACAACATTGAAACATACATTAGATCTATCTAGACTCCTTATTCACTCACTGACTTGGCTAAGGTTAGTACAAGCCAAAAATTTGAAAAATTGGACTCTTGAAGCCTAGTCCAAGGTGCTCCTGCACCACATCTACAACTTAAATCACTTTTATGAAAAGGCCATATTACCACTCTTCAAAGGAGAGGCTCCAAAATTAAACATATTTTTTGCAAAGTATTGACCTTCATAGCTTCAACATGAGACAAAATGCAGAGTATGGTTCTTCAAATCAACACCATCCTGAGTTTTCAAATTCTCATAACTTTTGAGCCCATTATTGCCCACAAAATAATTCAACAATAAAAATTGTTAGTTTATGTAATAATTCTATACAAAATCAGTGGAACCAAAAGTGAGGATGTAGCTTGGGACAGAGTAGACGAAGAATTCTTCTTTCCCACCAAGCTTGTTAGTTTGGATTGGTATTGATGGAAGTACTGCAACTATTTTGTCAAGGAAAGGATTTTTGCAAAACAGAAAATAGAAAACCAAATACCCATTAAAATTGCATTGGCTAGAAACAATAATATCCACATGAAAGTACAAGTCTACAATAGAGCTTTGCAGTATCATCATATATGTTAGAAGCTCCAAAAGTAAAGTTCATGCCAATGATTATTTTTTTATCAGAGGTTTGAGGATTGAGAAAGGCTAGTGAGATTAAACACCATCTAATTTTTTTTTTTAAATTATGATTTTAATCCAAGAGTCTGTTTTTTTTTTGATCCACTATCAAACTCGCAAAATCATCATAGCAGGACAGTGAAAACTAAGGAAAACTTGATGACTCTGTTATGTCAACTCTCACCCATTAATAAGGGGAAATGACAAAGAAAATTGAAAAACTAGATAGAAAGCACTACATTTGAAGTACATAAGTAAAATGGACAAAGTTACCTAAAAATTATGTGTTTTTAGGGTTAGCAAAGATTGCACAACTAAATTCATTTGATTCAAATATTTGTCTTAATTGCAAATCATTTTTATTTTTCAAGCATCTAAATTTTTATTTTTTTAAAAATGCATTACGATCATGACAAGTAACTTACTTGAAGATTCTGCATGAATTGTGCCTTACTACCAATCATGGCAATGAAAAAATGGACAGAGTTTGCATGATTTTCTTATGAAACCCTACCATAACATAATTATTTTTAAATGAGACAAATCAACACCAATCTTCGTACAAACACTACTTGAATTGATTCATAGTAAATGAAAAATTAAATTTGTTGCTTTCCTTTTCTCTTTGTATAGTTGTTGGTTCAATTGATTAGCAATAAATGCTCTTTTGTGTATTTGTCTTGGCAAACAAGACAAATGGAGAAGAGGAGGAACCAGGGTATTATCCAGTGTGAGACAAACTTAAGAAGATCTAGGCATTGGAAGTGTCAAAATCATGGACTTATTAAGCACTTCATTCCTTGCTTAACATTTGCAAGTGCTTGGAATATGAGTTGCTTCTGGAATCGTTTGTGTGAGTGTTTTTACATCAATGTTTTTTTATCACTTTTATCCTTATGGTCTCATCCTGATGATGGGTCACGAAGTGTGATCTGAAATGTTGATGTAAAAACACTCACACAATTGATTCCAGAAGCAGCTCATATTGACTTAAACTTGACTGCTAATAGACAAGGAAAACCAAACCTCACCACTCACATTCTCACAAAGAGATCTAAGCGATGTCGAATAGACATTGTGAAGTGGGAGCCCATATGACATGTTACTTGAAAGAATAAATGGACATGAAAGGGGAACCATGTATTTCTCACCACTTTACTTTTGGTTGTTGAGAGCAGAGTTGAGTAGAACCATTGAAAAATAAATATAAATATCAACTCCTCTCTGAAAAGGGGCAAAAATAATAACAAAAGAAGGAAAATTTTGATTGGAAAACTAGAATAGCTTTGCAGTTTAATGGTGTGAGACAAGTTTCTCGCGAGCTTTGCAGTTTAATTAATAGTATAGATGTAACAAGTGAAACAATTACAGTTGAAAAAGAATGTAACTAACATTCTAAAATTGAACAAATTGACAAAATATTGAATTGAATTTTTTTACAAGCAAGTAGTAACATCAACTATTCATGAATGAATAATAGAGGAATAATAGAGCATACAAACACCTCAAGGACTACTCTAATAAAAAATTCACAAAAATTAAAGTACAAGGGAGGTTTAAAGTTTGTAGCTTTCAGTTTCCTTTCTGAATTCTTTATGAACCATAGTTGATTAAAAAGTATCATCGGGGTGATAAAACACCCAACTATAGACCTGGCGATCTCCCACGGATCTTCCTACTAGAAGCAACCCTACCCTTCACAAGGGTATACGCAAGTTAATAAGTCTAATGTCATCTAAGCTAGGTGTTTTGACCCTACACAACTCTAGTTGGTCACACACCATAGGTAACTCCTAACTAGTATGACCTCGAACTAGGTAGTACATCTAGACCATGTGAACTGACAAACACTCCTTATTCACAACATCACATTGGCCAAAGGTTTTCATAGTTGCAAGCATGATTTAACATGCAACCAATGTTCACCACCCTACTCGACTATAACCAATAAATGGGGATTAGTCAACTGACCAATCTCGATTGTCTCTTATGCTAACTACATACTGACTTAAGTTTAGAGGCACACTTGTCTCTAGATTTGAGAACTTCTATCTAACCATTCTAGGTTCAGACTTTGTTGTTCTATATGATTATCGACAGCTCCCATTTACAGCGTGTTTATGATATTTCAATAAAGTTAATTATTATAGAGTTCAATAGGCACAATATTCATGATCATGAGCTTGCATTCTTGCACTGTCACATTTACAAATATGTACATGTTCCCTCAACTCTAGGATTCACAATAGTTATCTGTACTTCTGTTTTCCAACAAATTTTATAAAATGAACCTTGACTTACAACATAAGAGTACGTAAGCTTCCTATACAAAAACAAAGATGAGAACACAATGCAAACTCTTCCTTCTTTGTACTTTAGATTCAAAATTTTTAGCCTTGTTAATTTGGTTAAACTTCTTTACTATGCATACTAGAATGAGTATGATTTAAGCATAACTACAACATCTATATCCTTTTCTAGTTAATATTTATATTTACAGTCTGCCACAGAGTATACAAGTGTACATTTCGGCTTAAGAGATGTTATAATATTTTGTTGTTAGTAAATTCTCTTCCCATGAGGGTTTAATAAGTATACAAGTTCATTGCTTGCATCTTGAATTTGGACAAAAAAAAATCAAACTATTTAACTATTATTATAGGCTTCTTTGCCTTAGAACAGAGACGCTTCAAGAGGCAGACCCTTTTCTAAGGTAGCTTAGATTATGTTCAGCATAACTTTATTACTAAACTTATTTTCTTAATGAACACGTTATTGCTGCAAATAGAAGCTTAGTGACCAAATATCTAAAATCATATAATTAATTATTTCTAAACAAGAACAAAGAAATTGACTAGTGCTTCTTTCCTAAATTTTGAATTTAAACAAATGAGTTTCAGAGTTGGAACTTGGCTTACTTGCCTATATTCCCAAATGGTAGAGGTGAAATCAATTCCCAATCCTTCAAACTTCTTATCTCAACTATGCCATAGTATTCCAAACCTCTATTCTCCTTTGTTCACGTTTCTTCTACCTTATACGTGAGAAAGAAAATTCCAAACAAGTCATGTGATCCCCATCTTTCCAAGCTTCTTTCCTATTTATATGTACATACTTCAAAGCTTTACCTATTAACTTTAATCCTCAACAATTTTGTAGATTTCATTTAATTTATGATTCATTTCAATGAATTTCAAGTTCATTACGGTAAACTCCAATTTGAATGCATTGATTTATTTCCTTTTAAGGAGTTACGAATTCATTCCAATTGTTGTTACCTTGGATTCCATCACCCACGTTACTAGGCTTAAATATCTTTTCCATGATACAAGATGTGGTTGTTTATAGTAATACTTGGCACCACCTTGCTTAATGAATATGTTTAAAATAAAAGGGGTTGCTCTTACTTAAGTAATATGGCTGATATATATGTGCTTACTCACATATTCTTAAGTATGGCCTTCGGCCAATATGTATATTGAGCATGAGTAAAAATTGATTTATATAGCTCACTTAGTATCACTTAATGATACTTATATCACTATGGGCATAGACTAGATTCATCGTATATGTATACTTATGTATATGTCTATATATACTTGTACCACATTATCATGTCACTCACACACACACACACACACACACACACATATATACATGTGTGTATATATGTACTGTTGATATGTGGTGATTGATCAGTAAAGTATTGTACACTCAGCATGTATCCTTGCCATTTTTTGTTGAAGAAAACCGACATTGTAATAAAACCCTAAAAAGGTCGACTTTGTTTGTTGCCCTAAAAACGCATGTTATAAGCGGTTGGGATGCTTGAGGCATTGTAAGGTTGATGTACTATTTTTGCTGGAGAATAAGAAAGATTGGACGGCTATGTATGGTGGACATAACCCATTTTGGGTGAACCACGTTAAATCTCTGTGTTATCTATGTCCTGTTTTATTTCTTTATCTTTTGTATTTAAATCTGCATAGAATTGTTAGTTCATATTTACTTCAAATTTGCTTAAAACCCTAACAATTGGTATCAAAGCGAGGTTTCTGTAAATTGGTAAGACTCTCAGATTTGAGTGGGAGCAATGGAGGATTCCAAATTCAAAGTAGAAAAGTTTAACGGCCAGAACTATCAGTTATGGAAAATGCAGATGGAGGATTACCTGTATCAAAAGGATTTGTGACAACCATTGGAAGGAAAGGCAAAGAAAGCGACCACAATGTCAGATGAAGAGTGAGACATTTTAGAGGCACTAGGATTCATTCGATTATGCCTTGCACCGTCTATAGCATTCAATATAACAGAAGCAAAAATGACTGTAGAATTGATGGCGACAATGGCTAAGTTGTATGAGAAACCCTCGGCTTAGAATAAGGTATTTCTTATGAAGCGTTTGTTTAATTTGAAAATGAGTGAGGGAGGATCTGTAGCAGAGCACTTAAATGAATTTAATACAATTACTAGTCAATTGTCTTCGGTAAAAATTACTTTTGCAGAAGAGGTTAGGGCTCTTTTGATTTTATGTTCTTTGCCAGAAAGCTGGAATAGCTTGGTTATGGTTGTAAGTAACTCTGTCTCTGGTAAAAATACTTTGGTATTTGATGATATTGTTGGTGATCCTAAGCGAGGAAATGCGAAGGAAAAGCACAGGTGAGACTCCAACATCATCGGGTAGTGTTTTGAATGTGGAGAACAGAGGAAGATCAAAGGAAAGAGAAAAAGGCCCTGGGAATGAGAAGTCACGAGGGAAGTCAAAGAAAGGATGCTCTCAATCTAGAAGAAAGAAAGATTGCTGGTACTGCAGAAAGCCTGGTCATCTAAAGAAAGATTGTTGGTCTCGAAAAAACAAAGGAGACAAAAATGAAAATGATAGTAAGGAAGCTAATATTGCAAGTAATACTTTATAGGATGCTTTAATCTTATGTTTGGATAATGTTAATGATTCCTGGGTAATAGATTATGGGGCTTCATTTCATGCTACACCCCATAGAAAATATTTTCTAGATTATGTTCAAGGTGATTTTGGATAGGTATATTTGGGTGATGATGAGCCCTATCAAATTGTTGGAAAAGGAAAGATAAAGATCAAGCTGCAGAATGGAAATGACTGGTTTCTATAGGAGGTAAGACATGTTCCTAATTTAAGAAGAAATTTAATTTCTGCAAGGCAACTAGGTAGTGAAGGTTGCATACTTACCTTCTCAGACAGTATGTGGAAGGTCACTAAAGGATCATTAATAGTAGCTAAAGGTGCGAAGGTAGGCACATTATATCTGTGTACTAGTAACACTTACTCTACCCTAGCTGCTACAGATAAAGTTACTACAGGGGCAACAACAATAGATGTTGCAAGAACAGATTCGATAATGTGGCACCATAGGCTTGGGCACATGAGTGAAAAAGGGATGAAAACCCTTCACACCAAAAATCTATTTCCAGGACTAAAGAAGATTGATTTAGAGTTTTGTGAAAACTGTGTTTATGGTAAACATAAAAGAGTCAGATTTCTCAAGGTTGGGTAAGAGAAGAAGAGTGAGAAGTTAGAGCTTGTGCATTCAGATGTATGGGGACCGACTCAGGTATCATCTCTTGGTGGCTCTTGTTATTATGTTATTTTTATTGATGACTCGACAAGAAAAACATGGGTATATTTCCTAAAACAAAAATCAGATGTTTTTGAAACTTTTAAGAAATGGAAAGCTTTGGTTGAGAATGAGATAGGAAAAAATTTGAAGTGTCTCAAATTGGATAATGGAGGTGAGTATTGCAGAAAAGAATTTGAAGATTACTGCTCCTTAAATGGGATTCAAAAGCAGAAGATAGTTCCAGGAACTCCACAGGAAAATGGTGTGTCAGAGAGAATGAATAGGACTATCATGGAACACACGAGGAGCATGAGATTGCATGTTGCATTGCCCTTACATTTTTGGGCAGATGTTGTACATACTATTGTCTATTTGATAAATAGAGGACCTTCAACCCCTTTGGATGGTGGTATTCCAGAGGAGGCATGGACTGGTAAAAAGGTAAATTATTCTTGTCTGAAAACCTTTGGTTGTGAAACTTTTGTCCATATTGATAAAGAAAACAAAACCAAGCTTGATGCTAAATCTCATAAATGTACCTTCATTGGATATGGGATAGATGAATATGGCTATCGGTTATGGGATTTTGAAAATAAGAAAATAATTAGAAGTAGAGATGTTATATTCAATGAGAAGGTTATGTATAAAGAACAGATGCAGGAAAAGAAGCATGAATAGGATAAACAAGAATATGTGGTGTTGGATGAGATTCCTGAAAATGAAATGTCATAGGTACCTGATGCTCAGCAACAATAGATTGTCCCACAAACTCTTGCAAGTGTTAGATGTTCTACGAGGTCAAGTAGACCCCCTAAAATATTTTCTCCTTCTTTGTATTCTATTTTATTAACTGATTCTGGTGAACCAAAAGAATATGAAGAAGCAATGCAGGTGGATGCCAAACAACAATGGGAGCTAGGCATGAAAGAGGAGATGGACTCCTTGATGAAAAATAAGACTTGGGACTTAGTCCCTTTACCTGCAGAAAAAAGAGCCTTGCCTAACAAATGGGTTTATCAGCTAAAGGAGGAGGAAGGAGGTCAGAAAAGATATAAGGCCAGACTTGTGGTAAAAGGTTTTGCACAGAAAAAGGGTATAGATTATGATGAAATATTTTCTCCAGTTATAAAAATGACTTCAATTAGAACTGTACTTAGTCTTGTGGTTGCAAATGATTTACATCTCGAATAATTAGATGTCAAAACAACTTTTCTCCATGGAGATTTGGAGGAGGAAATTTACATGGTGCAACCACAGGGATATGAGGTCAAAGGTAAGGAGAACTTGGTGTGCAGGTTGAAGAAAAGTTTGTATGGCCTAAAGCAAGCACCCCGACAATGGTATTTAAAATTTGATAGTTTCATGGTTGAACACGGTTATCATAGATGTCATTCTGATCATTGTGTACATTTTAAGATATTGGATAATGGCAGCTATATTATCCTGTTGCTTTATGTTGATGACATGCTTGTTATTGGGTCTAACATGCAACACATAAATGATCTTAAACAGAAATTAGTCAGGTCATTTGCTATGAAGGATTTGGGTGCAGCTAAGAAAATTGTCGGTATGAGGATTACACGGGACAAGAAAAATAGAACCTTGAATTTTTCCCAAAGCGAATATATAAAGGTGTTGAAAAGATTTAACATGCAGGAAGCAAAAGCAGTTAGTACACCTTTGGCTAGTCATTTCAAATTGACTAAGGAGATGTGCCCAAAGGCATAGGAAGAGGTAAACAAAATGTCTAACATCCCGTATTCATTAGCAGTTGGCAGTCTGATGTATGCAATGGTTTGCACAAGGCCAGATATTGCACATGCAGTGGGAGTTGTGAGCAGGTTTATGAGTAATCCGGGTATGGAACATTGGAATGCTGTGAAATGGATTCTTCAGTATTTGAAAGAAACTACTACGAAGGCATTATGTTTCAAAGGATCTAATGGTGCTTTGAGTGGATTCATTGACTCTGATCTGGCAGGTGATATTGATTCATGGAGGAGTACTACAGGATATGTTTTTACTATAGGAGGAACTGCAATCAGTTGGATTTCTAGGCTACAAAAGGTTGTTGCACTTTCAACCACTGAAGCTGAGTATGTTGTTGTTGTATATGGTGAAAATGGATACAATAATAACAAGATTGAAAAGCTAAATGAATCCAACCACTAAACCCTAGCCTAACAACAACAAAGATCCACCATAACATATGAAGATGACCTAAGACAATGTAAATGAAACAAAATCACAAAATGATACCATCACATGTCCAATAGGGTTTTGATCTCCATTCTTCCTATCTCCATTGATCTTGCTTGATATATTTGCTCTCAGATTTTATGTTCACAAGAGCTCAACAAAGAACGGAATGTGGTTGCAAGTAGGATCGTAGTGTAGCCAAAATGATCATTAGTGATTGATTAGTCATTAGGGTTTGATGATGAAGAAGGCATCTTCTTAAATAGAAGACACAATATGAAATGGAGGGATAAGATTGAGAGGTGTAAAAAAAGGAGGTCGGCTAGGATTAGAGGGTAGGTAGAGGAAATAATAAAATAATGAAAGAGGTAGGTAGTGTAGGAATTAAGAGATGAATGACATGTGTCATGTGTAGAAAAGGATTAATGAATTAATTAAATAAATAAAGATTTATTTAATTAATAGAAGAAATAAGATAATGAATTAATTAAATAAATAAAGAGTTATTTAATTAATAGAAGAAATAAGATAATTAAATAAATAAAATATTTATTTAATTTAGGAAAAAGGATAATTTAAATAAATAAATGTATTTATTTAAATGAGAAATAAGGCTAGAAGAGGATAAATGAATTAATTAAATAAATAAAGATTTATTTAACTAATAGAAGAATTAGGCTTAGATAATTAAATAAATAAAATATTTATTTAATTAGACATGACAATTTTGAGTGTCTACATTTTGCCCCTCTTTGAGACAATGCGGCTTGTCGCGTTGTTTCAAAGAAGATAAGATGAACTGATACAGAGTTGCCCTAGTATGGGAATGATATGCCCCCTCGAGAGATTAGATGAAAATGTCTGAAAAGATTACAGACAATCTCTCGATAAGAAGAAAAGGCTAGAATGGACGGACCGAATAAAGTGACAAAGTCACGGGATGAAGAAGACTGACTCGGGAAATGAAGGCTGGGTAGGCTATAAGATAGACCACGGGCAAAAGACATCCTCATTGTCATCTACACCTTCACGAGATCAAAGTGCAGAGCGAGAAAAGAGCAGCAGCAGTCAGCAACGATGGCTTTCGTGTACAGATTCGACCGCGTTCGACGATTTCAAAGGCCAGCAGAGGCAGGAGAGCCGGTAAGTACCACCAAACCTCCTCGTACTTTGACGTATTTGCTTTTGTCATTAATGCATGCTAGTTAGAGCAATAAATGCGCGTAGGAATAGTGTACAAAAAAGTGCAAAAACATGCAACCGCGTCTGCGTCGGTGCCAGGCACGTCTGTGTCCAACAAGCGCATCTGTGTCAGTGCCAGGCACGTCTGTGTCTGGAACCGTGTCTATGTCAAATGCGGGCGCGTTTACGTCATGTAGGGGCGTTTATGTCTCAAAGTCACATTTGTGCAAAATTTAGGCACATTTATGTTATATAGGCGCGTCTGTGTTATTCAGGCGCGTTTGTGCAGTTTATAGGCGCATTTGTGAGTAAGAAACGCGTTTATGTCTGAAAAATGCAAGATTTTGTCTTCTAGGTCAAATCGGCAGTTCTGTGATGAACATACGCTGTCGATTGGATAAGCTGCTGAGAGGATACACTCAAGCAGGTCCTCTAGGAAGACTAGGACAGATCAAGGCACGTTGTGATGAACAGTGAGTACCAAGATAGAGTACTTTGTGATGAACAGGGAGTACCCAAAGTATGAGCAGCACTTTGTGATGAACAGGGAGTGCAAATGTGAGCAACACTTTGTGATGAACAGTGAGTGTCACGCACGTAGTACTGTGTGATGAACAGGGAGTACTACTAAGATAGATAGCAACACTTTGTGATGAACAGGGAGTGTCACTAGGATAGATAGCCATATGCATTTAGATGAGTAGCATTTTGTGATAAATAGTGAATGCCACTATGACTGACACAATTGATTTGTTTGACTGCAGGAGTATTTGCCTATGTTGGAGTCACGGGAGAGATTCCCATTGACTTAGAGATTGCGACCTAAGCTGACGGCTGAGGAGCGAGCTGCCATCGAGGAGATGGGCTTGAGACATGTGTTGTATGTGCTTGAGTTTTGGGCAAACATTGGGTTTACTGACTGCGCTTGCGGAGAGATGGCACTCCGAGACATGTACCTTCCATTTGCCGATGCGTGAGATGACAGTCACCCTAGAGGATGTTTATAGGATACTGCATATACCGATTGATGGAGATTTGATTCCATATGATCACGACGGAGACAGGGAGGCATTGAGACGGGTGTTTTAGGATCCCAGCCTAGAGATGAGGGCAGGACATGTGGCATGGGACACCATGACAGCCACAGGGTTATCGTTGCCAGCTGTGATCAGAGGAGCTATCAGTGGGTTCCTATGTCCGGATAGGGCGACACGGGGATTGACAGTGGGCTGGGGAGGAGCACTGGAGACACTGGTGACGCAGCACACCAGATATGCTTGGGGTCCATGTGTGTTGGCCCACCTATATTATGAGCTTCACTAGTTTGTATACCATGGATCAGTGGGATTAGGCTGTGGAGTGACCCTACTGCAGGTTTGGGCGTATGAGCATCTACCTATTACACGACCGATACACTTTAGAGGTAGAGGTCATGGACGAAGTTTTGTTCATTTGTACGATATGATTGCCTCACAGCCGCGGATTGGCAGGTTAGAGCATTGGCGGCGAGTGATAGATGACATTGATGTAGTCATATGGAGACCATATCTGGGATGCGAGGAGTGGGAGGATGACGTAGTGGAGCTGCCTTACACCTTCCGGAGTAGGTACCTGATTGGGCGGACGCCCTATATATTAGAGAGACAGTTGGTGGACAGGGTATGGAGGCAGTATGGCAGGATCCAAAGGATGCCATGAGGCTTGGGTATGTATGCCCGTACAGTTAGGGTTCAGGCGCAGTTTGGGCCTTTATTGTCATATGATCAGGCACTGACACAGCTGGCAGAGATGGTGCCCCTACCCTGGGATATGTGGTCAGAGATCGAGGATGTCGGGATGGATGCGGAGTATGCAGCATATTGGGCCGAGCATCCATTCCCCCGATTGACAGATCCAGGAGAGCTACTGGAGGGAGATGGAGGAGGAGATGATGATGATGATGGTGGGGGTGATGGGGGCCGGGGCCGATGGAGGCGGAGAGGAGTAGTTGGGGAGAGGAGGGTGGCACCTCGGAGGGAGGGTGGACAGGAGGGACAGGCCCAGGTGGTGAGGGGTCACGGTGGATTGCCCCTACAGGTACCAACAACACAGGGTCCTAGAGCACAGGGACAAAGACATGGACAGGTACAGGGACAGGTGTCAGTACAGGTACAGGAGTAGGGACGGAGACAGGCACAGGGACCTAGGCATGTACAGAGACAGGTACCCGTTCAGGCACCAGTACAGGGACAAGTACAGGTACAGGTACAGGGGCAGGCACCCACAGAGGGAGAGCCACAGGCAGAGGCAGAGGGTGGGGATCTAGAGGAGGATGAGCTGATTGAGCTCAAGGAGATCTGCCAGGGCTAGGCAGATGAGATACAAGATCTAGAGAGGGAGAGAGACCGACTCAGAACGAGGCTCAGGGATACTGAGCGGGAGAGGGATCAGGCAATTCAACACTATACGAAGGCTAAGACAGCGCTGAGGGCAGGGAGGCAGGCGGCGGAGGACACAGGGGCAGGCTATGCATATGTCCTGCGAGCCGGAGAGGAGATTGCCTACTAGAGGGACCTTTATTATGGTGTCGTGCCAGCAGATCAACGGGCGAGGAGCTTCCATAGACCATCGCGAACAGCGACAGCTACGGGAGGGAGCCGGAGGAGACAAGCATCGAGTGGTGGGGTTATGGGTCCTCCACCACCACCAGATAGAGGGGACAGGAGGGATGATCCTGGGGCAGGTCCTTCGAGGGCTCAGATTCCGTCGAGGCCAGGCGGCTCCGAGGGAGGGAGTTCATCATAGCCTTAGAGGGCTCCCTATGTATCAATTTTGTACCATATTTGTATTGTAGACACCTGCGGGTGATTTTGTAGCCATATGATTTTTATTTTTTTGACATCATTGTATCATGACACTTTTGATTATTTATATGAGATGATTCATTTTTGCGGCAGCTATATGCATGTGTACCTATGTGATGAGTTGTTTCATGATGTGTGATGCTTATAATATGGATGCAAATATGTACATGATGTAATGCAATATTTTTGTTCTTTTATGTTGTATATGCGTATGCATGATGCAAATGTGAATGTATGTAATGCAGATGAATATAACAATGTAAGTAATGTAGATGAATATAATGCAAATGTAAATTTGTGCTAACAGGTGTTGTGTGCAGGATGTGATGTAGTTGTGATATCTATATGTTTGTATGAAATGCTTATATGTGGTAATGTAGGTGCAACTACATGAAATGCAAATGTTTTTGGTGTGTCATTATACTCAGTCATGTGATAACAGGCTACGCGGACTCGAGAAGGATGATGGAAGTCAATCAAGAAAGGGGGATGAAAGATAGAAGAGATGAACGTGAAAGAGCTTCTTGTGCGTTATCATCATTGAGTTTTATTATGGCAAATAGGTCATAACAATCGAGGCATATGTTCGACCCAGAAAGTCATTGTACCTGTTTGCATGGAGATAAGACAGTCACAAACAAGGAATGCCCCAGTTCACACTAGACTCACAGTGTCCTCATATCCTTGGACAAGTCATAGCATTACTAAAAGACAATCCACAGACAACAAATGCAAATAGGTGATGATACCCCATCCTCGCCTTTCTAGTCAAAGACATCCTGGAGATAGAATCTCTAGTTAGAGACATCCTAGAAAAGCTAAAAGACATGTCACCAAAAGATAAAATCAAAAGAAAACCAAGACTCGACACCAACATCCACTGTAGTCCTCAAGTTTAGTGTCTCTTGTCACTTGTATAAGTCTTATTTGATTGTGGTCACAATGTTTACTTTCACAAAATGGATAGATAGCACTGAACCATATGTTGTCTGAGTCTATTGAAAGATTTGATTTTGTTGAAGCTCATTGTTGCTGTTGTCTCATCTGAAACTGACTGAATCCATGAAGCTGATACTTTATTGTGGAGGAGACAAAATTTTATTGCGGATCTGTGATGCAAATGTTGCTTTATTGCGGATTGTGCGCGGATAGACTAAAGGAAGCTGGAAGAAACTATACTCCCCAAAACATGTGATGTTCTTAGTTCCACACCCATCACTAGACGTAGGATTTGCCTTAGCCACAGATAGGATCTGATTTATTATGGATGGAAAGGGAGGTTTATTATGAATGGCTAACCAATCTTGGGTAGATCAATAACAAGCCATGATGGGAATGGGTAAGTTTATTATGAGTGAATAGGTTGTGAGTGTGTGCAAAGTGAAAGGATGAAAGTGAATCCTGAAGGAAGGAGGAGCAATGTCTCTATGCATGGCGCTGGTGACCCAGTTTTCACCATGGTACTTGCCCAAGGCACCACCGAAGTGGTTTTCACCATTGGACGAAATTATTTCTCTTTACTTTTTTTTATTTTTCAATGTTTTTGTTGTCACAAGGCGCCTGTTTGCTAGGTTTTCACCAAGTAACGATTTTTTTTTTGTTTTTATAATTTTTTTTGTATTTTTGAAAAAAAAATTTGATTTTTTTGTATTTTTGAAATTAGGATACTCTGAAGAGCTATGTGTAGAACCTGCGAAGGTGCATGTTGTTGATAGGATCCTCCAAAGGTTCACCTTCTATAGTTGAGAGCTGATATACCCCAGATCCATAGGCTACTGTAACGATGTAAGGACCAAGCCAGTTTGGTTCAAACTTGCCCTTCTTCTCTCTGTCTTGCTGATTCTTGAGGTTTTCTCTGAGAACCAAGTCACCTACCTCAAATGTGCGAGGCTTGACCTTGTGATTGTAGCTGCGACTCATTCGTTGTTGGTAAGCCTTGAGATGATTAAAAGCAGTTTGTCTCCGTTCATCCAGCAGTTCTAGTTCTTGTAAGCGAGAGATCCTATAGTCTTCATCAGTGATGATGTTTTGCAAAGAGACCCGTAAAGAGGGTAACTCGACCTCGATAGGCAAGATGGCTTCAGCGCCATAGACAAGTGAGTAGGGTGTAGCTCCTGTAGGTGTGCGGACACTTGTGGGGTAGGCCCAAAGTGCAGGATTAAGTTGGATATGCCAGTTACGGCCAGCATCGTCAACTGTCTTCTTGAGGATTTTAAGGATTGTTTTATTAGATGCCTCAGCTTGGCCATTACCTTGGGGGTAATATGGTGTGGAGAAACGATGAGAAATATGGAAGCGGTCACAGAGTTCGCAAACATCCTGATTTTTGAAGGGACACCCGTTATCAGTAATAATGGAATCAGGAATACCATATCGGCATATGATATAGTTAAGGATGAATGTAGCAATTTGTTTTCCAGTGACTTGTGTGAGAGGTACGGCTTCAATCCACTTTGTGAAATACTCTGTGGTTGTGATAATGAATTTATGACCATTGGAAGAAGGAGGGTGAATCTTGCCTATGAGATCAAGTCCCCACTGACAAAAGGGCCAAGGAGACGCAAGTGGTTGTAGTTCTTGTGCTAGCGCATGTATGAGGTCTCCATGAATTTGACATTGCTTACATTTCTTGACAAACTGATATGAGTATTTTTCCATATTGGGCCAGTAATATCCAGTCCTGATGAGTTTCTTGGCCAAGGTAGGACCACTAGCATGTGGACCACATATCCCTTCGTGCACTTCACGTAACGCAATCTGAGCTTCGTCGATTTCTAGACATCTAAGAAGAGTGCCATCTAGACCTCGCCGGTATAGGATATCAGCTAAAATAACATATCGAGAGGATTGGCGAATGAAGGTGCGATGTTGATTATTTGATAGGTCAGGAGGTAAGGTATTGTCACGAAGGTATGTGAAGATGGAACCATATAGTTGGGATTTGGGACCAACAACGCATATCATTTCAGTAGGAGTGATCTCATATGAAGGAACCAACAGGTTGTCCACCAAGAACTCATAGCAGGTCTCATTTTGAGGTAGATCAATCAGTGAAGCAATTGTAGCCATGGCATCTGCAGCACGATTTTGCTCTCTTGGTATCTGCTCAAAATCTATCTTTGTGAAATGCTGTTTCAAATCATCCACCATTTTCTTGTAAGGCATTAATTTCTCATCTTTTGTTTGGTAATCATCAGTTGCTTGACGGATGACAAGTTGGGAATCCTCAAAAACATGAAGTTCCTGGATCTTCCACTGAACTGCAATTTGTAATCCAGTTGTTAATGCCTCATATTTCGCTATATTGTTTGTGCAAGGAAATGATAAGTGATATGATTTTAGTATAAAGTCGCCTTGAGGAGTTATAAAGAGAATACCAGCTCCTGCCCCATGCTGTGTATGAGCCGTCAAAGTATAGTTGCCATGGCCTTGCATGTGATATTGTTAAAATGGATTCATCTGGAAATTCTGAATTTAGAGGAACATCATCAATCATGGGGGCATCTGCTAATTGATCCGCGATGGCTTGTCCTTTTATTGCTTTTATGTCCACATACTCGATGTCGAATTCACTAAGGATCATTACCCATTTGGCTAGTCGCCCAGTAAGTGTTGCCTTATTGAGAAGGTATTTTAATGGATCAATTCTTGCAATCAACTTAGTCTTATGAGTGAGCATGTAATGTCGCAATTTTTGTGAAGCAAAGACCACAGCGAGACATGCACGCTCGATTGGTGTGTAGTTTAGCTCATATCCCACCAATGTGCGACTGATATAGTATACTACTTTTTCCTTGCCGTCAGCAATTTGTTGTGCTAGGAGTGCCCCCAGTGCCGTTGGAGTAGCTGATATGTATAGTAGCAAAGGCTGATCTGGAATAGGTCGCATAAAAACTGGCGGATTCAAAAGATAATCTTTGAGCGTCTGAAAAGCTTGTTGACAGTTATCATCCCATTTGAACTTGATATTTTTATGTAGCAGGTGCTGGAAAGGATTACACTTATCTACAAGTTGTGCTATGAATCTTCGTATAGACTGGAGTCTCCCCTGTAAAGATCGAAGTTGACTGATATTTCTGGGTGGTGGCATTTCCAAGATGGCCTTGACTTTTGCAGGATCGGCTTTGATTCCTCTTTTAGACACAATGAATCCTAGGAGATTCCCGGAGGTTACTCCAAAGACACATTTCTTCGGGTTTAATCTTACTTTGTATTTTTCCAGCCGATCAAAGACGACTGAAAGTATGTCCAAATGTATATCTCTGTCTATTGATTTACTCAAGAGATCGTCAACATAATCTTCCACAGTTATGTGCATGAGATCATGAAAGATAGTGGTCATTGCTCTTTGATATGTAGCACCTGCATTTTTTAGCCCAAAGGGCATGACATTCCAACAGAAAGTTCCCCAAGGACAAGTGAATGATGTTTTATGTTGATCCTCAGGTGCAATCCTGATTTGATTATAACCAGAAAATCCATCCATTAAAGATAACATTTCGTGACTTGTTGTGAGATCAACGATCAAGTCAATATTTGGTAATGAGAAGTCATCTTTTGGACAAGCTTTGTTGATGTCTCTGAAATCTGTACATATTTTGATGCTGTGATCTGGTTTACTGACAGGTACTAAATTGGAGATCCATTCGGGATAATCAATTGGGCGTATGAATCCGACATCCAATAACTTCTCCAGCTCTGCTTTGACTAGTAATGCCACTTGTGGATGCATTTTTCTTAATTTCTGTTTCACTGGCTTTGCCCCCAGTTTGACTGTCAAATGATGCATTACCAAATCCGGATCTAGTCCAGGCATATCAGCGTATGACCATGCAAAGTTGATTTGTCGTTCCTTGAAGAAACTTATGAATTGTGACCTTTCGAACTCTGTCAATGATTTAGCCGGGAATATATTGTGTGGAACTTCTTCTGTACCAATGTTTGTCTTGATAGTCTCCTCTACCAACATGGATGACTTTTCCTCATACGAGGCTGGGAGAATGTCGAGCCTTCCATCTTCGAGTGCCTCAGAGAGGTTTTCGCCCTCAGATACATCCTTTCTTTTTACTTTTTTGGGATCAGATAGCGCCACAGTGTGGTTTTCGCCATAAGACCCTTGATTTGTTCTTATTTTCACATTTTTGCGACTGGAAGGTCCGACACCCTCACCAAAATATGCCATGTTGTTGAGTTCTATGGTGTATCCTGCTTTATGGTCCCCAGGGGGAAGATCATCTCGTATGCCAAGATAGTCAATAACAGCTTCGTCATTTTGGAATGTGTCAAATTGTGCTGGTCCTTCATAATCCCAGTTAATGAGTTGGTGGTAAACAAGGGGAAGGCCTTTAATGTTTTCAGAGTTTGCAGGACTAAGAATAAAGATGTGGTTATATTCGGGTATATCAAGGCAATCGTCGAGGTCATCGATGGCACTCTCCTCATCAGTCTCGATCGCAAGCGAATCCAAATTGTCATCACTAGTAGCGCATTCCGGGACAAGTGTTCTCATCCTATGTGATTTCGACCTAGAACTGTGAGACAAAGACTGTGTGCAATCCTCTTGGGTTGTTTCTTGACCAACTCTGAATTTTTTGTAAAATTCTTCTTCTTCTGTGGGTTCATCTGGCTCTCTGAATGTCTCGGTGAGCTCATAGTCACTAGAGGATTTGTCTGAACCCCATTCCCATTCGTTGGAATTAGTGGAATAGTGATCCTCTTGTTGAACTTTGGCAACTTTGATTTGTGATGCCTTTTCTGTCCTTTTAGTATGGATCCTGGAAGTCAGAAAACCAAGTCCTTTCGAGCGTTCCCTTTTTATAGTCAATTCAGGTTGTAAGGGCTCCATAACACCTTCTTTGCGTAACCCAAGAGGGCTTTTTCCATCATACCCAAATTTTTGTAGAATCTTGAAGCCTTTGCCATATTTCTCACAAGGTATATTGATCTGATCTTGTATGTCATCTTCAATGTCTTTGTAGAGCATTTTGTATAAATCTTCCTCTTCCAGTTCGCCCCATTTTTGAAAGGTAGTAGGATCCCATTTAAATACCATGATGGATATTTGCTTGTTAGGATGTGGCCTTCCATATTCTTTTGGAGAGCTCATGACTTGTCGTAAATACATGGTCTGATTTAAAGTGTATTCTCCCATGCCTTTGTCCTGAAATTTGCCTTTAAGTTCACCTTGTTTTGATGTCGAAGGTTTCAACGACTCAGGGTCAATGTATGCCGAAGAAGGAACAGCTTCACGATTACTGGGAATGATGGTCTCAATATGTGATCTCAGGTTATTGCAATATATGAATGGATTAGGATCACCGTTAACTGTTACCTCGACTCCATTGTGAGGAAACTTAATGCATTGGTGATATGTCGATGGGACTGCCCTCATTTCATGAATCCAAGGACGTCCTAGCAATATATTATAAGTGAGATCCAGATCTAGGACTTGACAAACCACATCCTTTGTGACTGGCCCAATTCTTAGAGGTAAGGTGACTGTGCCCTTGGATGAGCGCTCTTCATCGTCATATGCCTTGATGGTGATTTGATTTGTTGAATTCACTGCTTTATCAGAATATCCCAATTGTTTAATAGTGCTCAATGTACAAATGTTTAGACCAGCTCCTCCATCTATCAAGACTCGCTTTATTCGATGTTTGTGTATGAAGGCTTCAACATGTAATGGTGCATTATGTGGCTGACTTACGGAGGCATCATCAGCTTCTGTGAATGTAAGGGAATGTGGAATGGATAGGTATCCCACCATGGCTTGAAACTGGTCCACGTTCAGATCAGTAGGAACGACGGTGTCTCTCAAGATTTTGTCAAGAATAGCTTTATGAGCGGGGGATATACGTAGGAGCTCAAGAATGGAAATGAGCGCGGGTGTCTTCCCTAACTATTCTACAAGGTCATACTCAGGTTTGGTTGATGAAAAAGCGGTATTTTTAGTGGAGGCACCTGGCAACGTAATTTTACCTCGATGAGTTGTAACATGACATTCAGAGGTATGTTCGGAAGAAGATCCAACACCTCTTAGGACAATCTTGGGTCTCTGAGGAGGGTTCTCAGGATTTTTGTTCTTGATGGTAATAGTAGAGATATGATTGTCCATCGAGATATGATTGATAGTTGAATCATAGTTATAAGGTGCTCTAGTATAGTTGGCTTGATCATCTGTGACTTTGGCTTTTCCCTTGTCATGCTTGGGGAATGGTTCCTTAAACATCTCATGTTCTTGATTGGATGAGTGTCCCTCAATCTCAATGTCACCTCTATCAATGAGATCTTGCACAATGTTCTTCAGTCGATGACAATTTCCTATCTTGTGATCCTTGCTTTTATGAAATTCACAATACTCATCATCATTCCACCAATTTGGTTTGACCTTTGGTTCATATGGAGGAAAATCTGGAACTGTAATCAATTTGTTTGCCACAAGCTTTTTGAAGACTGACTCAAGTGGTTCTCCCAATGGGGTGTACTTCCTTCGTGGTCTAGAAGTTGTTTGAGTATTCACTTGATTGTTTGTAGAACTTGATCCTGAAAAGATGAATTTGGGTCGCAATGTGTTGGCGTCAACAACACCATCATTGACTGTGTTTTTGTTTTTATTCCAAAATCTCGGCTTATCTTTTCCTTTAAAGTCATCTTTGTTTTCCTTGAATATCTTAATGACTCCTTGTTCAATTAGGACCTTTTCTATTGCTAAGCCCTTTTCAATAACGTCCTTGAAGGTGGACAAACAAGCTTTCCTTAGATCATAGCCAATATCCTTGTTAACGTTTTGTGTGAACATCTCTACCATTTGTTTTTGTGGAATTTCACAAGAGCATCTGCTGGCTAGATTTCTCCATCTTTGCAAGAATGATGCAAAAGACTCTCCCTCTTTTTGCTTAGTGTTGCATAAAGTAGTGACTGACACATCTATCTCTATATTGTAGGAGAAGTGTTGAATAAATGCCTCTGCTAAGTCACCCCATGACTTAATACCAGGTGGGAGTTGGGAGAACCATTCCGTAGCTTGATCGCCTAAGATTTGTGGGAACAATCTCATCAAATATGTCTCTTCTGCCGCCACCTCAATGCAGGCTATGAAAAATTGTCTTATGTGTGCCTTGGGGTCCCCTTTTCCTCTATACTTATCAAATTTAGGCGTCACAAAGTGCGCAGGAAATGGAGGCATTGGAATGCTTTTGTCAAATGGATAAGGACATATGTCTCTCATTGTGTACGTTGGCTTTGGTGTATTTATGTCCTCCATTTTCTTTTGTAAATCTCTGATTTGTTGCTCCAAAGTGCTCTTAGGTGGAGATCGACTTCTTGAAGCATATCCCATGTTTGAGGCCCCAATTGGAGGAGGAGCATATTGCATATATGGATGATATTGATCATACACATGTTCATATGGAGGAGGTCTATATTGATGCGGCATATATGGAGCACTTGGTATAGCTTCATGTTGAGGAACCCCATATCTATTTTGCGCATGTATACCATATTCTATAGGCATGTCATGTTCTATTGTGTTGCCCCCAAATTTGACGCGGGGTTTCCTTGTGTCCAAATTTTGAGTATGCCTTTGAATGTCCAATTGTTTTGGTTGATCCATAGCTTGAGCATATCTATCTGCATAAGACCTCCATAATGGTCTACGAACATAAGTATCATATGTTTGAGCATGTGTATGTGGGACTTCTGGTTTTTGAAGCAAAGCTGATGGTGATTCAGGTACCATGTGTGGTCCTCTATTTCCTCCGCTATTAGGTCTCCTTTGATCCATGTTGGAGTGAGTTTGTTGCAAAGGTCGGTTTTCCATTATTTGAGACATGTCAAAATCATGAGGTATCTTGGCTCCACTTTGTGCCATCATGTGTAAGAAGTATTGTCTATCCCTCCTCATTATTTCTTCAACCAACCAATTGAAATGGGGATTCATAATGGATTCTTCTACATCTGCTGAATGTATTGACAAGTTGTCCACATTGTCATTGTGTGTAGCATTGTTGTTTGTAGTGTCTGCATTTTCCACATTTGGATTGTTCCTATAAACATCCATGTCAGGAAATGTAGTGTGCTCAGGATTAAAAAATAAATCGTTGTCATATTGATAAGAACTCATGTTTGCGGACTCTTGAGCCTCTTTAGTTTCTCTCCTAGATTTTTGAAGACGGGTTTCAACCATGAACTAGGTATTTGACCAAGATGTGAGAGACTAGATGAAAAATGGAAAGAGTATGGAAGACCAAGAGTTGAATGGAATGTAAATGAATCTGAGATGTACTTGCAATGTCCAAAGTGTAAGACCAAGTATGTATGTAGTAGAGTAGGTGTGACTTCCAAAGAGAGGATAGTTTCTCTTGATGAGGTAAGGTGACCTTGACTCTAAGTAAGACCAAATGAGACCCAAAGGTAAGAAACCTTGATGAGGGACCACTTAGCAAAGTGTTGTTGTATGTAGTATGTTGACAAAGTATGATGAGGACAAGCAAGTGACCTTTTGACTCAAGTTTAGACAAGTGTGAATGTAAAATGAGATGTGAAGCAATGATGGACTGTGTGAGACCCAAAGACAGGTTGAATGCTAGATGAAACCTGAAGAAACAACCTAAGAAGCTCAAGTATTTCGAAACTGATTTCTTTTGTTTGCTGGACTGTGAAATTTTCAATTCTAGACACAGATGCTTCTGTATACTTCACAGACGCGATTCCCAGACACATACGTGTCTCTGTTCGACACAGACGCTGCTAGACACACAGACGCTATTATGCCCTTCACAGACACGTTTATACGACTCGGACACGGTTAAAACAGACACAGACGTGTTTTTGTAAACTTTGTGCAATTTTTCCAATCTGTGAAGTCGTTTTGTTGGGACCAAATCTGACTGTTTGACTGTTTTTTCGTGACAAGAGGACACAATGTTGATGAGGACTCAATGTTTGCAAGTGTCTAGACTCAAAATGACTCCAAGAAAAGTGTGTTGTGTGATGTAAAATGTTTTGCATACACTTGAAGACACAAAAGACACAATGTTTTGTTGTTTGGTCTTGATTGTTTGAATGTTTAACATAAGTCAAGCACAATTCTTATGGCTAGCCAAGACAATAGTTGTTGATCCCACATAGGGTTTTACCCCCGAGGCTACGCTATTCAAAGCGGATACTTAGATGCTTTACCTCACTGGCTCCACCCTCAGCACTCACTTCTCGGGTCAGCCAAGCATCAGTCCCCATGAAAACTCCCCATGGTGAACTTTGTATCTCTACTAAGAACCGTATGTGTGTGGGCCGCTACCAGAGGTCCGACCTCCTGCCCCAACAACTAGAAGGGTTTGGGCTTCTAAAACAAAAAGGTGCTAGTAAGGGCATCCGCTTGTGTGGCCATACATGCGGCACTTTCAGCTCTGTAAATACAAAAGGCTTCCAACTGGTAGGGGTTATGCCCTACAAATGATCAAATAAATTTGATCAAACGGGTTTATGGGGAGACATAGTGTCGGTATGAACTAATCAGCACACGTTATTCATAGTTTTCACCATGAATACATTTGATTATAGTGGTTCGGAAGAGGTGGGTTTTCCTCGCTACCACTTGGGTCGTTCTCTTCTCACTAGTAGTCCTAATGACCACACAGGAAGACAGGCCCTCTAAAGATTAAACAAAAAGAGCCTATTGCTCAAGACACAAAAGACAATGATTCAATTTTAGTGCACCAATGAAAGTGTTTGCTAATCTATGAAAACAAGACACACAACAAAAATTCAAAACCCTAGCCAAGGACCTACAATAAAATTGTTAGTAGTTTGGATTGTTTGGCATAATCACCCCTTCCTGCAAACACACAAGTTAGGTACATTTTAAAAACTCCAAAAAACTTTGTGACATAGGGGCCTTCAACGAAATGTTTTTGCTTCCAAGACAAGCTGCACCAATTTAGTTAGCTAGATCTGAAAGTGTTAGTCCAAAAAAAAACTAGATCTAAAACCCTAATTACAAAATCCGAAAAACTGAATTAATGAAAACTTCAAAATTTTGAAACAGTATTTACACAGACGCTGTTACCCTCAACACAGACGCGTCTGGATAACACAGACGCGGTTCTGTGATGCACAGACGCGCCTAAAAATCACAGACGCTCCTTTCCGACATAGACGCGGGTAGAAACAACATAGACGCGCTTCTGAAACACAGACGCTCCTTTTTGAAACCTGCAAAATAAAATTTGTCGAGAACATAGATGCGATTCTAGATTCCACAGACGCGCCAGAAAATCTAAGACGCGATCCGAGAGTTCGCAGACGCGAAAAAACCTAAAATGTCGTTGAAAAATATCCGATCTGCAACTTCAAAAATGCCAAATCTGCAACAAAAATGTTAAATGCAAAGGGACAAGAGTCCCACTAGGTGTGCCAAAATGTATATGGTGAAAATGGATACAATAATAACAAGATTGAAAGGCTAAATGAATCCAACCACTAAACCCTAGCCTAACAACAACAAAGATCCACCATAACATATGAAGATGACCTAAGACAATGTAAATGAAACAAAATCACAAAATGATACCATCACATGTCCAATAGGGTTTTGATCTCCATTCTTCCTATCTCCATTGATCTTGCTTGATATATTTGCTCTCAGATTTTATGTGCACAAGAGCTCAACAAAGAACAGAATGTGGTTGCAAGTAGGATCGTAGTGTAGCCAAAATGATCATTAGTGATTGATTAGTCATTAGGGTTTGATGATGAAGAAGGCATCTTCTTAAATAGAAGACACAATATGAAATGGAGGGATAAGATTGAGAGGTGTAAAAAAAGGAGGTCGGCTAGGATTAGAGGGTAGGTAGAGGAAATAATAAAATAATGAAAGAGGTAGGTAGTGTAGGAATTAAGAGATGAATGACATGTGTCATGTGTAGAAAAGGATTAATGAATTAATTAAATAAATAAAGATTTATTTAATTAATAGAAGAAATAAGATAATGAATTAATTAAATAAATAAAGAGTTATTTAATTAATAGAAGAAATAAGATAATTAAATAAATAAAATATTTATTTAATTTAGGAAAAAGGATAATTTAAATAAATAAATGTATTTATTTAAATGAGAAATAAGGCTAGAAGAGGATAAATGAATTAATTAAATAAATAAAGATTTATTTAACTAATAGAAGAATTAGGCTTAGATAATTAAATAAATAAAATATTTATTTAATTAGACATGACAATTTTGAGTGTCTACAGTTGCTACTGAAGCCAGCAAGGAGATGATTTGGTTACAATGTTTTCTAGAGGAATTGGGTCAAACACAGGAGGATCGCCCATTGTATACCGATAGACAGAGTGTCATTCATCTTGCAAAGAACTTTTCTTTTCATTCAAAGACAAAGCACATTCAGCTTAGGTACCATTTCATCCGGACTGTTTTGGAGGAGGGTCAGTTGTGCCTTGAGAAGATTCACACAAGTGAGAATCCTATTGATATGTTCACGAAGGCAGTTCCACATGAGAAGCTGATTTGTTCATCAGTTTCCATTGGTCTTCTTGATTGATAAGTGTGGAATTTATACCAGTCAAGTCCAAGTGTTTTATCTAGTGGATGCTGCAAGTACAGTGGTGTTGTCTTATATTAGTCTCCAAGTGGGAGATTGTTTAGTGTGGAGCCTGATCAGTCTCCAAGTGGGAGATTGTTGATATGTGGCGACTGATCAGCAAAGTACTGTACACTCAACATGTATCCTTGATGTTTTTTGTTGATGAAAACCGACATTATAATAAAACCCTAAAAAGGCCAACTTTGTTTGTTGCCCTAAAAACACATGTTATAAGCGGTTGGGATGCTTAAGGCATTGTAAGGTTGATGTACTATTTTTGCTGGAGAATAAGAAATATTGGACGACTGTGTATGGTGGACGTAACCCATTCTGGGTGAACCACGTTAAATCTTTGTGTTATTTGTGTCCTATTTTATTTCTTTATCTTTTGTATTTAAATTTGCATATAATTGTTAGTTCATATTTACTTCGGATCTGCTTAAAACCCTAACATGTACTCCTTATACTATACATACATAATCATTTATGTATCAAATACATTACATTTAAATTAAGTATAAGTCAAACAATTATTAGTTCAATTTTTAGTTTGAACTTAGTAATACAATGGCTTAAGTCAACATCATGATTTATTTATTTAGAAGGAACCCTAAAAACTTGACTATCTAGGGTTAATCATATTAGGTACCTAGTTCACGACTTCACAACTCTAGGCTCTATCATCAAAACATGACATGAACAATACTCATAAGTTTCAAAGACTTAGATGGAAACTCGACCCTTTAATTGCTTACCTCCCATACACGATGATACTTTCCTCAGAGGATGATGAATTTCCTACAATCACAAGGTCATAACAATGTAGTTAGCCCAAAAAATCATCAATAATTCTAACATATAAAAATATAACTAGATAGCAATACAAAACTTATTGACTTGTCAAATGAAATCATTTCACATATAAAATTTTGAACCACTACTCAATTGTATTTAACTCAACATCACATATTAGTGCAAATTAAGCATAGCAAAGTATTAGTGACAAAGAGGGATGTAACAATAGAAATGGTTATATGTGAAATTAAGACATACAATAAAAATCTTAATAGGTACAATTAGATATTATGTAAAGACAATCATTTCAAAGGCAAAATTTTATCCATATATTTTTTTTAATCTTGTAATTATTATTGTAGAGTCGTAAATTATCACCAGGCCAATTTACACCTCATGTTTGTGCCCCTACTTTAGCACGTCTCCCCCTCATCTCCTATTTGAGTTTGTTCAGTGCCTCAACTCTAGTTTTTATGCCACATACGCCTACCAAATGACTCTCTAGAGGGGTGTCCTCCACTCTAGGCCAAAATCTTGGTCCCTAATTGAGGAGTGGTCCCCCTCAATGTGGCCCATTTTTCAAGAGAGGGATGAGACCTATCTCTCCGGTGGGAAATGAATTTGGTGGCTTTATGTGACCATTAGAGGTTGGCCTAATTGGTAAATTGACCCAGGATCTCATATATAAAGGTATTTGATCAATTCATTTAAATCTAAGTCTCCATATTCAAGTAATCAAGCACTCAAGTGTTCATCGTCAAGCCTTTCTAGAGATCTTTAAGGTTGTCTTTCCTTCATTCAACCATTGTGGAGAAAATTACAACATTCATACGAAAGCATGTGTGTGTGATTAGTTTGTCATGTTCATTCAATTTCATGCAACATATGTCATTGCATTCAAGAAGCAAAGCATCATTATCAATCATTGCGGATCTGAGGTATATCTTTCCATTATTTATTTTAGTATTTGCAATATCTCATTCAAGGTTAATTCCTAAATAGGGGTTTGACTTAGGCAAACCCCTATTCCCAACCTATTTCCCCTTTCTAGTGTGTGCAGGAATAAGTATAGAGATACGATCTTCAAAATTGGCTTTATTTACAATGACGAATCAATCCCCATAGGAGCGCGAAAAATACGGAGGACCAAAGCGACCACCATCCTGGTCTTGACAAATAAAGAGCTCCTTTTCGGAATAGATTTGAATACCCTTACGATCTTCAGATCCGGGTTCATGGCTCGATTTGATGACCATAGCTCACTATTTGTGCATAATTACTTCAATTCCAACACATTTACCCTAATTTCAACATCTTCAACAAATCAATTCAACTCAAGGAAAAGACGAGGCATATCCAAGATCCCTGTAATCTGGTCAACTTTTAGACCTCCTAGGTATAGATCTATCAAATTCCTATCTTTCCCTAATGTAATGGCCCCCAAGTAAAATATTAGTGGTTTTCATCCCTCTAATGGTGGAAACCCTAATATTTTCACCCTTTACAATTATCTATATTCACTTAGTTAAGTATACTTCATTCTCTAAATATATAAGGATATGTTATCATGAGTAGACTAGAACACATGATTTCTCCTTTTAAAAATGAAGGAAAAATTATAAATATGTTTTTTAATATTTGTAGTGCCCCCCCCGATCAAACTCTGGATAACCTAGTTTGACCATGGTTGACCTTATTAATAGCCTACATGGATGGTTGAAACACCATGTAAAGATGCTTTGATTCAATATTACGGACTATGTTAGCTGAGTAAATTAGTGAATGTGGACCTCCTTGTGGATGATTAGATGAAATTGGCCTATACATCTTATATTTGTTAGGGGTTTGGGGTCCTATCTCGAACCCATCATAAGAACATCTTTCATCTCCATCATCTCTGTTATGGACTTATCTTTTGAGATAGAACCTTGATACATCATGGTCACAAGACCCTTTTGACATATGATCTTTATGAGACTAGTGAATAAGAAGTATTCCACATTATGATTGATCTTAGTACTTAGATTGATGATGTTGTGAATCATGTATGCATGCCTAGTTGATGATTGTTTTATATGAATTCAATGAATGTTGCAATTTAGTAAATGGTTACACATGGATTGTTAGGAAATGAAATTTGATTCTATCCTTGTTGTTCTTGGTTAAGAGATTGAACCATGATATGATGTGAAATTGGATTCTATGTGTTTTAAAGTGTTTTCTTTCATATATATATATATATATATATATATATATATATATTGTTTTGGACCTACTGATGTGTGGATTGAGATGTGCAAGATATTAATCCATGTGACCATAGAATTACATGGGAGGACTAGGGCCAAACCTATGTGCAGTAGTGAAGCCAAGGTTTGTCTATTTGGAGAGACAATACCTCATTTGTAATGTGTTTATTTTCGTATAAGTGAATGCTTGAGTGTATGTTCAATTTGTTATTGTTAATTTATCTCTTCTTAAAAGGACATGTCCAAGTGTAAATTATGATGTGTTCTATTTTATGGTGTCACTTGACACTTGTGATGTGTTGTGAGTTGGCATATGACATGTCCTTGAGAGGGATTGTGAAAATCTATGCATTTTCAAATCTCATGTAGTTTTTTCCAAAAGACCCCTTAGTTAGAGAGCCTTTGGATTGGTCAAATCAAGGTTGACCCATAGGTAAACTTTAAGAGGGTTTTTGGGGGGTCAAACTAACTCCTATAGTTGTGGTTAAGTCACTTTTGAAGGCCCACTTGATATACCTATGGGTAAAAGACCTTTTGAGCATAGAACCACTTACATGTGATTGCCAAGTCACTTCAAAAGTGACTTTTTCTTGATGGACAAAAAATCAGCTTTTAGAAGATTGAGTCTTGGTTAGACAACCTTCCATTCTTGTGTTAGATGCTCTTCCCCACCTTGCACTTACCTTTTCAATTTCCACTTTTAGAAACCTTATAAGAAGGTTGGGAAGATCAACCTATGAGATCTCACATACTTTCCAAGGAAGTTGGGAAATTTGAGGAGAGTCTACTTAGGTGAAGAAATTCAAACTTAGATTTTCATCACCCACTCTCCAATTTTGGAGACCATGAATTGTTGAAGGATTTTGCATTGTGAGAAGAAAATTTTAGCTAAGGAGGCTTGTTGTTGGTTGCATTTTGGGCTTGGTTGGGATTGGAAGCTCCTCATCAAAAGACAATCCATAGTAGCAGTTAAGGTTGGTGCATTGCCACCCATATGATTAAGATGCATAATCTTGTATTTAATGTGAAAATATGTATGTTAATAAATGTGTTTAAGTATGTTTTAGAGTTTTTTTTATGTTATTATGAATCAGGTTGATTTGGTGTTTATTTTGTATGGATTTAATTTGAATTGTTATTTATGGGAGTCAAGACCAAACTCACCCGAGAGAGTAGTCTTGGGGTGAAGGGAGTAGGACAGTCATAGGGTGTAGAGTCTCTATTCTGGGAAGAGAGGGAAAACAAGGATTTGGGATCCTTGCTGCAATTTATTTTTTTGTAAATTTGGGGGTCATAAGGGGAGGATTTGGCATGTTTCCTTTGGGGGTCATAAAGGTTTTGTGTTGGGTCACGAGAGACCAAGTGAGAGAGAAAGAAAAGAGAGAGAGAGAGAGAGAGAGAGAGAGAGAGAGAGAGAGAGAGAGAGAGAGAGAGAGAGAGAGAGAGAGAGAGAGAGAGAGAGAGAGAGAGAGAGAGAGAGAGAGGAAATTGTTGGATAATGTTTGAGAGTATTTGTTAACTCATTTCTATGGAAAATATCTCCTTGATATTTGGTCCACCTTCACCCCTAATTTAAAATGTCACTTTGATGTCTATGTGTTAAGCTTGGGTTGGGGATTTTGTGTTGAATGTTTTCCCTATGAAATTTGGAAAAATGTATGTGTGTTTGAATGTGTGTGTAACCTGTTTGGTATCTAGTTCTCCCAAGCTCGGGGGTGACCTCTTGTAGGCCTAGGTTGGGAGGTGAGCCTCCATGGTCACAACCAAATAAATTTGTATTTGCAGGTTTGCTTAATGGATGTAGGAGAAGAAAGAAAGAAAGATATCTAGGTGGCTGATTGAGGAATGTTTCAAGTTGCAACTTCATATCTATTTTAGTTTATGCTTATTAGTGAAAGAATGTAAAAGAAAGATACCTTTGTATTTCTCTTCCTACTATTGTGTTACAAAAGAAAGTGCATGAGAAAAGAATAAAAAGGTTTTGTTTCATTAAGTTCTTGTATTAGAAGTAAAGGAAAAGAGACAAGAAAAGAGTTGAATTAATCTTGTATTTGTTTATTGTTGTATTTCTGATATGAATAAATACAAAATAGGAAAAGATTCACATTCAATTTATTGGCACAATAATGATGAGTTTCAGATTTAAGATATTGTCAAATATAGAAAACTTAGCAAGCCCTAAATTTGTATTTCATTTATTTACAATCTATTTAAACTCTTGGATAGTTTCATTCTTGAAAGTTCATTTTGCAAAAGTAAAAATAGGAAAGGAAAGTATCTATTTACACCTTTTGTATTGTTTCATTACAAGCAAAATAAATTACTTGGACAAAGAAATAGATTTATATCCATTTATATTTTTGTTTATGAGATGAAATATGTTTATTAATTAGTCAAAAAGTTCAAATTTAAACATTACATTAGCATTTCATTTGTTCACATGAAACTAGTAATATTTAAATCTGATGATGCATTTCTAATATTTATCTTGCAACTAGTTAATCTGTTTAAAAAAAGAAAGCTATTAAAACTAGATTTGAAAGAAACTATATATATATATATATATATATATATATATATATATATATATATATATATATATATATATATATATATATATATATATATATATATATATATATATATATATATATATATATATATATATATATATATATATCCCCGTTGTTTAAGAACAAAATATTAGAATAAACAGAAAATAACATCTTTTTTTTATAAAGCATATACTTGAGTGTGCGCACACACACACACACACACATATGTATATGTATATGTATATGTATACATATACATATACACATACACATACACATACACATATACATATATATGTATGTATGTATGTATAAATGAGATACACACACACACACACACACACACACATATCTATGTGTGTGTGTGTGTATGTATGTACAAATCATCATTTTTCTTCCTGCATGTTGTATTTATAAATACCCTGCTGGTTATTTTGAAATAAAAAGAAAATCAGCTCTCTCTCTCTCTCTCTCTCTCTCTCTCTCTCTCTCTCTCTCTCTCTCTCTCTCTCTCTCTCTCTCTCTCTCTCTCTCTCTCTCTCTCTCTCTCTCTCTGTGTGTGTGTGTGTGTGTGTGTGTACACATATATATACATATATATGTATATACATATATATATGTATGTATGTATAAATCATCATTTTTCTTCCAGCATGTTGTATTTATAAATACCCTGCTGGTTAATTTGAAATAAAAAGAAAATCAGCTTTATATTAAATATGTATATGGGTAAGAGTTCAAAGCTGGGTCCCAATCCCGTGGAAGTTTGTGGGTTGGGAAAATTACCGACTACAAACGGGTGCCCAATTTTTACAAATCGGGTGCCCGTTTCGCTTCGGGTGCCCGAACCGTGAATAAAACGGGCGTACGTTTTGGTTTGGGCACCTGGGTGCCCATTTTGTAAATGTATTTGATTTTTTTTAGGCATTTTTTCCTCATTTTCATTGTTCAGAAAATAGGTAGGCGATTTCAGGAAGGACAGGTGCCCATACCTTTGTTTTTTTATATTTTTTTCATTTATTATTATTATTTTTCTAAAAATGTGTTAATTTATTGTCATCTTTTAATTGTAGCAAGTAGGTTAAAATTTTAAAGTTTGAAAAACGTTTTTGTTTAATAGTGTAAGAAATTTATTTAATTTTATGTTTAAAATAGTTGTTTTTAGTTTTCAAATATTGTAGAAAACATGAAAAATAAAAAATAATTAAAACTTAAAACCCTAGGTAGAAAAAATAAAATGTAAATGAACAATAAACCCTAGACAGCAAACAAACAAACAATAACCCTAGACAAAAAACAAATGAACAATAAATCATATACAAAAAACAAACAAACAATAAACCCTAGACAGAAAACAAATGAACAATAAAATTGTTAGTAGTTTTTAGTTTATTTCTCTAAGGTATTTTGGTAGGCATTACAAGAACCATAATTTTTCTTAAGCATTTTTAATCTTGGTGATTTAAGTTGAACTTCCTTCCTAGGGTTAGGAAAATTTTGGACAAATGGATCAAGTCAATATTTGGTTTCTTCAAGGAGAAAATGGTTTGGCAAGCAAGCTCATGAGCCTTGGCATGATGTCTTCGTTAGTGTTCTCTCACACAACCGTTCCTTTAAGTTTAGTTTAGGGTTGCGAAGGTTGAGGATCAATGGACCTGGACTTATTTGCTTCCCTTAAATAGGGAGGAACAAAAGAAACTCTGGGGCTGGAGTTCAAAGTTGGGTCCCAATCCCACGAAAGTCCGTAGGTTGGGAAAATTACCGACTAGAAATGGGTGCTCGAGCCGTGAATAAAACGGGTGCACGTTTTCAGAAACGTGCGCCCGTTTTGGTTCTGGCACCCGAAGAAAAATGGGTGCCCACTTTGTAAATGTATTTTTTTTTAAGGCATTTTTTCCTCATTTTCATTGTTCAAAAAATGGGTAGCAATTTGAGGAAGCACGGGTGCCCGTTTTCAGCTTGCCAGCTGACCCTCCAAACCATTTTTTTCCTCATTCTAGGTACGTACCTTTGTTTTTTTATATATTTTTTTATTTTTTATTATTATTTTTCTAAAAACATGTTAATTTATGTCATTTTTTAATTGTAGCGAATAGGTTAAAATTTTAAAGTTTGAAAAACGTTTTTGTTTAATAGTGTAAATTTTTTATTTAATTTTAGGTTTAAAATAGTTATTTTTAGTTTTCAAATATTGTAGAAAACTTGAAAAATAAAAAATATTTAAAACTTAAAACCCTAGGTAAAAAAACAAAAACAAAATGTAAATAAACAATAAACCCTAGACATGAAACAAACGAACAATAAACCCTAGAAAAAAAATGAACAATAAACCCTATACAGAAAACAAACAATAAACTATCTAGATAGAAAATGAACAATAACCCCCTCTCTCTCTCTCATTACCTACTCTCTATCTCTCTCTCTCTCAATCTCTCTCATTACCCCCTGTCTCTCTCTCTAGGACTTTTTTAGTACATCCTAGGACCTCTTAAGACATTATAGGATTCCTTAATACATCCTATGACATCTTTTGACTATGTAAGAAACCAAGAACCCTTTAATACATCCTACTACATCCTTAGACCCATTTTCACCCAAATGCTACATATATTTAAATGTTATACATGTGTATAGTTAGATGTTTAAATTTCTTTTTGATATGTTGAAATGTTACATTCTATATGTTTCTAATGTTATGTATAAATGTTAAACGTGTATAGTTAGATGTTTATATGTTTAAATCTCTCTCTCTCTCTCTCTATATATATATATATATATATATATATATATATCTCACTCACACTCTCTCTATAGATCTCGCCCACTCTCTCTCATTACCTACTCTCTCTCTATCTCACTCACTCTATCTCATTAGCTACTCTCTCTCTCTCTCTCTCTCTCTCTCTCACACACACACACACACATTACCAACTCTCTCTATCTCCCTCTCTCTCTCATTAGCTACTCTCTCTCTCACTCTCTCTCGTTACCTATTCTCTCTCTCTCTATCTCACTCACTCTCTCATTAGCTACTCTCTCTATCTCACTCACTCTCTCATTAGCTACTCTCTCTCTCTCATTAGCTACTCTCTCTCTCTCTCGTTACCTACTCTCTCTCTCTCTATCTCACTCACTCTCTCTCTCTCCCTTTACGAACTCTCTCTCTCTCCCTCTCTCCCTCTATGAACTCTCTCCTCTTTTCTCTCTCTCCCTCTCTCATTAGCTACTCTCTCATCTTTTCTCTCCCTCTATGAACTCTCTCCTCTTTTCTCTCTCTCTCTCTCTCCCTCTCTCTCTCTCTCTCTCTCTCTCTCTCTTTCTCTCTTTCTCTTTATGAACTCTCTCTCTCTCTCTCTCTCTCTCTCTCTCTCTCTCTCTCTCTCTCTCTCTCTCTCTCTCTCTCTCTCTCTCTCTCTCTCTCTCTCTTTATGAACTCTCCCCCATTCACTCTCTCTCACTCAAATTACCTACTCTCGCTCTCTCTCTAGCTCTCTTTATTTAATCGTGTGTAAAAGTTTGAATGTTTAAATTTATATTTGTAAATGTTGTATTTAATTATAAATTTTTTTTGGAAGGTGAAATGTAAATTAAATAGTAATTATAAATTTTCATGTTTGTATATACATGTGTATAGTTAGATGTTTAAATGTTTTTGTTTTTTTTTGATATGTTGAAATGTTACGTTCTATATGTTTCTAATGCTATGTATAAATATTCTCACTCACACTCTCTCTCTATCTCGCTCACTCTCTCTATCTCACTCACTCACTCACTCTCATTAGCTTCTCTCTCTCACACTCACTCACTCACTCACTCACTCTCTCTCTCATTAGCTTCTCTCTCTCACACTCACTCACTTACTCACACGCTCTCTCATTACCTACTCTCTCTCTATCTCACACACTCTCTGGATCTCTCTTTCTCACTCGCTCTCTCTCATTAGCTACTCTCTCTCTCTGAGCTCTCTCCTCTTTTCTCTCTCTCCCTCTCTCATTTGCTACTCTCTCCTATTTTATCTCCCTCTATGAACTCTCTCCTCTTTTCTCACTCTCCCTCTCTCATTATCTCTCTCTCTCTCTCTCTCCCCCTCATTCTCTCTCTCTCCCTTTATGAACTCTCTCCTCTCTCTCTCTCTCTCTCTCTCTCTCTCACACACACACACACACACACACACACTCATTGTCTCTCAAATTACCTACTCTCCCTCTCTCTCTAGCTCTCTTTATTTTAATCGTGCGTAAAAGTTTGAATGTTTAAATTTATATTTGTAAATGTTGTATTTAATTATTATTTTTTTTTGGAAGGTGAAATGTAAATTAAATAGTAATTATAATTTTTCATGTTTGTATATACATGTGTATAGTTAGATGTTTAAATATTTAAATTTCTTTTCTATATGTTGAAATGTTATGTTCTATATGTTTCTAATGTTATGTATAAATGTTCTCACTCACGCTCTCTCTCATTACCTACTCTCTCTCTCACTCACTCACACTCTTTAGCATTACCTACTCTCTCTCTCTATCTCACTCACTCTCTCTAGATCTCTCTATCTCTCTCTCTCTATGAACTCTATCCTCTTTTCTCTCTCTCCCTCTCTCATTATCTCACTCACTCTCTCTCATTAGCTACTCTCTGTCTCTTTCTCTCTCTCTCTATGAACTCTCTCTCCCTCTCTCTCTCTCTCACTATGAACTCTCTCCTCTTTTCTCTCTCTCCCTCATTCACTCTCTCTGACTCATTGTCTCTCAAATTACCTACTCTCTCTCTCTCTCTAGCTCTCTTTATTTTAATCTTGCGTAAAATTTTGAATGTTTAAATTTATATTTCTAAATGTGGTATTTAATTATAAGTTTTTTTTGGAAGGTGAAATGTAAATTAAATAGTAATTGTAAATTATCATGTTTTTATATATATGCAGATTATATTCACACAATGGATGAGTTTGACATAGATGAGTTGTTAGGTTAGATGCCACCTCCACCTCCACCTACTCCCGAGGAATTGAGGGAGAGAATGGGGAGGAACATCGCTTCCCTCTTGAGAGATATTTGTAATATTAGACATGATCCTCATCCTCCTCCACAACTATTGCGCCTTGCAGATAGTATGCAAGGCATTATCAATTCTATATAGAAATTGGATGGGGAGTTGGATAGATATCGCACATTGAGGGAGTCCATGTGTGCTTATTATTCTGATGACATGTCTTATAAATAGGTCAATGAGTTGAAAATAACAAAAAATGATTTGAAATGTTATTTTGTGAACTTGAAAATGGGTGAGGTGATAGATCCTAGAAAGTCATGTATATCTATTAGATGGTGTAGGCACCCACAAATAGTTGCACACTTTTGGGAGAGTTGGTGGATGATATTTGACCATCCACCACACTCTAATCATGAGGTGTCAATGTATTTTTTGAAAAAATTATGGGGAAAAATTGAATTGGGTAAAAAACCTAATTACTTTGGCATCAGATCATTTTAGGGGATTGGTTGAGGCATGCCACAGGATAGGCCAGGGGCCAAATTGAGTGATAGAGTTAGAAATCATGTGTGTGATGATCTCCTTGTTCCTCTTCTTGCACCTGTTCATCATCGAGAAGTTGAATCTTCTCTTGGTTCACTGAGTGCTCTTTCAGGCAATTTGTTAGAGCAGTTACACCAAGTGAGGGTTGCCCCTAGCATAACACATGTTTGCATGAGCTGTGGGGTTATATGTACAGGCCCCCAGAGTGATGTTGCCCATGGAGGAGATGGCGATCCTGTCGATGTTGATGCGGCCAATGGTGGATATGATGATGTTGGCAAGGGTGTAGATGATGATGTCATCTCTTTATATGTTAATCTCTTGTACGCAGACCATGATCATCCTACAGAGGTACACATTTATTTATATAATTTATAGTGCAATATTAAATTCAATATATATACACATATGAACCATAACACGAGTCATTTTTTCTTAATAGAGGAGGGTTCATACCACGTCATGGACGTCATGGAGGGAGCCCCATCATCTTACCTCGATACCTCGAGATGTCAGTGCTCCGTTTACGGTATGCACTTTCATCTAGATACATTGAAGTACATTTAAAATAAACAATTAAAACTTGAATTTAATAATGTGTATGATATTTTTTTTTCAATTTTGTAGGGTGTTTTGGGTAACACTGAGGTTGGTAGTTCTCCGCGCCTTGGCCCATCAATCACTGAGGCTTAGCCTCATATACCCCTAGTATATTTTTTATCCATTAATTTTAGGTGTTTATATGCTTACTAATTTATGTACAACTCTGATTCATGCCTATTTTTTGCAATTGTAGGATTTTGGGTTGTATGATGATGCATCACATGTACGTCCTCACCCATCAGTGACTTTGGCTGCACATCAGACACCATATGTATGCTTTTCTTCCATAAACTTCTTCTCATTAGATACTTTATAGTTTATGCATATACAAGTTTGATTTGTGCTTTATATATGTTGTTCAGGTCGACACCACTATCACTCTTGGTATGACTACGAGATTGAGCCAAATGCAACCATCGACATTGTCATTTGAGGTCATGATTAAAAAAAAAAATTCTAATTTGTCTATTGTGTACGTGTCTTTTATAGGGATTATCAAAATTGATGTAATGTTTTTTTGTATAGGACTTGACTGCAACCACTTTTTTTGTCCATGAGAGTGGACCTCCTCATACCACTAAGGGCATTGCAGAGCATAGTCGTATGGTAATTTATTTTAAATGTTTATTATTTAATTACTTTATAAGAGAATTATGCAAATCATTTGAATTAAACACACATAACTTCTTCTCATGTTATCTTTTAATAATGTACATGAGGGTACGTGCACTGATATTGCGGACACACAAGATGGTGCATCTCAGGAGCACATCCAATAGGATGATGCATCTCAGTCATCTTCGTGTGGAGTGAAGAGGATTGTAGATTAGATGCATGAGAGCTCTTAGATTATATATGTTAGAACATGTTATGTTATTATATTATGGAATTTTTATGATGACACTTGTTATGTTATCAAGACATATTATTATGTTATTTGGACTTGTTATTATGTCATTTCCTTGTTATTATTTTATCAGGTCTTGTTATTATGTTATCATGACTTGTTATGTTATTTGGACTAGGACTTGTTCTTTTGTCATTTCCTTGATATTATGGTATCAGGACTTGTTATGTGATTATATATATCATCAATTGTTATGTGATTTGGTACCCTCTAGTATGAATTTTTTGCACTTTACTTGTACAAGACAAGCATAGGTTGATGAAAAATATAATAGTTATGAAATTTATAAAAATAAAATAAAATTCAATTAACTATGAGTGGAGAAAAAATTTAACCTAGAACAATGTGATAGGTAGTTTTAAATCTTGCATGTTCACATAAAGCTCATCAATTTTGTATAATAAAATAATAGAAAAAACAATGCAATATAAACTCTAAACTTATTAAAAGATATGAGAATGATAATTGAAATGTGATAGACAAGGAATACTCAACTATTTATTGGGAATTTATTATGTGTAGAAAAATCATGACACATTGTTGACATTAAGCCAAATCTATTTTCTAATATACATATAAATTAAAGACACGCATGACATATATGTAAATGCTTATGATAATGTTGTATCTATTGACGTGGATGCAATAAAAAATAATTGGTTCATTCTTCTTTTCAATCTAATTTGAATAATTACCAATGACTTTTGAACCTGTCATTGAACACAAAATCTTAAATGATATATCTATATTGGTTTAGCATAAATAGTGATGGGAAACAATTAGCCTTTAAAATTGACATTTTTGGGAGCAATAAAATTAGAATGTGAAAAGATAGGATGAAGTTGTTGAATAGTTCACTAAATGATGTAATTTAAAAAGAATATATATCCTAAATAATTGAATGGGTCATTTTTACAATTGAAATAATAATATTCAAAATGAGTACTATGGTGGATGTATAACATAGACTTGTTATCATTCATTATTATGTACTTATTTGTTCATGTAATTGACAAGATGAATTGATTTGATGAGAACTAGATTAGAGTAGGACATATACATACATATATATAAACAAACATCAACTTATTTATATTGAATGAAGTTACATCAATTGATGTGAAAAAATAACTATCAACATCAAAAACTATCATCATCAATTAGTGAACATAGGGACAATGTACATAGTTTATTTATTTAACAAAAGTAGACGAATAAAATGTTGTTTATGAAACCAAAATTATATCAATGCACGTATGTTCTTCTAGGGGTCCTGCAAAAAAAAATTGAATATTCAAATGTCATTAAAAATATATATTTAGAAGTAAAGTTCAATTTACGCTACAAAAAGTTAAATGTATTTTATTCAGTCTAATGTACTCACCAAGTTGTATCTATGTCATCCATGTCATCAAGTTGTACTTGACATCTCAATACAAAATTTTTATTTTACCTATGTATATAACAACAATATATATGTTAAAGGGACAAAAACAAAAATGTATCATAATTAAATTGAATTCTAGGACCTTATCTTGTATTACCATATAACAACAATAAAATAATTACACTCACCTAGTATTACAACTTTGATTAGCCAAAAGTTGTAAAATGCACAAGTTCAAGGTCATCCATGTTACATAAAGTTGTACTTGACACCTGAACACCAAATTAATTAGCTACATGTATAACAATAAAGAAGACATATATACATATAGAAAGTTACATATAAAAAGTTCACACTTGATTAACACAAACTTACATGCATAAATTTGATTCAACCTAATGTACCATTTGCATCCTCTCTCTTCTGCAATGCGTTTATGATTGCCTCGTGCTCTTCCATTGGAAGTATCCATAATACCTTATTAGCAGGTCTTCATTTTTATCTTTCTAATTCAATGTTTGTTGCCACCACCAAATGAGAATAGTGTATAATCTTCTTTTTTGATAGGTAGTCTTCATGAATTGGTAAGCCATTCCTTCTTGTTAGGTATTTGTGTAGCCATGTGCCAACTACCACAACATACCCAACTAGATACTGAAAACCATCATCGTCTACTTGATGACATATCAACTTTTTCTTAGGTTCTACACATCTAGCTAGCCAATACTCAGTCTTCTCATCATTATCCTCAGGTGCAACAACAACATACACATGTCCTGGAAAACAAAATTAAGTACATGTAGAAATAAAACATGTTAGAATTTATAATTTAGATACAATCATAACCTATATGACAATACATAAATAATATAATTTAAAGTTATAAATAAGAAATTGAATTAAATTACCAGGTTGTATAAGGTCTGAAACACGATCATAATATTCTGATGCAAATGCATGATCTGGGTCTTCATTTCTTCCTGTAGACACCTAAAAATGGTCAACGCTTGCAGAGTCATACTTTAACATTTGCGCATTGCCTCATTTTAGGTTTTTGCATCGCATTAACATTTCTCCTATGTCACGCACTTGGTTTTATCATTTGCGAGCATCGAGTCATTCTTCTATATTCTTCATTCATCTCGCCTTCGAATTTGGTCTTGTCAACAACAATCTTTAGTCATGATTTTGGTCGATCTTTGTCCTTGTCAATCTTGTCATATTGTGATCGATTCGTCATCGATCCTTGTCCTTTTCAATCATGTTAATTTGGTCAATTTGTCATTGATTTTTGTCAACCAATCTCAATCAAATAATTTATCAACACTGGTCATTTATCAATTCAAAATCATGATCGACATCAAATCAATCTTACATCAAGACCTAATTGTCATCTTTGCATTTCTAATTCATCTTCCAAGGTTTTATGATTTATTCATTTAATCTTGTTTGTCATTCTCCCCTTTAGGTTAAATGATTTATTTATTTATCCTAAGTCTTCTTGTCACAATTAAATGTTTATTTAATTGGCTAATTAATTCCTCCTATTTTTGTAAATTAATTAATGAATGAAAAATTATTAATTAATTTACCTATTTTTCATCAATTTCCTAAATTCCAAGTCATTATTTCCAACTTAATTTTCTAATTTCTCCTAAATTCCTAAATGTCTATTTCTATTTCAAAATCTTGTCATAAATCCTTGCATAGCAATCTGTCATAAATTGTCATAAATCATCAATCAATCAATTTTGCATAGAAAGTGCATAATTTGTCATAATTTGTCATATTGATTTGCAATTTCCATTTGAATTGAATCATGCTAATTTGATCATTTCTCCAATTTTTCTATAAATTGGATGATTTTTCTTCAATCAAGGTCCCTAATCATTTTGTCGAATGAGAATAATCACTTTTTTGAATCAATCACGCTTTGAGTACTCTTGTGCCAATATCAATCTTGCTTTCACATTAGGTTTATGCACTTGAAGATGAGATCCACAAACAAAAGGCTATTTGGAGAAGAAAGAAGAACAATGGAGCCACATGAAGGAAGCATTCAGATCTACATTTGGTTTGCATAGTCTTTAGTTTTGAATGTTTCATTTTCATGTCTTTATTGAGTGTGTTTAGGATAGATCATTGCAATGAGCTTTTGTGATTGAGCTAAGATTAGTATTTTGATTTGCTTGTGATGATTTCCACATTTCCTATGCTACATTAATTGGTGAACCCGACGTGAACTAACCCTCTAATCATGTCTTGAGTGCCTTTTGAGTTGATTTGCAGGCCAAAAAACCCAAAAACAGGGCAATGCAAGGCTTTCTGGGGACTTCTGCGCCTGTGTAAGACAACCCGCGCCTATGTCAAGCAACTTGCACCTATGTTAAAGACATTTTGTGCCTGTGTCATGAGTTCTACGCCTGTGTCATGAGTTCTACGCCTGTGTAAAGTCAAGAAACAGAGGTAAAAATGCAGTGTTTTACTTGAAAATTGTTTGTTTTTGCATTCTATTTTCTGTTTTTTGGTTTTTTGTACTAATTATCTGTGCAGCATCTTGGCATACGCATGGCAAAGACAACAAGTGAAACTACTAACATGTTTTATGCAGAATCGATAGTCAAAGAATAAACACCTCAAACTTCTAACTTGGGTTTTGCAGGTTGCCTTGGATTACAACTAAACTTTGTGTTTGCAATTAATATTTTAAGCACCTAGTGATTTCTAAATAGGATGGAATGAATGTATGTTTTCTTTGATTGTTGAGCTTGACATTGGAGTAGGAGAGTATGCTCTCATCCTTCTTAGGGTGATCAGAAATCCAGATCTTCAATACCATGCTCATGTCTTTGATTGTGTGTCACCTTTAGAGGGCCTGCCTTCCCAACCATTTGCTTTTGCAAGCAAGTGATAATCATGAGAAGGGAATGACCCAAAGTGATTATGGCTAGAATACCTTGGCATTCTAACTCACTATAAACAAATACCTGATGGGCGAAAGCTTTGAAGGAAGGGTTACGTGGGAATTGCAGTTACTTGGAAGTGATGACCCTTGAACTCTTTCTCATATCAACATCTAAGTAGGACCTCACGGTCTAAATCGTTCTTGCGTGACTACATTTTTTTGGTATCTTGATGGGCTTAATGTCTCAATCGCGCTTGCGTGACATCAAGGAGTAACGCTTAACAGAAATCCTTACTAAACACCTTGTTTTTAGAGGCCAAAAAGCCCTTCAGGTTGCTTGAGAAGGACAAGTTCAGATACTTGGAAGAGATACTAAGTTTGCCATGGGGAGATTTCCATGGGGACTGATGCTTGGCTGCCCTGAGAAGTGAGTGTCGTGGAGGGGAGCCCGTGGGGTCAAGCATCTATGTATTCTCCTTGAATCCCATAACAAGTCTACCTCTCAAGTACCTAATGTCCTTGCCTACCATAAGAAATGTGTGAATGAGCATGATTGTCTTGAGTCTAAGTTGAAATATCTTGTCTTCTTTGTTTGTCAAAAGTTGAATTGTATCTCATTTCAAAAACAAGGCAAATTGATTCAAAACAAAACAAGGTTAAACACAAGAACATTTCATCCAACAAAGTACAAACTTCAAAACATCTTCAAACATGGTTGTCAAATATTCTTCAAAATCTTGTCTCAACATGCATGTCACTTAGATTTAGGTTCATCTTAGGTTTGCATTTTGCAAAGTCATTGTCAACTATCAAGGTTAAGTTTCATCTTAAGTCATACTCCTTTGCATGTCAATAAGGGTCATCCATTTGCATATGTCCTCTTGCATTAGAGTAATACCATTGTCGTACATTTGCATTTGCATACCCTAGGTTTCTTCATTAAGCTTAGGTCATTATCATATCATATTAGGGTCACTTGCATAGTAATTATCCCTTAGCATATAGTGTCAAAACTAGGTTTTGTCATACTTGAGTAATCCAAATCTTTGATAAACCCTAAGTCATTGTTAGGAAGTCTAGACCTTGTCAAAACTTTTCTCTTTTTGTCATTAATGTGGTCAAACCTAGCTTAGTATCCAAGCATCTAGGGGAGACATTGTCATTTTGTCCTTTTGTCACTTGGTCCTTTTGTCCTTTGAGGTCTAGACATTATTCCAATTTCCTAAGGGTCTCTTTTAGATTTGCATTCCAAAAAGTTTATCAAAATCTTCAAAAATAACCAAAAACATAGGTTGCATTCTTGTCATAGATTGCATTCTCATTTATTTAGTTTTCATTTAGTTGCATATCATATATTGTCCTTGAAAAATTCCAAAAATATTGCATTTGCATAGTGACATGTCTATTGAAACAAGGTTCCAAGCACCAATGATGCAACAAAGTTTGATATATCAACCGACAATGCAATCACAATTATATCCAACCCAACAACAAGGCAATATCGATCAAACTTTTTATGATGAAACAAGTCTCCAAATACAAAAACTAGAGGAGAAACTAGCTCAAGAAAATGAGATTTTGGAACAAAGAGTGAAAAACATTGCCAAGAATAGATCACAAATGTCCAAAATGTTTCAAAAAATTCCAGGTCGAAATCCAAAGATTGAGCCAATTGATGTAAGATCTCTTCTTGAACGATCAGACATACCAGCTCTCCTCTCACAAATAGAGATGATGAAACAATTTCAAGAAAAGAGACAACATCAATTTCAACATTATGTGCCTCCACAACAAGAACAAGAAGGTGTTTACTATCAATCAGATTTTCAACCAATACAACCAATGGTTCAACCAATTGTCCAACATATTCAACCAACACAACCAATGGTTCAATTTCAACAATATGTCCAACCAAATATATAATGTCAACAAATGGTTCAACCAAGGGTGGAATATCAATGTCAACAGCCACAACCAAGCATTCAAAAACAAAACTTGCAACATGCACCAAGCCAAATTTTGAACATGTCAAACCAATTTGATCAACATCTAGTTCAAAATCAAAACATGACATCAAACCAAAAACAAGTTCAAATTCCAAATACAACCATGTCAAAACCTCAAAAGAAAGGTGGCTTTATTGCAATGATCTTAAGGAAACTACCAAGTGAGTTCTTTGAGGAAGATCAAAATAATACACTTATGTCTAGCAATGCCTCATCCCCTCGCAAACAAATTGACTCTCCAGTGGCATCTATTCCTCCACCTCTAGAAGTTTCACAAGAACCTTCCATATTGTCCTCATCAAACAATAAACTCAAGGATGCAATTATCCAAGGGCTATCCATAATTGATTGCCACGATAATCCAATTCGTGATGCACATCCTTGTCATGTTTCAGAAATACAAGACCCGATGCAACCATGCACTTTATTGCCATTACCTATTTTAGAGGACCCCATTCGAAGTCCCTCTTCCTCATGTTCAAGCATTGATTCCTTTCTAGAGTCCATCGCAAATGTTCAAAGTGCATCTCCTTCATGCCAAAACATTGATTCCTTGTCAAAATCCCCCATGCATATCCAAAGTCCAACCTCATGTCAAGAGGATAATTTAGAGCATGAAGAAATAAGTCCTAAAGAAGATCAAGATCAAGATCTTGAAACCTTATCATCCCATCCAATTGTTGACCAGGAACCCATGTTCCCAGAAACTCATGATGATTCCCCTATTCTTGTCCATCCTATCCAAAGTCCTATTGACACTCCATTCCCCAAGCAAGATCAAGATATCCCAGTTCATCCAATCCCAAATGATCCCCTTCCATTCCAAGAACATAATATCCTTTCAAATCCCATTGACACTCCATTCCCTAAGAAAGATCAAGATATCCCTTCCATCCTTTCCAATGATCCCATTGAAAGTCAAGAGCAAAGCACCTTTAAAGAGGATTCCAATGATCTTCCTCCTTGTCAAGATCAAAGTATCCTTCCAAATTCATTTCCAACACAAGACCCTATCATTCCTTCAGATCCTCCACAAGATCCACTTGTTCCTCCATCTCCACGTCCTAATCCAGCATATCCACTCCAAGAGCGCATTTCTTTTGGTGATCCCATTATTTCTCCCATTCCATCTCTTGAAGAGCCTATCATTGAACCATGTCCACTACACAATCCTAGCTCCCCTCATGATCCTAATCCTCCTCATGATTCTAACGTGTTAGTGCAAGATGTTCATGAACCCTCGACATGCATAATGGGTTCTTCCACTTTGGTGCAATCCGATCCACTTCAAGATCTCATTATTTCTCTCATATCATATCCACCTCATAATGGACTCACATCTTCTTCCCAAAGAAAAGAGTATCCTACAAGTCAAGATATTCATAAAGGCAAAGGAGTAGACCTTCACAAGAAAGAACCCCTCCATATCAAAGAAGATCTTAAGGGTCATGTCTACACAACTCACCCTCAAGACGTTGGTATGCCTCCATCAAAATCAAAACATACACCTTCCCCATCATACCTTCCATCCATCTTAGGTCCTTATATCCCTTCGTCCTCTATGCAAGGTCAGAAAAGGCACACATCCTTGAGTCAATTTCATCAATCCAAAAGAAGTCCATTTCATTCCCATCCACACCGAGATTCATTCCTTCTTCCAAGCAATTTGGATGCCAAGTATAAAAGTCATAAGTCTAGAAATCCACATGTATTCAAGGATCAACATGTCCAATATAATCAACATGTCAAAGCAAAGAAAAATATGATCTATAAAGAAAAAGAAATATCCAAAAGGCCACAAAGGGCCACTGAGAAAAATAAAGCAAAGTCAAAATCTATATGGGTTCCTAAATCCCTTGTGCAAGCAATGCACTCCAAGGAACCACAAATGCATGAAAAATCAAAAACCATGTGGATCCCTAAGCGGCTCCTTGAAGCACAAAAGCCTAAAGAAACATCCAGCTTGGCATCCAAAGTTGCTATTCCTCCATCCAAACCTCTCAAATTTGTTCCTCCATCACCTTCTTCATCCATTTTGGGCCCTTATGTCCCAAAATCCCAAGCTATTCCTCCATCCAAATCTCAATATCCAAAATACATCTTTCCTCCATCAGTCCATCATCCCTCAAGGTGTGTGCCAATGTCGATCTTGCCAACATTTCTATCCACTGAAGTCCAATTCTTCCAATACCCTATCCATTATCCAATGCATATTTTTCATCCTTCGATCCCTTTGATCCCATCCTCTGCATAAATCCTTGCCTTAGTTTCATCTCTTTTTCCATGTCCTTATCCTACCAACGTCTTTGAGCATACTTTTAAAGGTCATGGTCCATTTTTTTTTTTTTTTTCAAGGCTACTATCCAAACAAAAAGATGTTTGAGTCCTTCTTCCATCCCCTATCATGTGTCCATCTTCTATTGAAAAAGTCAAAATACAAAAAAAAAAAAAAAGACAAAAAAGAAAAGAAAAAAGTAAAGAAAAATAATTCGTCCTTTGGTGAAAACCTGGCAAACAGGCGCCTTGGGCAAGTACCGTGATGAAAACCTGGCAAATAGGCGTCATGCATAATCTATGAACTTCTTGCATATCGAGACAGGTTTTATCCTATCATATCCTTTTGTCCTTCATTGTTCCATTATCCTATCGAACCCCTGTCATTACCCTCCATTATCCTATAGTCCATCATGTCCAGTTTCCTCTTTCCACCTTTGATCTTGACAAGGCTGAGGATCATCATGAGCATCATGCATCTTGTTTGGAGCTTTTAGTCTATCATAGCTTTTGGTCTTTATCCATTTGCTTATTACAACCTTTCCTCCATATTCCCTAGCTTATTGCAACTTTCTACCACTATCCCTTAGCCTATCCCGACCTTCAGTCCATGTCCCTTATCCATTCTTGGTCTTGCTTATCCTATCCATATCTTATCACTATCCATACACCCTTTTTCATTCCTTGATCTTGATCTGACATAAAGATGCAAAATTTAAACATGGTTTCAAAAACCTCTTGACATGTCCCTCGTGCCATGTCACTGCTTTACATTGTCATATCCAGTCTCTTGTCCCATCACGCCATAGCCCTTGAAAATTGCATCTGCATTGTCTCCATAATAAAAGGCCTTTGTCTTCCCTCTATCCACCAACATTTCAGAAAGCCTATTTATTCACCTGTCATATTCCTTGCCTTGCTAGACACTGGGGGCAAAATCAAAAAAATTGAAAAATGTCCTGAAATAATTCAAAAAAAAATTGAAAAATGTCTTGAAATAATTCAAAAAAAAATTGAAAAATGTCCTAAAATAATTCAAAAAAAAATTGAAAAATGTCCTGAAATAAATTCAAAAAAAATTGAAAAATGTCCTGAAATAAATTCAAACAAATTGAAAAATGTCTTGAAAAAATCTCAAAAAAATTGAAAAATGTCTTGAAAAAAATCCAAAAAAATCCAAAAAAATCAAATAATGTCCCGAAAAAATCCCTAAAAAGTCAAATAAAGTCTTGAAAAAAAAAAAATCGTAAAATCTCGACAAGCAAAAACAAAAAAATGATCCCTTTGTGCATAGACAGATCACTGAGCATCCCTCCAACGACACGTAATCACACATTGTGCTTTACTGAAATCATGGGTTAACAGATGAACTTTTTCACTCCAACCAGACATTCAAACTGATCACAATTGTCATATCAATCGAATATCAACATGAGTATCATTTGACCTTGTCCCTACTATCATGGGTCTTATACAGGGTGTGGTATACTTGAAACCAGACTATGTCCTGTCTTAGATGAGGTACCACATGTCCCTAAACCAGACAGCATGATCGTCCTATCAGCACTTTCAACTTTTGACAATGAAGATCAAGATGTTTGTTTGATTTGTTGGAATTTGTGCATCTTATCTTTTTACTGATTTATCTTTGGCTTCGATCATGTTCCTATGTTGCTCGATGATGTCACTGAGTGATTTAGAGTGACCGGGATGGTTCATGGTCCTTCCTTTCTTTTTTGGTGATTGTTGTTTGTCTGTGATGTGTCTGTCTTTTGCAAAAAGGGTTGCATTTCAGCTCTGGCCTTCAATGCCATGATGCTACGCATCCATTTTGCTACATTAAAATAAAGGTTCTCACCTACAAAGTGCATTACTGAAAGCAAGTTTTTCTTCATCTCTAACTGTCCTTCGTCTCATTTTTTTTCTTACTAACATTTCTTCTATCAGTTCAGATAGTCAGTCCAGTCTAGTGCTCCGATTTCTACACACATATGCTACATCCTAGATCCATTTGGTTAGTACATTTGCATTACATCATGCATTACATCACGCATTTTATCCATGCATCAAAAACACATTAAAAAAAATAAAAAATATATCCATACATGTTTCACAATAAACAGTGCATAAGTCATCCATACATGGAAAATAACTATAAGTCATAACATTACATCCCATCATATCGATGCATATCATATCATATGTCACAATAATATCAGAGTACAAAACTAGACTATCTGTCCTAAGTATGGCCCGCAGGCTGACTATATAAAATCACACTACATAATGTCCACTGTCTGTCATAAGGAGTACGTGCCTCTGTCACTGGGTGCTCCCTCTATCCTCCTCATCCCTGCCATGTCTCAAGTCCTGCTAATGTATCTCTATCCGTGCTCCTGAGTCTATGTCGTAACATGAAGTAGTCAGGTCGGTTCTCCTGTGTGATCAATGGATAATGTCGACTTTGCATCACAATTGGGGCACATTTTTTTTTAGTTTTAGGGTTTGCTCCTACGGGTTGCATTTCCTCATTTCATCCACAAATCAGGGTGTTTTTCTTCTATTCTGACCTATCCTACCCTTATCCCCCCTTTTCGAATCATTTGCATGCTGTTTTTGACCTATATTGAGTTCCCAGGGCACAACTGCACCTATGTCACATGTTCTGCGCCTGTGTTCCCCTACACAAGCGCAAAAGACCCTGCACAAGCGCAGAAGACCCTACACAAGCGTAGAAGTCAGTTTCTGCACTCCTTGTGGGCCCCGCAATGTCTCGCAAGCGATCAAAATTCATGAAATTGAAAATATGGGTTTTTGAGATACATACCGCTACTCCCATGTCATCTGGTCATTTGTAAGTGCGTACACATTCTCCGAGGTGATCCGCCATTGGAATGTTCGCCATCTCTCTGCAAGTGTCCTTGTCCAGAGCAACAAATCCTCTTCTTGGGCTAGTGCAAATGAGCAAATTTCATTCTCTTTGCCTCATTTATAGATCTTTGTTAGTGCATAGATGGATGTGCACCCTCTCCATCTTATGCTAGTCGCGGTCTTTTGCAATATCAATTGCTTGTCCTTCATGCATCCGATCTCCGATTCTCAGTCCGTTCGATCCTATCATTTTTATCGATCAATTGGCCTCTTCTCTGCATGTTTCCGGCCAATTCCTCGAGGGGGCATGCATATGTCATTGTTATTGTCTGGGGCATCTTCATTATTGTTCTTTGAAACAACGCTTAAAATCGCATTGTCTCAAAGAGGGGCAAAATGTAGACACCTAAAAATGGTCAACGCTTGTAGAGTCATACTTTAACATTTGCGCATTGCCACATTTTAGGTTTTTGTGTCGCATTAACATTTCTCCTATGTCACGCACTTGGTTTTTATCATTTGTGAGCATCGAGTCATTCTTCTATATTCTTCATTCATCTCGCCTTCGAATTTGGTCTTGTCGACAGCAATCTTCAGTCATGATTTTGGTTGATCTTTGTCCTTGTCAATCTTGTCATATTGTGATCGATTCGTCATCGATCCTTGTCCTTTTCAATCATGTAAATTTGGTCAATTTGTCATTGATTTTTGTCAACCAATCTCAATCAAATCATTTATCAACACTGGTCATTTATCAATTCAAAATCATGATCGACATCAAATCAATCTTACATCAAGACCTAATTGTCATCTTTGCATTTCTAATTCATCTTCCAAGGTTTTATGATTTATTCATTTAATCTTGTTTGTCATTCTCCCCTTTAGGTTAAATGATTTATTTATTTATCCTAAGTCTTCTTGTCACAGTTAAATGTTTATTTAATTGATTAATTAATTCCTCCTCTTTTTGTAAATTAATTAATGAATGAAAAATTATTAATTAATTTACCTATTTTTCATCAATTTCCTAAATTCCAAGTCATTATTTCCAACTTAATTTTCTAATTTCTCCTAAATTCCTAAATGTCTATTTCTATTTCAAAATCTTGTCATAAATCCTTGCATAGCAATTTGTCATAAATTGTCATAAATCATCAATCAATCAATTTTGCATAGAAAGTGCATAATTTGTCATATTGATTTGCAATTTCCATTTGAATTGAATCATGCTAATTTGATCATTTCTCCAATTTGTCTATAAATTGGATGATTTTTCTTCAATCAAGGTCCCTAATCATTTTGTCGAATGAGAATAATCACTTTTTCGAATCAATCACACTTTGAGTACTCTTGTGCCAATATCAATCTTGCTTTCACATTAGGTTTATGCACTTGAAGGTGAGATCCACAAACAAAAGGCTATTTGGAGAAGAAAGAAGAACAATGGAGCCGCATGAAGGAAGCAATCAGATCTACATTTGGTTTGCATAGTCTTTAGTTTTGAATGTTTCATTTTCATGTCTTTATTGAGTGTGTTTAGGATAGATCATTGCAATGAGCTTTTGTGATTGAGCTAAGATTAGTATTTTGATTTGCTTGTGATGATTTCCACATTTCCTATGCTACACTTCCAACATCTTGATATTGTGTCTCACTATGTGTTAAGGATTTTTGTTGCCATTCTTCAACCCATTCCATATTCTCGCATTCTTCCCATTCACTTGCAACACAAAATTGACAAAAACATGCAAGCTCCCTAGTCCATATAGTCCAAGTGTTAGAATTAGAACTCTTAAATGAATGCCATCTAGCTAACCCATTGATTGTATCACAATCATATCTTGGAAGTATATTCTCCTTATCAACTAGCCAAAAGAAACGTCTGATTGTAGAGTTCTGACTGGATCCTGTGGATAAATTTGCACTACACCAATCTACAATTGCACTTGCATTTTTAAATTTAGCTTTTTCCTCGAATTTGAGTTGCTCTTTGCAAAGGGCTCACACATGCACCGTCACCATCATGTTCTCCTTTCTCGTGTCCAGCCTAAAAAAAACTCCACATGTGTTCGATATTAGTTTGCTTATGTATCCTACACATGCAATAAAACATTCTAGCATTTTTGAATTACCCTGTACAATTATCTGACCATATTAAATGTCGTGTCATCTGAATTTCTCTCTCCCTCAAATTATCATAAAAGGTCTTGAAGCAATACTGGACAAACTCTAATGAGTGTAATTTAATATCACTCATATAGAAATGGTACTCTCTCAAAATTTTATGATCCTCTTCTGTACTATCAGGTGCATGCCTATAGACAATATGAACAAAAAATGCTACTTACACTAAATTGTAATATTGTGATTGGAGCTCATCTTGTGGTGCAAGTGTGTATTTCTCTGCAAAGTCAACGACCGAAATTATACTACCAACAGGAAATGTATTCTTACATATTCAAAACCGACCATCGAGCCATCTAGCATTTTGAGAGTGTTAACATATTTAGGTATGATCTTTTTCAGTAATTAGATTGCACCATCTTCCAACCTTTCCATCCTTCAATGGATACTCAATAGTTTTAAATCTTTTTACATCAAGTAATTGTTGTCCAAAATCAATTGAAAGATTTTCATGCAAACATTCTTCCAACAATGCAAGATTGCCACATATATCACATACACCAAAAACACATGCATTGGAAAGAAAATATTGCTCATTAGGTGGGTTATAAAAAAAAACTTGATATAAACTCCTTTATAGTTTCACGTGGTATATTTATACCACATTCTTGCAACATTCCATTACTATGCATGGTAACATGTATATATCAAAATACATCATAATGGTAACAAAATTGAACATGAGTTTTGCAACAACATGTGACTCTTTCCTTGTTAACCTAAACATACCAAGGTTTACAGTTTTCAAAAGACCTTTGACTAATGCTAATATTTAACACCTTATCATCAAAAAACAAATTGTACAATTCAGTTTGAGTCGTGTCAAAAAGCTGTTTTGGATGTGGATGATGAATTTTTGACCCAACTCTTAATTTAAGCACATCTCTAGCACTAGGTGATACTCTCGTATTATCATACCATAATTTTTCAATCAAAGTTTTGACTTCACCAGTAAGTTTCATATCAAACCTTGGTAGTTTACCACTAAAAGTCCACAAATTGTTTGTCGGGTCACTTTCAAAGTTAACTCTTCTCTTTACAACTCTTGACAAAGTTTTACGATGAATATTAAGATATCCACTTATGTTAGTCATCATTCTTTTATTAGAAGTTATTTTGCTTGCTAAAGTAGTTGTTATTGCTCGCCGTGCCGCATTCCTGTCTTTAGAACAACTTTTCTTTCCGATTGTATCAAAGGCGCCAGCATAAGTTGATACAACTTGTTTTAAAGACTCATCCTTCTTCTTGGGTTTGACATAAAAGCCTAACTTCTTTGTCACTTTCCGCATTTTAGGCATTTTAATTATTTGTAACATTAATTGACATTGAAACTCAAAATTCTTATTATAAAAAATTTGTCTAAACAATCTATTTGCATGTGTCCTAATCTATCTCCATGAAACCAAGCCAGGAAGATTGTCTAGCACATCACTTTTAATTTGAAAATATTCATTCATTTCATTATCATTCAAACATGTTTCTTTTTTAATTGGTGTTTACATGTCGACATCCACATTATTGATTTCAAATGCTGGTCGATTTTAAATTTCAATTTCGGTTTCAATTTCAGTTTCAATTCGAGTTTTACTTTCATTTGGGGTTTGATTTAATGAGTAACTTGCTTCTACTAAATCACCAATTTTTTCATTCAAATAAACATGGGACTGTGAAGACATACCTGTATCCAATAATGGAAGAAAAGATGCACCTAAATTTGGTTCTATTGTGTTTCCTTCTTTAACATTTATGGTGTCCTCGATGTTCTCGTCTTCTGAAATGATTGTTGAACTTGAAGCTCCAACGTTGTTCAATTGTTTAATTATTGCTCTTCTTTCTCATTAACATTTTGCCTCCTCTCTATTTGTTGCAATGTCTTCAACTGTCAGAACCTTCCTTCGCCTCTTTTTGCATTGATTTGATCCCATGGCTGCACCAAAATTCAAATTCGAAGGGATCTCCTTGTCAGAGAGATAACAAGACAAGAAAAGAGAATTATTTAATAAAACATTCTCTCTACAGATCAAACCTGTTGGGCCAAATTTTTGCCCAACAGATCTTTTAAGAAATGAGCGCCCATTATTTGAATGAAATGAGTGCTCGTTTTCAAATTGGGTACACGTTTCTAAAAATGGGTGCCCATTTCGCTTTCAACAGTACAAAGCGAAACAGACACCCATTTTTTGAATTTCAAATAACGAGCACCCGTTTCATAAAAGTTGGAGCGGGAAACAACCCTCTTCCTAGCGGGAAACAACCCTCTTCCTCGGTTTTGGCTTCGGGTTAGGCTTGGTGGGACCAAGCCTATGCTTGGACCTCCAAAAAAATGGCTAAGGCAAAAGAATATTAAATTTTTGCCTTGGCCTAATTTTTTGAGGGCATTCCTAATCGAAATTTTTGATGAAACGAAAACCCATTAGATTTCTCAGTGTCTTGATTTCAAAAATATAAAAATCATAGTGATAAGATTATTTTTACTATTTTTCATTATTTATTAGTCAAGAGTGGTACGTAAACCTAAAATATTGAGGTTCAGTAAAATTTTATTAACATTTTTGTTTTTAGGTTTTTAGAAAAATAAATTATATGACATCAATCTACATACAATTCTTTTGAAGATTAAAAGAAAAAAATTTAAAATATGAATTTTTCATCAAATTATGGTGGTCGTACACCCGATGTTTTGAAAATGTACTTTATTGTCAATTAAAAATTAACCAAAAATATATATTCAATAAAAAAAAAAGCAAAAACATTCTCATCAATATTTGGTGTCTTAGGTGTCGTTTCCGAGAAGGATTTGCAAAAATTCATTTATTTGCGTCAAAAAATTATGGTCGTACACATGTAGTATGGTCCTGAAACAAGCATTTTGAAAAAGTGGTTTTTAAACATGCATACTAAAACACGATTTCTACCATGTGGGTATTGAAATAAATTACATATTTGAAAAGTAGACTCTGAGCAGTACATTTTCAATTACTGAAGTTTTTTGAGAGTCAATCTCTAAGTGCCTCAAATTTTGACATCAATCAATAGAAAATTTGAAAAACAGAGAAAACACTTCCACTTTTTGCCCAAAAGTGGGACTCAACTTCTTGCAACCACCCATACATATATATAACATAACAAATCTTGTTGTTAAAAAGAAAACAGATATGAGAAACACTATGTATATACAGTGTGTGTATATATATAAACACACACACACACACACACACACACACACACACACACACACACACACACACACACACACACACACACACACACACACACACACACACACACATAAATGCATCATATAAAACATGTTCTATTCTTATTTTTTAAAATTTAATTAAGAAAAAAAGGGGGCAACGAAATGGAAGTTGAGCTGAGGGTTGTGGGGGTCGAGGCCACCCACAGTCGCGGGGGTTTACCCCTGCGACTATGGGGAGGCCACCCCACAGTCACGGGGCTGAAGCTTCGTGGCTGTGGGGGGAACATCCCCACAGTCGTAGGGGTAAACACTCGTGCTGTGGGTGGTGGCTACCACGACATCCACCCTGCTCCTCCCACCTCCACCACACAATGCCGCCAAGCAAATACGTCGGTCGCCCATGCCTGCAAACTTCATCCGCCATGACCATTTCAAAACCTACATGAAAAAAAATGATGGTAGAAAATAATAGATGCCCTAACTTATAAAAAAGTTAGGGCAAAGTTTCAAAAAGGTATTTTAGAATATGTTTTAAACAATATAAAATTATAACTTAGGGTTGTTGTATAATAAAGTAAACAATTTATATTATATATATATGTATGTGTAATTGTATACATATATAAAGGGATTATATATGTAATAAAATTTAGTTGATAAGAATGGGGTGTATTTATGGAATGTATTTGTGGGTGTGTGTGTGTGTGTGTGTTAATTTTATATATATACATGTATATATTCAAGGAAATAATAATTGGGTATGTATATATTTCATATATGCCTAAATAGAGATATTTAAATGATTATACTATGGTGTTGGAATAATAAGGTTGGTAGATAAATACTTATGATTTTTTAAATTAATATTAATATAAAGAAATTATATTAATACTAATATAGTTAAAATTGAAGAATGCAATTGAACCATATAATCAACATTAAAGTTGTATTGACATTATTGGAATAATTTAACCAACTTTAAATAGAAATGGGGTTATTAGTAATTATAAGGAAATGAAATATAATTTACTAGTAATTATACTTAAGATGAATTATATGGTCATCTACATTTGGTTAAAATTTTAAATAATTTAATTATTGAAATGTTTTTAGATTTGGGTGGAATTTAAAAGTCACCTCTAGGGATTATTGTCTTTAATAATATTAAAGAACTATACCCTATTAAAGATATTAAAGTAAGGGGCCCTGGAGGAGGATGAATTACCCCCACTTAACTAACACACATTACATGTTACCCCTTTAATTAGGAGTTAAATAAAACATTTTATTGCTTGCATTAAAGACCTAATAAAGTTGACACTTAAGTTATCAAATTAGTGGAACTAAGTGAACAACCACATCTAAACATTACATAAATCACAAGTAATTAAGCGTTTAAAAAAAATTGTTGATGTGTTTTTGCCCAAAAGTTTGGGCACTACAATATCTTAAAATTCATTCTTAAAATAGTTAACATCAATAATGTTAGAAAAATCATATAGGTTGATCAAACCATTTTCTACATAACTTGAGGAGAGAATAACAAGCATAGTAGTTTACAAAAAAATCATATACAAAGATCAAAGGCATTTCACAATATAACACAAGATATACCTTGAGAAAACCTTTAAGAGGGAAAAATCCAACCTCCAAAAGTATCCACGCTTAATGTATTAGTTAGTAATACAATTATTACAATACACTTACAAAGTCTCCACAAATACATTTGAAACATCAAGCTCCTCCAGTGCATCCTCTATGTGTCCATGCATGCATCCACACATCCCATGCCATGCTTCACATATGTGCACTCCTCGAAAAAAGACTCAATACAATGACAATCAATCCAAAACCTCTAACAACCTACCTCAACCACTAAAATATATTTGCATTTATAGAGTTAGGCTCACACAAAACAATTAAGTGATAAGATAAAACCATGTGCCTCAAGACCATGAGTATACAATACCATTAACCCCACATTTACTTTTTAGTACTAAGTTTCTCGATATTAAATATTTTTTCCATGTGCAACCACACATAAATTTTTAATCCAATGCTACAAATAACTTTACAAATGGATCCAAATAAATATTTAATGTGGATAAACACACCATCTAGATGACACCACAAATAAAAAACATAATTAAAATAATCCATGTTATGCAAGGTGTACAACACCTATTCCTAACATGATCCCACTTATTTTATACATTGCATGAGGGTCAATCAATCAAATGCATCCTCATAGACATACATGAAACCAAATGAATCTCCAACATGTTCTCATGCTTTATTAAGGTACCTACAATAACATCCAAGATGTATGCCATCTCAAGTAAGAAATCCTCCCAGCCTCCAACAATCCACATATGGAAGAAAAGGAACAAACCAAGGTGAAAATGTACTAATCTAAAGAACACAATCAAGGCACAATCACATAGCTATAATTGTTTGTTGGCTATATATTTTTCATACCATTCTTTCCTCTATATTTGGATCAATTATGTGTGTTGCAATGTTTCTAGGTGCATATCATCTAATTTGTTCAACTTTATAATTTGGAGTTGTTGAGCATCTATCAAATCAATTCCAATCTCTAGATTTGTTTGGAGTGTATTTACCTCAACCTCGATAGGAATTAAAAGTATCTTATTGTATACTAATCCACAAGGAGTGAATCTAATGGTGGTTTTCCATACTTTGTTGTAGGCCCAGATGGCTTTGGATAGTTGATTAGTCTAGTTAGTCCTTTTTGCTAAAATTGTCTTTCTAAGGATAACCTCCAATTCTTCATTTATAACCTCAACTTATTTATTAGTTCGAGGGTGATAAGAAGAACATTTCATGTGGATTGTATGGTAACATTGAAAGAACACTTCCAAATCATTGTAAAAATGAAATGTGGCCCTTGATCCAAGACTAAGACCCAAGGTACTTCAAATATCTAAAAGATGTGATTGTACATGAAGTCTGCTACTTTCTCCTTATAGGTTGCAAATAATGATTTTGTTTTTGCCCATTTGGTGGTATAGTCATTACAAAAAAGGATGTAGTGTTTTCCCTTCAACAATGGGTCAATTGGTATGATGAGATCAATTTCCCATTTTTTAAACGGCTTGAGGGATACTTGGGTATAAAGAGGCATATATGTGGATAGAGTGGGCCTTACCATGCATTGGTATTGGTCACATCACTTCACATACTATATTATATCCTTGGTCATGATCAACCAATAATATCTAGTGCTCAACACTTTATGTCCAATTATGAGTGTAGAGAAGTGACCTCCAAAATGTTCATCATGGTAGACTCTAATTACATCATACACTTTTATTTCCTATACACATGTTTGCAATACATGATCAGGACACATTTTAAATAGTAATCCATCTACCCATTTGAATCTTGAGATTTTCTTTATTATTCTTTTAATTTTTTTAGCATGAAAATGTGATGGACACTTCCCCGTAGTAAGGTAGTTGGCCAAGTCAACAAACTAAGGTGTTTAGATTGATATAGTGAACATGTGTTCATCTAGGAAATTGCCATTTGATTGGTCCATCTTTTCCCTCTAAGGTTTTTCTTGACAAAATTTCAGCAACAACATTATATTTTCTTGGTTTATCTATGATGGTTATGTCAAATTATTGCAATAATAATAACTATCTAATGATTCTACTACCAACTAATACTTTATTCATCAAGTACCAAATGACAACATGGTTGATATGGACAGAAAATTTGTACCGAATGATATAGTGGAAAATTTTATTAATTGTATAAACAAATGCCAAAAATTATTTTCTAGTGATGTTATAATTTTTCTCTGCTAGACTAAGGTTCTTGCTAAAATAGTAGATGGCATGGATGCCTCTAGTTTCTCATTTTTTCTCAATACAACTCTAATGGCTTGGTTGAATAGATTTGTGTGGATGTGGAAAGGTTCTCCTCAGTTAGGTCCTTTAGTGATCGGATTTGTCACTAGAGTCTTTTTGATAGTCCAAAGGATGCTTTGCAATCTAGGGTCCAATTAAATTTTGAATCCTTATTTGATAGTGTGAACAATGGATCTACTATACTATCATATCCTTCAATGAATCATCTATAATACCCAACACGCTCCAAAAAGATTTGAACTTAGGTTAGAGTTATTGGAGCAAGAATTTGTTGGATAAATTCTACTTTCTTAAGTTCTACTTTGATACCTTACATAGAAATATGATGGCCTACAACAATATCTTCAATCATTATTAAGAGATACTTCTAGTGGTTCAGGAAAAACATTTGTTCTTCGCATCATTTTAGGACTTGTTTAAAATTTTTCAAGGACTCATCACATTTTTCTCCATGGATTGTGAAACCACCCAAGTATACTTCAACATGGGTAGTAGTAAGATCCACAAAAATTGCCAGAACTACATGCTAGAATGTGGCAGGGGCATTATAGAGTCTAAAAGTAAAACTCTATAGGCATATGTCCCTTAGGGGTAAGTCAATATTTTTGTCTTTTTGAGCTACTTAGATCTAGTTGTATCCACTAAAACCATCAAGAAAATAGAAGTAATTGCTTTCATCTAAGTTATTTGGGACCTTGTCTATGAACACATATTTCATTCAGTAAAGCCAACCAAAAAGTATGTATAATCAAATTTTATGTTAAAGTGTATAGTGTGGAGCTCTCATGTCCCACATCTATAAGAATATTGGGTGTTAAATATGAGGTCGAAAAGGGATAACAAAAGGGGAAACAAATGAACCAAGTGCACATGTTATATTACTCCAAGTCTATCCTAATATATTCCTCAATCTACTTCTTAAAACTCTCTAAGATAAAAATAGTTCACATGATGACCTAAGGTGGGAGTCAGTGAAGGCTATAGAGGGCGGTGATGATAAGTTTATAAAATTTTATTTATTTTATTGATGTTGTTTTCACCTTAAAAAAAAAAACTATAAGAAGTAGAGGTTAAAATAATGGCTTGTATTTCATCCAAGTATTCATTACATTTATAGTTCCACTTGTTCCTCTCTATTTACTTAAACTTAATGTGCAACATCTTATTTCAATATGAAGATAAGTTTACTTTTCTTGTTTTTCAATTGAATCTACCAAGCTTATAACCTATAGTGGAATAATGCTTGCTTTCTTGGTCCAATTCCTCTTCATATAGAGGAACATAATTAAGAAGAAAATCTTTTTTTTTTGACATTGGGTATCTTTTTACATACTATTTGTGTACAATATGCCCTCTAATATAGATGCACTATCAAAGTATTTACGACGTTTGGCTATATGATAGACACTATGGGATGCCACTAATGTTTCAAATTCTATGCTTAACTCATTGCTGATTACTCAATCGAAAATATCTCTCCTTTGATTCTCATGTAAGAATTGAAAATGTTTGAGTGTTACCAAAGGTTGTAATTTAGTTGGTTGAGTATAATTGGCAAGAGTGACGGTATGTTCCTTGATTACATCATCTCAAATGCCTATAGGTGCAATAAATACGAGATAAAGTTGAGACCATGACTTGAACAAATTTGGAGAAAAAAGAAACCTTCAATCATTAAGTGTCAATTTAAGAGGTGTCATCCTAGACTTGTATATCCATATTGAATTGCAAAATTGATTTGAATTTCACATAAAAAAACTATCAATTTAAAAAAAAAAAAGTTTTTGAAAAACTTAAAAAAAAAACAGTTTTAAAAGACCATTATTAATTTATTGATAAAGTATCTTATATAAATACATAAATAACTTAATAATAATAATAAATATAATTATTATCAATATATCCTTGACACTTCCTTGTACTACAAGTCACTTAAAAAATAACGAGTCCCTGCCTACACCCACTATAAGTTTACTTATTCCGCTGCAACTCTCGACCTTTCTAGAGAGAACTGTAACAACTGTATGAATGTGAAATACAAGAGAAAGAGCAGGTGGAATTAGGGGAGCATATATTGAACAGCAAAAGAGAAAATCCACCAGGCAATCTCTGTGAGCTCAGCTATTTCAGGTATCAATCTTAGAAGATCTTTTTCTTCATTTTCTTTCTATTTTCTGAAATGGATGTATTTCAGTCCGTCGAAACTCTTAAGAGGTCACCGGGCTGTCAAGGGTGGAAAAATGTTTGGAACTTTCCACATCGAAGGAAGATTTTTAGTAAGATTAATATGAATTGGATGGGCGATTTTAACCTGGGACTTTCATTTTGGTTGCAAAAAACTCTGTGTTTAATATAAAAGAAAATAAAAATCCTGTTAATAACTCCCCATTTATTTAGTTAAAACCCAAAACAGAACCTTTGTAAGCCTGAAAAGCATTTACTGGTTCCAACATGCTTGTAGTTGTAGATTATTTTCCTTTTACATTCCTCACATTAAAAATTCCGTTTGAATCATACAATGCCTATTCTACATAATCCTCAGCAACTTCCAGTTTAGGAAAGGCGACCTCTCTCCACGCCCGCATCTTATGATGATCCTTATTTGTATAATACTGAAGTCCCTACTTAAAGGTCGAGATCATAAACGGACGTCTCTAAAGGTCGATTCTTCTCCTTTTAGTTGAGCCCTGCATCGTGAGAGGGTCTTTCTGATCCTGATATAACAATTGACGAGCAAAAAGAATATTATCATCATAGCATATTTTTTTCTCGCCAAAATAAAATTGAAGTGCCTAGTTCAGTGTTTAAGGACCTTTGGCCTCCTCTCTATTAGGTGGGTAGGCTAAAGGCCTTCATCCTATTGGATAGTTATCTTTTCTCCGCCTCCTTGAGTTTCTAAAAGGAAATCTTGCCCTAAAAGTCAATAGCATAAATGCCCTCATTACATCTGAATCTTGGAAGCCATTTTACTTTTGAAATTTGTTTCTGGTTTTCTTTGTATTTAATTCCTGGAAACTTCTAGAAGTTCTTAGAGAGGAGCTGGTAACGTTTGCAGCGAATTAAAATTTGTTTCCGGCACTTTTCAGCTTTTTTTGAGAAGTTAGTGGAAGTTTTCTCTGCTACAAATTAATGTTCTATATAGCTCTTCAATTTCCAATATTACTCCTACATATTCTGAGATGTTTCATAATTGCAGTACTGTTTTCAAGAATTTTCAGAAGTTTGTGCCACTTTTTATAATGATTTTTTTTGGGCGAAAAAGATATATTAATTTTTGAAGCTGAATCATTACATATAGATTTTCAAATTGCAATAGCTGTCAGTAAAATTCATAGAATCGAAAATCCACGGAGGTTTACTACAAATCTACCCCCACCAAGATTCAGAAATCACAAAATCGAAATTAAGACAACTAGAACACAAAATTTAAGTCTCAACCCAAATCATGATGGAGCAAAAGAAGTTGTGAGGAATGGGCTGAAGAAAGAGATACCCAATTTGTAATATTCTAGTTATAGTCAACGTTAGAAGCCCGTTTAGCCAAACAGTCAGCAACAACATTCCACTCTCAAGGAACATAAATAAAAGAGATGGAATCAAAATTTCTTGATCGGTGAAGAATTTGTTTCACATACAAATGCCAACCTTAAAGAAGATTGAGAGACTTTCCCATTATTCAATAGGAAAACCAAAACCATTGAATCCATTTCACAAATAATAGTTTTTAAAGCTAGATCATAGGATTTCTCCATTGCTACTAAGACAATTTGTGCCTTCATTTGATTATTTGTAGCAATTCCAATAACTGAAGAGAAAAAGAAGTGAACAAACATTGTACCATGTTGATTTTAATACTTTCAGATTAATATAAACTCAGAAATCAGAATTTAGTTTCTAACTAGGTTGATTAGCTGAAAGATTTAGAGATTTCTAGATTTAGGCATAACATAGAAATGAACAACAAAATAAGAACAAGACACGGTTACCCTGGGAAAACCTCCTAGGAGGAAAAACCCAGCCAGAAAAGATCCTCAGATTTGATTATGGATTATAGTCATATAATGATTACAACACTTATCTCAAGTACTTGAAGATGTTTGCACTTAGGGCTGATAAGGTCTTTAACAAGTCTGCAATTTCATAAGCATCAAGTCTTCAAGTCTGCCCCCTTTAACACATCAAATAACAATCAGGTCCACACCCTAGATCTGCATTTTATTGCATCTTAAGTCTGCACCTTTGCTTGAGACTGGATTGCAACCTTAGCACCTTGGACCTAGATCAGTTCGCCCTCCTTATGATGGTATTTGCACTTGAAATTCGCACCTTTAATGACAGATATAATTCGCTAATATTGCTCCTTCAAAGTTCGCCTTTAGGCAGATGTATGTTTCGCATAGAAGGATCTTGTGTGTGTATAATAATGTAAAGTTGTCATTTATTTATATGTGGAGCAAAGTCTTAGTTATGTCGGCTTTACTTTATAATTAACTTTTATTTATTAGTTTCCCTTTTAGTGAATTGCCTTGATGGAATAGGGTCGGCCCTATTTAGGAACACGTTGAGTGTGGCGTGAGGTTTAAGGAGTGCCGTGAGGTATAGGGCCCAACCCTACACGTTGAAGAAGGGGCCAGCCCTTTGGGCGGATTCCAATGTTGCCTAAGGCAATTGGAATCCGCCTATTCCTTCATAATTACAATCAACACTCCCTCTTAATTAGGGAGGAGAACATAACCATAATCTTCCATCTTGGACACAAGCAAAGAATAGATTACATAATCAGAATATTGTAGTCTTCCCATCTTGCACACAAGCATATAATGAAACTACATAATATAATCTTTCAGCTCACACACAAACATAGATTGGATCCACCTTACATTGCCCACAGAAGGTGGAGAGGATCTTTTCTACCATCTTACATTGCCTGCAGAGGATGGTTAACAATTACTCTTCTCCCTGAAAAGATTACAATACCACCTTACATTGCTCGCAGAGGGTGGTTTGATACAAACAAATCTATCACTGAGGTTGAGACTCCCTCTCAATCAGGGTTTCATTTTCCAAAACACTGAGTCTGTCCCTGAAGTACACAAACTTCACTTTGGACAGAGGCTTGGTAAGAATATCTACAACCTGCTCATCAGTGCTGACATACTTCAGCTGAATGGCGCCTCTTTGCACCATATCTCGAATGAAGTGATAATGAGTTTCCACATGTTTTGACTTGTCATGAAACACTGGATTGATAGACATTTTGATACAACTCTGATTATCACAATGAATAACTGTAGGATCCCAAGGTTGACCAAACAGCCTAGCAAGAAGCTTACGAAGCCACACTGCTTCTCTAGAAGTTACGCTTGCTGCAATATACTCAGCTTCAGCAGTACTTAGTGCAACTGAGGATTGTTTTGTGCAAGCCCAAGAGATCATTGCGGATCCTAAGCTAAAACAAATACCGGAATTGCTTTTCCTGTCTTTGACGCTTCCAGCCCAATCTGCATCTGAATAACTTTCCAAGGTTATTGAAGTGATACTTCAGCCCATAACCAACCGTGCCTCGCAAGTATCTTAGGATATGCTTGGCTGCAACAAGATGAACATGTTTGGGCATGCTCATGAACTGGCTGAGAGCATTCACTGCAAAACATATGTCTGGTCTAGTGTTAACTGGATACATCAGTGATCCAATCAACTGCCTGTACTCTAATGGATCTGCAAAATCAGAATTAGCTGCAAAAATGCTTAACTTCTTTAAATTAGATTCCATAGGAGTAGACATAGGTTTACAATCCATCATTCAAAATCTTTTCAAAATATCAATAGTATACTTTCCTTGACTTAGAAAAATTTCGTTAGACCTTTGCCATACTTCTAGACCTAGAAAATAATGCATTAGACCTAAGTCCTTCATTTCAAATTTTGAAGCTAGTTCTTTCTTACATCTAATGATAAGTTCATTTTTGCTATTAAGAAATAAATCATCCACATATAGAACTAGAATTAGCATTTCATCATTGGATAACTTAAAGTAGATGTTAGAGTCAGCATCATTTTTACAAAATCCTAAACTTAACAAGTATTTATCAATTCTTTCATACCAAGCATGAGGGGCCTGTTTGAGACCATACAGGGCTTTCTTCAATCTGCACACATGAGTTACTCTATCCTGAATCTCATATCCCTTAGGTTGTTCAATATAGACTTCTTTCTCAATGACACCATTAAGGAAGACAATCTTAACATCCATTTGATGTAGCTTCCAACCTTTAGCAACAACAATAGCTATTATAGTTCTAATAGAGGTATATCTAACATCAAGAGCAAATGTTTCTTCATAATCTATGCCTTCCTTTTGAGAAAAACCACGAGCTACAAATCTAGCCTTATATTTTTCAATACTACCATCATCATTATGATTAATTTTAAATAACCATTTAGAGGAAACAACAGATTTACCTTTGGGTCTGGGCACAATGTCCCAAACATCATTCTTGATGATTAATTGATACTCTTCATCCATAGCAAGCTTCCAGGCATGATGGTTTAAGGCTTCTTCAACATTGCAAGGTTCAGATTCAATGAGATTGCACATCAATGCAACGTAGTTGGAGAATACTTGAGGTCTCTTGGTTTCTCGGAAGGTGCCATTGGGAGCAACAAATCTTTCGGCTTTTTGAATGGTGTTTCTTACCCAAAGTGGCCTCTTTTTGGTAACAACAATGTCACTAGGTATGTTAGTGGGATTCATAGGCTCTGGTGGATCATTATGTTCTTCTTGAGGTGGAGGTTCAACAGGCTCCCTCTGAATCTCAGGGTTAGTATCAACATTCATATCTTGATTGTCATTAGCTTCATCAATAACAAAAGAACCTTTTGATTTCTTTAAAGCAATATCTTTTTCAAAAGTAACGTCCCTACTTACCTCAACATACCTTTGACCAGGAATATAGATCCCGAAGGCCTTGGAGGATTCACTATATCCGACTAGCATGCCTTTCTTCTCGAAGGGCTCCAACTTGGTTCGCTTTTCTTTGGGCACATGAACATAAACAAGACTTCCAAAAATTATGAGGTGACTGATGTCCGGTTTGGATCCTGTGAAGGCTTCTTCAGGAGTCATGTTCTTTAGAACACGGTGAGGACATCTATTTTGAATATATACCACTGTTCTAGAAGCCTCAACCCATAGAAAGGTCTGCAAATCTTGATCATGGATCATAGCCTTTGCAACCTCAACAATAGTTCTATTCTTCCTTTTAGCAACTCCGTTTTGCTGAGGATTGTATGGAACACAACATTCCCTCTTATTTCCTGACTCAACACAAAAATCATAAAAGCTACCGGAGGTGTATTCACCTCCATTGTCAGATCTTAAACATTTAATTCTTTTACCAGAGGAGTTTTCAGTCAATGCCTTAAACTCTTTAAATTTACTTAAGACTTCATCAGATTCTTTAGATTTCAGGAAGTAGCTCCAAGTTTTCCTAGAGAAATCATCTATGAAGATTACATAATAAAGAAATCCACTAGGAGATGCTATAGACATAGGACCACATAAATCAGAGTGAACAAGTTCTAGTTTATTTTTAGCTCTATTTTCACTTTTATGAAAAGGGCTTTTAACATTTTTACCTATAGCACAACCTTTGCAAGTTTTATCATGAATTTGACCGAGTTTAGGTATACCTTTGACTCTCTTTTCAAAGAGAGGGAAGTGCTTGATAGTGTAAGTGTCCAAGTCTTCTATGCCATAGCTCATAGGATTCGGGAGCCTCATTAATGAGGGCTTGAACAGGATTAGTAGAGAGCTTATATAAACTATCATATCTATTACCAATTACACGAGTAGATTTAAAACTAGATTTCTTAGGCCAAGCAAGTACTTTTCCCTCAGAAAATGCAATTTGATAACCTTATCTTCTAGAGCAGAAATAGAAATTAAGTTTCTTTTAATTCCAGGAACAAACAAGATGTCACTAAGGTGAAGTGAAATACCAGAATTTAAATTTAAAGTAGTGCCGAAACCGCTTACCGAATATCGAGCATTGTCACCAATTACCATGTTAAGATTGGTATCTTTTTCTACTAAGTCTGAAAGATGATCATGGTAGCCTGTGATGTGTTTGGAAGCACCACTATCAATCAACCATGTATTACTGTCTGTAGGTATGCTACTTGACAGGGCAGAGATGAATAAGAAGTCATCATTTTGTTCTGAGACTTCATTTAGGTTGGCTTCTGTTTGAGTAGGATCATTCTGACATTCTTTAGCATAGTGACCAAATTTGTCACATCTGAAACATCGAACACGAGAGATATCTCTTGGTTTCTTCCAAGAGTGTTGAGAACTAGGTGGTCTGAATTCTCTATTTCTCTTTGGATAATGCTTTTCCAATTTCCACCTTTCTTGCATCAGGCTGCAAGCATGTGTTGGTCATCTACATGAAGACTTTTGGTTTGCCTTCTTGTGATAAGGCGAGATTCTTTTTGAATGCAATCATTCTTAAGGCAATCAAGGGTAGGTAACTCAGTTCTACCACTTATGGTTTGAATAAAGGACTCCCATGAGTGTGGTAAACCATTTAGGGCAATCATGACAAGGTCCTTGTTTTCCATGTTATGTCCAATTGAACCTAGCTGATTCTTTAGTTTTGAAATTCTCATAAAATAGGAAATAATAGAATCTTCTTTTGACATTTTGATATTAAGTAGTTGCTGTCTTAAAGTAATTGCCCTACTGAGATTGTTAATTTCATAGGTACCTTGTAGATGACTGAACATTTCCCTTGTAGTAGTGAGTGAGACAATGGAGTTAACTAGGTGGTCTTTAACTAAATCATTGAGAAGCTTTCTGGCCTTGACAACATCTTTTTTGAATTGTTTTAGCTCAGTTGCATCCGTAGGTTCAGTTAGCTCTTTCGCTTCTATGAAGTGAAGAAGATCTTCTTCCTCTAGAGCCAACATGATTCGAACCTTCCATGCAGCAAAATTGAGATTTCCATCAAGCCTATCTTCAACTTTCAGCCCCATTGACTTGACCTGTGAATGAGACAACAATCTGGAAATAAAGTAGTACTAAATTCTAAAAAATCTGAAAGTTGATCTAGCCTATAGCTCTGATACTATGTTGATTTTAATACTTTCAGATTAATATAAACTCAGAAATCAACATTTAGTTTCTAACTAGGTTGATTAGCTGAAAGATTTAGAGATTTCTAGATTTAGGCATAACATAGAAATGAACAACAAAAATAAGAACAAGACACGGTTACCCTGGGAAAACCTCCTAGGAGGAAAAACCCAGCCAGAAAAGATTCTCAGATCTGATTATGGATTATAGTCATATAATGATTACAACACTTATCTCAAGTACTTGAAGATGTTTGCACTTAGAGTTGATAAAGTCTTTAACAAGTCTGCACTTTCATAATCATCAAGTCTTCAAGTCTGCCCCCTTTAACACATCAAACAGCAATCAGGTCCACACCCTAGATCTGCATTTTATTGCATCTTAAGTCTGCACCTTTGCTTGAGACTGGACTGCAACCTTAGCACCTTGGACCTAGATCAGTTCGCCCTCCTTATGATGGTATTTGCACTTGAAATTCGCACCTTTAATGACAGATATAATTCACTAATATTGCTCCTTCAAAGTTCACATTTAGGCAGATGTATGTTTCGCATTGAAGGATCTTGTGTGTGTATAATAGTGTGAAGTTGTCATTTATTTATATGTGGAGCAAAGTCTTAGTTATGTCGGCTTTACTTTATAATTAACTTTTATTTATTATTTTCCCTTTTAGTGAATTGCCTTGATGGAATAGGGTCGGCCCTATTTAGGAACACGTTGAGTGTGGCGCGAGGTTTAAGGAGTGCCGTGAGGTATAGGGCCCAACCCTACACGTTGAAGAAGGGGCCAACCCTTTGGGCGGATTCCAATGCTACCTAAGGCAATTGGAATCCGCCTATTCCTTCCTAATTACAATCAACATACCATCCCTTCCAATTCCACCAATCACTGCAACACCTAGATTGCCTTGTGAAGAAATATGTAAGGTTAAAAAATTCCTATGGAGGAGGAGACCATTTGCCAACTCTGATCACCTTTTTCAAAGATCTAATTTTAGAATTATGATTAGTGGGTATAGTTTCTTTCATTGAATCTAAAACCTTTTGCCAAATATACTCAATAAGACTTTGATAACCTTGGAAAATCCGATGATTTCTTTCTAGCCAAATTTTTCAAAGAATGAAAGTAGGACCTAAATAATTTCTTGCAGAGAAACGAGAATGGCTCGGACTTGCCCAAACTCGGCGAGTCCGGGTCAGAGTCATGCCTCCCGAGTTTGCAAAGCTCGGACTCGGACTCGGTTGAGTCCAGGAGGCAAAAGCGCCAGACTCGCCGAGTTTGGCGACCTAAAATCACCAAACTCGGCGAGTCCAATGCTTGAAACTCGGCCGCTGGCTGGGTTAAATAAAATGACAAAAAAAAACATTTTAAAAAGTTTTTTTAAAATGAATGATCTCGTCTTTGTTCGCTACAACTTCCATCTGAGAATGAGAAAAAATAGGGTTACAACATGTCAGCCAATAGAAAAATAACACCCGACGCCTTTATTAAATAATAAAAGTTGTTTTGGCCTTGCGGGGCGCTGCCCCTCGACCCTGCCCTGTGACCCCACCTTGGGGGCGCTGCCCCCAAACCCTCGTCGAAAAATATGGGGGGAAACTGCGTCGATAGAAGTAGGGAAAATTTAACCTCTGAGTCTGACACTGATTGGATCAACTAGGTAGATATAGAGGCTGAGACTGTAGCCATGGCAAAGGAGGAGCAGAGAGCACGACCACAGACAGGATATTCAGAGGCAGATAGTGACATAGATGTTCTTGATGTTGGTGAGCATGGCATGGTGTCATGGGGAGCGGCTATGGCTGTTGAATTATCTAGGACCTACCTTAGACGCCTTTGCAGGGGGTTGGAGCCGAAGGGTGCAGGCTCCTTTGAGCCATAGGCTTGTAGTTGTATTTACCTTTGGTATTTGTACGGAACATTTGATGATGATCTTATGATGACATGTATTTTTTATTCCATGAGTTTTGTAATATTGTATACATTTGATAATATTTATATATCTATGTTTGTTATTTCCTTCAGCTACAATTTGCATTTATGCTTATGTGATTGATGTATACTTGTGTATGTCATCAAATGAGCGGAGTTTGATGATGTTATTGTGTCTTTAAGGTGTATTCAATGAAGGGTGCATGAAACAAGTTTTAAATCTTTAAAAATCTCTAAATTTCTTGAGTTTTTCACTTTCCCGAGTCCAGCCGAGTCTGAAGCCAAGTCTGATTCCGAGTCCCGAGTCCAAGTCTGGGTCAGCCTTGCCGAGTTTGAGCCGAGTCTGAGTCTCGTTTCTTTGCCTAAATCCCAAGCCTCTAATAGAACAGAGGGTAAAGTAGGAGGTTAGCCCATACTAGCCCAAAATTCAGATATAGAATAAGCATGAAAAAAGGCTGATTCCAAATATGCTATCATTTCCTCCACAAGCCTGCAGAAAAAGAACACTGAAAGAAAAGATGAGACACACTCTCCTTGTTAACCCTACATAGAACAAATTTGGAAGGACCTTGGAAACCTTTTTTTGTATGTTGTCCCAAGTGAAACATTTATTATGGCTAAGAAGGCATATTAAAAAATTACACTTCAGCCAACTGTAAGAATTCTATAATTTTGCCATTAAGGTAAAGTTTCATACCAATTTCTCTTCTGCTATGAGAGCTGATAGCCACTCAGACTGAATAAACTCCCTTTAGATCAAACCCCCACGCAAGGGCATCAGCCTCTTCTAAAGAACAACAAGGTCAATTTGTCAAAATAGAACAAAGAGAAGCCTGATCATTTAAAATCACCCCCAACAGGCCAACAACCCAAACCCTTTTGAGAAGACTTGAAATTAGCAACTTTAGACCAGCTAGCTTCCAAAGAAAATCTTACTCAAATCAAGAAGATGAGGAAACGAGTGAACAATTGAAGGTTAAAGGTCCCAAGAGTTTGACCAAAAAAGAGCATTGTGTCCATAATTGATAATCCCAAAAGGACCTCATTTAACCAAAGATGCACCCTTGTTTATAGTATTCCAAATTATAGATCCTTTTCCAACCAAACTCATGCATGGAACCTCCTCAGCAACACACCAACTAAATATTTATGGCGAAGAATTTTAGCCCATAGTGTATTTTGATACTGACATATCTCCAAAAAAGTTTAGCTTCCAAAGCTTGGCTATTAAATTCTGAAAGTCTTAGACCAAGACCATCATTTTGCATAGGTCTACAAACACAATCCCAACTAAGTAGGCTCCACTTAAGAGAATCCAAATCTCCTGCCCAAAGAAATTACCAAGATAAAGAATCAAATTCCTTTAAGAAGGATTTGGAATCAAACAGCACCGGAAATCTATGGATAGGAAGAGTTTGTGAGACTGATTGAAGGAGTGCAAGACGACCAGCAAAAGTTAACCATTTAAAAGTCCAATGATTAATCTTCATTATTCTAAACCTATCTATAGATACTGACATATCTCCAAAAAAGTTTAGCTTCCAAAGCTTGGCTATTACATTCTGAAAGTCTTAGACCAAGACCATCATTTTGCATAGGTCTACAAACACAATCCCAACTAAGTAGGCTCCACGTAGGAGAATCCAAATCTCTTGCCCAAAGAAATTACCAAGATAAAGAATCAAATTCCTTTAAGAAGGATTTGGAATCAAACAGCACCGGAAATCTATAGATAGGAAGAGCTTGTGAGACTGATTGAAGGAGTGCAAGACGACCAACAAAAGTTAACCATTTAAAAGTCCAATGATTAATCTTCATTATTCTAAACCTATCATTGATCCACTTCTAGTGGAGACAATTATGAAGACCAACTGAAAGTGGAATTTCAAGACAAGTCAAAGGAAGTTGTCATATATCAAATCTTAGAATAGAAGCAATCCTTTGTTGAAACTCATTAAAGATACAAATATTAGACCTATGTGTTGATGTGTTTTTTATGCACATGCGAACACATAATAAAATACCATAAGTATCTTATTCTCTCTTGAACAAAATCCTTTGGATGCTGAAGATTTGCTTAAGGATCATTTGAGACGACTCCAAGGTTCATGAATGTAGGGTCACTACGTGTGGATAAGCTCTGTTGGTTGATGTGATTATACTGGAATCACAAGGAGACTTATATTCAAATGCCTGAATGCTTGATTTGTTGGAACTTAGGTCCTATCTACTCAATTGGAAGATAAAAAAGAGCAAAACAGGTAGGGTTGAGAGGGTCTATTCTAATCCTAAGAATGTAAGAATATAGATGAATGACTCGATGGAATCCTACCAAGCTAGTTCTCACCATCAAATTGAACAATTCGACACAAGCTCAGTGCAATCTTCTAAGGACGTTTCAAAGATGTTCGAACCAATTCCGCCAAACATTGATCACCATTCAAGTTAATGCATAAACAATGAGTGTAGGACGATTTGAGGTTAAGCTCATGTTATTCCAGTTGACCACACAAAGCATGCTCACAATCAGTAAGGGGATAGTGGTATGGACTAAGTGGATTCTACACGAATACATTCAACAAATTCTTCCATTCAATCTAATCAACATGAAAATAAATTGAGAAGTAGAACCATGAGGCTTGTTGAAATAACAAATTTCACCATAACTTCAATGAAAAGAGTATCTCATTTACAAGTCATACCAACAATTCTTCCTTCTCTTAATCTACTCTAATTGCTATTCTACTCACTAACCATCTATTTCTCTATTCACTATTAGCCAATTATTAACTATTAACCCTTTACAAATGAAGAGTTTGAGCTTTTATAGAGAGCTCATTTACAATGAATGGCCAGGATTGATCCTCCATCAATGGCCAAGATTTTACAATGGAAACCCTAATCAGGGTTTGTTACAACAAACTTCTCCTTAGCCAATGAGAAAATTACATTTCATGAGTGTGGACCAATAGATGTCTGGGGTAGGTACATTGGAGTTTGCGCCGTCACTAGTGAGTTAGGTAGATTGCATCTAGACATGCTAAAGTGGAACTTCTCTGATTGGTGGAGGTAGTGACTAGGATGACAACTAGGACGCCGCTTCAACTTGCACTTGTAGAGTTGACTTATCACCTTGAAGGGATGTTGAGAGATATCTCTTGATACTCAACATTATCTAGCTCGCTCAAAGTAGTGGTGATGGGAAGTATTGATGTAGCTAAGTCATTCTTTCATCTTCGGTTGCTTGCCTTGGAGTGATTGTATAACTTATCCTCAACATTCCTTTGATCTTTTCATGCCTCCAAGGTGTGGTGAGAATCGAGATCCTCTTAAGTATGCTCTGGTTGTAAATGAAGCCTTCTCTTTGCATGCTGGTGTAGATCTTTCTCTTGCATTAGTAAATGTTTATTGTGTAGTCATCTGCTTGTGCTCGTTCATGAAGTTTCCTTGAGGATGTCTTCCTTGTAACTTGATCTTGATATTGACATTCTCTCCTTGAGGTCCTTTCTCCAATCTTCCTCCAACTCGATCCTTTTGATTTCTTTCCTTGTTTCCTACAAAACAAACAAATGGACATCAAATTCTCATGATATATCAAAGTACATGCAATTTATTCAAATTGGGAGGTACTATACATATCTTGAAGGAATTTCGCTCTAGACCCTCTCTAAGGTACATGCCTCAAGAACTCGCTCTCAAACCTTTGGAAGGTACATGTCTTAGAAATTCGCTCTGGAAGGCTTGTGAGGTACACATTTTCACCAAATTCGCTCCAAGTTGTTTGCAAGGTACACAACTTCATAAATTTGCCCTAACTTGGAGGTGAGGTACATAATTGGGGAAATTCGCTCTAGGACCTTTATGAGGTACATGACCTAAAATCACATATTTCGCTCTCTGACCTTGATGAGGACAAGACCTAAAATCAAATTCGCTCACTATCCTTGATGAGGACAGGACTCATAATGTACAATTTTTGCTCCATGACCGCCTTAGGGACAAGACAAATAACACATTTCGCTCTAAGACCTTTGCAAGATACGCTTTTGTTAAATTGCTTCATTTGATTTGAGTGATCAAGGTCTTAACAAGTAGTTCGCTCTATGACCAGCCTAAGGACAGGCCCTAAAATGCATTTTGCTTTGTGTCCTCTCTAAGGACAAGACCTATAACATGTTTCGCTCTGAGTCCTTCATGAGGACAGGACCTAAAATCAAATTTGCTTGGTGATCGGCCTAAGGATAGGTTCAAAATGTGGATTCGGTCTATGTTCTTTCCAAGTTTGCTCAATGGCCAGCCTACGGACAAGGTCAAGACTATAAACATCTTCGCCCAATGTTTTTTGGAAGGACAGTCTTCAAAAGATGATTCGCTCAATGCCCCTTCTAGGGGCAGGACCTAAAACAAATTTCGCTCCTTGACCAAGGTAAGGACATGAATCAAGATTGCTCTAAGACCATGGTAAGGACAAGGCATAAGTTCGCTCTACGACTGCTCCAAGGACAAGACCTATAATGAACTTCACTCACCAACATCCTCTAAGTTTGATCAACCATCAACAAATTTCGCTTAACGTCCTTAGTAAGGACAAGACCCAAAGTGCAGTTCGCTCTTGGACTCTTCTAAAGACATGACAAAACTCGTTCCAAGAGACATACTTAAGTTCGGTCAACCATCAGCAAGGAGAAGACTGCAAGCAATTTCGCCCAATGTCACAGTCTTCAAAACATAATTCGCTCTATGTCCCTTCCAAGGACAAGCCTTATATGGAAAATTTGCTCTCTGTCCTTGATGAGGACAGGACCTATAGTTGCTTTGCTGGCTGACCTTTCTAAGGACAGCTCCAAATTCGCTCTTTGACCATGGCAAACACAGGCATGATTGTAAACCAAGTTCTCTCTTAGACTCATACTTAGGTTCGTTTTACCAGCAGTAAAGTCAAGGCATGCAGATCGCTTCATGTCCTTAAGGAGGATTTCGCTCTATGTCCTTAGTAAGGACAAGACCCAAAGTGCAGTTCGTTCTTGGACCAAGGTAAGGACAAAGTTAAGATGTGAGAATTTCGCTCACCGTCCTTTGGAAGGACAAGGATAAGATAGGTGAATTCGCTCAATGATCTTAGAAAGGATGGGACTCAAAGACAAAGTTCGCTCTTGACCCTTGGCAAGGTACGGGACCTAGGAGGACACTATGCATTCAACCAAGGTTTGATTTAGCAACTTGAAGCGTGACTGAATAGTACACAAAAACCCTAGGAATGATCTAAATAACCCCTAATCACTCAATTGATTTAACCTCCTTCACTCCACCTTGAGGAGATCCACCTGACTTAATGACCTTTGAGAAACTCAATCCCTTCAATGCAAAGTCTAATACACTAAAACGACAAACAACAAAACTAAAAGAGCTAACCCTAGAAAGCAAAAAGTGGGGGTCCCCATTTGCATTGGGGTGATGCGTGAATACCTCACAACACTATGCTCATTAATTTGTTGACTCGAAGCAATTAAATTCTTATCCAAAGCTTTGTTGAGAAATTACAAAAAGTATTGACACAAAGAATGATTACCAAGATATTTGTTATTAATAAAGGAGTGAAAATCTCCTTAAATAAGAGTTACAAATGATTTATTTGATAAGGATATGATCAAAAATTAAGAAAAGCATATGAAAACTAAAAGAATAAAGAATATTCCTAAAGTCTACCCAAACAACTTAATTGACCATTATAGCTAAATATTACAATTTTTAAATACCCTCCCTTAATGGTCAATTTATTAACTACGCCAAGCTTATCTTGAAATTTTACAAATATGTTAGGAATCAAAGACTTGGTAAGAATGGTTGGAGTCTAGTCCTCAGTTGGAACATACTCCAACATCATTGATCCATCTTCTACAACTTGCCTTATGAAATGACAATTAAGCTCCATATGTTTTGCACGCTTGTGGAAGACTAGATTCTTGGCCAATTTGAACATCCCTTGATTGTTACCAAACAAGGGTGAAGACCTTGTTTGAGACATTTGCATGTCGGAAAGCATCTTCAATAACCATACCGCCTCACATGCTGCTTTGACTATTCCCCGATACTCTACTTTTGTCGAGGAAAGAGCTACTGCCTGTTGCTTCTTGCTGGTCCATGTGACTGCATCCATACCAAGACTGAAAACATACCCAAAAGTGAATTTCCTATCATCAACAGAACCAGCCCAATTTGCATATATGATCCCAATCAATCGAGGATCTTTGCTTCTACTATATAGAATGCCAAAGTCAAATGTCCCTTTCACATATCTCAACACCCTCTTGGCTGCAATTGTAATGTTCCCTTTTGGGATATTCTTTAAAACAATAATATTCACTTAAAATATGATACTCATTTTAATACACACACAAACTCATATATATATATATATGTATGTATGTATGTATGTCAAAGTTGCATGGACATGGATATGGATACAAGTACGAATACGGTATGGTATACAGCCATTTTTGAAGAACCCCAATATGGATACGGCTGGATACGACATTCATGTAAAATACATACACATATATTTAACACAATTTTCTAAGTTATTGGAGGAGATTTTCATTACTTTAAAAGCAATATAGACACATAATTGCTACATAAAAAATTATAAGTTGATTTAATAATTTAGAATATGCAAAAATAGTAGAGTTGCATTGGAAGATAACCCCAAAAATGGGTCACGGAAACAAAAAAACATTTCATTTGTCTTTCTCATTTGGTGTATGTTTTGTTTATACCAAATTTTTTTTTTGAAAATGCAGGAATGAAGTTTTTTAAATTAAATTTAGAAAGATTTATGTCAAATTTTTTAAAAATCAAATCATCTAGTATCCAGCTTTTTGGGCATGCTTGGGTATAGTATCAGATACGTATCTGGGCCGTATCGGATACGTATCCGTTTTGGATACGGGGATACGTGCAACCAGGGAGGGACAAAGGAGTTTCCAGCTACTCTGATGTATGTATGTATGTATTTATTAAAACTATTGTCATATACACACACACATATGTATAGGTCAATAAGTCATAGCACAATACCCAAAGGTCAAATTGTAAATTCTTCGAATTTTTTTTGCAAATCTGCTGAATTAAGGACCCCATCCCTAACTCAACAGTGACAATACCAAGGACCCCATCCCTAGCATGACAAAGGTACGAAAAGACCCTGCCCCGCCAAACCTTAGCTCACCCAATGAGCCTGGACCCTGTTTGGTTTCCAAATACTACCTAGAATTCAAAACTGATTTCTTGATGTATATGGTGTACTATTGCTGAATAATATTTCTTGATGGATTGACAATCAGTCCCTTGAATATTATTTGAATGCTTTATGAATGACTCTTGAATGAATTTACAAAGTTATATGTATTGCTGAGTATATTTTTTGTATTTCTGACATGAATCGATGATCTGATTTGTTTTTATTCCTTTTAGATGATTGTTAATTGATGTTGAATTGATTGATATTTGAATGATTGATGTAAGCATGGTTATTTGATTGATTGCTGGTTTGTTCTCTTGATTCCTTATTTCTAAATTGATGTTGGATGGATGATTGAATGATTTCCTTTGATTTGATGATTGGATGTATTGGTGAGCAATGATTTTTTAGATTGATTCATGAAGGGATTTCTGATTATGTATATAGCTAAATGAATTGATATTAGATGATGAATTTCCTGAATTTATATGCTTAATTGATACTCAAATTGATATATTGAATTTATTTTTGATGATTTTTGGAATTCATGAACCCTTCTTATTTAATCACTGCCCTTGTTAATCTTAATTAATTAATATTCTAAAGAAATTGCAGGGTTTAAGAGTAAATGGGCCACATTTAAGAGAGGGTCGGCTGCTTTCCAAGAAACCACCTATTTATTAGACGGTCGACTACCTTGGGTGGTTTAATTGGCCTATTAAAAAGTGTTGTCTACTGTCGCCCAAAATTAGCAGTGGTTAAATTTTAGCAGAAATAATTTTTAATTTTGAAAGATCTTAGGCGAGCACATTACAACAACCCAATGTTTTGCCTTAGCTGTTGTCATGAATTGAGAAACGTAACTGACATTATAGCTCAAGTGAGGTCTAATGGCTGTAAGATAGATAAGGTCGCCTACTAGTTATCTGAATGTTGACTCATTGATCACCTTTGAGTCTGTTTTGGCTGAAAGCTTAGCCCTTTCTCAATAGGTGTAGACGAGATCTTGCAATCTGTCATTCTAAACTTGTCTAGCAAACTCTTGGCATATTTATATTGAGAAATAAAAATACCTCTGCTTGTCTGCCAAACCTTTACACCTAGGCAATAATATAGGAGGCCTAAGTCTGTCATGTCAAAAGCCTTGCTCAAATCCCATTTGATTTGCTCAATCAAATGTGCCTCACTATCTCTTATGATGATAACATTCACATATATAACTAGAAGGATGATGCCATTGCCTACACCTTTGATGTACAAGTTAGGATTTGGAGGACTTCCCTAAAACCCTTTTTATCAAAATGCCTGTCAATCTTTATGTACAATGCTTTGAGTGTCTGCTTTAGGCCATAAAGAGCCTTTGTCAGTTTGCATACTTGATGCTCCTTTCTTGCAAGTTGATACTTGAGGTTGAGTCCTGTACACTTCTTCCTCTAAGTCACCATTGAGGAAGGCACTCTTTACATCCATTTGATGGACTTTCCAGCCAAATTGTGTTGCCATGGACAAAACCAATTGGATGGTGCTATCTTCACTGTAGGAGCAAAGGTCTCCTCATAATCAATACCTTCTTTTTGCTAGAATCCTTTAGCCACCAACCGTTCTTTGTACTTGTCAAGTGTACCATCAAATATGTACTTGACTTGTACGCCCATTTGCAGCCCCCTAGTGGAAAAGATCTAAAAGAATCCAAGTTGTATTCTTCATAAGATTTTGATGTTTGACTTCCATGGCCTTTCCCATTCAAGTTTACCTTTTGCCTCTGCAAAATCTTGGGGTTCATAAGCACTCTGAATGTTAGCCATAAGAGTAAAGTTAACTGTGTTGTTGTTGCTCTTGCCTCTAGATGATTTACCATTGATTTTTCATCATCTCGAACATCACCAATGAGTTTTTCCCACCACTTAGGCTTATTTGAAGAAAACTTTTCATCAAAATTAGCCTGGTCATTATGACTTGGGCTGCTTGGTTTTATATCATCTAGATGCTGATCTAGGCTTGTCTATGAGATTGCACATGTTCAAAACCATCAAAGTCCCCTCCTTCAGTTGTAGCTAATGGAAGATAGACACCTAAATCTGTAGCCTTTAGAGGTCGATCTTTAGAAACCTTGATGTTAGAAGATATTTGAAAAGGCCCAACTTCTGCATCGATCACCGCATCCTTAATGAATGCCAAATGGTCAGTGTCTACATGAATTAGCTTGTAGGCTATCACTATACATTGCGAGCATTAATTGTTGACTCTTGGAGTCTAGTTTGATTCACTTGGCATCTAGAATTTGGGGTCTTCTCTTTCATTGCTTGCGTTCGAGACCTATTGAGAAGGTTCATTGCAGTGTAAACTGCCTCTGCCCAAAACTTCTTTGGAGCACTTAGGTTCTGCAACATGCACCGGGCTATCTTTGTAATAGTACAGTTCCTCCTCTTAACTATGCCATTTGGCTAAGGGCTATAAGGTGTTCTCAATTGGCATTTGATACTGTGTTTAGTATAAAAGTCCATGAATTCATTTGAATAGAATTCACCCCCATTAGTAGACCTAAGAGTTATGATTGCAAATTCTAACTCTTTTTCTATTAATGACTTGAACTTCTAAAATTATTTAAACATTTATGATTTTTCTTTTAGGAAAAATACCCGCATTTTCCTACTGTAATTATCTACAAACAAGAGAAAATATTTGGCACTAGTGACCAATGGTGTGTTCCTTGGTCCACATGTATCCATGTGAGCTAGTTGAAGGATTTTTTGTGCTCTCCAAGCTTGTCCTTCTGAAAATGGATTTCTATGCTGCTTCTTTGCCTAACAAGCTCCACAAACACCCCGTATCTATTGCTGGATCTCAAGAAAAACTTCAACCATATTCTCTTGAGCCAAGTGAGAGAGATAAGAAAGATTGAGATGCCCATTGGCTGTTGCCAAAGAGTACTGATAGCAAATTAATTCTTTGCAGCCAATGCGTGCTCTTAAACCTCTCCACAAGCCGATATAAACCATGATCTTCTATACCAAGTGTAATGGTTTTCTTGGACTCCTTGTCAACAATATGGCACTTGTGTGTGCTGAAAATGATGTCCAACTTGGGGTAGTGGCCCATAACCTGACTTACTGAGAGTAGATTGAGCTCCATTCTCGGAACATAGTACACATTGAGGAAAATAAGAGATGTCCCTTAAGAGTTTATTTGAACATTGCCTTTGCCAACAATTGTATGCTTCTCACCACCACCGAAGATCACTGAATCTAAGGAAGCCATATACTCAATGACCAATCCTTCATGTGTGAAAATGGTCTAGATTCTCCAAAATTGATGTACAACACATAGGACTTGGAGTGATATGCTGGTCATTTGGCCATAAAAGCATAGAAGGTTGAGTCCTTTTGCTTAGAATGCTTTGCAACATGAGCCTTTGGTGGATGCCCTCCTTGGTTGAATTTTTTCTCAGCCAATCTCTTTCTGTAGTACTTCTTCATGTGACCAATTTTACCACAATAATGACATGTGATAGTCTTCAAATGCTTCAAAGTATCTTCATTTTGTCCCTAACCTTTCTTTTGAGGCCACTTGCCTTTCTCCTTATCCTTGGCTACAAAGGCTTGTCTGAGAGTAGGTGAATCACTATCTCTACCAAACTACTTCCATATGTTTTGCTACAAGAGTTTGTTGCACAAATCATCGAATTATGGGTCAACATTGGTAGACATGATGTTGAGTGTTTCTATGAAATGCTCATAAAATTGTGGCAAGCTTTTCTACATTATAACCACCATGTCTTCTTCCATCATGCAACTAATAGATGCTAATTGATCATGAATGTCTTTGATCTTCATCAAATAATCCTACAAAGATGTCTTCTTGTCCATCATGATTGGGAATAACACATTCTTCAAGAAGGAGGCCCTCTCCCTTATTTGATGTCTCATGTAGATCTCAGAGTTTTTCCAAATCTCTATAGAATATTTTCTTGAGGAATCTCCTAAAGCATTTCATTAGTTATTGATAATATAATGAGCATAACGACTTCATGATTATGCTTATCAAACTTGGCTTGGTCTATACCCACAACCATTGGCTAGGTCTCAGCCTTGAGTACGATCTGGTCAAGATACCTATATTTGAAGATTGTGAGATCCTTTATTTGTAGGTAATATTATTTGTGCCAATGAACTTGTTGTGACGTTTTCACACATCACCCCATTGCAAATGGGGAGCCCCACTTTTTTGCCTTTTAGGGTAGGTGTTTTGCTTAGATTGCCTTGGTTTGGTAATTTCCTAGTGTTTGCCTCTGCTTATGAGAGGGTTTTTGAATTTTGAATAGGATCATGTGTTTAAAATGTCAAATTGTTAAGTGTGATCCTAAATTTTTCCTAAGTGTAGGGGTTGCAACAAGTTTTAAATTTGAGCGTAAATTTGCCTAAGTGTTGCAAGTTGGTGATATTTTTGTGCCTAAGTATCAAGAGGTCCTTTAGGGGTTATTTTCTCTCTCCTAGGAGGTTATTTAAGTCAAATTTGCACTTTATCTTGATGGAATTCCTTTTCTCGCCCAAATTTTTATAAATTTGGCTAAGTACCGATGCGTAATGATGAAATTTGAAGGGTCCAGATGATTTTGAGTGGAAAAATCATTAAACTCCCGATGAAAATCCATGTTCTAATGGTCAAAAGGTCAAAAATCTTGATGGGAGGTATTTTTCCCCCAACATTTCCGATGACCCATGGTTTTCCCCCACTCAAAATCTTGATGGGAGGTGAATTTCCCCCAAATTTCCGATGGGCCCTGTTTTTCCCCCTTTCATTATCCTGATGGAGGGTGATTTTCCACCAGGAGGGCAAAATTTGTCAAGCGTTGGAAATTTTCCTGATCAAGGTCGAATTTCCCTAGGAATTATTTATGAAGTTTTATGCGGATGAAATTGCCTATCCAGATGAAGGTCGATTTTCCCCCCAGTTAATTGATGAGCAAGTTTGATGGATTTTAATGCGGATAATTGCCCTAATGTGTGGCGAATTTCCCCCCGGTATGTGTTATGATGATATTTGATCTGGATAATCTTCTAGATAGGGATCGATTTTCCCCAAGTGACAAGTGAGAGAATTTTCATCTAGATTTTTATCCAGATATGGGATGTTTTTCCCCCAACTGGCCAAATTTGAAATATTTTTAATGCAAGTGGCCAAATTTAATTGTTTTGCATTCGATAATGATTATTTTATTATAAAAAACAATTATTTAATGATTTGCAATGATCATTTATTAATTAATTATTTTCCAAATGCAAATCGATTTTCCCAGGCAGGCTATAAAGACAATGTTTTATCCCACATTGCTTGTGTGGTGAAGTTTCAAGGTGAAAATGTGTTAAGTATGTCTGCCTAGCATTAAAATAATATTATGAGTGTTGATTGTGATAGTCAGGTGGCAGATTGAAGGCAAGTTAGAGGTTTCCCAGCTAGGCGATTTTGCCCAAGTGTCCATTGGACACCATTTTTGGAAGCTAAGTTGCAGATTTGAAGAGTTTGTTTGTCCAATCAGCCCTAGGCGTTGCCATTGAGGAAAGCTACAACAAGTATGGGTGGTTGATTAAGCCACATTTTCTACGAACTTAAGGTGGCGCCATGACTGGGGAGGCTGCGATTTTGTTTGTGAGGCAGATTGTGCCACATTTTGGGCAAATTTGGAGGTATTGTTGTGCTCCATTGATGTTTGGGGGCTGCCATTACACTCAGATCAGATTTTGATGCCATTGCTGGAAGTGATTTGAACACCATTGTTGGCTGAAGTGTGCATTTCCAGATTTAATTTTTCACTCCCAGCCATCACACACTTAGGCGATTTTGTTGGGAAGCTATTTTGGAGTGGTTTGGAGACACTTTTTCAGAGTTCACCATTGTTGTTGTAGGTCTGAAGCTTCATTTTCAGACTTGTCTTTAGATTTATTCTTTATTTCCAGCCACCTCTATACTTGGGAAATTTTACTTGTGCATCATCCTTATGAGTTTTTTGGGCATTTGGTGGAGCCTCCATTGCTGATCTAAGTCTGAAACACTTTCAGATTTGTCTTCAGACTTAGATATTCATTACCAGCCCTTTATTTGTGCCCAGATTTGACAAACTTCACTTTGGGAAGGTAAAATCCATCAATTACAAGTGTTTCTTATGACTGCGACAAGTTTAAATGACTGATTTATTGAAGTTGTAGGTTGTCTTTAGACATTGGGCAGCCATTGTTGGACCTTGGAAGGGTGTCTTCAGACTTTAAGAACTAAAAATCAGATTTTTCCACACCCTTTTCCAAGCATTGTGGTATTACTTCCGGGCACCATTTTTGACATTTTTCTAAGTATACCAGGTTGTCTTCAAACTGAAAGTTCATTTCTGGCCACATAGTTATGCCAAGGCGTGACCATTTTTTAGCTTAGAAAGGTGAAACAACTTAAGTGCAAGCATGTGACATGGCTGTAACCACTTCCAGCCATTGATATTCATCATTTTCAGTGTGTCTTCAGACTTTTTGGAGCTATTTTCAGACCTTCAAAGGGTGTATTCAAACTTAAGAATCATAAAATCGGACTTCAATACACCATTTTCTAAGTATTTTCAAACATTGGAGGGCATATTCAGACTCAATCCTCATAAAATCAGACTTTTATTACAACTTTGATATAAAAAATCAGTCACTTTCTGAGTGTTTTCAGACCTCCAAGTGATATTTCCAGACTTGGACATACAATTTTGGGCTCTAAATACTTAATTTTCCGAGTTTATAAGGGTGTCTTCAGACTTATTTATTGCAATCAGACTTATCCTGTCTGGAAATCAGGTTTTCTTCAGGAGAGTTTTCTTGATCTCAATCCAGACCTTTACATTTTCCAAAATTGGTGTTACAATTAACCTAAGATTAACTATCACGAGTTGGGACAAATGTCAAGAACAAAGTCTTGATGGTGTCCAGATTTCCACTCCATCATCATTAATGACATTCGAGACGAGCAATTTTGTTTGACTTTGACTCTCATGTGAACTCTCAATTTAACACAAATGTTATATATTAAGGTTTTATAATCTATATATGCATGTTTTATCAAATATTAATGTTATCATATGAATATTTAAAATTTCCCTATTTTTTATATAGCCATCCCCAAAAATGGCTTGAAAAATCGGAGACTTGAAAATGTGTCCCTCCATCCCCCCATCCTGAAAACTCAGGGTAATATAGGGTTTATCTGATAAGGATAAGATTGACAACTAAGAAAAGCAGATGACAACTAAAAGAATAAAGAATATTCCTAAAGTGTATCCTAACAACTTAATGGACCATTATAACTAAATATTACAATATTATTTTAATATGAAATTGGTGGCCTCAAAGATAGTAGCAACACCTACTAAAGCATTATCATCTATGAATTGAAGATGAGAATGAGAATCAAGATCTGTAGTTACTTGCCATTTAGATATGTTTTCCTTACATTCCTTGTTTCCCACCTTTTCCTTAAGAAGTCTATGCAATGCTTTTGCTCTTTCCTTAAGCATCGCTACTTTCAGATACTCACGTTTTCAAAAATTTCTAGTACGGAAGCCCCTGAGCTATTGTTCAGTGGTAAAGAAGGGGGAATTCATGACAGCTGGTCATGGGGCCGAATTTCCTTTGCCATTGGCTGTTGATCCAGTGGGCCCCACCTCCCTGTTAGTTTCTCTGTAGCTGTTGCTTGGCAGCTGTACTTCAGGAGGACACACTCCAAATACAGCGCAACATTCAGTTTTGAGTTTTAAGTTTTAGCTTTTCATATCTTTCTCTTTCCATTTCTTACATTTTTAGGATTCTAAATTCTGAGAGAAGCTGCTATTCATATTTTAGAAGAAGGCGTTTTTCTGATTTAGCTTTTCAAAATTATCTCTCCTAGCCTAGGCACTCCACTGAGATGGGGATTTTCATTGTAAACCCTCTCCTATAAAAAAGATCTAGTTCACTCCAATGAAATAAAAAAGATAGAGTGGACAAAGAGTGCATATTTGAGTGCTGAACTAGTGGAGTGTAATTTTTTCAGTTATAATAAAAAGATAGATACAGTTTTGAGAGTTCAGATTTGTGAGTATTTGTTCATATTTTCAGCAGTATGTGTTTGTAGATTACCATGCTCAGATCAGCTGTTTTGATTGGATTTTTTTTTTAAACTATGTTAACGCATAATAGCTTCGGTAAGATAAACGATTGAATGAGAGATAAATGAAGTCTCTCATTCAATCATTTATCATATCAATAACTATGATAAAACCTTCAAGAAATTAATTCTTCTTTGATAGCTATTCTGCTCTTGCATATAATCAACCGATCCATTTATCTTGTTCATGTTCATCGATTAGTAAATATCGTATTTAATGTATATCGATTAATATATATGATGATAAATAAATGACTGAAGGAAAACTCCGATTAAAGTATCGGGTTGCATATAATATCGGGTTGTATTATAAAGACCACTGACAGTTATCGGTGTGCTAAGCCTACACCGATAATTATCGGGTGTTAAGGCTAACACACCGATAACTATCGGTTGCTAGTCGCTAGCAGTTAGCACATGCCATCGGTTGCAATACACCGATCCGTATTAATGTGAAAGCATAGTGTTAGTTAGCATAAACAAAGAGGCACGACCAAGTGGTGTCTTGATCGGTCATGACTGATCAAGGCATCACTTGACCTTGCCCCATTTGTTTTATACTTATATTGAGTGGCATTCGTGAGAAAGGACATAGAAATCATAAAATGCTCCTCTCACGATTCATCATATAAGTAGACAATCAGATTCATCGTATAAGTAGACAATACATAGATCAATAAAATATAACTAGAATATATCTTGCATATTGAATTGAGAATTGAACAACATTTACAAACTACTTTGCAGTTAGTGTGAATTTTCTGAGTGCAGAAACTGCTTACTATGGTCAGAAAATTTAACTTCCCCACAAAAAGAAGCATATACGTAACAAAACACAAGAGTTTTCAAGTAGTCATTCATTTGTTCTTGATTGTTATTTTAAGCCATGTTTTGTAGGAGCTACTATGGGAACTCTAAATTTTGTAGTTTTACATCTGCATATATAATGAAATGCAAAATCAGCTTTCCTATTCTTGTTCTTTCTTTAGTGTCAATTTTCTTCATCTAGTTGGGTTTTCTTTCAAATGGTATGTGATGGATTTTATCTTATTTGTTTTGTAGGTCAAGACACAGTACAATCTAGCAGTCAACCATGGCCAAGCATCATCCTGATCTCATTATGTGCAGAAAGCAGCCAGGAATTGCTATAGGTCGACTTTGTGAGAAATGTGATGGTAAATGTGTAATTTGTGATTCTTATGTGCGACCTTGTACCCTTGTTCGAGTTTGTGATGAATGCAACTACGGATCCTACCAGGGAAGGTGTGTGATTTGTGGTGGATTAGGTATTTCTGATGCATATTACTGCAAGGAATGCACCCAACAGGAGAAAGATAGGGATGGATGCCCAAAAATAGTCAATCTTGGAAGTGCAAAAACAGATCTATTTTATGAACGGAAGAAATATGGTTTCAAGAAGAGATAGTAGCAGGGGTTTTTTTGAGTATCTATTCATTGATCATTGCAGTACATGCTTTATTTTAATTATCTAGCCTGTACACTGGAATACTTGTATTTTTTCTTTAAAAAGAGTTGTACATGGAGGTACACTAAATGAACTTGTTGGCGATATGGTGTAATCATCCAAAGCTTATTTAGTTTTGAGAATGGTGTCTTACTATGTGTTGAAACTTGAAATGCTTTTTCTCATATTTCCAGATAGGATTTGTATTTGTTGTATGAAATTACACGTTCTTATGGATTTTGTGTTTGTCACTCTCTGTGCTTATACTGCTTGCAGATGCTGCGACATAATATGTATCAAGAAAATTGTCAATAATCTTTGATCATGATAATGCGCAAGTTCAAACTTGATTCATCTTTCTTTCAAGTAACCTTTATAGGATGGATAAGAAAGGTTGGAAATTAGCCCATCTTAATGTTTAGTATCTTTTAGCGACTTATTTAGAGGTGTCAGAAAGTGTGAAAACCATACATTGTGTTTAATAAAAGAATTGTGATTCAGCACATCTGAATGAGAAAGTGACAGGGATATGCAATAATTGGGTGACAAAGTGTGACTAATGCAAAACTATCAGCAAACTTGGTTCTGACATTTCATCTGGTAAGATTGTACAGGTTTCAGGGATTAAGTTTCATTGTAAGCATCTCATTGATTTTCTATGTAGGATTTCTTTATATGGAATTGTATAGTTTCTGAGTTAAATTTTTTTTTTTTTCAATTACATATATAATAAACTGACAGGCATGAGCAAGCAGATGCTTAATTTGACAGTCAACCTTGTCTATGATGTCATTTTTTGGTGACAGTCGTATATATATTTTGGTTTAGTGTGTTGATTTTCATAGAAATTGGCATGAATGGACAAGTCTAGGAGATCAAAGAAAGTTCCAAATTACTTCAGTAGCAATAGAAAAAACAGTTGAATCTCTGATAGTAGCCTCACTTTGGCAGCACACTGTTTTGACTTTGACAACATTATCGCTTTAGAACTTAGCTAGCATCGTGGATGATTTAGTAGCAAGGTGCAAAGGATACTTGGCAATGATGACTCATGAGAGGGTTGATCCCAATGGAAATTTGTTTTCTTTTCTCTAGATTGACTCATTTTATGTCTCCAGCCCGTCATTATGGGTTGTGTAATTTTTCTTGGCTGTTCTGATCTTTGGCTCTTTTGAAAGAAGAAGAAATAGATTACTGTGTGTTCTTACTTAGTATTTGTAGCACACTCGATGCTATGTTTCTCCAAAACTACTGCAATGCATATTTGTTCCGTACATCAAGGTTTTAAGAATGAATAAAAAAGACATTTGAAATGGGGGTTTGTAAGTAGACATGAGAACATGCAATGTCCTCAAATTGGGATTTTCTTCTTGTGTCCAAATTGACAATTTCAACCATATAATTTATCTATAACAGTAACATACTTAAGTGACTTCATCTAATCATTAATAAACTTAAGAACCAATGAACAAATATATGGGTTAGTGAACAATTACATCATATGGAATTTTAAACATCATTACTAGCTAACTACCTTGTAACCCATCATAGTTTAGTTCAATAGGAAAACTCGAAAGGGCATCAGTAAATTGCTCAGCCTAACTAAAGCCCAAGAGTGCGTAGCATCCAACTATGACAATTCACCCCTTGGCCCACAAGTGGCAAGAACGCCTCACTATGATAAGTTCCATCCCTTGGGATGGTCTACTTAGTTTGAGGGAAGTGGTAAACTGCACATCCCTAGCTTATTTCCTCCAACTTTACATCTGATTGACTATGAGATAAATGTATACATGATTTATACATTTAAAGAGATGTAATGCTATATCAATCTTATTAGGATCAATGTCTAAAAGATACCCATATAATAAACAATGCACAATATCTCATGCCAAATTACTTGTAGATTATTTAACCGTCCTTATGTCCTGAATATTTCTCATTTGGATAAGTTCTCCTTGATCAACTGATTGAATGATCGATGAGTGATTGATTGATTGAATGGATACCTTTGATTGTATGATTTGAGGTATTGGTGAGTGATAATGTAATGAAGGCTGGTTTGATATATTGGTGATTGATGATTGAATGAATGCTGATTTGATAGAGTGATTTGTTGATTGATTGTTTGCTTGATTTGATTGATTGGAACGATGATTGGAATGGTCCTTGAATGATTGGAATGATCTCTTTATACTTCCTTGCTTATGTTACTAGAGGAAAGCAATCATAAAAGCTGTCAAGAGGTTTAGCTACCCCATTGGGATTAAAGTAATTCCAAGACCCTCATAAAATCTAGCATTGAGACCATCATTGTAAGACTACATCGGGAAGATCACTCCCTTGGCTGGTTCCTGTTGATGTGTCTTTTGTACACGACCAAACACAGAATAAAATACCTAAAGGTACCTTATCCTCTCTTGAACAAAGTTTCCCGACTGTTGAAGATCTCGCCGAAGGATCGATCGGAGTAACTCCAAGGTTCTAATATGTAGGTTCTCTACGTGTGGATAAGCTCTTGCGGTATGATGTGATTTTGCTGGAATCACAAGGGGACTTACTTTTGACGACTTGAACGTCTGATTTGCTGGAATCACAAGTCCTATTTACTGACTGGAAGATAAAGAAATGGCAAAAGTTACAAGGTTCAGGAAGTCTACTCTAAGACCTAGAATGCGAGAAGATGGATGAATGACTAGGTGGAATCCTAGTGGGCTGAGTCTCACCATCAGGTTGAACAATTCAACACCAACTCAGTGCGATCTTCTAAGGGATGTTTCAAATATGTCCAAATCGTACACCATGAGATACTGATCACCATTCAAAATAATGCATGAACAACAGAGGTGCTATGACTCGGGATTAAGCTTGTTCTATGCCAGTTGACCACACAAGGCGCTCTTCCAGTCAACAACAGGCTAGTGGTTTGGACTAGGTGGGTTCCATGCGAGTGCATTCAATAACATCTTTCATTCAATTCAATTATCTATCATCTAAAATGAAGCTTCAACAAGAGACCATGCATATTGCAAAGAAACAACACACTTCACCATAACTTCAATGAAAATGGAGTTTATTTACAATCTGTTGGTAAACAGATTTGTCTCTCACAATTTATTTAATTTTTATACTTTTTAGCCCAAGAAATGAAAGACAAATTTCACCAAACAGTTGGAAAATCATTATATTGATTAACCTCTGAATTAAGGTACAACTCCCTTTAATAAATATTCAATCAGCTCCAAATTACGCACAACCAATATTATACTTTTCACCAGAAAGCACATAAAGGTAATTGCATTCACCAGTCAACACCAAATGAACGCAAGCATTGATTCATATATAATTCTTTGTATAAAGCCGTCAGACTTCACATGTACACTAAAACAAAATGAAAAAGCTTAAAAGATGAATTCCACTGATATTTTCTGCATACATAGAAAGTTATGATAGATCCTTTCTTGAAATAGATTCTCACAGAAATCAAATTTCAAATACCAAACACACAGATTTGAAGACAAATATAACTGTCATTTGATTTTTATTCATAAATGGTCCTCAACTTTCCACATACACGAAGTTTTCAGTTAAAATTAAAAAGATAGTTTTTTCAAAAACTTAGTGAACCCCATCAAAGTCATTACAAAGTTTATAAATAGGTCACCAGACCAATAGTTTTAACCAAAGGTAAAATTAACTTGAAAGAGTTAATGAGAAACTACCCTAACTGCATAACTGAAAATAAGAGACAACTAGACTCGTTGGCAACAACTGCCAACAATGCTAGTCATGTCGTCGATTCTGTTTCAGTCGGATTGCCCAGGTTGTTATTCTGGACGGACACCATAATTGCTTTCACTGCGCTCCACTCCCAATGAACCTTCGAGAACTCCTGAATTACCGCTACATGTGGTAGGCTGATGTGTATTACCCTTTGCTTCCAGAGTTCTTTCTTCCTTTTCACCATCTATACTTTATCCCTGTGTGAATCCAAGTGATCTAGGCAAACTGTGAGCATTGACTCCACTTTGGAAATCTTCATAAAATCTTCCACAGCTAAGGATTTCTCCACTTTAATTTGCTTAATGTGGCTGTTGAATTGATTGATCATTTCTGTTGTATCTTCCAAAGTCTGGCTATCCTCCTTAAGCAACTGGACATCTACGCAGCGCAAATTCTTTTGCATGGTTGTTCTCAGGGTTGTTAGTTCGCCTCGTAGACTGGTAGATTCGCTATGACCTTGCTCGATGATTTGGTTACACAACTCTATGCTTTCTTTGCATATGAACATTAAATCTTCATTTAACCCTAGCACTTGTCTTTCGACAAGAAAATTCATCAAGCCAGAGCGCTGAATATCGCACATTTTCTTTGAAATCACTGCCCATTTAGTCTTTTCTTTTTGCCACGAGATTAAGTCGACATCCAATTCCTTGGTAACTTCTTTAGCATCTTTGAAAATTTGAACTAAATCGGATATATAATTAGTTCCTTGATGCACAATCGATGTGAGCCACTCAGAGAAAATCTCTGCAATCATCTTGTTTTGTTGATTCTCATCAAAGAACTTCTGATTACCAAGGGATTTTGAACTAAAGGGAACAGAGCTTTGGGACAATGGCAACGGACTATTCTACAGAGCATGAATGTATTGAGCCATTTGCATTAAACTCTGCTTCAACTCTACTTTATCCTTTTCGTCCTTCCAAGTGCGGGAGATAATCCTTTTGGTTGAAGTCTCTAAATGTTTCAAATCAATTGCTCTGGTTCATACCCCCAAATCAACTCGCTCAATAGTATAATCAGCCTCTGAAGCAGTGATAACATCCTTATCAGATGTAGGTTTGGCAATGTCTGCGGTCCAATGTTTTGTGCCTTCATCAAAACCAATCATGGTCTCCATTTTTAGCCACTTAGTTTTTGTGGCTCTTCCCAAACATTTGCTCACGACATCTTTCATTGACACCGAAATAGGCACCATATTTTTTTTCTTGGTAATTGAATCATTTAACCATTTAGGAGCCATAGTCAGATGTTTGGATTGCGTGGGCGAAGGCCCTCTAAGAGGAGACAATGTAGAATTATCTGCATTAGACAAAACATCAAGCACCTGTGAATCCTGGATAGCGGCATCAGAATCGGCTAAGAACTTGTTAGCATCATAAACAGGGGTTGTCATATTTCCCTATACTTCCTCGGCGTCCAAATCAAGAATGAGATGAGCGGTAGGTGGCTGAAAATTCTTCTTGTATCTTGACCTGGTCACCCGGCCACCAATGGAGTGTGCAGCTTCAGAGTCGAGTTTTTCTTCTTTAATCTTAGCTTGCTTCTTTCCTGCAACAAAAACAAGGATGTCAGTTAAAACAATAGTTTTGCTTACATTCTTCCTTTTTCCACCTTTATTTCTTGAACTGGTTGCCTTTCTCGGATGAAATTTGCAGTTTCTTAGCCAATTCTCAGTTCTACGAATTATACTGAAGATGCGTGCTTGTATACTATCCTCCATCTTTCTGCTCCAATCTACCTCTAGAAGGGGTTCATTGTGTACCCGTCTCGTGAATTTTGGAATCCAGTACATCTTCATTATCAATAGTGACACTAGAGGTATCCATCTGCAATTTCATGTCAAGAATCTGTTTCAGAGTTAACCTGGACCAACTCCTTTTTCTCACTTCAAACTCATCTGGGCAGTCTTCCCAATAATCCTCCAGCTGTGGCACATGTTGATCAGACATTATCTTTTTCACATACTGGGCAATACAACCTTTGCTGTCAAAATTGTCTCTCTTCACAAAAGTTCTCAACTGAAACCTCTTAAATTCCAACTCAAGATTCAATGCATCAGAAACTAACCTGCAACTGTAATGGCCTAAATCAATAGGAAAAATTCCACTCGTGCCAGAATCTTCACCATAATCCTTTACAACATAGGCTAACTGCCTGAGAACTTCAATCAAAACACAGTAGTCTGAAACATATCTAGGTAGCCTAAAGGGTTCACCTTTAAAACCTCCAACCCTTATGTAAGTGAAGTGATTGAATTGAGTAAATAAGCTACCATAGATGTTAATTAGTTCAACCGCTTCTACTGACATTCTTTTGTGCATGTTATTTTGTAACTCAAAAGTCAACCTCCCAGCGAAAATATCATTCCAGCGAAGGTAATTATCGACATGTCCTTTTTGGGTCAAATGGGGGTGATATTCATAAATTTAATACCCTAAACCCATTTTGCATGGAACAGTCCAGGCTACTCCCTCACACAAGCTAGCATATATAACAGATATGAAGACATGTAGAAATTTGACATCCCAGGGTAATTTCTCAAACCCTCATGCAACCTCTCTGCAATAACGGTGCCCCATTCAATGAACCGTTTTTTGTTGAGAGTGACCTGAATGAAGAAATACTTCCAGTCTTCCCAATAGGAGTGTGAATTTCCTCTAATTCTGCTTAACATTATTACCAAATCTCTAATTCCAAGAATCAAATGCTCTCAGGTTAACGACCTTGGCAACCTTGAACTGCCCTTTTGAAATCTCAAAAGCCAATTCCGTGCAATAATGGTTCTGTAGTACTGCTTCTTCTTAGAATAAACCCCATAAGACTTTCCAATAGTCCAATCCTCATGGGGTTCCCGATGTGGGATACCCATGGCAGCGATTACTGTCTCTCTATCAATAGACAACAAAACCTCACCATTATTTTTCCTAATGCATCTGTTAGCTTTATCATAGTGATTCATGCACTCTAAAACCAACTTAGGACAAGGGGTAGCTGTGGGAAATGCTGCCGCTTCCAATAAATCACTTTGTGCAATGTCTTTTATCATAGAATCAACAGCTAGGTTCCTTACTCTTTCTAAGAAAACATCTAAATCTAATTGAACTAAAGTTGTATCAGCGAGCTCTGGTAAAGAACTTACAAGGGAAGAAGAGTTCATTAATTTAGGCAAAGTAGGCCTCATGCTTAACCCGTAATTTTTCCCCAATCGACCCAGACAAAGAATAAAATAGGTAAAACGGAAACAAGTAGCTAAACAATATACCCAGATCTTTTAAAAACTGTAGCAATTAGGAAAGTTGTTGAACATACCTTCCTTTGTCATCTACAAAACCCCCGTCACCGTCTATTTTCCTCCCGCTCCAAAAACTCTTCTTAAAACTTATTCACAAATAACAATCTCAACAAGACAACTGCTCAATTTAAAATAGGCGAGAAAATCTTACCCATGGTTACCACAAATTATCATCATTACTCCACTCGTGCGACATCACTCTGAAATGATTGCGATCGAGCATGCATTTAAGAACAAGTCACTTCATATCTGAAAACATGGATTTCCACGCCATACTTGCTATAAATGACAACTTTCAAATTATTAAGAAAGAATATTCCCTTTTTCTGCCGCCGTCAACCGTATCTCAAAATCCGTGCCGCTACCTCATGAAAAGTCACATGATTTCCAAGAAATCAAATATCGAACTTTGAACCGTGAGAGACAATCAGCAATGCAAAACCACAAACATGACAAATATTGAACTTTGAACCTTGAACCAAAAGGTTCAAGTTCAAGGTTCAAGCAATGCTAAACACCGACAAAGACTAAAGAAGACTTATGAAGTCGTGCGGGAGAATAAACTTTAACACGACGCCCATTGAACTTTGAACCTTGAACCAAAAGGTTCAAGTTCAATATAGTGAAACTTAAAGAAAACAACGAAGACTAGATTACACAGAGAATTCAAAGCACACAACGCGACCAAAGGAACAGTTAGGGACATAACTCAATAAGGCGACATATATAATGGAAATTTTTATATGTACCGCCAACAATGGCTCTGCATGGGGATTGGAACTGTAAATTCCCAAGCAATGAACCTTAGAATCCCTAGTTTCGCAAAATGACTTAAAACAAAGGTCCAACTCACAAAAAAAAAACTTGCAAACCTAAACTAAACACAACAAAAACTGTATGTACAAACTGGCAAGGGACTTCTGCTTACAATTGATACAATTTTAAGTCCTACCCATTGTAGGACAGGGGTAATTCAAATCCATCTCGATAGGCAAGTTTAAAAGAATTGGGACCTCTTACTTCATGAATTACATAAGGTCCTTTCCACAGTGACTCAAATTTGCCGTGAGCGCCTTTCAACTCCCTCCTTTTATCCCATAATAACACCAAATTACCTTTCATGAACTTCTTAGGTCTTGCCTTCTGATCAAAAATCTTTTTCACTCTCATCTAATGTTCTGTAGTCCTGTCAACCAACTTTTCCCTCTCTTCCTCAATCTTGGTTAAGTAATAATTCTCTTTTCAAAAGAGCTCTGAAAGAATGCATCTTCTACTATAGTCTGCAATTTTGAAGCCGCTAATTCTAGAAGAAGAGAGATTTGGGCACCAATGTCATATACCAACTCAAAAGGGGACATCCCTATGGCTCGCTTAGGTGAAGTTCAATCTACCCACAGTGCTTCATGTAACTTCTTATGCCAGTCCCTGAAACTCTCACTAACCAACTTCCTCATGATGTTGATTAAGTCTTTGTTACTTGATTCTGCTTGACCATTACCCTGTGGGTAATAATTAGAAGCGCATGCCAAATAAATTCCATGATCATAGCAAAATAAAACTAATTCGGATGAAGAGAAATTTAAGGCATTATCTGTGACTATTTTCTGAGGAACCTCGAACCTGACAAGAATATTGTCTTTAAGGAACACACACACAACCTCTGTAGTGGTCTTTTTCACAGGGATAGTTTCCACCCACTTAGTGAAATAATCCGTTGCTGTTAATATGTGAGTATGCCCTGCATTGGAAGTTGGGTTCTAAGGACCAATGAAATCCAATCCCCATTGTTTAAAGGGTTCCTCAATTGCTACAGGTCTAAAAGGTAAGACAACCAATTGGGCTTTACCTGTAAACAATTTGCACTTTTCACACTTCGCCACCCAAGCATATGCATCTCTAAACATTCTTGGCCAATAGTAACAGTTTCTCAAGATTTTATATGTAGTAATCGTAGAAGAGAAATGACCACCGCACACCTCATCATGAAAAGTTTTCAATAAAGCCTCTTGATGCTATTTGTCTACACACCTGAGAAAGGTGCCATCTAAACCCTTCTTATATAGTATGCTATAAAAAATAATGTACTTTGCAGCTTTCAACTTCAAATTCCGTTTCTCCCTAGGAGAAAAATGATCTGGACAGTCTCCATAAGTGAGATAATAGGCAACATCGGTGAACCAAGAATCCTGATGACTAACAAATAGAGTTAAGGACAGACTCTCCTCCTCTTCAAACTTGTTCTCCGCCATTAGTTTACAAAGGCCTTGTCCTCTGACCAACTTAGTGGGCTTGATGTCCAAATTGATCTCCTGAATCTTAGACACCCAAGATGCTCTATTGTTGATACCAACATCCTGCTGGGTTAAAACACTTTTCATTGCAGAGTTCAGAACAAAGATAGTTGCATGTGAATGAAGTATATAGTACCTGAATTGTTTCACAACTTTCACTACTGCATAAGCTTGCTTTTCTGTCTGCGAGTATTTTAACTCGTGCTTCTTTAGAGGTACACTCATGAAGGAAATTGGAACTTCCTCATTATCTTCACTTTTCTGCACTAAAATTCCAGACATAGTATGCTCTGATGCATAACAATAAATAATAAAGTCTTTACTAAAATCCGAATTAATTAGAGTAGGTGCATGTGCAATTGCCCTTTTTATTTCTTCAAAAGCCTTTTTACCTACCTCATTCCACTTAAAAACTACTTTCTCACTTATCATATTTACAATATATTTAGTAGTCTCAACAAAATCGGGAATAAAATGCCTTAGAAAGTTCACTTGTCCAAAGAAGGACCTCACTCCATTTCTGTTGGAAGGAAGAATGAGTTGTTGTATTGCTTTTACTCTCTGTGGATCTACCTTTACTCCCTCCTGTGAAACAATATGTCTAAGAAGTTTTCCTTCTGTGACACCAAAAATAGGCTTTTTAGGATTTAATGATACTCCATGCTCTCTGCATCTCACTAGAACTTTCCTCAAATCCCGTACATGATGTTTCCTCTTCCTAGAGAAAATAGTCAAATCATCTAAATACACCACAATGATCTTATCCCTCAAATGCCCAAAGGAAAGATCCATCACCCTCTGAAACGTTTCCCTTGCATTAATCAATCCGAAAGGCATTCTATTATATGCAAAGGTACCCCAGGGAGTAATGAAGGTTGTCTTGTGTTGATCTTGCTTCGAGACATTGATTTGGTTATATCTAGAGAAGTCATCCAACGTGGACATCATCTCTGATCCTGAAATAGTTTGTAAAATATGATCTATTGCGGCAGAGGATAATTATCCTTCAAGCTTGCTTGGTTTAAGATTCTGAAATCAACACAAATTCGTATTTCACCGTTTTTCTTCCGAACAGGGACGATATTAGGAATCCAGGTGGAATGATGTAAATGATAAATAATTTAGGATTTCAACATCTTGTTGACCTCATGAAAGATCGCTTCTGCTACTTTTGGATTAAAATTCCTTAACTTCTGCCGGAAAGGATTGACACCTGGTTTCAAAGGAATGTGATGTTGGAAATTACCATCTCTGAAATTCTTCAAATCGTCGTAGCTCTATGCAAAAACATCTTTGAACTCAACCAACAGGCTGATGAACCTTCTTTTCTCCTCTTTGGAACAACATTTTCCCAAATTAACAAATTTAGGGTCTTCTTCAGTACCAATGTTGATTCGTTCATACTCACCAGAATTTTGAATTACAAGAGTCTCTTTCTCCCCTTGCTTAACATATCCATCCTTTCTATCAAAAAGACGTTCAAGAGAAACTAAACCCTTTGGGATTTTATTTCCTTTCAATTGTAACACCCCATCATGCAGCCCTTCTGGTGAATCGGGAGAAAACTCTTTACAACTCACCTCTAATCCTTCATAAAACAAGGAGGTGAAAATCTCAGCACACTGTAAAAAGTTCTGAATTTGTTTATCATTTTCAAATACCTGCCAGGATTCGGAATTGTCAGGCATGCTAGGTCTATAAACTAATTCTACCCTCTAGGTATTAGTTGTGAAATCAGGATGAGACACTAATAAAGCTGCAAATACCGCCAAAGAATCAGCCTTCGAGTTAAACTCCCTTGGTACAGCTTCAATTGAGAAAGCATTGAATGCTTCAATCTCGTCCCAGACACGATTTCTGTAGTGTCTCAGTCTCTCATTTTTAATAGCAAATAAACCTCTCACTTGCTTTACAATAAGTTCATCATCACCTCTAACTTTCAACATTTTGATCTGCAATCTCCTCGCTTCAGCAAGACCTAATAACAAAGCTTCATATTCAGCCGTATTATTAGTGTTTTGGAATTCCAATTTGAAAGCATAAGGAATAACTTTACCTTGAGGAGGTATTAATACAACCCCAACCCCTGAACCAAAAGATGAACAACTCCCATCAAATTCCATAGACCATAGTTCATCAAACATACCTGGATATATGGCCTTATCCACACCTTGAGGATCAGTTGATATCATATAACTTCCAAAACCACAATTTTGATACAAAATCTGAGCTTTCGGATCATCTGAAGGAAAGATTGTGTATTTAGCTTTTATTTCAGGATGCAGAATGACTCTCCATTTTCCAACTGTGATCATTGCCTGAGACCAATCCATTCTAATTTCCCCTCCCATATCTTTACAAAAGGTACAACTCAACAACATACCATAACTAGCAGGGATGTCAGCCACCAGAATCGTCAACTTGATTCTCTTGTCAGGATGTGCTACTAAGGCGACTTGTGCATCTTTAATTTTCCCTAACAAAGGAACTTGCTTGGAATCCATGGAATAACATTTTCCAAAGGTCTTTGTTAAGGTTAAGCCTAAAGCTTTTGCTACTACTGAGGGCATGACATTGTTTGATGCTCCAGAATCTATTATACAATTACTCAATTTATGCCCATTGATATACAAGGACACATAGAAAGGTTCTGGTTTATTTTCAAGGTTAGGTTGAACCAATTCAACTTGTTGAGGAACAATTTTTTATGAGACTTCTGAAATTACTAAGGTAGGACTGACATTTTCATGCCCTGAGGAATTACAAATCACCGACATTTGGGTTTCACTTGCTAAAGCATGAGAATCATTTCCCTTGATGAATTCAACTAGTCTATCTAACTCCTTAGGGTTCAATTTCAGATACTCAGCCAGGGTGATTTGAACACAGGATGACTTGCAAAATTCAATGATATCAAAAGAATTATTAAATGAATCAGAACTTGAAGAAGCAACTTCTTGAACAACTTTTGAAACACCTCCATGACGAGTCAAAATTTCCTTACCTTTTATAGTGCTATGGACCGGTGTTACAACATCTTGAGACTTCAAATTTTGTTGAGTTCTAGTAAGAACTGCATATGAGGAATCTTCCAAAGAGACCAACATGTTTCCTCCCCTTTCCGAGTCAGAGACATATTCCATATAATGAATTTCAGAGCCACCAGGCATACTTTGGGAACCTCCTTCACCAGCTTCTAAGATTGTTTCTCCTTTACTGATCATTTGAGAAAAAACGAACCATCTCTGGACATGAAGAACCATCGTGTTCATCAGTTAAATGAAACACACATGTATTTGTCTTAGGAGGTGGCACTTCAATAACAAGTCTTTGTTGCATGGGAGGTAATTGTTTCCTCCCTGTTGATTAGGATATTTTCTAGGAATGTCTTGGTATGGTTTAGAATATGAATTACTTGCTTTAGGAGCTTGTCTCTTTAGGGAAATCACATCATTCATTAACCGTTGGATGACAGGATTAGAAGAAGTTGAAGGTTGAGCACTAGGTGTCCGTACTTCTCTTTTTCATTTACCCACTATGATTAAATCATCTTCTAATTCAACTGCAAGAGTTTTAACAACATTTAAATCTGCAACCCTTTGCCTACGAATTAGGGAACCTATTTCAGAAGGCATAAAATTAATGAAGAAACACTTAAGATTGTCATCTGAGGGATTTTGATTCACTGGAATCTTCTGCAAGATCTTATCAAATCTTGCCACAAAGTCCCTCATAGATTCAGGAATTTCTTTTTTTGAACTGGGATAATTGGGTTAAGAGGGAATGTTCATCCTCAGCTACTTTAAATCTTGCTTCAAATCGTGTCTTCAGATCTTTCTAGGTTGTTATCACACTATTCGGTAAGTGATAAAACCAATTGGCTGCTACCCCTGTTAGGGTCTGGACAAACAACCTGACAACAACGTCCTCATGTTGAACCGCTATTACCCCACATGCTACACTGAAGGCATTCAGGTGCTCATCAATGGTGATCGTTCCATCTCCACTAAATTTTGGCAAATGATCCCTAGCACCTTTTGGCAAGGGGTTAAGATTCAAACCTAAGTTCAACGGGCCCACAACAACCCCCCAAGGATTATTCGCTGCCATTGGGAGTATGATATTGAGAGGGGTCGGGTTGAATATGTTGGAAAATGCACACTCCAATGAGAAATTGTAGGTGATTGGAGATATTGTCATTGATGACAACCTTACAATCATATGATATCGACAGGCACGGACACCGACAGACTCTACACCAGCATACATTCACCAGCACCGAAAAGATTGATTACCGACACCCTGACCGACATGATTTTATTTAATGCAAAATGTAATTAATTGTAATATCTTTTTGAAAGACAACAAGGCATATTGTAATAAGGCTCATATATAAGTATGAGATCTTGGAGAACATTTGTATGTAGGATATATGATGGATATTATATGCGAATATATTCGACAAGGCAACACCGTGCAGGGTCAAAGCTTGACAAACTAAGGGCACAGGTGATGATGGCAATGGGGAAGGAGGTCTACTTCTTGCCCTTCTTTGAGGTGAGAAGGTAGGATGCAAATTTAAGTTCTGCAACTCTTCAAAGACAGGATCAAAACCCCCTCCCTTCTTTGGGATATAGTATAAGGCTTGGAGTCCAGTGTGGAACGATCAGGGTAACAAGCGTCTGGGATTTTGTAATTGATTATCAGGGACTCGAATAAATAAAATTCTAGGAACAATCACCCTCTCAAAAACTAACATAGGATGATCTGCTTGTTTTTCTATTTCGTCGAGGAAAGCACTTATTCTATCATATTCAGCTCGACTTCTTCTATGTCTCCAGGCTAGAGTATCTAACTCAGAGATAATGTTACTTTTCTCTTCTTCCACCCAATTTAAATTTGGTTGTAAAATAGGTAAAAACCCTTCGTGAGGCAACACCATTTATAAAGAACAAAGCATCACCATAACGACGACTTTTTTTTTAAAACCAACTTTCTCGTTCTCCCCAATAGAGTCACCAAAAATTTGTTGGTAAAGAGATTTGTCTCTCACAATTTATTTAATTTTTATACTCTTTAGCCCAAGAAATGAAAGACAAATTTCACCAAACAGTTGGAAAATCATTATATTGATTAACCTCTGAATTAAGGTATAACTCCCTTTAATAAATATTTAATTAGCTCCAAATTACACACAACCAATATTATACTTTTCACTAGAAAGCACATAAAGGTAATTGCATTCACCAGTCAACGCCAAATGAACGCAAGCATTGATTCATATATAATTCTTTGTATAAAGCCGTCAGACTTCACATTTACACTAAAACAAAATGAAAAAGCTTAAAAGATGAATTCCACTGATATTTTCTGCATACATAGAAAGTTATGATAGATCCTTTCTTGAAATAGATTCTCACAGAAATCAAATTTCAAACACCAAACACACAGATTTGAAGACAAATATAACTGTCATTTGATTTTTATTCATAAATGGTCCTCAACTTTCCACATACACAAAGTTTTCAGCTAAAATTAAAAAGATAGTTTTTTCAAAAACTTAGTGAACCCCATCAAAGTCATTACAAAGTTTATAAATAGGTCGCCAGACCAATAGTTTTAACCAAAGGTAAAATTAACTTGAAAGAGTTAATGAGAAACTACCCTAACTGCATAACTGAAAATAAGAGACAACTAGACTCGCTGGCAAACAACTGCCAGCAGTGCTAGTCATGTCGTCGATTTTGTTTCAGTCGGATTGCCCGAGTTGTTATTTTGGACGGACACCATAATCACTTTCACTACGCTCCACTCCCGATGAACCTTCGAGAACTCTTGAATTACCGCTACATGTGGCAGGCTTATGTGTATTACCCTTTTCTTCCAGAGTTCTTTCTTCTTTTTCACCATCTGTACTTTATCCCTGTGTGAATCCAAGTGATCTAGGCAAACTGTGAGCACTGACTCCACTTTGGAAATCTTCGTAAAATCTTCCACAGCAAAAGATTTATCCACTTTAATTTGCTTAATGTGGTTGCTGAATTGATTGATCATTTCTGCTGTATCTTCCAAAGTTTGACTATCCTCCTTAAGCAACTAGACATCTACGCAACACAAATCCTTTTGCATGGTCATTCTCAGGGTTGTTAGTTTGCCTCGTAGACTGGCAGATTCGCTATGACCTTGCTCGATGATTTGGTTATGCCACTCTGTGCTTTCTTTGCATATTGTTGTTGTAAATAAATATTCATTATGGATATTATTACACTTTACTTAAGTTAACTTAGGATAATGCATTTCTTCATAGTTTGGATTTGAGACACTTAGGGAAGTGTGCACATAGGGATAGAGCCTGTAGGAGAAATTCCACCTTTTGTGGTCTTGTTTTGTTGTTACACTCCACATTCGGTGGGTCATCCACCTCTTGTGGAATATTATATTATTTCTCCTACCTGCCCCTAGTATTTCTTACCTACCCTTGTTTCTCATTGAGCCACATGTCATGATTGTGTGCTCGTACATCCATATGGCCTTGCTTATATAAGAAGGCCTATATTCATTGTATTAGTGAATCCAGTTGATCATTTTGCATATTGATGAGAATACAGTTTGTTCTTGTCATTCTTTTGTCTCTATTTTAATACTTTTCATTGTGCCCTTGATCTTGACATAATCTCACATGGTATCAGAGCCATTAGGGCTTCTTTGATTGGTTTTTGGAGACATCGTGGAAGGCTTCTGTTTTTGGATCTAAGGGACTGCATTTTTTGGAGGCATCTTAGAGCATTTTCAACCTCACCATTGTGTCCGAGAGGCCATTTCCATAAAAATCGAGTATAAATTCGACCTATTTTGGTGAAAATCGATTTTTGGGTGTGGAGGAAATTTTCTGCCCAATTCGAGCGATACGGTATAAAATTTTCGGATTTTTTTTTTTTTTTTTTTAAAATATTTTTTTTTTCTGAAAATTATTTTCCAGTTTGAATTTTTTTTTTGAAAAAAAATAAAAAAATTTAAAATTATTTTTGGGATCCGTACCTTCTGCCTAGTCAGCTTCTACCTAGTCAGCAGTGCATAGTCAGCGCCCAGTCAGCAACATCCAGTCAACGCCTAGTCAGTATTTTCTTTGGAAATTTTTAGACCCCTCTCCGTTGAACAGTTTGGATTTTTGGGTCAACTTTGGAGGCCCATAACTTGCTCAATTTTGCTCCTTTTTGGGTGCAATTTTTTTAGTTTGGACTAATTTTTTGTGCTCTTCGCAGTGGTGTGGTTATTTTCTGGTTTTGGTGCACAGGTTTTCTTGGAATTTTCAGATTCTCTTAGATGTACCTGTCCAATCCTCAATTCTACAACTTCAAAGGCCTCGTTTGAACTCATACGACCTCCTTTTCAGGTGCCATTTTTTTTGAAAGTGCATGTTTTTTCATCTAGTTTCATAATCTATGATCAGTTTTTAGAGATTTTAAGTAGAAATTATACTTTGAGATATTGGTCTTATTTGGCCTATTTGGCACTTGTAAATTGCTTGGATCTTAATTTAGATCTCTTGCATTATTAGTTTGAGTCTCGTTTGGCCTTATTGAGGTAGTTGTAAAATTGAAATCAGAAGTCCACTTTGCCATTTTTTGCAAGTGGCCCATTGTACATGCACTAAGTATAAAGTGTCAAATCATCACTTTTGGGGGGGTTATTTGATTGAGTGAATTTGGGGGGGTGTCTTGTGTGATTGTGCCTCTCTTTCCTTGTGCTCTTCCATTTTTGTTGCAATGAGTCCTCATAAATTTCCACCTTTAAGTCCACATAATTATGCATCATGGAAAATTAAAGTATGGAGCAAATTAATGGAAAAAGGTCTCATGCATTACATAGATGGAACAATAGTAGCACCACCTGATCCTAAGGCCAGTCTTAATGCTCAGTTAGAATGGCTCACTAATAATTGCATGGCTCTTGGAACTTTGCGCAAGTATGTATCAAATGACCTCATCTTTCATATTGAAAAGTGTACTACAATCAAAGATGCTTGGGATATGTTTCAGAAATTGTATGGTCAAGTTGATGAAATCAGAGGTTATAAGATTGACAATGAGCTCACCAACTTGGATCCCAAGAGTTTTGATACAATCCAAGATTATGTCACCAAAGCAAATGAGCTAAGAGCAAAGCTTAAGGATTGTGGAATTGACAAAAAGGATGCTCAGTTGATATTCAACTTGTTGGACAAGCTTGCACCAGAATATGCAACATTTGTGTCTAGCTTCCAAACTCATCGTTTGACAGTGGGGAGTTCCTATGTTATGCCTTCATTTGATGCTTCCACAGAAATGTTGATATTGGAACAATCTAAGTTGTTGAACATGGGGTTTCTCAAGTCTTCAAAGTGTAAGGCTTTGGTGGCTAATCAAGGGAATCAAGGAAGTCAAGGCAAAGATTCCAACAAGAAGAAGAAGCAATCTAAGTCATAGCCACAACAGGAAAAAGGACAATCATCCTCTCCATCACAAGGCGATTTTTCATCCTCTTCCAAGAAGGGGACACCACCTAAGAAGGATAAGCCAACTTGTGCATATTGCAAGAAGTATGGTCATGATGAGCATCGATGCCACACAAAGCAAGTTGATGAGTTAACTAATCTTCTTAAGAAAAACAACATCAACTTGCCATCCGCCTACACAAAGAAGGATTCATCTCCTTCCTCTTCCTCACATTCTAAGGGAAAAGGGCAAGCATTTGTGGCTACAACAAGTTCTTCACAGCAGTGGATACTTGACTCAGGTGCCTCATATCACATGGGTTCTACAAAGGAGCAGTTTTCTTCATTGGAGCCATCCAAGGTACCTCACATTTACATAGGTGATAATACACAAGTAGAGGTTGAAGGGAAAGGTTCAGTTGACATGGATGATGGAACATTTGAGAATGTTCTCTATGTTCCTAACTTGTCTACCAACCTTATCTCTATCTACCAAATCACTCACTATGGGAATGGGAAAAAGGTTGAGTTTACACCAGATTCAGTTGTGGTAAAGGAACTTGATGATGATGCCTTGGTAGTAGTGGGACAAGTCAATGACAATTCAAGGCTTTATTCATTCTCCCACTTTGTGCCAATTTCACCTTCTAGGGCCTTGCTTACTCATTCAAATTCAGAAAGTAAGCTATGGCATGAGCGGTTTGGTCACCTCAACTACCGCTATCTTCAGCAGCTCAGCACTAAAGACATGGTCACAAGTCTACCTCGAATCAGTTTTTCAGAGGGTGTATGTTTAGGTTGTTCCATGGGCAAGCATCCCGAGGAAAAGTTTGATAAAGGGAAAGCTTGGAGAGCTTTGGAAGTTCTTCAACTTGTTCACAACGATGTAGCAGGTCCATTTCCAGCACCTTCATTTAGTAAGGCCCGCTATGTCCTCACCTTCATTGATGACTTCTCCCGCTTCACTTGGGTCTACTTTCTTATTCATAAGAGTGAAGTATTTGATAGATTTCAGGACTTCAAGACTCATGTGGAGAAGCAATCTGGGAAAGAGGTGAAGATTCTTCGCATAGATAATGGAAGGGAATATGTGAACAAAAGACTTGAGGTTTTTTGTACATTTGAGGGGATTGATCTTCAACATTTTGTCGCATACACTCCACAAAAAAATGGAGTTGCAGAACACAAGAATAAAACTCTCAAAGAAATGGGTAGCTGTATGATACATGCACGTTCTCTTCATCTCGCTTTTTGGGCAGAGGCTATCAGTTGTGCCACACACATCCAGAATCGGGTTCCTCACAAAGCTTTGCAAGGTATTACTCTTTTTGAGGCTTGGGCTGGTAGGAAACCGATTGTGAGACATTTCAGAGTCTTTGGGTGTCAAACATTGTTAGGGTTCCCACAGATACTGAGACGGGGGGGTGAATCAGTATCTGACCGGTAATGAAATTTTCTTAAAATTGAATATGCAGAATATAAAGTAACAGCATACCGGTATGCAAGAATTAATACAAATAACAGAATCAAAAGCATCCACATGAAAAGAACACCATAACACAAGATGTTTAACGAGGAAACCTGGTGTGGGAAAAACCTCGATGGGATTTGTGACCCACAATATTCACTTACTGGCCAATAAGAGAATATTACTTACAATAGGGGCCTGCACATGCAGGAAGGCCAACTGCCTGGAGCTCACTGCTCAATAAGAAGTCACACTAACTTACAATGAGGATTTACACAAATCCAATATTTTGTACTGCTTTACAATAGCATCTTCAATGCCAGATTCAGTACCGGTTCTTGCTCTATTCTTTACATATACCCTTGACCTACAATTCACACATTAGGTTTGCCTTATAATTTATTTATTGCTTTCTATCCATATCCTACAAATGCCTACAATGATCTCTTTTATATACAAGAGTCATTTTACAATTTGCCAAGTCGGCTTACAGTGATAAAAAAAAATATTACATATCAAAAATCCTGTCAGCCTCTATGCCGGTATACATAATTCCTTTTGTGCCTGTGCCGGTGTAGATTGATTATGTTGATGCCAGAGCACTATTTTGTTTGAGTAATGCTTTGCCGGTATAATGTCTAGCCGGTGCCATAGGATTGCAAGGTTGTCTGAGTAATGCTTTGCCGGTGCCATAGGATTGCAAGGTTGCCTGAGGAATGCTTTGCCGGTGCCATAGGATTGCAAGGTTTCCATCAATGACAAAACCTTCAATCACACACAATGTCTCATTGGAGTGTCCATATGCCAACAATCTCCTCCTTTGGCATTGATGGCAACACTCATGAGAAATTTCAAAAAGATATCCAAAAATGTGTAGAACAAAAAATGTTACCAAAAATGTGAGAGCTCCCCCTGAGCATGTGATCCCTGTGTTTTGAATTTTCTCATCTACTACTCTCCCTTTGGCATCAATGACAAAGGTTAGTAGATTTTGTAGTTGTACCAATTCATAACCTCAACCTTGTAGTTGGGTAGTTATTATCTGAAGAATATCTCCCAAAATTAAGTTTATGCCATCCATAAACTTCTTGCTCTCCTTTATTGCTATCTCAGTTTTGTATACTGTACTGGTGAGATGTTGCAAGTGCTCTACCGGTGTTTTGCTACCCTGTGTTAGTGCCTCTGAGATTTCCTTACACAAAGATGCTAAATAGTCCAATCTTGGACTTAGTTTAGATCTCAAAAATTTTGCCTTGTTTATTATTTTCTCTTTTTCTCTTTCTAATTTGAGCAATTCTTCCTCAAAATTTGTTATCTTTTTCTCAAAAATTGATAATGTATCGGGTGATTTAACAAAATTATCAGCAACTTTATTGATCTCTTCCTGTACCTTGCTCATCTTTTTGTCTACATCCGTGGTCAAAAAGTTTATCTTACAGGTGTCTTTGTACAGAGTTTTGTACTCTTTTAATAAATTGCACAGTTCTGGTAGAAGTGTGTCAAATTCTCTGTTACACTTTTTTATTCCTTCCTCAAAGAATTTCTGTTTCTCTTTTTCTACACTTTCCTTTATAGTTTCTACCTTTGTTTGCTCAAAATTTTCAGAAATATATTTACAAAGTGTATCCAACTGGCCTAAAGAATCTTTGTTGGCTATATTACAATTGAGAGCTATTGATTTCAAAACTGGAATTGAATCATCTATCACTTTATAGGCTTGTGAGCTATAATCAATTATTTTCTTGATAGATTCGAGCAATACCTCTGTTACATTTGATGGTGACCCAATAAACTAAGTGCCGGTGGAAGTGACCATGCTGGTATTGACCTCTGGTAGGTTTGTTTGTGTCTCCATCTCTTTAAGCACAGTATTTCCTGCATCATTTCTTACCGGTGGCATCTGTTCTGGAGCCTTTAGCTCTGTTGGTTGCTCTGTTTGTGTTCCAAATTCCATCTTTTTCTCTGAATTTGCTGTCGGTTGCTCTTTGTTTCCTGTTGCCGGTTGCTCTTTGTTATCTGTGGTATCCTTATCTACCACTATGTTGATTTTTTGAGTATCAACATTCACAGTATATAGGACTTCAAGATTAGGATTATTATCCTCTGTGTCCATGCTCTTAGCTATCGGTTGATCTTCTGCAGTTGTTGTTTTTACCGGTGGAGTATTTAAAGGAGGTGGGGGTAAGTTGTCTCTAATCTTGATACTTGGTGGTCCACCAACTTTACCTTTCCCTTTGTCCTTTTGATATACCAGAATGGGCTTGGGATTCCTATATTCTTCTTGTTTTTCTTTTTCAACCAAGAATGTATCCCAACCATCTTCTATTTCATTTGAAACTTCAGTAACTCTACCTGCCATTAGTGATATTTGCTGGTGTGAAGTGGAAAAAACTGTTCGGTTGGCCTGAGCTATCAAATCATCAATTTCCTTAGGTGAGTTGACCGGGTATACTGCAAGTAATTTTTCTATTTTAATTTTCCTATCCAACTCAACTATTCCTTGCCTTCTGGCCTAAAATCTTTTATATAATTCATCAGGAATTTCATTTAGGACTTGCATCAAAAACTTTTTATACATGTCCATGTGTAATATAACACTTTCCTCGACTTGTCCTTTCTCATCATCTGATAGGGTGTCATAGATTTTCCCTATGTTTTTCAATTTACCTTCCTCTGTGATCTCATTCAGTAATATGTCAAAAGGGGCCAAGTCAGTGTTTGTCTTCTTCTTCTTTTTGGGGGTCAGCTTTTTCTTAGGTGTGGCTTTCTTGACTGGAGACCTCACAGCTTGTTGCTTTTGTCTTGTCCTTCTAGGTGAAGGAGTGGATACCGGCGAGGGGTCTCTTTTCCTAACAACTCTTTTGAAAGTTGCTGGCATATCTCCTTCTGAGGAGGTATCTACCGGTGATAGATGAGTTTCAGGCTGTTGGGCTGCCAACTCTTCTTCTGTTATGCTGGTTTTCTTTAATACATCATCTTTTATGGCTTTTGCTTGCCTGGTTCCTTTCCTCACAAATGCCTCAACTTTCTTTACTCTCTTTTTAGATTGAATTTGACTTTCGATGGTCTCAGCACTACCAAATACTTCTTCCTTTGGTTCATTGGGGGCTTCCAGAAGTGCTTTGGCATAAGTTTCCACTATGTGGTCATCTATTTCATACCCCATCTCTATAACCCAGATTGTTCTTGGGATGACTGCTTCCATCCAGATCTCATCCTTTTTTATTACAAACCATATATCATCCTTGTATTTGTTGACAATTTCTTGTGATAGTCTGATTCTTTTATTCATTCTGACCTTTAGTGCTTGAAAATACTCATTGATATTCTTTTCTCTATTTTCACCCATGTTGTTGAATAAGTCAGATAATTGTCTTCCTACAGGTATGTCGAATCCAAAATCCTTATAGCCTATACCGGGAGCCTATTTGGTTATATGTAACATTAAGCATACAAGCAAATTTCCAAATCTAAAGGTTCCTTTCTTATCCTTCTTGATTTTTGCCAAATTGTCAATTAACTCATCTTTTAACCATTCATAGATATCAATTTTTACATTGTCCTTAACCATGTCATAAGCACTTTTTATGCATAAACTGGAAACAGAGTTAAGCCTATTTGCATGAGTTGCTTTGTAACCTAGAATCATGCTAATGAATCTCACATTTGTATCGGTCACATCATTAACCCTCAATGATCTTTTGTCAGATGTTGCACCAGTTAATTTCATTACTAGGTCATTGGAGACCTTCTTGGTTTTGTCGGGTTTGGTTTCGGTGGAAGGTAACCCTATTACTGCTTTCACAACTACCTTTGTAATTTTATGCACTGAGTCAAGCCAAAAGAATGAGCCATGTACCTTGCTAAGAACTATCCTAACCACTTCCTTGGGAAATTCAAGAATGCAGAGGATTTCAGTGAATCCTAGGGTTTCAACAATTTTATGTTCAGGTTTCACATTTCTGGCATTGTCACATATAACAGATTTATACATGTTTTTTATTTCTTCATCACCTAATTCCTCTATGTTGCAATGAATATACATTCTAGGGTCTTCTGCATAAACAACACCCTTTGGAATTTGGGAAAAAGCCCCTGTGTTGTCATCTTTCTTAGCTACCTCGGGAACTAGCTGAAACATGGGCCTAGGTTGTTTTATAACCTTGACTACTATAGGGTTTGCTATGAATTCAGGTGCAGAGGAGGATGCCGTGATGATAAATACATTTTTCTGCCTTTGGATGGATTGATTGTTGAAGTTCTTTGCCTCTTTTCTCAGAATGCCTTAGCTCGGAAATCTTCACGCTCTCTGAAAGTTTGAATTCACGGTGAAATGAAATGGAGCCAAAAACCTTATTTTATAAAGTCTTTTCTGCTACCTACCACATTAATTGTTTGCCAACAATGTATTAACTCAACTTTATTTGCCGGTAATGAAGGATTTTCAACTTCTTTTCTCTAACCGAGGGAATAATAGCACATGTGTCATTAAATTGCCAAACCCTCAAGATAATTTTCTTCAATTTGATGAAGAACATCCTGCCGGTGGAGCATTGCTCTGTCTTGCTAGTGGATCATCATATTATCCTGCCGGTGAAACATTTGATGGTTCTACCGGTGGAGGAGTAACCCCAATATTTAGATCACCTTTTCTAATCCATTGCTTTGAAAATTCTTGCTTAACCTCTTCAACCTTTTCTTTACCTTTCAAGCTAGTACTTTTGTTATCTACCGGTGTACCTTTACTTCTACAGAATTTAGCAATATGACCAATCTTGTTACATGCATAACAAGTTGCATTATTTTTCTGAATAGCTTTCCCATAACCTATGCCGGTTTGTGTTCTGCATTTATTTGATAAATGACCAAATCTTCCACAAACATAACATCTTACATTCATTTTGCAATTTTCAAAGTTATGACCAATTTTGTTGCATTTGGTGCATTGACCAGTGGGAGGATTGATGTTCTGATAATTCTTAGATCTACATTCATTTGCCCTATGACCATATTTATTACAGTTAAATCATTTTCCATTGAATTTGTAAGTATTAGAGGGTCTTACCGGTTTGCTTTGATCTTGGGTATTTGCAGTACCGGAGCTTTCTCCAACTTCAAATCCAACTCCAAATGTGTCACCTTTGGGTTTTTGATTCTTCAGTAAGGTACCAAGTTCTTCTGAGCTTTTCTTGAATTTTTCTTTGTGTTGATTTGCAGTTTCCAATTCCCTTTCCAAGATCTCTTTTTGTCTCATTAGTTCATTCGAGTCATTTTGAGTATGCATCAGATCTGTCTTCAACATGTCATTTTCATAGCTAAGTCTTGTGTTCTCATTTGCTGCATCACTTAGTCTTCTGGTCAATTCTTCTTCATTCTTCTTTATGTCCTCAATCTCTTTGCAGAATCTCATAGTCATATCCTGCATTTCATTTTTTGTTGTCATGATCTCTTGTTTCAATTTTCTTATCATATCATTTAGTGATTCCTTTTCATCATTTTCATTTTGCAATTTTTCACAAAGTTCTCTTCTCTTGTTTCTTGTAACAGTAAGATTTTCTTGAAATGCCTGAATAATGCCCTGAGCTGCTTTTAAATCATCTTCTAATTTGATATTTTTCAACTTCTCTGCATCATAGTCAGTAAGAGCTCCTTCAAGTTGCTTCATCAAATTTTCCATATTTACCGGTGTCAAGATCTTCCTCAAGCTGTTAGGCTTCTGAAAATAGAGGACCAGGCTCTGATACCAATCTTTAGGGTTCCCACAGATACTGAGAGGGGGGAGTGAATCAGTATCTGACCGGTAATGAAATTTTCTTAAAACTGAATATGCAGAATATAAAGTAACAGTATACTGGTATGCAAGAATTAATGCAAATAATAGAATCAAAAGCATCCACATGAAAAGAACACCATAACACAAGATGTTTAACAAGGAAACCTGGTGTGGGAAAAACCTCGGTGGGATTTGTGACCCACAATATTCACTTACTGGCCAATAAGAGAATATTACTTACAATAGGGGCCTGCACATGCAGGAAGGCCAACTGCTTAGAGCTCACTGCTCAATAAGAAGTCACACTGACTTACAATGAGGATTTACACAAATCCAATATTCTATACTGCTTTACAATAGCATCTTCAATGTCAGATTCAGTACCAGTTCTTGCTCTGTTCTTTACATATACCCTTGACCTACAATTCGCACATTAGGTCTGCCTTATAATTTATTTATTGCTTTCTATCCATATCCTACAAATGCCTACAATGATCTCTTTTATATACAAGAGTCATTTTACAATTTGCCAAGTTGGCTTACAGTGATAAACAAAATATTACATATCAAAAATCCTGTCAGCCTCTGTGCCGGTATACATATTTCCTTCTATGTCGGTGTACATCTTCTGTGTCGGTGCCGGTGTAGATTGATTTTGTTGATGCCGGAGCATTGTTTTGTTTGAGTAATGCTTTGCTGGTATAATGTCTTGCTGGTGCCATAGGATTGCAAGGTTGCCTGAGTAATGCTTTGCCAGTGCCATAGGATTGCAAGGTTGCCATCAATGACAAAACCTGCAATCACACACAATGTCTCATTGGAGTCTCCATATGCCAACAACATGGGCTCGCATACCTCCATAGAAATGCAAGGCATTGGAACCTCAGAGTCGACCTTGCATATTTATTGGATATCCTGAGGGTGTTAAGGCATATAGATTCATGGATCCTGAGACACATGAGGTGTTCATTGAGAGGAGCGTTCACTTTGAGGAAAGCTCTCCTAGCTTAGCCTCTCTACCTCCTCCACCTTGCTCCATTGTGGATAGTGATGCTAGTGATTCAGATGATGAGACTCCTTCAACTCTGACTCATAGGGTTACAGCTCCGCAGGGTCCACTTGTAGTTGAGGAGCCTCATTCTCCACCTCCACCTAGACCTCGTTAGGCTCGATAGACACTTGAGTCTGCGAGTTCTCTTGTTGGGGATCCTTCAGGTACACGGAGAACTCGATCACAACATTAGGATCTTCCACATGCATTCATTGCTATCACTTCCGATCCACATACATTTTGAGAAGCATCAGGGGTTCCTGAGTGGGACCAAACTATGGAGGAAGAGTATAGTTCCTTGATGAGGAACAACACATGGGATTTAGTCCATCTCCCTAAGGGGAGAAAGATGGTTTGATGTAAGTGGATCTATCGGACCAAGTATGCTGCGGATGGTAGTGTGGATAAGTATAAGGCTCGACTTGTTGCGAAAGGTTTCTCTCAGGTTGCAGGTGTTGACTATACTGAGACCTTTGCGCCCGTAGCCAAGATGAATTCCAATTGCTTGACACTTGCTATTGCTACAGCTCATGGTTGGGTTGTACATCAGATGGATGTGAAGGGTGCTTTTCTTCATGGTGACCTTGATGAGGAGATTTATATGGAGCAGCCGCAAGGTTTCATCCAGGATACTTCCTTGGTTTGCAAACTAAGGAAATCTCTCTATGGCCTTAAGCAGGTCCCTAGGGCTTGGTATGCCAAGATGGATTCCTTTCTTCTCTTAGCAGGGTTCACCTGGTGTCATTCTGATCCGAATGTCTATATTTTGTGACAGGATGACTCTCACTTGATCCTTGTGCTCTATGTTGATGATTTGATCATTACAAGGAGTATCGCATCCATCATTAGCAGGGTCAAATCTTCTTTGTATGACAAATTTGCTATGACTGACTTGGGTCTTTTGCACTACTTTCTCAAGATAGAGATTTCACAGTCACCTTCCAGGATTACACTATCGCAGCCCAAGTATGCTCTTGATCTACTTGCACACTTTCATATGGCTGATTGTAAGCTTGCACCGACTCCTTTTCTTTCCAGAGTCAAGCTTGAGGCTCAGTGTTCTTCTCCACCAGTTGATGCCACTTTGTATCATCAGCTTGTGGATAGTCTCATCTACTTGACCCATACATGCCCTGATATTTCATTTGTAGTTGGCATGGTTTCCCGCTTCATGCAAGAACCACATGAGCTTCATTGGAAAGCCGCCAAATGCATCCTTCATTACATCCAGGGTACACATCACTATGGGATTCACTATGCAGTAGGCACAAGACTTCTCTTGGTTGGTTACACAGACTTTGATTGGGCTGGCAATCTGTATGATCATAAGTCTACTTCCGGTTACAGTTTTCACCTTGGTTCAGGCCCCATTTGTTGGCAGAGCAAGAAGCAGCATGCTATTTCTCTTTCTTCGACTGAGGATGAGTATTGAGGCACTGTTAATGCAACAACTGAGACCATTTGGCTTCAGCAGATTCTCACAGAGTTTGGGTTCACCACTCCACGACTGACAGTTCTACTTTGCGACAATCAGAGTGCTATTGCAATCTCAAAGAACCCGGTCCAGCACCAGCGGACCAAACACATCGAGATGCATATGCACTATATCCGAGAGCTCCTTCGGGAGCAGGTCATTGATTTGCAGTATTGTCCTACAGCGGAGCAGGTTGCTGACATATTCACCAAACCTTTCACTGAGAGTAAGTTCTAGCAGTTGCGAGCTCTCTTGGGGGTGCAGGATGTGTCATTAGGGGGGTTAGCTGACTTCTCCTTCCTCTCTTATGGGAGGGACTTTTTCCTCTTTGAGGTTTTCTCCTTCTTCTTTAAGAGTCTTTTGTACTTTCATCTCTCTTTTGGGGGGGAGTTTTTTCCCACTGGGTTTTCTCCTTTTCTCCGTTTGTGAGAGATTGCATTGCATGGTTTTGCTTGCATTTGCATATTGTACATGGGTACCTATCATGGCCTAGTAGCCGGGACCCATCTTGCATTATTAACTTGAGTCTTAATTCCCCTAAGTTGCACTTAAGGGGGGGTGTTGGTGTAAATAAATATTCATTATGGATATTATTACACTTTACTTAAGTTAACTTAGGATAATGCATTTCTTCGTAGTTTGGATTTGGGACACTTAGGGAAGTGTGCACATAGGGATAGAGCTTGTAGGAGAAATTCCACCTTTTGTGGTCTTGTTTTGTTGTTACACTCCACATTCGGTGGGTCATCCACCTCTTGTGGAATATTACATTATTTCTCCTACCTACCCCTAGTACTTCTTACCTACCCTCGTTTCTCATTGAGCCACATGTCATGATTGTGTGCTCGTACATCCATATGGCCTTGCCTATATAAGAAGGCCTATATTTATTGTATTGGTGAATCCAATTGATCATTTTGCATATTGATGAGAATACAGTTTGTTCTTGTCATTCTTTTGTCTCTATTTTAATACTTTTCATTGTGCCCTTGATCTTGGCAAAATCTCACACATATGAACATTATATCTTCATTTAACCCTGGCACTTGTCTTTCGGCAAGAAAAATCATCAAGCCATAGCGCTGAATATCGTGCATTTTTTTTGAAATCGCCGCCTATTTAGTCTTTTCTTTTTGCCATGAGATTAAGTCGACGTCCAATTCCTTGGTAAGTTCATTAACATCCTTGAAAATTTGAACTAAATCGGATATATAATTAGTTCCTTGATGCACAATCGATGTGAGCCACTTAGAGAAAATCTCTGCAATCATCTTGTTTCGTTGAACCTCATCAAAGAACTTCTGATTACCAAGGGATTTTGAAGTAAAGGGAACATAGCTTTGGGACAATGGCAGTGGACTATTCTGCAGAGCATGAATGTATTGAGCCATTTGCATTAAACTTTGCTTCAACTCTGCTTTATCCTTTTCATCCTTCTGAGTGTGGGAGATAATCCTTTTCGTTGAAGTCTCTAAATGTTTCACATCAAATGCTCTAGTTCCTACCCCCAAATCAACTTGCTCAATGGTATAATCAGCCTCTGAGGTGGTGGCAACATCCTTATCAGATGTAGGTTTGGCAATGTCTGTGGTCCAATGTTTTGTGCCTTCATCAAAACCAATCATGGTCTCCATTTTTAGCCGCTTAGTCTTTGTTGCTCTTCCCAAACATTTACTCGTGACATCTTCCATTGACACCAAAATAGGCACCACATTTCTTTTCTTGGTACTTGAATCACTTAACCATTTAGGAGCCATAGTCAGATCCTTGGATTGCATGGGTGAAGGCCCTTCTGAAGGAGACAATGTAGCATTATCTATGTTAGACAAAACTTCAAGCACCTGTGAATCTTGGATAGCGACATCAGAATCGGCTAAGACCTTGTTAGCATCAGAAACAGGGGTTGTCATATTTCCCTTTACTTCCTCGATGTCCAAATCAAGAATGAGATGAGCGACAGGTGGCTGAAAATTCTTCTTGTATCTTGACCTGGTCACTCGGCCATAATTGGAATGTGCAGATTCAGAGTCAAGTTTTTCTTCTTTAATCTTAGCTTGCTTCTTTCTTGCAACAGAAACAGGGACGTCAGTTAAAACAATAGTTTTGCTTACATTCTTCCTTTTTCCACCTTTATTTCTTGAATTGGTTGCCTTTCTCGGATGAAATCTGTAGTTTCTTAGCCAACTCTCAGTTTTGCGAATTATACTGAAGGTGCGTGCTTGTACACTATCCTCCATCTTTCTGCTCCAATCTACCTCTGGAAGGGGTTCATTGAGTACCCGTCTCATGAATTCTGGATCCAGTACATCTTCATTATCAATAGTGACACCAGAGGTATCGATCTGCAATTTCATGTGAAGAATCTGTTTCAGAGTTAACTTGGACCAACTCCTTTTTCTCACTTCAAACTGATCTGGGTAGTCTTCCTAGTTATCTTCCAACTGTGGCACATGTTGATCGGGCATTATGCTTTTCACATACTGGGCAATACAACCTTTGCTGTCAAAATTGTCTCTCTTCACAAAAGTTCACAAATGAAACCTCTTAAATTCCAACTCAAGGTTCAATGCATCAGAAATTGACCTGCAACTGTAATGGCCTAAATCAATAGGAAAAATTCCACTCGTGCCAGAATCTTCACCATAATCCTTTACAACATAGGCTGACTGCTTGGAAACTTCAATCAAAACACAATAGTCTGAAACATATCTAGGTAGCCTAAAGGGTTCACCTTTAAAACCTCCAACCCTTATGTAAGTGAAGTGATTGAATTGATTAAAGAAGCTACCATAGATGTTAATTAGTTCAACCGCTTCTATTGACATTCTTCTGTGCAAATTATCTTGCAACTCAAAAGTCAACCTCCCAGCAAAAATATCATGGTAATTATCAACATGTCCTTTTTGGGTCAAATGGGGGTGATATTCATAAATTTTAATACCCTGAAGCCATTTTGCATGGAACAGTCCACGCCACTCCCTCACACAAGCTAGCATATATAACAGATATGAAGACATGTAGAAATTTGACATCCCAGGGTAATTTCTCAAACCCTCATGCAACCTCTCTGCAATAATGGTGCCTGAGCCAATGAACCAGTTTTCATCGAGAGTGACCTAAATGAAGAAATACCTCCTGTTTTCCCAATAGGAGTGTGAATTTCCCGTAATTCTGCTTAACATTATTACCAAATCCCTAATTCCAAGAATCAAATGCTCTCAGGTTAACGACCTTCGCAACCTTGAACCGCCCTTTTGAAATCTCAAAAGCCAATTCCGTGCAATAATGGTTCTGTAGTACTGCTTCTTCTTAGAATAAACCCCATAAGACTTTCCAATAGTCCAAACCTCATAGGGTTCCCGATGTGGTATACCCATGGCAACCATTACTATCTCTCTATCAATAAACAACAAAACCTCACCATTATATTTCCTAATGCATCTGTTAGCTTTATCATAGTGATTCATGCACTCTAAGACCAACTAAGGACAAGGGGAAACTGTGGGAAATGTTGCCGCTTCCAATAAAACACTTTGTGCAATGTGTTTTATTATAGAATCAACAGCTGGGTTCCTTACTCTTTCTAAGAAAACATCTAAATCTAATTGAACTAAAGTTGTATCAGCGAGCTCTGGTAAAGAACTTACAAGGGAAGAAGAGTTCATTAATTTAGGCAAAGTAGGCCTTATGCTTAACCTGTAATTTTTCCCCAATCAACCCAGACAAAGAAGAAAATAGGTAAAACAGAAACAAGCAGCTAAACAATATACCCAGATCTTTTAAGAACTGTAGCAATTAGGAAAGTTGTTGAACGTACCTTCGTCTGTCATCTGCAAAACCCCTGTCACAGTCTATTTTCCTTGTGCTCCAAAAACTCTTCTTAAAAATTATTCACAAATGACAATTTCGACAAGACAACTGCTCAATTTAAAATAGGCGAGAAAATCTTACCCATGATTACCACAAATTATCATCATTACTCTTCACTCGTGCGACATCACTCTGAAATGATCGCGATCGAGCATGCATTTAAGAACAAGTCACTTCATATCTGAAAACACGGATTTCCACGCCATACTTGCTATAAATGACAACTTTCAAATTATTAAAAAATAATATTCCGTTTTTCTACCACCATCAACCATATCTCAAAATCCGTGCCGTTACCTCATGAAAAGTCACATGATTTCCAAGAAATCAAATATCGAACTTTGAACCATGAGGGACAACCAACAATGCAAAAACACAAATATGACAAATATTGAACTTTGATTCTTGAACCAAAAGGTTCAAGTTCAAGGTTCAAGCAATGCTAAACACCGACAAAGACTAAAGAAGACTTATGAAGTCGAGCGGGAGAATAAAATTTAACACGACGCTTGTAGAACTTTGAACCTTGAACCAAAAGGTTCAAGTTCAACATAGTGAAACTAACAGAAAACAACGAAGACTGGATTACACGAAGAATTCAGAGCACACAACGCGACCAAAGGACCAGTTAGGGACATGACTCAATAAGGCGACATATAGAATGGAAATTTTTATATGTACCGCCAACACAATCAATGGCAACAATTTCTTTCCTTGTCCTCCTAATCTACTCTAATTGCTATTCTATTAGCTGACTATTCACTATTTCTAATTATTCACCCACTATTAACTATTAACCTTTTACAAATGAGGATCCAGGGCTTTATATAGAGAGCCCTTTACAAATAGACGACTCTGATTGACTTAGAACCAATGGCTAGGATTACAAGATAGAAACCCTAATTAGGGTTTGTTACAACAAACTTCCTTAGCCAATTAGAAAATTACATTTCGGGAGTGAGGACCAATAAGAAGTAGTGGTAGGTACATCGAAGTTTGTGCCATCTTCGATAAATTAGGTACATTGAATTTGGTCATACTGAGGTGGACCAATCCGAGTGGAAGAATGATGACTGGGATGCCACCTTGTCTAACACTTGTGGCTTGGTTGATCCTTTTCTCTGTCTCAATTTGATGAATGGTGTACCTCTTTTACTCCCAAGTGCTTGATGAGGCTTTCTTATCGTCAAGTCTTCCTTCTCCAATAGCATACCTTGCCTTGAAGTGCTGGCGAAGCCTTTCTTTGTCATCTTGTGGTAGAATGAGGTCTTGAGGCTAACTTGAACTCCTTGAACACCCTTGGTCTTCCAACGCTTCAAAGCACATTGAATCCTCCCTTTTTGCATGTGGATCGTCCTTGATGATGATGGACTGGAAGAGGTCATCCTTGACTCGACCTAGTCTTCTTTCATCTGCAAAACCAGCCAAAAGGTGATTAAGGATACATAATGAATTCACTCTAACATAGCATTTTCTACCTTAAATCGTCAATAAGAAGAAATCAAAATGAAATTTCGTTCAATATCCTATCCAAGGATAGGTCCTATAAGAATTTCTCTCTGGACCCTTTGGAAGGGTCAGGAGTGAAATTTGTTTTCCTAGCCAATTTAGACCTCATTTCATCATAATCTCATAACTAGCCCTTTGCCTAGCTCAAACAAGGTGAAAAATAGCCGTTTCAAAGGATTTCGCCCTGGACCCTCTAGAAGGACCAGGAGCGAAATTTGCATTTTAGGACAAAATATTCACAACTTGTGACCACAACTTTCTCAAATGCATGTCTAAGGATCCCTTTAATCTCAACCAACATCAAGCTTGATGCAAAATTGGAGAAAAATGGAGTGAAATTCAAGTTTTTCACTTGATATTTCATTTCCTTCACTCCAATATATCTTGCAAGGCGAGAATACATCACTTTTCTTCCAATCATGCCATAGGAATCAAATTTCTGGCTTCAATCAAGGGAAAAATAGGTGGTTTGAAGAATTTTGCCCTGGACCCTTTGGAAGGGTTAGGAGCGAAATTCATATTTTGCTTGTTTTCCCTCACTCAACTCCATTCCTCTCACTTTGTTCTTACTTGATTCTTACCTTTGGATCTATCTCTCAACATAACAACACTTTCTTTAGCTCAAAATGGCTAAAAAGGAGAATTTCCCTAAAAACCCATGGCCAAGGACAAGACCTATTTAGGATTTTGCCCTGGACCCTTTGGAAGGGTCAGGAGAGAAATCCTTGTCCTAGCTCAAAATCTTAGCCATTGGTGGCCACAATCCATTCCAAGGCATGCCTAGGGGTCCTTCCAACCTCAATCTACATTGATCCACACTTAGCTTGACACAAAAATGAAAGGAAAAGGTGGATTTTAGGAATTTCGCTCTGGACCCTTTAGAAGGGTCGGGAGCGAAATTCCCCTTCTTGAGCTTATGTCATCATTTTTCCACTTCAAATCACCTCAAAAGGGAAAGGACATATCAATCTATTCCTATCCAGACCATAAAAATCAAGAACTTGACTTGTTTTGAAAGGGAAATAGGTGCTCTTAAGAATTTCGCTCTGGGCCCTTTGGAATGGTCAGGAGCGAAATTCTCCTTCTAGGCCAAAATCCTTCACATTTGGTGATCACTAGAAACTCAAAGCCATGCTTAAGGACATCTCCAATCCTAATTCACCCTAACCCACACTTGGCTTGGCACAAAATTGAGAAAAAAGGGAGGTTTTGGGGAATTTCGCTCTGGACCCTTTGGAAGGGTTAGGAGCGCAATTTCAACTCTAGGCTTGACTCTTCATCTTTTCAACTCCAATCTTCTTTTCAAGGTAAAAATACACCATTCTTGGTCAAGGAACAAGGTTTGTGGCCTAAACATGGAAGCAAAAAGAGGTTTATCAAGAATTTCGCTTTGGACCCTTTGGAAGGGTCAGGAGCGAAAATCTTGTTCTAGGCAAGAACACATCAAAGTCTTTCCAACCATTCCACAAAACTCAAGAATTTGACCATCTCCAAGAAGAAAATTTGATTCTCCAAGAATTTAGCTCTGGACCCTTTGGAAGGGTCAGGAGCGAAATTCATAAATTAGGTTGATTTCACATTCCATTGCCTCAATTCACCTTCTTTCAAAGGCTCTCATCTCAAGGTCACTCCAACCATGCCTTAGAAGTCCAAAACTTGGCCATATGAAGGTTATGTGAATTTTTCTTTGGACCCTTTGGAAGGGTCCAGAGCAAAATTCCTACTTGGGCTCATTTCTCACCTTTGTCCTCCCTTTCTTGGCTTGAATATGACTTCTTAGGCCTCCTCCTACCATCATCAAGTAAAGTTTCTCTCAAAGTGGCATTTATTTCAAGGTCTAAGTGAGAAAATAAGGTCATTCAAGAATTTCGCTCTGGACCCTTTGGAAGGGTTAGGAGCGAAATTCATATTTAGGCTCAAATCTTGACTTCATTTCTCATGTTTCTTCATCCAAACAAGTGTTTTGCCTTCAATAATGCCTAGGAATGAGTTAGTTCTAAGTTTGGGTCAAAGTAGAATGTCTTATGGAGAATTTCGCTCTAGACCCTTTGGAAGGGTCAGGAGCAAAATTGAAATTTGCTTTGGACCCTTTGGAAGGGTCAGGAGTGAAATTTGACATTTTGGTCTCTCCGTTAGGATTCATGTATGGAATATAACATTTAAGTATAAGAAAGAAGAAAGATATTTTCTTATACTTTAAGTTATATTCCATATATTCTGTCAGAATGTTTGAGAGTGGTTTCGGACCTCCAGGAGTTATAATACAAAATCTAGTTTTTGGAGGATTTTTCAATTTTCCAGACTTAGTCAAATTTTAGGATCAGGATGACATTCCAGACTTCGCCAAATTTCAGGACATTTGAAGATCAGGATGATATTTCAAACTTCATCAATCACCAATTTGACCTAACTTAGACCTTCAAAGAGGATATTCACTCACCAAGCTTCATTGACCTCCTGAAACCCAAACAAGACACTATTAACAACAAGAGCAAAAATAGGCCTAAGGGAGACTTTCAAAGAAACCCTAACCTGGAGCACCTGCTGACTCACCTTGGCTCAAGCAAAGCTTGCTATCTTAGTGACCCCTCTGGCAACACTCAGAATGCAAAGGCTAATAGACAAAACCCTAAAAGACCTAGAAACAAACCCCAGAAAGAAAAAAGTTAGGGTTCCCCATTTGCAATGGGACAATGTGTGAATACGTCACAACAGTTCCCCAGACCATTTCACTAAAAATCATGTTTTTCGCAAAACCCCTTCCATATAACTTGAAATTCCTAGTAGCCAATCTGCAGGCACACAGAATCTTACCCATACTAGACTAGACAAGATTGGGGTTGAATTAGATGAGCAGGTAGACACCAACGTTGATGTTGTTATCAACAATATGATGCAATATCTTGAGCAAACTTTGAGAAGGTGGAATATATCTAATATATTTAGCTATCCCTGTTGTGCAATCACCTTACTGGCTATAATTGAAAGCTCTTACAAAACCTATAATCATTCAACAAGACAAGAATGGAAGTGTCAACAATGGGAAGCTTTTCCTGATTGAGGACATAAGAACATGCGTAAATACTTAGGTGAAATCACAAAGAGTCTGAATTCTACCATTCCTGCAGTTGGAGTTGTGGTTAATAATTAATCTCACTCTACTGCCACAATTGGGACATGAGGGGATTGGCTTCTCTATTAGTATTATTGGGATGCTGATGAGAACCCCACTGAAGACAAAGGCCCATAAGAAGTGAACCTCAAAAAATTTGTTATTAGAAATTATAATTTAGTGTAGAACTCAGCTTTTGTTTTGGGTTTGATGTGAAGTCTCTCTCTCTCTATATAAGATATCAATATTCTAAAACTTCTTAGTTCTATCCAACTTTAGCACTTTAACACTTTAGATATAATTTCAAGAAGAAGATTGATTGAGACAGAGTGAGTGCTTTGACATTGATTTTGTATGAAATATTTGATAGAATGATGGGCTGCTAGGTCAGAATAAACTCTTGACTCTTAATTGTCAACCTCAGGTATAAATTTTTATTGTTTTTCTTGATAATTTTGTCAGGTCTGATCGTGCAATGCTTCATGATAAACTATAAGCAGTTGAGAGACCATAAACTGTTGTCTGGCTTCATAGAACTTACTTAAAGAGGACTATAACACATTATTGTTTAAGTAGGTTAACTTTAGAAGGGATAACCTCTAAGCATTGTTTTGAGTTTTTCCTTGTGCATATTAATATGACTGAAAGCCATTAACCATATTGTGGCAATTTTTTATATCCTTAATGTGCTCATTCTAGATAACATTGTGGTTGTATGGTAGGGGATGGAATGGACCTAAGCCATGGGGATGTGTATGCTCTTCATCAATATCAATTTTTAGAAAGCTATGACCATTGAGAATGTGTCACCCCTTATTTTGTAACTGGGGTGACACCTTCAATCTTTCTATTTTGGGACAATAGGAGGTTTTTTAAGATTTCGAGGTCTATGCTTCTCAAACTTTGACATGTAGTGAGTCTTGCATACGTGGGTTCAACATGTATGGGCTTCTTAAACATATATCATCTTTTCATTCATTATCATGGTCACAGTCATCCTCATGGAACACCATTTTATGAGAGAGCATATGACAAATTGTGGTTCATATATTCAATTTAATATTGGTGAGATTTCTTATTACACAATATTCATCAACTTCATTGCCCAACTAAAAAGGCACTTGCTTGGCATTCTACATAACCGAGTGTCATCCCATTAACATGATAATGAATTGTTAAATTTCCTAGTAATCTTATTGTCGTGTTAAGATGATAATAAATCGTTAAATATTCTAGTGGTCTTGTTGTTAAATGCATCATATTGTCTCAGTGCCTTGGGTGGTCTTCAACACTTAAACCAAGGAACTTAGCAAACCAACATGAACCAAAACGTTACTAAAAAAAATTTAGCTACCTTATTTATCTTAAGGGTTATTTTGCAACAAATAAGCAAATAGATTTTGCTAAAACATCTAGATATGGGAAATTCTCTTACAAAAATTGTGGAGATGCTCTCCCATGGTTTAGAAAAAATGGCCAAATGCTAATATATAGTTTGACTTCCTAAAATAGGCATGCTTGTATCACATAATATTCATCTTCTATAGAACTTGGAAATATTGGTTTGCATATAAGACAAATGAATGTGCCTTCAAAAATTTGCAACTATTTTTGTTTCTCCAAACTGACATGTAATCATTAGCTTTATAGAGGTGTGCAATTTATTCTTTGCTTATCTCTGAAGGGATCTATGCACAAAAAATAAATTAGCCATATAGTTATAAGGAAATAAAAACAAAGACAATATATTATAACATAATGACTAATGTGGTGAAATCTTTTTTAAGATAAAAATCCCACACTTCAAAGCAACCTAATGTATTAGACATTAATCAAAGCCTACAATATATTGTAGGATTTAAGCCTTAATATGAGTATCAACACAATCAAAGATCTTGAGAAATTCAAGTAGCATACTAGCACCTATAAACTTTACTATCAAAACTTCAATCTCAACCACACAATAAATAAAATTAATAGTAGATGAAGCCATTAAAGCTAATAAAAAATGTGATACCCAGATCTTTAGTTGGAAATTAAATACCCAAATCTCAAGAGGAGTCCATAAGCTAAAAATAATGTGTTCCCTCTACCTTACATGAGATTATAATAATCCACTCACCAACTTGTGCATTCCATTCAAAGATTTTTTATGATTTATCAAAGCATGTGGCATAAGTTGGTCAACAAATAATACCTCCCCTTATAGCTTTTTGATGTCATTTTTTATATTTTCAATGTTTTGGGCCTAACTTTTTAAATGAATAACTCATACATTGGAATATTGTTGGGGCCCTTTTTTTTAATAGAAAATTATAGAGTTTGAAGAGATTGACATATTGGGCATCCCTATAAGCAATGCTAAACAACTTGAAATATTTATTTTAATTAAAAGCAAACTATACAACCCAAATCCGAGTTATTCTATTTCATAGCCTAAAAATTGCACTATTTGTAATCTTAGCATTAGGGAAAAAGTTGGAGACAACTTTTCTAATAGTCTCCCACTTGTTGAACAAATTGCAAGAGCAAAGAGAGTTCCAACACTAAACTAATTGCTATAGGTTAAGAGGCTTGTAGAATTATATTACCACTTGAACTTTTCTATGCTCATTGGTTTCATCAATGCATTTTCAACATTCTACAAAGTGTCAAGTTTCTCTCGAATCAACATCCCATCCTCTACCATGTCATAAATAAAATGGTATTGGATATCAATATGCTTTGTCATCACATGAAAGATCAAACTATCTGTCAAATATATGGCACTCTGAATGTCATATATAATTGTAATAGCTCGTGTAGTCAATCTCACAATTGAACACAAATGTTTAACTTAGATGACTTCCTTACAAGCATGAGTAGTTTCCTTGTACTTTATTTCTATAGTGGACAAAACAAGCATAGTTTATCACTTTCTCATCCTATTGATAGCACTACCACACATAGTGAAAACATATCCACTAGTGGATCCCATATTATCAACATCCTCAACCTTGTTTAAATCCTAAAATCCATGAATAGTCACTATATGCTAGCCCTTTGTAGAAATGCTATGATAACAAATGGAGAACTTGAAAGTATCTCACATATATTTGAAGATTCTCTTTATTGCATCTCAATTTTCTTATTTAGGATTAGCCATGAAATGACCAAGGAGTCTTTCTTGGGCAATGTCTTGTTTTCTACAAACCATAACATGTATTAGGATCCCAATAGCACTAGCATAAGATGCTCTATCCATATCCTCCATCTCACTAGATACTCTAGCCATATCCTAGAAGAAGTTGGACATTGCTCTATAGATAACTTTGTCCCCATCGAATAGGAACACACAATTGTCTACAAATTGTCATGTTCAATCTCTCAAACACTAAGTTCACATACTTGTAGTCTAATCAAAGTTTTTTGTTAGCTCTATCTCTTATAATCTCCATCCGCAAGATGAATTTGTCAATCCTTAAATCTTTCATCTCAAACTATGTTGATAATTGAGAGTTCAATTCATAAATTATGTTTTTACTTTTACTAAAAAATATATCATCAACATATAATGCAATAAGTAAACAATCATTGCTCATTTTATAATAGATGTAATGATCTAGTTTTGATACAGAAATTCTCAATGTCAACACAAAGGAATCAAAACTTTGGTATCACATTTTTGGTGAGTGCTTAAAACCATACAAACATTTTAACTTACAAACCAATTTTTTTTACCTTTTTTGATGTAATGCTTTGACTATGTCATGTAAATTATTTCCTCAATCTTCACACTCATATGCTCAATTTTAGGATCAAAAGCTACCATATTAGATAATAAGAACTGAATGGATGTTAGATTAAAATTTAGAAAGAAAATATCACCCTAATCAATTCCCTCAACTTAGGAATATCCTTTCATAATTAGTCTAGCCTTATAATCCCACATTTCTTTAAGAATGAATCTTTGTTTTGAACACTCATTTGCATTCAACATAATAAGTCTCGTGTCATTTTTTTTTAATGTAGCCATCTCTTCTTTTATAACAACTCTAAAAAAATTAGAATCATCCATATTCAATGCCTCATTCGCTGCTCTAGGATTATCCTTGTTAGTAATCAAAGGCAAATTATTCTTTCAATCAAGAGGATTATACCTATTTGGTTATTATTTATTTTGAATGGACACCTCAAGAGTTGAGGTGGATGTTCTACCTCCTCTTCGGAACGATCTGAACTGTTTGAGCTCTCCTCCTTTGAGTCCTTCATGGGTTTTTGGTTCAACCATTTCAATGTTTGGAGGCACTTGAACCACATCTTTTTCATCCTTCTTTGGTTGTAATATTGTGGAAGAATATTTAGTTTATTTAAAGATATCACTTTACTAACATACATACATACACACATACAACCATGAAATCTCAAAGCTTGTACCCTTTCACACTAACTCTATAGTCAATAAGAATACATTTTAAATTATTTTTCTCCAATGTAGACCACTTTTGTAGGCACATGAGTGTATGCCAACCAATATATGTTCATTTATTTCTAGAACATCATTCTATTGATAGAAAAAGTTGTCTAATGTCTTTCTATGTCACAATCCTTACATAATCTGTTGAAATTTGTTGAATAAAACTCATTACCATTATTAGCTCACAAAATCTTAATATTCTTACCACTTTGATTCTCTACAAAACCCATAAATTGTTTAAAACAACAAAATAATTCAAATTTTCTAAGGAAATGTACCAATGTCCTATTTGCATCAACAAAAGATATATAATATATAGATTTAAAAATTGAAGGAACATTAACATGATTGAATACATCATAATGGATTAAGTCCAACACTCTAGAATATTTTTAAGAACTATAGTCAATTAAATGTGATTCTATTTTTCATATACAAAATACTCACAAAATTCAAATTCAAGATTACAAACATTTAATAACTCAATGAAGTTGCAATGGTGGCTAGATTGGAGAAGATGCACAATGACAAGAACTCTGTGGATCTGGAGATGGATGTTGGGGTCTCTAGCTCCAAGGATATCCCTTGCTCTACGAGGAGGACAAAACAAAGCACCAAGGTTGTGGAGGTACCTATGCCTCAGGATATTCTTGACCTCAAGGAAGCTGCAAAGACCATGATGATGCTAGAGAAAGAGGCTACTGGTGGTCTCAATATTCTCATGTAACTAGTCATCTTTTTTGTTGCTGTGTTCGTCAACACCTCACTGGTTTTTTGCTGTTCTTTCCTCTGGCTGCTATGCCTCTGTTGTCCTTCTCTCTTACATCCTGTTATGTTTCTTTGTTGTTAATCTTGGTCCAGTTGCTTTAATGATCTATCTTTGAATTATGATGTAAGGGGTTTCAGGTCCCCTCAAAACCTGTTTTTGCTTAATCAAAAAATCAATGAAGTTTTTATTTTTCAATTCCCTTAGGTCCTTCTCAGCTGCATGGTCCAACCTCTATGCCATAACATTGTTTTCTTAGTTAATAGCTTAGTCTCCTAGGCACACACACCCTTAGGTGCCTAGAAAGCACAACCATCAATAGTGAATGGAACACTTTTCTTGTTGTTGGTTTCAATAGTGAAGGTGTATATTTTATAGTTCTTTTCACTATAGAAACATAAGAGCTATTGTGTTGAACCATGCATGCATCTAGTTAAAATAGAGTGTTTATGTGGACACCCTTAGTAAGGACCATAGCCCCTCTCACCAACTTGCATTCCCCCCTTGAGAAAATAACATACACACCCAAATGATTTTAAGTTTAATTATAGAAAGTAGATTCTATGCCAAAGTAGGGATATGCAATACACCATTGATTATTTCACTCATTCATAAGGGAATTGAATTAGAACCCTTCCATGACCCAAAATTTTAAAATAAGAGCCATTTTTAAGGTACACCTTCCCATTTTCATATTTTGAGAATCAACCTTGATGTGAGGTCATGTGGAAAAGAGCACCAAATTCTATTAACCATGCACCATCCAATGCATATGTAGCCAAGGCCATGACAAAGGAATCACCACCATCTTGGAAGCAAGTTTTAAACTCATCGTTATAATCACTTTTTTATTTATTCTTACAACCTCTTCTAAAATGATCAAGCTTATTGCAATTCCAACATTTGGCTTTGATTTTATTAGGGGATTTGGATGTTCCACAAGATTTAGATTTAGTCTTTTCCCTTTTTGTTTTTTCTTCATGAAATAGATAGGGACTCCTAAGTACGTACATATTTTTTTCTTTTTATCTCTATAGAAAATAATAATTGCACCACCTCATTCATTTTTAACTTGATGCTAGTGCCCTCAATAGCCATAACAAGGAGGTCTCATTAATCTAAAAAAAGACATAGCAAAGTCATACACTAATTCTACTCATCCATCTTCATTCCAATTGAGTGCAACCAGGTCATGATCATATTTCAAGGGTTTAAATGTTTAGCCATAGAACCACCATCCTCCATTTTGAGGGTACACAAGTTCTTTCTCAAGAAAACCTTGTTTGTCATAGATTTAGTATGATAAATCTCATCTAGCTTTTTCCAAATGTTAACTATGGTAATCTCTTCATGCACATTCAACAACACTAAATTGACTAGATGGAGTCTAATAAGATCCTTCACTTTTAAATCTAAAATGCCCTATTCTCTCCTTATTTCTTTTTGATAGGTTTAGATTCAAATATTGCAACCTATATGTTTCTATCCATGAGCTTATTCTCCATCTTGAGCTTCCAATGCTCAAAGTTTGTGATTGAGAACTTCTTAGTCTCTATTCTTGATGTGCTTTCTATTTTTTGTACAACAAAATATTTTTTGCACAAGGTCCCAATGAAACCAATATTAGTAAAAACCTTTATACCTAATAACCAAAATCTAAGGTGATCAAGCATTTATACAAAATGAAAGGAAGCAAATGTATGCAATAAATTTTATACACTAATCTATGAGACAAAATACGTGTAAAAATTAAACTAACTTCACAGTTACAAGGAAATAAACACAAAAAACAATATAACATAACACAATAACTTACAAGGGAAAACCCTTTTAGGAAAATAATCCTACACTTGAAATAAACTCATTGTCTTATTCAAGAATTAAATGTTACAATACAATTGTAGAGTGTAAACCTTTATAGGAGTACCATCAGTCATAAATGTAGAGTGTTTTTTGCAACATAATGACACCTAAAAAAACACTATCTCAAGCATCTAATGCATGAAAAAAACAATGCATGGAACCATCAAATGATAACTACAAAAGCATGAACTAAAAACACCTAAATAGTGATATCAAAATTCTTAGTTAGAAATTCAACACCCAAATTCCAAGATTAGTCCATATGCTAAAAATAATATGTTCTTTCCCCCTACCATAAGCTTGAGATAGTCTACTCACTAACTTGGACAATTCATTTAGTTTGTATATCTCCATTCAAAGATGTTGTATGATGTGTCATAATGCATGTCATAAGTTGGTCAACAAATGTAACTCCTATTATAGCTCTCTTATGTGTCACATATTTTTATTTTCAATATGGGAGGTCCAACTTCAAAAGACCACAACTTTTGAAAAATATGTTTCCGCCTACCATAAGCTTGTCATAATCTACTCGCTAACTTGGACATTTGATTTAGCTTCAATATATTCTTTAAAAGATGTCTTATGATGTGTCATATTGCATGTCATAAGCTAGTCAACAAATGTAACTCCTCTTATAGCTCTATTATGTGTCATATATTTTTATTTTCAATACGGGAGGTCCAACTTCCACGAGGCACAACTTTTGAAAAACTCATCTAGGGCCCCTTTTAAAAAAATATAGAGATAAAAGAGACCTACATATTGGATATCCATGGAAGTGATATCAAACAACTCCAAATGCTTATTTTGGCAAAAAATAAACTTTATAGGCTAGAAATTGAGTTTTTCTTTTATAGCCTAAAAAACATATTATTTGTAATCTTTGGATTAGGATAAATTTTGAGACATCTTTCCTAAGAAGGTTGATTCTCTCATCTTTAGGTGAATACAATTTATCTAACTGATAGATCATTCCATCTTGGAGATAGTCTTCTCAAGGTTCATACCTCATTGTTTTTTAATGCTTAAAAAAATAAAATGCATCTTTCAAAATATGCATCAATGCCCATAATCATCTTGCATAAAATTAAAGGTGGTATACATGTCATAGTTGCAAGCTTTCTAATCACAACCTTCTTATATTTAATCACTGGATAATTTTTTTTTCAAGAAACTATCCACATTCAATCTCTACTTTATTGCAACTTAGATTGGACTTGCAAATATTGAAGACATTAATGATCCATGTTCATCATAGTTTACTTTCACATTAAATAGTGCTTCCATTTCTTAACCACATAAACAAAAGCATTCAATAACCCTAAACTAAACCATGAAAAAAATCAAGATAATGGTAAACATGCTTACATCTTTGAAGTAAGATAGCACCCATTCCATAACCACTTGCATGAATTGTTAACTCAAAAGTTTTCTATAAATTAGGTATAAAAACTAGTGTTTTCTTATTCCTTTCATAAATTCAATTGTTTTTTTTTTTTACTCCAATAAAATGACTTACTACTTACTATAACAACATGCAAAAGTATGCCTTGCTTAAACATGGTGCACTTGTCAACACTCATATATCTTCTGCTTACCCCTAAAACATGAATACTAAACACCCATGTGCATGTGTTGTGTGCAATATTGAAGGTGTTAGGGTAAAAACATAAACTTGTGGCATACTTTCAGTCAACTAAATAGTTTCTATTAAAACATTTATGGATAGGATTTCAGTCGAAACTGTGTGGGTCTATATGTGATCCACAAGGTTTCCACTGAAACAGTTTCAATTGAAACCAATTTTTTTTTTCCTTAGTAAAATGTGGGTCAACACAAGATTTTCTTTTATAGTTTTAGTTGAAAGGGTTTTAGTCAAAACAGTTTTGCCCAAGCTATCTATGTGGTTGCTTAGTTGGCAGCCACCTCATCATTTTTCAGTTTTTTGAAACTTTCCACTTGAGCTGAATAAATTTCTTCAGTCAAAATGAATTTAAAAATAAAGATAAAAATACCCTTTTGTGGAGCTCAAAGTCTACAATCCAAAAATACATATTTTTTATATTTTGATTACTTTTAATATGCTTTTTAAATATTACAAGTAGGATGTTATAATAAAAGATGAGGTTGATTAGAAAATTTTAAAAAATATTAAAACATATTAAAAAACTTTAAAAAGTACATGGTTCGTTAGAGGTGAGAATCCTCTCCAAAAGGATGTAATTTTTTTTTTTATGATAAAAAAATTAGGCAAAAATTGATGTTAAATGAAAACTATGAAATTCAGGTAAGTTTGACTTTAAAACATTACTACAAGAAAAATAAATCATTTTTTTCATGCACTAGATATTGAAATTATCTATTTGAAAAAAAAACAAGGAAAATAACTTTGTTTGATCTTTCTTTTGTGATATTAGCTAAACCTTGGCTTTTTTGAAATCTTCAGCAATTTAAATTTTGCTCTTGAATTTATAAAAAGAACACATCAATCACTTTTTAATTTTTTTAAAAACTTACAAGCATAAACTCCATCATTTGTGCTTCTCATTAGTTTACATCATTTTCAAAATCAAAGTATAAAGGCCAATTTTATGCAATCAAAGTTGACAAATTTTGGTTGTATTTGTTGATTTCTTATTAGAAGTGTGACACAAGTTTGTACCTTTATCCATTAGTTTGTTAGTTGATTCCTTATTAGAAGTCTGACACAAGTTTTAATTTTATCCATTAGTTTGGGTCCTACTCCTCCCTTGGTTGTGGCCTCTATTTTTGTCATTTGAGTCTCTTACACTTGGTGAAAACTCTACTTCAATTTTTTTCTCATGTTAAATGTTAAGTTTCTAGCAATGATATAAGAGTTGGGACTGGTAATGATGTTAGGTCCTTTCTTGTTGTAAGGACTACTTTCCTAGTTGTGGTATTAAATTTTCTACTTTGGGGTCTGATCGCCAATCCTATATGACCATTGCAAGTACTAGGAATGCACACCCTCTATGGGAAAAATTATGGCCCCTCCCTTATGCACAATATTCCCTTATGGTGGTTTGTAGAAAATATGTGCTTGAAAATGAATATGTATATCTGCATAGGATCCTAGTTTGTAGTTTTAACAAATTTTGGCCTTCCCTTCTTGATTTACATAATCAGGTCTTGGATTCTTAGAAGCTTATCATTGAGGACAATATTGAACTCTTTTGTTGTGCTAGAATTTTCTCCATTGTGTCCTTTGCTTGTTTAGAGGACATGGATTTGGTGATTGATGATAGGTTATGTATGCGGGGAGTGAACTCTCTCTTGGTTAATCCTTGGACTATCTCCTTCAACCCCCTTTATGAACCTCTTAATGTTAGATCTATGTTGGTTCAAATTTTGAATCCTCCTCTTTGGGAAGATTCCTACTATTAGGCCATTGGTAATGCTATCTGTCATTTCTTGAAGATTGACTATAGTTATTTTTACATGAGCCATTCTATGTTTGTTTGTATTCTAGTGAACACCAATATCTTCAAGCCTCTTCACACACACACACACACACACACACACACACACACACACACACACACACACACACACACACACACACACACACACACACACACACACACACACACATATTTGGCATTGAGGAAAAGGCATCGGGATCAAATGTTTGAATACGAGGTCCACACATTTACATGTAGACAATGCTTTACCATTGGCCACCTAGCTTCTAATTGTCTACTCTCCTGACACAAGGGTGTGACGATATGGTGGATGAATTCCTATTGAGATCACTTGAATATTCATGCTTATGACTCTCTAGTTTATGCTTCCTCTTAAGATGATGATTCTTCTTAGGATGTTGAATCTTATGTGATTAGTGTGACTCTAGCATGTCCTACTCTTCTTGATTAATTGATTCTTATTGGTGAATTCTACCCATCTTTTTCTCTAGTTGCTCTGTTTGCTATTCCATTAGCATTAGGTAAGTTTCAACCTACTCTTGAGGCAGTCATTCAACATTTGGCTACTCTAGCTTGACATTCCTTTTCTCCTACTGTGCATATGGATGGGTCCTCTGTGAGGGATTAGCTCTTTCTTTTCCTAGATGCGAGGACATGGAATAAAATATTTTTTGGATAATCATGCAAAGGAAGAAGAAAAGTCTTCCTAAATTGTATCTCAATCTCATTCTAGAGTGAAGGGTGTGAGATTGAATATGGTTTGGTCTAGCATTGTACAAGCTAGATCATTGGGTACTTTTCTTTTCATACATTTTGATTATAGTTGTGTTGGTTTTTACTTGGAAACTTGTGTTAGGCCCAATACGGAAATCTAATGTACTGAGAGGGGAGGGGTGAATCAGTACTACCAAACTTTTCTTCAACAATAACTTTACTGTTAAGCATAAACTGAATAGTGCAGTAACATAATATAATGCTAAACCAAAAAAATAACAATCATACATGATTCACTCCAAAACACTTATATTTTGGTTACACAGAAACTCTTGGTTAGAGAGAAAAATTGCGGTGGGGATGACACCCACAACTTCACTACTGCAATAATAAAGGGTGCTCGATTAGAGCTACATATTTAGCTATTTCTGATAGCTTACCCTGTTAGAAGTATCAAGATCTGTTAGATCTACCTTGCAAAAGGATTTTACAACACTTAATCTAAATGTTGCACCTGGTTAGAGGCTTTACAATTTTATAGACTTAGTTAGAGTCTTTTACCCTGTTAAAGGTTTCTCTTATAGTTTCAAAATATTACAATAAAATCATTTACAAATATCTACAACTTTACATCTGAAATGTTATTGCAGATTCTATGTGCTCAAATAAGATTACCTTGCTTATAGCATACCTCGGTAACCCATATAGTAACTCGATAAACCCTCCTATTTACTTTGTTCTTTGACTGTTCTCTAAAAACCTTCTCGGTGACCTCTGTGTCTCTGTAACAGTCATAACACTTAGTGCTTTCACATGTCTTGCTTCATATATTTTTATATCTTTGTCACAACCCTCCTTTATCACTCTTTGGATTTGATACAATTTTATTTTATAATTTTTGGTTAAACTATTTAAAATGATTGAATAAATGTTATAAAGGAATAAAATAGACACACACACACACACACACACACACTTGGAGAATATAATTCAAAAAATATTATTTTTATTTTATTTATTTCCACTCCCAATTATGGCACATGTTGTAGGAGGAATTGGAAGCTTCTAGAGGAATCTCCACCACCTTGCATGTAACTCCCCCACTAAGTTTTTAATCAATTTGCATGAGTCCAATATTGGAAAAGAATCTCTTTTTTTAATTAAATTCTCTAGATAGTGGAATTGAGGGATTTTTCTTATAAAATTATATGCAAGTTCAAAGAAGGGAGTTGATTATGTTTTGAAGAAAATTTCCCAAGTTTTTAGTAGTAGGATCTTCTTGGTAGTCTCATTTTTGTTGCAAGATTTGTTAAGTTATTGTTTGAAAGATTTCTCTCAAGTGGCGAGGAAGGATCTAAGGAGGATAGCTAGAAGGTTGGATTCAACATCGAACTTCGATAAGCCAGGTTCTCCTCTTGTTATTTCACATTCCCATATGAGAAAATGGTATTATCCAAAATATAGCTTCTAGATCTTCCTTTATAAAATTTTCTTTTGTGATAATATTGAAAAGATAACTTATTTATTTGTTTAATTGTTTTTTTTTTAGAAAAGAAATATCAGATCTTGCTTGCATGTGAAAGATAGCTATTATTTGTTTAAATTTCTTAGAAAATATCAGATCTTGCTGGATTGAAAATTTAAATGTAATTCTTTTTTTTTTTTTTTTTTTACTTCCCTTCGAACAGAAAATGCTAGATAATAAGATATAAATCTCTCTGTGCAAAAAGAGTATAAATCTCTCCTTGTGTTATGCATTCTTGTGAATAAATCTTTATTCTCATTGTTTACATTTATATTATTATTTTTATTTCATATATCTGGTTATATAAATCTCTCTGTGCAAAAAGAGTATAAATCTCTCCCTGTGATATGCATTCTTGTGAATAAATCTTTATTCTCATTGTTTACATTAATATTATTATTTTTATTTCATATATCTGGTTATATAAATCTCTCTGTGCAAAAAGAGTATAAATCTCTCCCTGTGTTATGCATTCTTGTGAATAAATCTTTATTCTCATTGTTTACATTTATATATATATTTTTATTTCATATATCTGGTTATATAAATCTCTCTGTGCAAAAAGAGTATAAATCTCTCCCTATGATATGCATTCTTGTGAATAAATCTTTATTCTCATTGTTTACATTAATATTATTTTTATTTCATATATCTGGTTATATAAATCTCTCTGTGCAAAAGGAGTATAATTCTCTCTGTGAATATTAAATTCCTGATTATGCGAAATCAATTCAAAGTATTTTTCCTACCTCTGTGATTTCTAATTATCTGTTTATTGCTGAAGCAAATCTCTCTCTCTCTCTCTATTTTTATTCCCCATGCAGTCAATTTCTTATTTTTTGTTTATTGCTGAAGCAAATCTCTCTCTATTTTTATTTCCTATGAAATCAATTCCTAATTATCTGTTTATTGCTGAAGTAAATCTCTCTCTCTATTTTTATTCCCTGTGAAATCAATTTCTAATTTTCAGTTTATTGCTGAAGCAAATCTCTCTCTATTTTTATTTCCTGTGAAATCAATTCCTAATTATCTGTTTATTGCTGAAGCAAATCTCTCTCTATTTTTATTTCCTATGAAATCAATTTCTAATTATTATTTGCTGAAGCAAATCTCCCTATTTTAATTTCCTATGAAGTCAATTTAAAACAATTACTTACCTCTCCGATAACTTGATTATCTATTTTATTCATGTTCTTATTTTCACAAATAAACATTCTTATATATATATATATATATTAAATTTGCAATTTGGAATTGTTAATAATTACTTTAGTTTAAATTTAAGTTTAATTGTTAATAATTGCAATTTAAGAAATGTTAATTCTCTTCTTAGTATAAATTTTAAGTTATTGAATATAACTTAGAAAAATTTATAAATATTGGGGATTATTATGTAGTAAATTCATAATTAATTTATCTTTGGTAAATTTTATTATATTATATTCTTTAATTAGAGTTATTCAATCCATTTAAGATCCATTGGGGCACTTAGTTGGTCTTTGGAAATTAATTCACATTAATATGATTTGAATTGAATGTCTAAATTAATTGCTATTTTTGGATTGTTTAATCATGCACGTTACACTATTCTTATATCACGCAAATTACTTATAGACTAATTACATTTATTGACGTTATCATCCCCATGCAAGTACACATGTAATTATTAAAATGCAAGTTTTCATGATGGTCATTGTTATGCAAGTTATATTTCAAATTATGGTTTTTATTCTACGTAATTCATCAAGTAGTTATTTCAATCAATTAAAATTAAGCATGTTCAATTAGTAATTGTTTCAAGTATGATGTTTTCTTAGCTCGTAGTTAGAAAACTAAACAAAGGAAGTTGGAAAACCAAAACCTAGTAGCGTTCGGTATATACGGTGCCTCTGGGTCACGCTTACGGGTAATGCCGTCGTGTTGAACTATTGCACTTAACGCCTAATAAAGATACATCAACGACGTCTGTGGCATCGTACTCATAAATCATCGGGGAGTAATAAGAGACACTTGGAAGTTAAAATCCAAGGGGCGGGTAATTCCCCTTGGATCGATAATTTAATAAGATAAATTTAAAAATGATCTTTCATCCATTGAGTTAAACCATAGTAAACCCCTTTTAGGGTTGGTTAAGTAAAATGCTTTTATGAAATTGAATTTTAATCTTGAAGAGATATTGGTGATTGACAATTTGGTCAAGGGTGATGCTTATGATAAGAATTAGGATTTAGTTGTTTTAGGCCACAAGCAATAGGCCATCTTGAGCCTTTGCTTAAGTGCTACCACTGTGGGTAGCAACTGTAGAGAAATTGTCTAGGACATTGACCCTAGAAAGGGTTGTGTACCCACTAATCAGTTTACATCAAACCATAGAGTAGAAAATAGAACTACATACTTTACGCCTTGATCCCGTGCCGAAGCGGGTATGTAGGAATTCTTGGGACGGAGTTGTCCCTCATACTCAGGCATTCGTGGGTGGGGTCTAGGCTTGGTAAAAGAAAGATTGAGTAAGAATCCTATTTTGAAGGATAAGATAATTAAAATTGGAAAAAGGTAATTCAATGCATACTTAGAAGGAATCCTATATGGATTCACTTGACTTCCCGAGACTTTAAGCCAAATTTTGAGGTGGAATTCAAGCTTGTATTATGTTATTCAATTACTCCTAAGGACGACGACCTCGATGCACTTTTGTTAGAAGAGTGTAGTACTTAGTGAGTGGCTCAGGACCTGAATGGTTCCAATGAGTCTAAGACTCTAGCCAAAGGACCTCCTATCCTGATTGGATAGATGCCTACCCCGCATGGGTAGATGCCTATCCCGATTTGGATAGATGCCTACCCCGTATGGGTAGATGCCTATTATGTATTAGATAGATGAAATCTTATGTCCCGTATGGACAAGTGCCTAACCCGTATGGTTAGATGCTCATCCCGGATGGATGAATGCCTAATCCAAATGGATGGATGCCCAGAGTATGCGATTGAATCAAACACAAATGATTAAATTAAAAAAAAAAAAAAAAATGGTCAAATTTTGTTGGGTTAAACATGGTGGGTTATTACAATCTTCCTTTCTATCATACTACATGTGTGTATTTTCGACCTCAATCCATGTTGTATAAATAGATCTCTTATGTCGATGATCCATTCATTGCTTCGATCTTACAAACATGTTTTATCGAATGAATAACCATGTAAAATATTTCATTGGTTAGATGACCTCGAAATCATACACAATCTTTAAGTGCAATTACTAATGTGATAACGGTTCTGTGTTCCTTGATCTTGTAACACGTTTCCATATGTATGTCTAGAATCAATGAATCTGGTAACATATTTCACTCGATGTATATCAACTTGGTGTGTCATCTTTGCTGCTCGGTAAACATGGAATGATACTCGGTAGACAACTTGGTGCATGCTGGGCTCTGTGACTACTTTCTTCTATAACCGAGTGCTCTGTGCATACCGATTGAATATTTCGGTAGAGGTAACCAACTAGAGTATATAGAATGACTTTGGATATAAAACTTGATGCTCTGCAAAATGGACAAGGTTAGTCTAAGATAAATAACACACACACAAGAAACCGTTAGTGTTAATCAATCAAAAACTAATCTAAATAGGCATATCAAAAGAGATACTAAAAACATGAAAGCATATTTAACTAAAGAAGCAAATATGATGAGGCATCTCCAAATACCTCCTAACATGCTCTTAGCTTCTTCTCCTTTGTTCCTCTCCTCTCCAAGTTCCAAAATAGTGTAGCTCTCAGCAGCTTTTTGCACTATGGATGCTTATGGAGGATTGAGATTTGAGTATTTTGCTTCAAATGGGAAATGAAATACTAAAATACTAGATGCTATTAAAATGATTGATTTTAACCAAAATAACAAGATTTTAGTTTGCTATGCTAAATGCTCTCTAAAATGCCTATAGGTTAAATGCATACAAGTTTTTAGCATCTGGATCATGAAGAAATGGACTCTATTTATAGGAAAAATGGAGCAATGGATGGTTGAGATTGAGTAATCTCAACAAGGGTCAGGATTGAATGATTTCAAATCCATGTGAGGGCTTTCAACCCAATCCCAGGATGACAAGTGTCAATGTGAGATAGGTTGAGAGGAGAGGGAATAAGCATTAAATGCTTGACATGACTTTGGGAGTTAAAGTCAAGGTTAATTGAATGAATAAACTCTTTATTCAAAGAATAAAACTTTTATCCAATGGATAAATTCTTGTGCAAAGGCAAGAAGGATAAATATGGTCAAAGCAATAAATGCTTGGGGGGACAAGTTTGAAATAACCATAAATGGTTATGTAAGTGCCATAAATGGTCATGTAAGAGCCAGTAGTGGTTTTTGAAGACTTTGGGGGTTAATTTGTTGAACACTCAAAGCATTAAATGTTTTTCAAAGACTTTTGAAGTCTTTGAGAAGTGACTCCATTTTGCTTAGGAATGTGACAATAATTAGGGGATGGATTAGGCTAATTACGAAGGGGTTAGAAGAATCTAGAAGGCGATTAGATTTGCAAGTGGGTTTGGTGGGTGACGGAAAATAGGATTTTCAATTAAAATAAATTAAGTTATTTCAATAAATGTGTGCAAGTTGCATTTTTAGGAAAATGCAAGTGGGGGGGATAATGATTTAAATAAATATTTTTATTTAATTTATTTAAAAGAGGAAAAGGGGGATTTAATTAAATAAATAAATTTTATTCATTTAATTGATTGTGAATTTGGTTTAATGAATTAATTAAAATAAATTGAATAATTTATTTAATTAATAGGAGAATGTTTGGAGATGAATTAATTAAATATTTATTTAATTAACTGATGGCTAGTGGATTTTTAATCAAATAAATAGCGAATATTTATTTAATTAAGCTGGACAGATTTGTGTGACTACATTTGCCCCTCTTTGAGACGGTGCGGTTTATCGCGTCGTTTCAAAGAAAGAAAAACTAATGTGAAGAAAATGCCCCATAAAATGTTAATTTAATGGGTGGTATGCCACCTCGAGAGATGGGCCAAATTTTTTTGAAAAATTGGGTGATCTCTCGAAAAAGAATGAAAATTGGCAGGGCATCAGAAGAGAAGAAGTGAGCAATATGGGTGAAAAATAGAAGAAATCGAGGGAAAAATGGAGAAACGGGGGGCTCAGGAAGTTCACGGGGACCACGGTGGTAAGCAGAGGGAAGTTACAGTGACAGCGAAGGGTATAAATGGGGTGAAAGGGATGGAAACAGGATCATTTGTGACCGCGACCAGTGTGAAACCAGAGCTCTAATAGTGACATTTTAGAGGAGCGAGCAGCAGTCAAGATGCCAGTACCAATTACAGAGCATAGATTTGAGCGAGTCCAACGGTTCCAGTGGCCAGACAACTACGGACCAACGGTACGTAAATTAGAATTTTGAATTTTTATGCATTTTTGATAGGTTTTTTGCTGAGTCCAAGTTGAGTCAGAGCAATAGCGCTGAAACTATGTTTTTGGCATTTTTGCTTAATTAACTAGCGCTATTGGCCTATTGTTTGAGTGCTTGTGAAATTGTTGAGCGCTATTTTATGCATGTTTAGGTGCTATTGATTAATAAGCGCTATTGAGGGCTTAATTGAGCGCTAGTGATCTGAATGAGAGCTACTGTGTAGTTGTTTTAGCGTATTGGTAGTTTGAGCACTGTTGGATAGCTGATTGAGCGCTTTTGTTAGGGTTGTAGCACTTTTGTTGATAAACTAGCACTTTTGCTTGTAAAATAGCGCTTTTGTTTTAGGATAAATAGATGCCCCAGTTTGGATGAAGAAAATCTCCCGATGCCAATGATGGATGGATGGCGATGTGGAGTGGGAGTTGTTTTGAACCATAGCAGCCTGATGAAACCTAGGTCATTAGGATAAATGCATGTTAAAGTCTAGGTTACCATGATTGCTTACCTGATGAGACCCGAAGATACTTGATCAAAGTATCTGTTGATAGTCTAGGTTTAAACTTTAAGAAAGTTTGAAAACAAAACAACTGATGACGAGTGATTGATGCCCATGTGCAGGAGGATCTAGGCATGTTGCAGTTACGCGAGAGACACCCGGTGACACAGGGGTTGCGGGATCGATTGACAGAGGCGGAGATAGATTGTATTGCTGCGACCGGATTGTATGAGGTGATGCACATGCCCGTGATTCATATGAATCACAGATTGATCACAGCAGTAGTAGAGCGGTGGCACAATGAGACGTGCACCTTCCATCTGGCACAGGGGGAGATGACAGTGACCCTAGAGGATGTGTGGCGCATCCTGCGGATTCCGATTCGGGGGGAGCTAGTTATGTATGACAAATCCTAGGGGACCCTTACAGTTCAAAGGTTTTTTGATGAGGATGTTTTTATTGATGATGGCTCTATTGCCTAGGAGGAGATAGCTGTGTTATATGAGCCTCTACCAGCAGTGCTATCAGGTATCGTGGGAGGACTTCTATGTCCTAACAGGCGATCACATGGTTTGGCCGTGGGGTGGGGGTAGGTGATCGAGATGATGATTATCGAGGGGACCCAATTTGCGTGGGGGCCGTGCGTACTAGCGTACCTGTACCAGGAGTTTCATGAGGTGGTCTACCGAGGGAGGGGTTCCTTAGCAGTGGGAGTGACGCTACTGCATATTTGGGCCTGGGAGCACCTACCAATGACTCGACCAGTGAGTCTGAGGTTCTGCACAGTAGATCAACCGTATATGTTCATGTATAGTAGCATGATGAGGCAGCCCCACCTGGAGAAGTTAGAGTGGTGGCGGCGGGCACTGGACGATCTAGATGCAGTCATATGGCAACCATACCTAGAGTGTGAGCCATGGGATGATGATGCAGAGGCACTGCCCTATGTTTTTATGACTCGATTCCTCATTGGGAGGACCTCATACCATGTGGAGAGACAGGTGCCCGAGAGAGTGCTGAGACAGTTTGGACGACAGTAGGGACTGCCTAGTGGATTAGGGGAGTATGAGCAGGTGATTTGGGAGAGGTATGCATGGGGGCCAGTGCTGCCGTATGATCAGGCACTAGTAGAGTTTCGGATGCTACAAGCGAGACCATGGGACATACGACCAAGGGTCATGGATGCAGGAGTTTCAGAGGAGTATACACAGTATATTGTGGCACACCCGATCTTACGGATACCCGATCCAGCAGAGCCAATCCTGGATTTTGAGGATGAGAGGGGACGGAGATGGAGGAGGGCAAGAGGTCAAGGATCGAGGGCAGGTGGAGGTGGAGGAGGTGGTGGGTTGGGGATGCGGAGTCAGCGGAGAGGGAGAGGTGGATTGCCTCTACGGATAGCACAGGGACCATTGATACAGGGAGGAGTTTGACTTGGTGGGAGGGGGATGGAGAGGGAGATCCCGATGGACAGAGGGGAGGGAGCTACTAGAGAGGGTGGTACAGGTGAGGCGGCTATGGATACCGGGGAGGGAGCCACTAGAGATCTTCGAGATCACATGATAGCACATTTGCAGACCCGAGTAGAGGATTTGGAGGCAGAGGTGGCGGCTAGGGATGTGCAGCTATTTGCACGGGAGTCAAAGCTGGAGGTGGTGCTACAAAAGAGGGATAGTGTAGTGGAGAGATTAGCAGAGCTACAGGAGAGAGTCCAGATTAGAGTAGGAGCATAGGGGCCTACGGGGGAGGTGATGAGGGAGATGCAACGAGCAGAGGCAGAGATAGACTACTGGCGGGGTTTATATGAGCAGGTGATGCCAGCTAGTCAGCGAGCTCTTAGCTATTCTCAGATGCAGTAGGCCAGATCAGAGCAATCACAAAGGGTGCAGAGCAGTGGGGGTGTGATGGGTCCTCTACGGAGGGAAAGATCAAGGGATGCAGGAGTGAGTGGTGGTTTGATGAGGCCTCCACGGAGAGATGGATCAGGTGGTGCGGGCACCAGTGGTGGAGCAGGTGGCGATGGTGGTACAACATCTAGCCAGAGTGGCATTTGAGAGAGCATTTTTGCATATATGTATTTGTATCATTGTTTATTTTTTGGACTGTATCTTGGATGGCTCTTGGTAGCTGATTTTGTAGATTTCATTGTACTCTGATATATGAGATGATATATATGAGGAGATCCCATATTTTGATGATATGCAGTTGATTTATATGGATGTTTATGCAGGATGACGAGTGATTGCTTAGATGGATATGTGTATATATATGCATTTGATGAGATGTTTCTTATATGCATGTTTTTATGATGATTTATGATGTGGGATACTGACATATGAATGTAGGCTTAAATATGTATGATTTGTTTGATTTTTGATGTAATGTTTTATGTATGTAATGCCATGATAATGATGTATGCTTATGATGATTTATGAACATGATTTCGGTGTTTCCTATGCAATGATAATTTATGCGATGATGTTAATGCAATGGTTGAATGAATGATTTTATGTATGGATATGCATCTAGATGTTTTTAGATGAATGTAATATGGATAAATAAAATGTAAAGTACAAATGTTTATATGATAATGTCGAAATAAATGCCTATGTATATATATATATATATATATATATATATATATATATATATATATATAATGGTATGAACCAATATTTTGGAAACAAATGGATTTATGATTCTAAATGCTTTTTAAATATGATTTAAATACAAATGATAATATGAGGATGTTACAACTTATGGTTTTAATAACTGTACCTTAATGCAATTAAAAAGGATAATGAATGCAATGTGAATGAGTCCTAAAATGAGCATAATAAGATACTTTAATAAATGGATGAATGAATGCACTTTTTCACTAATGAATGGATGCAATAATAAATGATAAAGGATGATGAAATGATGATGGATAATTGACACTAAATGAATGCCTAGTAAATGATTTAAAACAATCAAAGACAATTTGATCCCACGAATGAATCTAATTATTTATGATTGATGCAATGATGCAAATGATTAATGAAAACTAATGTCAAAAAATGAACTATATGCAATATTAAGTTAAAAATGACATGAATGGACTTAATGCAAGATGCACCTAAATGCGATGATGATATGACCATGAGGAATGCAAGGTTTTTAAGACTTTGCATGATGCATTGATGATGTATCAGAATACTCGATCATGATTGTATCCAAGACCAGCTTTAATGGTCACTTTTGCATATAAAACCTACATATGAATGAATGAATGGATGGGTGATATGCAACGGAATGCAAGATATAAATAGATGAGATGAAATGACGATCCATAGTTCTCTATTTTCATCATTGAGCTTTAAAATGTTGGAAGAGGATACAAGCATCTTGACATAATGATCAAGATGACCTGAGTATTCCTTACATGGATTTTATATAGCAAGTTAATACAAACGACTTGATATAAGGGTCAAGTTGACCAGAGTATTGCTTGCGGAACAGACAAGGATTATTTCCGTTCATGCATGACTTGGATCATCCTCCTTGATCTTAGGCTAATCATATCCTGAGACAAGTGCATACCGTACTAAGAGGTAAAAACCTTTATCCAAATTGGATGAGGGGGGGAGGAACCAAAGGAAGAGCAATGTTCCTGCAAACAAACAGTATATACATAAAGAATAAAGAATAAGGATCCTTGGTAATGGTTCATGCTCATATGGTTGAGGTATACGCTGTAGTCAGCAAGCCATAATGATCTATGACTGCATTTGGCATAAGATCACGTAGCTTGGTGAACTTCCCACGTAGACACCATTAGTACATGCCCCAAAACTTCATTGGAATAATGCACCAAAGATACACAAACAATGTTGTAGGAACTTGATATAAATAACTAACCCATAAATCAACCAAGTATTTGATAGCGTAAACATAATTTTCTTGTCAAAGAAAATGTCATCTTGTCTTTGTTTTGGTAAGGAAGGATGCATCCTTGTTGAAGACAGTTTTGAGTGTTGATGTTGATTGTGTGGTTGATTGATAAGTGTCATTTTGTGGAGTATATCACAATGTTTGTTTGGTATCTGTGCGGATGAGTATGTACAATGTGTTGCAATTTTTTTGATTGATTTTTGATGTTTTCTGATGTTTTTGGATTTTGTTGTTTTGATTTCCAATGTTTTTGATATTTTGGTGATTGTTTTGAATGTTTTTGGATTTTGAATGGTTTTGAATGTTTTTTGGATTTTGTGAGATAGTTTTAAATGAAGAACTTTAATGAATCACGAGACAATGTAGAATCCACTTCCATCAATAGGTTAAAGGCATTGCCCCTAGTTTTTAGACATGACTATAAAAAAGCGGGATGTAGGATGCATGCAGTACTTTCTTAGATTTGTAGATTTATAACAAGCCATGGTTGATGGATGGATGGATGGATGTATGTATGAAGTGATCGCAACGAGCCTGAAAGATACTGGAGCCATTATCTTTACGAGTGGTGCCTGTTTGCCAGGTTTTCACCATCGCACTTACCCAAGGTGCCACCGGAGTGGTTGTTCACCGTTTGGATGCATGATTTTTCTTTACTTTTTGAATGTTTTTGTATTTCTTTAGGACATTTTTCTGAATGTTTTTGGTATTTTCTGGTATGCAGGGGAGCCTGATGCTCTGTTCATCTTAGGTATAAAATCGTTTGAGGTACATGTTGTTGATTGGATCTGCAAGCGGTTCTCCTTCTGATGTAGCCAACTGATATGCCCCAGACCCAAATACAGCAATGACAACATAAGGGCCCAACCAGTTTGATTCAAACTTGCCCTGATGTTCTCTGTTTGGTTGATTGCGAGTATTCTCTTGTAGAACAAGATCACCTACCTCAAATGTACGAGGTCTAACTCAGTGATTGTAGCTTCTTCTCATGCGTTGCTAATAGGCTTTGAAATGGTTGTATGCAGCTTGTCGATTCTCATCTAGTAACTCGAAGTCTTGAAGATGGGATACTCTCTAGGCTTCATCATCTATTAGATTATGCAAGGGAACCCGTAGTGATGGTATCTCCACCTCAATAGGTAAGATAGCTTCGACACCATAGACCAATGAATAAGGAGTTGCGCCTGTAGGGGTCCGAATGCTAGTTCGATATGCCCATAGTGCTGGATTCAGTTGAACATGCCAATCACGACCATCATCATTGACTGTTTTCTTTAGGATCCTCAATATGTTTTTATTGGATGCTTTGGCCTGACCATTGCCTTGTGGGTAATAAGGAGTGGAAAAGCGGTGTTGGATATGAAATTTCTCACAAAGTTCATGGACATCCTAATTTTTGAAAGGAAGATTGTTATCTGTGATGATGGACATGGGTACACCATACCGACAGATGATGTAGTTGAGGATGAATGAGGCGATCTGCTTGCCGGTGACTTGGGTAAGTGGAACAACTTCAATCCACTTTGTGAAATATTTGGTGGTAGTAATAATGAATTTATGGCCATTAGATGAAGATGGATGAATCTTACCCACAAGGTCAAGGCCCCATTGACAAAAAGGCCATGGTGTTGTGATTGGTTGTAGTTCCTGGGCTGGTGCATGTATCAGGTCACCATGAATTTGACATTTTTTGCATTTTCTGACAAAGTAGTAGGAATCTTTTTCCATAGATGGCCAATAGTATCCATTGCGCAAGAGTTTCTTGGCTAGTGATGGACCACTTGAGTGAGTCCCGCAAATTCCTTCATGGAATTCTTCCAAAGCCTTTGTTATCTCACCTTGTTCCAGACATCGAAGGAGAGTACCATCAAGACCACGTCGGTATAGGGTTTCAGCAATAATAGTATATCGAGCAGTTTGGCGAATGAAGGTTTTATGTTGGTTATTTGATTGGTTGGGAGGAAGGGTGTGATCGCGGAGATAGGTGTAGAACTCACCGTACCATGGGGATTCAGAACTGACAAGGCAACATATCATTTCAAATTCAAGGATATCATAAGCGGGAATCCAAAGCTATTCTACCAAGAACTCATAGCGTGTTGAATTCTGTGGAAGATCTAGGAGAGATGCGATGGTAGCCATAGCGTCAGCAGCTCGATTCTGATCTTTTAGTATCTACTCAAAAGTGATAGTAGTAAATGATATCTTTAGAGTGTCCACCATTTGCTTATATGGCATGAGTTTATCATCCTTGGTCTGATATTCATCAGTTGCTTGTCGAATGACCAGTTGTGAGTCGCCATATACTTGCAGTTCTTGTAATTTCTATTGTATGGCTAGCCTGAGTCCTATGATCAAGGCCTCATACTCTGCTATGTTGTTGGTGCATGGAAATGTGAGCCTGTAAGACTTTGGGATGCTATCACCTTGAGGTGTGATAAATAGAATGCCTGCCCTCGAGCCATGCCTAGTGTACGAACCATCGAAGTATAGTTTCTAGGGTTGTGTTGTTGTAATCATGAATATCTCTTCATTTGGAAAATTGGAAATGAGAGGATGATCACCTATGAGAGGCACATCGGCTAACTGATCCACAATAACTTGACCTTTGATAGCTTTACGATCTACATACTCGATGTCAAATTCACTTAGAATCATCACCCATTTGGCCAAGCGACCTGTCAATGCTACTTTGTTGAGTAAATACTTGAGTGGATCAATCTTTGCAATGAGTTGTACTTTGTGTGTTAATAGATAGTGCCTTAGTTTAGTGGCTGCTAAGATTACTACTAGGCAAGCTTGCTCAATAGGCGTGTAATTGAGTTCATAGCCCACTAGTGTACAAGAGATGTAGTAAATAGCACACTCTTTTCCTTCTGCATTATGTCGTGCCAGTAGTACACCCAATGATGTACTTGTTGCTGAGATATAGAGTAACAACGGTCTACTTGGATCTGGTGGCATCAGCAATGGTGGATTCATGAGATAGTCTTTAAGCGTCTGAAATGCTTGCTGGCATCTGGCATCCCATTGAAAGCAGATGTTCTTGTGTAGCAGGTGTGTGAATGGGTGACATTTATCTGCCAACTGTGCAATGAATCTTTGGATGGATTGAAGCCGCCCTTGTAATGTCCTTAGCTGACTGATATTCTTTGGTGGTGGCATGTCCATGATTGCTTTTACCTATGTTGGGTTGACCTCAATACCTTTGCTTGGGACAATGTATCCTAGAAGCTTCCTGGAGGTTACTCCAAAGACACATTTCTTTGGGTTGAGTCGAACATGGTATTGTTCCAGTCTATCAAAGATTTTATCTAAGATGTGGAGATGCCCTTCTCTGGTAAGTGATTTTGCTAGTAAGTCATCCACATAATCTTCCATCATAGTATGCATCATATCATGGAAGATGGTGGTCATTGCTCTTTGATAGGTTGCTCCTGCATTCTTGAGACCGAAAGGCATTACATTCCAGCAATATGTGCCCCATGGACATGTGAAGGCTGTCTTATGCTGGTCCTCTGGTGCGATCTTTATTTGATTGTATCCTGAAAAGCCATCCATGAGTGAAAGCATGGCATGTCCTACTGTCAGATCCACTATGATGTCAATATTTGGTAGGGGGAAGTCATCCTTAGGACATGCCTTATTTAGATCTCTGAAGTCAATACAAATGCGGATGCCCCCTTTTGGTTTGCTGACAGGCACAATATTGGAGATCTATTCTGCATAATCAATTGGTCTAATGAAACCAACATCTAGGAGTTTCTTGAGTTCTGTTTTGACTAGTACTACAATTTGAGGATGCATCTTACGAAGCTTCTACTTGACAGGTTTGGCTCCTTCTGCGACGGTGAGGTGATGCATGACTAAATCAGGATCAAGCCCAGACATGTCTACATATGACCATGCAAAGTTGATTTGACGCTTCTAGAAGAACTCTATAAATTTAGGTTGTTCTTCTAGAGTGAGAAGAGATGCTAGATGTATGAGATGAGGATTTTCAGGAGTCCCCACATTGTATTCTTTAGTTTCCTCGATGAGAATCGTTGATTGTTCCTATTGTGCATTAGCAGGGAGAATGTCAAACCCTTCATCCTTAGGTGCCTCAGAGAGGTTTTCACCATTGGATACGCTCTTTCTTTTTACTTTTGTTGGATCAAATAGTGCCACAGTGTGGTTTTCACTGGAAGATCCATGTTTTATTGTTATATTTTTGCAGCTGAAAGGTTTGGCATCTGCACCAAAGTATGCTATGCTATTAAGTTCAATGGTGAATCCAGCTTTATGATCCCTGCTTGGTAGGTTATCCCTTAATTCCAAAAAGTCAATGATGGCCTCATCATTTTGGAAGAAGTCAAGACATGGGGGATTTGGTTGGTTCCATTCGATGAGTTCAGGGTGGAAAATGGACATTACTTCATTGATTAGGTTAAGTGCGTTAGATGTATCAGTGAGGGTTAAGACGTTATGGTGAAGGTCGTTGATGGTACTCTCCCTGTCAAAATCGGGCATAGGATGAGACGTAGGGTCTGTGGAAGATGTTTCCAGCTCAGGAACCCAAGAGGTCTTTATGTGTGCTTCTCCGTAAACAAGGATGTCTTTGCGTGGTGGAGGTGGTGATGTGTCTTCCTCATCTAAAGTATTAAGCTATACAGAATCAAATTCCCATTCATGTGAGTCAGTCTCTAAATCACTTTCCAGCATCCGATTACTATACCATGCTGGGATGTCCTTTGAGTTAAACACTACAGGTGTGAATGGTTGATGTACCTTTGTAGATGAAATGATCGGTGTTGTAGGAAGGATGATGGGGATCAAGGAATCTGATACGGGGAATACCGATAGTGTTGACTCAGTTGCTTCTGCTGGTACTACTGGTGCCATGGATGCTGCTACGGGTTCTGATACAGTTGCTGCTGCTAATGGTACTATTGATGTGATGGCTGCTGCAGATGGGATTATTGGTTCGATTGGTGGGATGATTGGCATTGGTGATAGTTGTGTTGGGATTTTGAGCCTCAATGGGGTAGTTGTGATGGTGTTTGATGCTGCTTTGATAATGAAAGGTGCCCTTTTGGCAGTAGGCTGACATAATGGTTTGTTGGGTTTTCCTTTGAATTTGAGTTTAGGAAAGATCTCTTTTTCAAAGCCTAGGCGTATATTACCTTTGAGCTTTAATTCTAGCAGCAGAGGTTCATGTCATCCTTGTTTTCAATATCCTAAAGCACTCTGACCATCATACCCCATTCTTTGCATAATGAGGAGACCTTTGCCATACTGATCTGTAGGAAGTTTAAGTTTCGGTATATCAATGGTGATGGGATCTTTATAGATCCATTCTGCTAAGTCCTCATCTTGGGTTTCTTCTTCTTGACTCTTTCCAAGGATGAAAGGTGTCAAAGCACATGCTGGCATGATTAGTGGTTGCTGGAGTACCTACTGTGGTTTACCATGTGTTCTAGGAGAAGTGGGCATCTGTCCCACACAAAAAAGTTGACTCAAGTTGTATTCCCCAGGACCTTCCTCTGCTATTTTCATTTTAAGCTTTTTTTGCTTTGGTATAGTGGTGTTCGAACTGGCAAGAGAGGCGGGAGTTATATATGATGTGGAGGAAATGGCTTCTCTATTATTAGGAATGGTAATCTCTAGTTGATGGCTGATATTATGGCAATACGCAAAGGGATTTGCATCGCCCAAGATTGTGATCTCTACACTGTTATGTGGGAACTTGATACATTGATGGTAGTTAGATGGAATGGCTTGCAAGACATGTATCCAAGGTCTTCCTAATAATAGATAATATGGCAGAGGAAGGTCCAGAACCTGACAGATGATGTGTTTTACCACAGGGCCCACTCGGATTGGTAGTACCACAGCTCCTTTGGAGGAACGCTTTGCATCGTCATAGGCTTTGATTGTGATCTTCTTACGGGGATCCACTGATTCTATTGCATATCCCAATGCTGTGACCAACTGTAGTGTACAAATATTCAGGCCTGCTCCATTATCGATCAAGACTCGCTTGATCCTATGCTGGCTGATAAAGCCTTCAATGTGTAGCGAAGCGTTATGAGGTTGCTGGAAGGAAGAGTTGTCACTTTCAGAAAAAATGAGACAAGGTGATGACTTTAGATTTCCAACCATGGCTTGAAATTGGTTTGTATTCAGGTTTGTAGGGACTGACGCCTCTTGGAGCACTTGATCCAAGATTGTTTTATGAGATGGTGATAGGCGTAAAATCTCTAAAATGGATATAAGCGCAGGGGTTTTGTCTAATTGTTCCACAAGATTGTATTGCTTTGGGATGGAGGTGGTGCCTTGTGGAGCTGCCTTTATGGTAAGCTTACCGCGATGCATAACAACATTGCAATTTGAGTTGGGATTTTTGAAGGTTATAGTTGCAACTTGTTCACTGGCATCATACAGATGATTTACAGTGTAATTATACACAGCCTGTGTATAATCAGTGGTATCAGTGCCTCACCTAGAAGTGGAAGGACCCCTTTGATCTTGTGATGGAAGTGGATTTTTGAACATCAGATGATCATTATTTGTTGTTTTTGGGTCATGTCCTTCAATTTCAATTTCTCCTCAGTCAATAAGATCCTGAATAAGATCTTTTAATCGGTGACAATTACTTGTCTTGTGTCCTCTCCCTTGGTGGAAATCGCAGTGTTCAGTATCTCGCCACCATGCGGGTTTGACCTGAGGTTCATAATTTGATGTTTTAGGGAGAGTGACCAAATTTTGAGAAATGAGTTGTCGCAATACTGTTTCAATGGGTTCCCCTAAGGGAGTGTATGTGCGTTTTTGTTTTTGCTGACGAGGTCTTGGTTCATCGTGAGACGTGATGCGAATTTGACTGGAAGGAACATTTGTGTTATTCTGAGGTGGAGGATTATGTCCTGCAAACCAAACCATAGGTTGTGCAGTTTGTATAGTCCTGGCATCCACAACCCCATCGTTGACGATATTCTTATTTTTGTTCTAGAAGCTTGGTTTCTCACTATTAAGTGTGGGCGAGGACCATCCTTTGGTTCATTATAGATTTTGATGAGTCCTTTCTTGATAAGTGCCCGTTCACATTTCAAACCCTTGGTGATCATATCATTAAAAGAGTCTGTGTCTTTGACATCCAAGTGAAATTCCATTTCTTTGTTTAAGTTGGAAATGAATATTTCCACTAGCTCTCATTCAGGTAACTGAAGAGAACGTCTGCTAGACATTTGGTGCCATCGTTGCAGGAATACTGAGAATAGTTCACTTGGTTTTTGTTTGGTGTTGCATAGATCAGCCATGGTGATGTCGCGTTCAATGTTATGAGAGTAATGAGTGAAGAATTTCTGGATAAGTTCCTCAAATGTTCTAATGCCACCTGATAGTCGGGAAAACTATGATGTGGTTGTTCCTCCCAAGCTTTGGGGAAAAAGGCGCATTAGGTATGTGTCTTCATATGCTACTTCGAGACAAGTGGAATGAAATTCTTTGACATGATCGCGGGGATCCCCCTTTCCTCTATATTTTTCGAATTTGGGTGTTTTGAATCCTCGTGGAAAGGGTGGCATATAAAGATTCTGATCAGAAGGATAGGGACATATGTCATTGAGTGAGAATTGGTTGGTCTTGACACCACTATGAAGTTGTTGGGCGAGATTCTTGACTTGTGGCCACAACATCTCCATTTCATTTGGAGGAGGAGGTGGTGGGTTACCTTGAGGAATGTTATATCTGATGGGATCTCTACCTCTTTCCTCTTCATGGTGACTTTGTCTTTCTGATGCTTGTCTTAATTGGGCAAGATTAAAGTCAGAGGGGAGTTTTGCTCCTTCTTGAGCGAGTTTTAAGAAGTGAGCATCCGCATTGCTCCTGAGTATTTTGTCAAATAGTCTGTTAAAGAGAGGGTTATACTGGGCCCTTTCTATTGTTGCAGGAGTAGGAGTACTTGGGTTTTCATCATTCGCATTTCCTCCAAGTGCTTCTTGAAATTCATTGAGATTTTCCTCTTCTTCTTCTTCCATTTCTATTTCTCATTTCCTTGACTGTGATTGGGTTTGGGCCATTTTGTTTTACAAGCTTTTGTTGAAGTTGTGTGAAAATGATGATGAGTTGTTTGATGAAATGAAAGATTGATGGTTGGTGAATTGTGTTGCACGTGGATCTCTAGCACTTTTAAGTTGGATGTAACCGAAATTCCTTCTTTGAATTTCTTGCTTGTTTGATAAGTTTTGATGTGATAAGGTGTAGAGAAATCTGAGATGTGTTACAGATTTAACTACCTAGTAATGAGAGGATTCACTCATGAACTAGTTTTAACCTACATAGATGTGTCTCTTAGGATGAGCTTATCCTAGATGTAGAAACAATCTAAAAAGTGATGTGATGTGTTTGATTCAAGCAATATCTAAAAAGAGAACTTGGGACAAGAACTTCTTAATGTTTTGAGAGTTGGGACGGATTGATGATGAAGTGATGATGTATGAGTAAGATAATGGATGAAATGTTTTCAACTTCAATAAAAACTTTGTGTCACAAATGGGACAAACTCTACCTCTTCTCTTTCGGGTGTTGGTGGTATTTCTTGAGCTGTGTTGTATGTGATACAGACGTTTGGGAAAAAGTTGGGATTAATCTTACCTCCTTAGTTTTTGTGATAACTCAGAGCTCTATATTGCATAAAAGCTCTGTAGTTCAATGATTCTGAATCAAATTCGTTTGTTTTCCCTTGAAGGTAGAGGTGCATGTGACGTAGAAAAACTCTATGGGAGAAAAAGATTTGTCTATTTATATAGAAGAATTTCCTCCTTTTGATCAAAGCCTTTGAGCTTAATGGTCTTCTTTTCAAGTTGATATTCTGATGATGCTTCTTCTTTCGCAAGATGTGAAGAATGGTCATAAAGTTTTGATACTCTTGTTGTTTGCACTTTGTTTTTGATGTGCTTGGTTGGATGAATCTTTGTTTTTGGAAGTGATTTTCTGATTTTTTCTTTGACAAGAAAACAAAGCAAGCACACAAACACAAGAATGTTGCCCCCAAAGGCACAAATGAGTATGGGTTTAGATCAACCCAATCCTTGGACTTGTATATGACCCTTCTTTTAGATGTATTTTTAAGGTGTATTTCCAAAGCCTGAAGTCGGCTCAATTTGCACGTAGTCTTTAAAACGAACACACTTCAAACACTTTTTATCCCTAAGGTCAAATGGCCAATTGTGATAAATTTAGCCCACATCTTGATATTTCTTCGACTTTGGTACTACATACCTTATGAATCCTGCTGTGGCAGGTAAGGATGTGATATACTAAGTCTTGCACGAGCATAACGAATAAATGATCCCTATGATGGGGGAGTCACCACTTTTATCAAGTCACAAGTGACCTTTCAAAAAGCTATGTTTCTACTCAAGGAAATAAGTATGGTGAGTATCTTGGGAGCAAAACCATCTATGCTCTTGCACTAAATTATATCGCAAATATCCTCAATCAATAGAACGGGTGGGCTACTACTTAAAGGTATTTAGTCATGTTCGATGTTTTTGGACATAAGTTCATTCTGCAGTGACTCACTTAAGAGCCTTGTAACTGGTGGTGGGGCCCATTTGTCCTTTCAGCCAGTTACACTGTAGGAATAGCTATACCCAAGGCTACAGCTTTCGCTCTCACCTGATTTTTATAGTTGCTCGAAGGATTTACCATGCGAGGTCGTTCCCAAGAGTGATGTGTCTCTTGGCAGGCCTCTTTTAAAAAGATAAAAATTTTGAGTGTTACTAACACTTTTCTCTTGCACCTAGGACCATGAAAGCCAAGGGAGAGGATAGTGTGTGTTAGAAGTAGGACCACTCGACTTTTTGCACAAGTGTGCCAAGCACGAAAAACACTTGTTCTTTTTAATCTGTTATTGCAATGTGATCTAACTATTTGGAGATGTTGCTCCAACAGTCATGGTGTTCATTTTAACTTCAAAGGCAATATGTTTGAGTAAACTAGAATTTGAAATCCTGGTCAACTTAATGAAAAACACGTTTGCATGAAGTAAAATCATTTGCAAAAATCAAAACAAGTGGATTGTGTATTTTATGTGCACCAAAAATTGAAGTGTGGATTGTAAATTCTTTAGTTTGATGCAAGAAAATGGAATTGTTGATTTTAAGCACCAAATAAAGTGTGTTTCCTAACTTGCAAGAAAACAAATGTTATTTTGTTCAGTTTTAATGCACCAAAGAAACGAGTGACCCTAACTAGAAAACAAGGAAAGTTTGTTTGTTCAAGTTTTTAAAGCACCAAAATAAAGTTTGTGATTTTTTTAAGGGTGAGTTTTAAACCTGCACAAACAACAACTGGTTAGTAAAATCCATGTCTAAGGGGGGCTTCCACAAGCCTAAAAACTTTCACTTTTTCGATTACAAGGTCCTTTTTACAACGTTCTATTACAATAGCGCTAGTCTGTGTTTGAACAGAAGCGTTATTTAACACAAACACGCTAAAAGAAAAAGAAAGACAGAGAAGGCAAACGCACCGAAATAGGGTCAATAGTGCCAAAACAGTGTCGAAAGTGCCAAAATAGTGTCAAAAGTGCTAAACTTGAAACAATAGCGCTATTGTAAGAACAATAACGCTATTGTAAGAACAATAGCATTAGAACAACAAGTATCAATAGCGCTAGAATGAGTTCAATAGCGCTAAAGTGCAACCTGTGTGACAATTTCAACATTCAAACATGTTATTGGTTTTAAAAAAATGATCTTTTGGGTGTTCGATTCACGTTGGGTTCACCAAATGATGCTCTGCAAAATTGACAAGGTTAGTCTGAGATAAATAACACACACACAAGAAACCGTTAGTGTTAATCAATCAAAAACTAATCTAAATAGGCATATCAAAAGAGATACTAAAAACATGAAAGCATATTTAACTAAAGAAGCAAATATGATGAGGCATCTCCAAATACCTCCTAACATGCTCTTAGCTTCTTCTCCTTTGTTCCTCTCCTCTCCAAGTTCCAAAATAGTGTAGCTCTCAGCAGCTTTTTGCACTATGGATGCTTATGGAGGATTGAGATTTGAGTATTTTGCTTCAAATGGGAAATGAAAAACTAAAATACTAGATGCTATTAAAATGATTGATTTTAACCAAAATGACAAGATTTTAGTTTGCTATGCTAAATGCTCTCTAAAATGCCTATAGGTTAAATGCATACAAGTTTTTAGCATCTGGATCATGAAGAAATGGGCTCTATTTATAGGAAAAATGGAGCAATGGATGGTTGAGATTGAGTAATCTCAACAAGGGTCAGGATTGAATGATTTCAAATCCATGTGAGGGCTTTCAACCCAATCCCAGGATGACACGTGTCAATGTGAGATAGGTTGAGAGGAGAGGGAATAAGCATTAAATGCTTGACATGACTTTGGGAGTTAAAGTCAAGGTTAATTGAATGAATAAACTCTTTATTCAAAGAATAAAGCTTTTATCCAATGGATAAATTCTTGTGCAAAGGCAAGAAGGATAAATATGGTCAAAGCAATAAATGCTTGGGGGGACAAGTTTGAAATAACCATAAATGGTTATGTAAGAGCCATAAATGGTCATGTAAGAGCCATTAGTGGTTTTTGAAGACTTTGGGGGTTAATTTGTTGAACACTCAAAGCATTAAATGTTTTTCAAAGACTTTTGAAGTCTTTGGGAAGTGACTCCATTTTGCTTAGGAATGTGACAATAATTAGGGGATGGATTAGGCTAATTAGGAAGGGGTTAGAAGAATCTAGAAGGGGATTAGATTTGGAAGTGGGTTTGGTGGGTGAGGGAAAATAGGTTGCATGTTCGATTCACGTCGGGTTCACCAAATGATGCTCTGCAAAATGGACAAGGTTAGTCTGAGATAAATAACACATACACAAGAAACCGTTAGTGTTAATCAATCAAAAACTAATCTAAATAGGCATATCAAAAGAGATACTAAAAACATGAAAGCATATTTAACTAAAGAAGCAAATATGATGAGGCATCTCCAAATACCTCCTAACATGCTCTTAGCTTCTTCTCCTTTGTTCCTCTCCTCTCCAAGTTCCAATATAGTGTAGCTCTCAGCAACTTTTTGCACTATGGATGCTTATGGAGGATTGAGATTTGAGTATTTTGCTTCAAATGGGAAATGAAAAACTAAAATACTAGATGCTATTAAAATGATTGATTTTAACCAAAATAACAAGATTTTAGTTTGTTATGCTAAATGCTCTCTAAAATGCCTATAGGTTAAATGCATACAAGTTTTCAGCATCTGGATTATGAAAAAATGGGCTCTATTTATAGGAAAAATGGAGCAATGGATGGTTGAGATTGAGTAATCTCAACAAGGGTCAGGATTGAATGATTTCAAATCCATGTGAGGGCTTTCAACCCAATCCTAGGATGACAAGTGTCAATGTGAGATAGGTTGAGAGGAGAAGGAATAAGCATTAAATGCTTGACATGACTTTGGGAGTTAAAGTCAAGGTTAATTGAATGAATAAACTCTTTATTCAAAGAATAAAACTTTTATCCAATGGATAAATTCTTGTGCAAAGGCAAGAAGGATACATATGGTCAAAGCAATAAATGCTTGAGGCGACAAGTTTGAAATAACCATAAATGGTTATGTAAAAGCCATAAATGGTCATGTAAGAGCCATTAGTGGTTTTTGAAGACTTTGGGGGTTAATTTGTTGAACACTCAAAGCATTAAATGCTTTTCAAAGACTTTTGAAGTCTTTGAAAAGTGACTCCATTTTGCTTAGGAATGTGACAATAATTAGGGGATGGATTAGGCTAATTAGGAAGGGGTTAGAAGAATCTAGAAGGGGATTAGATTTGCAAGTGGGTTTGGTGGGTGAGGGAAAATAGGATTTTTAATTAAAATAAATTAATTTATTTCAATAAATGTGTGCAAGTTGCATTTGTAGGAAAATGCAAGTGGGGGGATAATGATTTAAATAAATATTTTTATTTAATTTATTTAAAAGAGGAAAAGGGGGATTTAATTAAATAAATAAATTGTATTCATTTAATTGATTGTGAATTTGGTTTAATGAATTAATTAAAATAAATTGAATAATTTATTTAATTAATAGGAGAATGTTTGGAGATGAATTAATTAAATATTTATTTAATTAACTGATGGCTAGTGGATTTTTAATCAAATAAATAGCGAATATTTATTTAATTAAGCTGGATAGATTTGTGTGACTACAAAACTAATGGCAACTTGATAAGTAGTAACAACTTGAATATAGTTGTTACTTACTCCCATTTGGGAGGCCATTATATTCATCTTTACTTGTAGGCTACTTCAAGTAATAGGGTTGGGACCCTTGCCCATTTTATCTAATAAAAACATGCAAATGTACAATCATCGATGGTAAAGAGCATTAAACTTCATCAAATATTGGATTGCACATATAAAACTTCGTGTCTCAATCACACTAGAACATTTGATCGATGTCATGTCAAACACACCTTTTGTCATATCAATATGAAGCTAATTCTTACCAATCATGTGGCCGAAGTAGATGCATGATTGTTGTGTAAACTCATATTCCTTCCCATTTAATTGCATCATGTTTCTTTGAAAACTTGCAAACCTCTTTTACGTGGCTAGATGTTCATCTAAAGTGTTTTTAAAATTCAAAATGTCACCCAAGTACACAATGGAAAAAGAGTATAAATGAATTATTTGCATGATTCACGACTCTCAAGATTCAAGTGGTGGGTGTATTACATAAATTTAAAGAAATTATCAAACAATCATATAAATTGTCTTGTTATGAGTAGTTTTTTGTAGTACATCCGAACTATCAATACAAAAAGATTTAAGGAAATGCAAACGATTTCCTAGATTAGCTATAGTACAAAAAAATTGATCAATAGTTCCACAAGGGAATATATCATAATGGTATCCTTAACTTCACATGAATTAATGAAAGAACAACCACACAAAAGAGATAAACAAAAATATACCCTATAGACACTTTTTTGGGAAAAACACAGCTTCTAAATAACTAGCCATTGTATTTCCAACAATGAAACAATTACAATTCAATATCAAGTTTTGAGCCTTATAATGGAAATGAAAACTCCCAACCAAGAAAACCATTCTCATTGTGACTTTATTCTATAATAGGGAGCAACCACTAATTATATCCTCATGAGAGTCATCTAAGAACAAACAAGAGCCACACATCCCACTCAATAATCTTGAAGATCTCCTCAACTGGAAAATCAAGCTTCATTGAAGTTCTTATAGAATTTTCCACTCTCAATGAGATAGTACAAGATTATTAAGTGATGAATAACACCACCCCAAGATTCCTATTTATGGGAAATAGAACAACAATATGAAAAAAATTTGCAAAACAATTACTAGAAGCTTCCCAAAGAACTTTTCCACAAACAACTAATGTCCAAAACAAAAACAATCAATGCATATAGTTGGGTACCTAAGTATGCCACTACAACATGATAAATGTCAATGCATGTTCTCTAGGCTACCCCTTCATTCTTTCAAAACATCATGTCCAAAATTAGCTTGCAAACATGAATCCAAGTTCTAAATGCTTTTTGTAACATTGAATGTATTTTGAAATGATCTCAAATCATTAGATTTTTTTTCAATGAGGCCAATTGACCATGTTCTCGCTAAATAATGAGCCCCCAATGTGTCACTCAAATTAAATACAATTGTAATATCTCATACAAGCTCCCTAGGAAAATATTGTCAAATCTCAATGTGTGAAATCTTGCATAGTAATGAACATCATAACATATCAAGTGTTTCTATATGTTAAGTATACAACACTTTATCCCAACATTTTCCATACATTCTCCTAAATTATCACATGGTAATATTGTAGGTACAAGAATGAAATGAAAACAAAAGATTCACAAGATAAAATGGATAGAAATTAGACAACAAGAAGGTATTCAATGAGGCTCTTAACCATTCATCTATTAATCAAAAGTGATATGTTGTATATATTCATCAAGATGAAATGATTGTTTTGTTTTTCTTCTAAAGTATCTAAGAAATGTAAAAATAAAATATTACCTCACTATAGATAGGATTCTTATACACTAGTGTTAAATACCCCCTTAATCTATAGGGGTATTGCTAAAACCATAGTTTGTGTTATACACTGGGCAACTTATTTATGACATCTCATTTGCTTGATACAAAGTTCCAATCTTTTACAAAATATTTTGCTTGAGTGATAACTTGTTCTCTTCTATCTTTAAATTTTTTAAGAACCAAGATATCAAATTTGTAAAGAATTGAGTATCTTTATTCTTGTCGAGTCATCTATGATGCTATATCCTAATTTTATAGAATCTTACTCTCTTTTTCTATGAAAAATTTCACCACCATTTTCAATGTAGATTCAACATTACTTTTGAGTGATAAAATTGGTAGAAGGCTATTCAACTTTTGTTTCCAAGTAGATGGCACTTGTGTGACCTAAAAATTGGATGACCTAGGTTGATTGTGCTCATTGTCCAAAATCGAGTAACATGTTGACACAAAAAAATGATCCTATGGTAGGAAACTATATAAAAATGAAGCACAATGATCTCATTTGATGCAAATCATACAAAAATATATAGTGTGCAACCTTTGGTGTTTAGGTGTTGAGTTGAAGTTGTGATAACAAACAATATACTACAATAAAAAATCTTTGATGGACAATGTGATTTAATCTCCAAGTACCATGTTTAAAGAACTTGAAATCAAAGTCTTGATGTTCCCCCCTATAAGATGCGAGTTGAGAGTTTCTACAAAACCCACTATAAAGATAACAATATATATAAACATAGATATAGAAATGTACAAATCAATTATACCCTCTCTAGTTTTCATCACAAGTCTCTACTAAATTACCCCTTTTATTTTCAACTAAATGGCAAGTTTTTAAGCCGCCCTTTTAGGTTTTTAACTTACAACTCCTTTGCAAAATTATAATCAATAAGAGGAAATATTGATAGCCTCAAATAATCTATATTGAGTTGCATATCTAATAATTTTGGAGTGTTCATTATCAATATACCAATAAGAATGGGAAATCAAAGGTACAAAAAGTCAACACTGCTTCAACACCATAGAGATTGAGTGCACAATTATCTTTTATGGGAATTGAGTGCAACACTGCAATTTTTTTTAGTAATTTGTCACTCAATAGTACAACTATCAAAAATATTTGCACAATGTTTAGCTATCATCAATTAGATTGAAAATAACATATGTATTGAGTACACAAGCTCTTTGTGCTAATGCTTAATAATATTTGTAATGTTAAGTTCTTTATCAACTAGATCAACAAAAATAACTAGATTAGGAGATGATGAGCCATCATTTGAAATGATGGATTCGAATCTCCCATCAAATTTTGATAATATAGGCAAGCCTTAGTTTTCCATTTGGAATTATCTATCCATCCAAAATACTTATGCCTCATTGATTTGGTATGTCAATCTCTGACATAACATTGTTTTGTATAATGTGTATGTTGACCACATAGTAGACTAGGATGTAGATCGGAACAATAAGTGGACATATGACCTCAATGCCCATCATAAAATATAAATTTCAACTTGATTAATTTTAATATAAATTGATTCTAACTAACTTGGCAACTTGTCAATTTAAAAAAACTAACCAATAGATAAATGCATAACATATTTCATATATCAATCAATGCATAACATATCATATATCAACAACACATTATTTAAAGTGGAGTATTAGGGTAATCACCTTAGTAATTAATTAAATAATCATTAATTACTTAGGTCCTCTTAATTTATTACACAAGCTAAACATAGGAGTGATTTTTTATATTTAGATTGCGCTAAGTATAGGTCATGTTGTCTCATAGAATATGATGATGACACTTGTGATGATCTAACTTAATCCTCACCTAACAATAAATCTTTTTGTATTTATAAGCATTCATTGTAATCAATCTAGTTTAATCAATTCAATGTAGGCTATTCAAATTCACCTAATATCAGATGACTCTTGTGGATCAATCATTATCTCAAGGTTGCATGAGTATATCAATAGTTTTTTGTCTTTGGACGTGATATATATATTTTAATTAAAAATGACTTTTGGAAACTGCATGGTTTACTACGAGAGGGGCCAAAAGTGGAGAGGGGACATGAAGTGGGGATACTTGTGGAGGGTTATGGGCCCCACAGTCAAGCAATCAAGTTGTCATCACATGTCATAAACAAGATCATAAGAATTGATTAAATGGACCACACATTGTACACATAAAAAAGTGTATAATATGCATATACTTGTCAAAATTATGGAAGCGAGTACACTTTTGCAAGTACTTTAAAAGGCATCCCATCCCATCAAAAGAACCAATTAGATCCATCTCCATTCAGTTCGATACACATTCACGTCACTTATGAAACCAAAACTAGCACATTGTGTCCGATCAAACATACTAAAGCACACACATAATGGAGATTTTCACCCACTTCTACCTACATTGAACAAAAAAAATATGTAAGGCCGCCATTAAACCCTTTAAATCAATATTACAATATTAAAACAACAACACATACTACAAGCAATCAACCAAATCAGTCAAGTCATCCATTTATTTGTAATTTAAAATCGCAAAAATGAAATGTAAAAACACAATCCAAACAACATGATATATATGTATTTTTCCAAATTAGACAACATGTAGACACCCAATTATGTCCACTTAATCAAATAAGTATTCAGTGTTTATTTGATTATTTTACCACCATTCAATTATTAATTAAATTAATATTTAGTTAATTCATTCTACTAACGTTCTTCTATTAATTAAATAAATGATTCAATTTATCTAATTAATTCATAAACCACAATCTAACTATTAATTAAATGAATAAACATCATTTATTTAATTAATTCACATTATCTCTCTTCTTCCTCACAAATTAAATAAATATATGGTATTTATTTAATTAACCTTTTATCCACTTCTTGCACATGCGATTAATCGAATATTCTTTTTATTTAATTAATTTCTCTCCATCCACTTGCCTTCTCCAACTTTTCCCACTTGCCCCCTAACCATTTTTTTAATCATTCCTAATCCACCTCTAATCAGATGCACATTCCTAATCCAAGGGATTAGGAAATGATCACTTCCTTTGCCATTAATGACTTCCCACTCGTCTTACAAAGCCTTAAAATCCTTCTCCTTTTGGCAAGGAAATCCACAAGGGCTTTCTTACAAAGAGTCACTTCAAGGGATTCTTTTATTCTTTTCTTCCATCCTCTTTGGAGTGTGAGGGCAAAGAAAGCCTTTATGGCTTGATCTTCCTTACACTCCATCTTCCTCTCAAGCTTTCCCATCCCGACACTTGTCAACACCTCATGGGTTGAGAAGCCTTTAATCCATACAAGCCTATGGGATTCAATCCTAGCTCTTCTTAAGACATTCATTCTTGACCATACATTATCCCATTCTTCCTATAAAAAGGAACTCCCATCTCCATTAAAAAAGAGGGGTTTTGCTAGCAAGTATAAAGTTAGAGCATTTTGTATTCCATTGTCATAGTAGTACCTCTATCTTTGGTGTTACTATGGAAATTCAAGCTCATTCATATAATTCACATAATCAACCATATTCAAATCTTCATTTGTCATCCTTGTATCAGTGCTCAAACTGAGAGAAACATTCATAGCAACATGATCTTGGAGAGGAGGCCAAGGAAGAGTTACACGTTCGATCATGAGAGAAGCATCAATGTGTTTATATGTTTACTTATTTTAATTCTCCATGCTTGAAATTTTTCTTTCTTGATATGTTATTGAAAAGGTTTGAATTTGTGTCGATTATGGTTGGGCTTGTTATTTGAATGAATTCATGTTGATTTCTAACAAATCTTCATTTTTCTTAGCATCACAACCAATCCAAAAAATATTAATGCAAACAATTCAAATAACCATGACATCCACTTAAATTCATTTCATTATATTGCTTTAGAGTAAGTCATGGAGGAGGAGAAGACGATTCAGAGAAGCAAAATCTATTTTGATATAGGTATTCCCCATGTTCTATTTCCACATTATTTGTAGCCTATTTCTATTCTTTATGTCTGCAGTTGTCTATATCTATCCATTCTTGTTCCTATGTGTTGTGAAAATGGAATGATTAAACTATTCTAAAACCAACAAAGATCCAACCACATAAACCCTAGTTCTAAAATCAAGAATCCAACATACACCAATGAAGAACCTAAAACATGCAAATCACAACAAAATAGAAAGATTATACCATTCACATGCTTGGTAGGGTTTTATCTCCATTGTTTCTATCTCCATTGATCTTGTTTGATATGGTTGTTCTTAGATTTTATATGTGCACAAGATCTCAACCAAGAACGGATTGTGGTTGTGAAGTCGCTTGATAGCTTGAAGATTGATTGATCACTAATTAGGTAGATTGTTGGATTAGGGTTATGAAAGGATGAAGGAATCCTCTTTTATAAAGAACGCCTTAGAAAATGGAGGGATAGGATTAGGAGGTGAAAGGATAAATGGTAGGCTAGGATTAAAGGGAAGGTGGGAAAAATGGATAAAATATTAGAAAGGTGGTTAGGATAAAATCAAGAGATAAATGACAAGTGTCATGGAGGGAAAAAGATAATGAATTAATTAAGTAAATACAAATCTATTTAATTAATAGAAGTGGGACCCATTAAATAAATAAAATATCTATTTAATTTAGGGAAAGGATAATTGAAATAAATAAAAATATTTATTTAAATAGGGAAAGGCTAGAAAAGGCTTAATGAATAAATTAAATAAATAAAAATAAATTTAATTAATAGAAGGCTTAGGATAAAATAATTAAATAAATAAAAATATTTATTTAATTAGGCTAGGACAATTTAGATGTCTATAGTTCCCTAATTGGATACATGGTGTTTGCTAAGTTATACTTTCATAGGAATTTCAAGTTCCTCTGGGGTTTTAAGTTATACTATCACTCATCTTTTAAGTTACTCTAGGGTTTTAAGTTATATTATCATTGTGGTCATCTATCTCTAATTGATATTTATATGGGGTTCTAAGTTATACTATCTATGGCTACTCATTAATAATGTAAACATCGTTTATGGGGTTCTAAGTTATATTTCCCATGCTTGCCTATTTAATAATGTAAATATCATTCAAGTACTCTAATAGTCATTTGTCCATATGAACATCCAACTACTTTGTCGCGTAGGAAAACTAGGTGCATACCTAAAAAATCCTTTCCATCCTTTGTCTATGCCTACATGCTTAAAATTTGTGTGTCCACATCAACATACACTTACTATCACATAGGCAAACTAGTTGCATTTTCATCATATTTATGTATCGTAAGTATCAGGCTCCTCATTTGCTATTGTATGTGTCCATTTAACTTTTTTTAGTGTCTTTTACAGACTTAAGGTTTCGTTTAAATACTTTCCATTCCATGTTTATTTGTTGAAATACTCCTTTGAGTGCTTTGAGTGTCATTTAATGTTCTACCTAGTTTGTTGTAACTATGCTTTAAATGTTATTCTCAATTTCCTATCTGAATTGTAATTGCCTTTGTAAGTGTCATGTAATGTTCTACCATGTTTGTTGTAAATGTCATTCAAGTGCATCAAGTTTTCTTCAAGTTCTCTATGTGTTATTTGTTGGTACTTTCTTTTACATTTTAGGCTTCTCTATGCATTTCAATGTCGTTCTAGGTTATAGTGTTTATGGTTCTAAGTCATAGTGTTTATGCCTCCATGTATTGTTATTTCAAATTTATATTGTTCATGCCTCCATGCACTACTATGATGTTTCAAGGGTTATACTATTTATGTCATTTAATGTTTTACCCTTTCTTTAGGTTATATAAATGCATTTATATGATGTTCAAAGCTATAATGTTTATAGAACTCTCAAACACATTTGTTACACTAAGAATGTACTGTACAATACCAAAACATTGATTTAAACATTAGGGAATTTGTTTTCAAATATTCTATTCAAGCATCACTATTAACATTGATTTAAACTTTATATGTCATTGTGTGTAGATGCCAAATCCAGGTGGAACTAGATCTCAGTTTGTGAAAAGAAGGGCAACTACAAGGTTGCCCACTTGAAAGAGATGAGTTAGATTCACACTAGATCAAGAAGTTCCACATATTGTTAAGAGCACTCCAACAAATGATCAAGTTGTGGAGGAGGTTTCTACACCTCTGACTTAAAGATGAACAACTCTCATAGAATGTTTTTGGTCACCATTAGATATGTCAAGGGCAGTTCATGATGTAGAAGAGAATGATATGTCAACAAGGGTGGTTGCAAGAAAATGGAAGATCCCACCAATCACACTCATCAACTAGTTAGGTGGGATTATATCCATTAGCAAGAAAGAATTGTTGAGAGACTGTTGGAATTACTTGTATGTGTTGTCATTGATGTCAAATCTAGTGCTTTGGATTAGTATGTGTGATGTTGGTGATTAATATGAAAGATGCAGTATATGTGGATTGATATGTGAGAGGTTGTATATGTTGAGTTGCAACATAGTAGAAGTTAGGTATGTTACATATTGCAAGATCCTTGTTGTTGTTGATGTCGTTACTATCGCAGTATTCGATATGATTATTGCTCTGAAATCATGAGGATATGAGTGTATGGATGTGATAGTTTTTGGTGTTGGTTGTGACATTTGTTCATGTGTTTCAAAAGATGTTCTCCCGATATTTTAGTTTAGTCGTATGTTCGGATATGCTATGGTGAGCAGATTCTTGTGCTTTGGTTTCCTCCAGTTTCTTTGATTACTGGCAACATTCATTTGGTGTTTTGGTTTTCACGTCTAGAATCATGTGATGTTGACTTGGATCATGATTAGTGTGCTCTGAGATTTTTGGTCTTAGCTATGATTTGGCTATTCCATTTTGTGCTCTGGTAATTGCGACATTATGATAGCATGTTGCTTTGGTGCTTCGAGGATATGTTCTTTTCTAGTTTGGCCGACCTTGAAGATCTATATTGATATTTTTCTCTGGTGATTGTACTGTATCATTAAAATGTTCTTTTGTTGAATATCTTAGAGGCTGACTTGATGTATTTCCAAATTGATATACATGTATACATACATGATTCTTTTATGATGAGAAATATATATATGAGAGTGTGTCATGGGGAGTTCATTGACTAGGCAATATTATATCACATGCATTTATATTGGGTGGTTTAATATCCCAAAAATGAGGGTACAATATATTGCCTATCGGTGAAAATAGGGGGGTTTTTAATTCGGGCTATGAAAAAATACAATATATAGTGAAAATAGGGGGGATTTTAATTTAGGCTGTGTATTGGTAGGGGCTGGCAAAAAAGGAGTTTAGGGCAATATTTTTTGAAAATAGGGGAATTCTTTAGTATGCTATGAACGCATGTGATATAACCCAGGCTTACTAAGTGATTCCCCTGTGGAGTATGTATGGACATATCTGTATGTGTGTAAGTGTGTAGAAGTATATGAGCGAAGAATAGAAGTGGTAAGCGACAGAGGTAAAGTGTTGGTTTGGTATAAGCATAATTGTGCAGTGAGTTGGTGAAGTGATTTGTAGAGGTTTCTAACTGGATCTGTTGCAAATAGTCAAAGTATTGCAGTAAGTTGGTGAAGCATTTTGTAGAGGTTCCTAACCGGATCTGCTGCGGGCAGATAGTGTGATGTCAGAGCTCTAATTGGAATTGTTTTCATGCATGTGTAGATGCAACTTTCTCATATCACTCCTTTTTGGAAGTAAACCTTTCCAATAGTAAGTCGTTTGACAATGAGCCTATTTTGTAACCTCATATAACTAGTTATATTATCTTGAGAGTTAACCCTCTCTGTGGTTTTTTCCTCTCTAGGTTTTCCACTTATAAAAATATTTGGTGTCTCTTTTGGGGTTGTGTTATGAAATTTACTTCTATGTTATAAGGATAAATAAAATTAAGTTATGTTCAACAGATTAATTGGTTCAACTTTAGAATTAGAATTAGAATATTGATTCACCCCTCCTCTCACTATTCCGGTCTATTCAACAATTGGTATAAGAGCTTGGTCCCTTACTGCTAAGCTTAACCGCTTGAGGGAGCTCTTGATTTGAACAGATGGCTCCTATGGAAATGAATGGAGAATATCAACTAGATGAGGAACTGAAGACAACCCTTGAATATCTTGAAAGCATGGAATATGAGAATGAAGAATTGAAAGAGAATGTGAAGGTAGCAAATAAATGTGTGCAGAAGCTGAGAAATCAAATCCAGAAGTTCAAAGCAAGACACAACAAAGTTAGCAAGGAATTGAAGCAAGCAAATGAGACTATTGTGAATCTAAAATTGTGGATAGAAGAAAGCAGGAAAGTGGAAGAAATCTTGAAGAATGCAGTCAAACTAAGTCTGAAGAAAATGGAAAGCTAGATCAAGAATTGTTGAAGCTGAAATCAGAAGCTAAAGTTTGTGAAAGCGGTGCATTATTGGATCAACTACTGTTAATACAAAAAACTCACAATTTGGATAAGGAAGTATTAGGATTCACCAGTGATTACTCAAAAGACAAAGGTAAAGGGAAGGATAAGATGGAGATTGAAAGTAAGACTGAAGGTGCAAACAAAGTCCAGACTCCCGAACCTACTAAATATAGACCTTCGGTTCGATAACCTAGTGCTCAAAGGTATCCATCATTTAATGGCTATTGTTTTCAATGCAATTATTTTGGACATAAAGCTATAGATTGCAAAAGAAATGTGAATCAGAATATTCAATGCTTTAGATGTGGAAATTTTGGATTTAAGGCTAACAATTGCAATAGCCAAGATAATAACATAAGCTATAAATCGTTTGTGAATGGAATAAATGGATCACAAATAAATATTTTTCTCAAGGTCAATTTCACACATGTCATAAATTTGGTCATAAAGCTAATTAGTGCATATTCAAAGGAAATCCAATGAAATCAGGATAGAAGAAGGTAAAGTGCTTTAATTGCAACACATATGGACATTTTACTAACAATTGCAGGAATGAGAAGGCTCTGAAAAATAAACCTAAATGGAATGTTATGGTATGGAAAAAGAAGGAAGCTACTGAGCCCTTTGCATCTACGTTTGACATAGGAGGTGCTTCTTCCTTCGAAAACTTATCTGGTAAATTTAGGGGCCAAGGGGAGATTCAATGAAAAATCTATTTCCCCCCCCTTGTGAAAAGGGAATGCTTGTAGCAGAACAAGCTAGTGTTGGTAATGTATGTTCCAATAGATTGTGCATGCAAAAGAGTAAAGTTTTGGCTAACGTCATGTTGATAAGATAGTTTTTTTGGTGAAACCCTAAAGTGTTCCGAGTGGGATAAATGTTCAATGTTTCAATCATTTTAGCATCTGGCATTGAAGAAATTAAAGAGAAGGGCAAGTAGAGAAAATAAGGAAATTCAGAACTTGATTCGTACATAAGGTATTTTTCACATCTCTTCTTATGGATTTTAAGACATCGACTGTTCGGATAATTGAGAATGTGCATCTTGATTAATACAATCATGAGAAAATTAGGAAATTCTCTGTTAAATGAAGATATGCAGGAAATAAATTTTTTAGGACATAGGGGTTTAGATCTTTGGAATGAGTTTCCTTGGTTCAAAGATGAGGACATGATAAAATATCTCTTGAATTGCATTGAGAATTATCATATCATTTTGGATAAACCATATTTGATTTCGAAAGAAGTTGTTTTTGTTGTAACTGGTTTATGTGATAGTGGACCCCTTTCGGTAAAGAAATCAATAAAAAATAAATTGGTTGAAATCCTAACTGGTGTATCAGGTGATCAACAGATACTCATAATTGGTACTATTTTTGACCTTGATGTGAAGTATGTTGCTTATGGAGTTTCTTATAAGATCTGTAGACACCTAAAAATGGTCAACGCTTGCGGAGTCATACTTTAACATTTATGCATTTCCTTATTTTAGGGTTTTTGTGTCGCATTAACATTTCTTCCATGTTGCACACTTGGTCTTTATTATTTGCAAGCATCGAGTCCTTCTTCTACATTCTTCATTTATCTTGCTCTTGAATTTGGTCTTGTCGACAATAATCTTCAGTCATGATTTTGGTCGATCTTATCCTGTCGCATCAATGTGCAAGCTCATTTGTCATCATTTTGGAAATCATCAATCCTAATTAGGGTTTTTTCCTCTTATTAATCTTGTCATTTTGTGATCGATTTGTCATTGTCCTCTTATCAATCTTGTTATCATGTGATCGATTTGTCATCGATCGTTGTCGTTTTCAATCTTGTCATCTTGCGATCGATTTGTCATCGATCATGGTCATTTTCAATCTTGTCGTTTTGCAATCTATTTTGTCATCAATCGTTGTCATTTTTGTCATTTTGCGATCGATTTGACATCGATCGTCGTCCTTCTTAATCATGTCAATTTGGATCAATTAGTCATTGTTCCTCATCAATTGGCACATTTATCAATCAAATCATCTATCAATTCAAAATTATGATTGAATCAACATCAAATCAATCTTACGTCAAGACCTAATTGTCATTCTTGCATTTTCTAATTCATCTTCTAGGGTTTCATGATTTATTCATTTAACCTTGTTTGTCATTTCTCCCTCTAGGTTAAATAATTTATTTATTTATCCTAAGTCTTCGTGTCACAATTAAATGTTTATTTAATTGGCTAACTAATTATTCCTCTTTTTGTGAATTAATTAATAAATGACAAATTATTAATTGATTTACCTAATTTCTCCTAATTCCTAATTTCCTAATTTTTCCAATTTTCTAATTTCCTAATTTCCTCATTTTCTAATTCTCTCCTATTTTTCTCCTAATTTCATGGGAATGACATTTCAATTTGTCATAATTTGTCATAATTGACAATCAATCAATTTTGACATAGAAATTTGTCATAATTTTGTCAAATTTATCAATCAATTAATTTTGCATAGAAAGTGCAAATTTGTCATAATTGACATTCTTGATTTGCAATTTCCATTCGAATCTCTTCATGCTAATTTGATCTTTTCTCCAATTTGTTTATAAATTGGATGATTTTCTTCAATCAAGATTACTACCTGGTCGAATCAATCACGCTTCAAGTATTCTTGCGCTACAATCTTGTCTACTTGCTTTCATATCATGCTTATGCACTAGTAGGTGGGAGCCACAAACAAAGCTATTTGAAGGAGAAAGAAGGACAATGGAGCCACATGAAGGAGACGTGCAAGTCTGCATTTGGTTTGCTTAGTTTTCAATCTTGAATGTCTTGTTTTCATGTCTTTATTGAGTGTGTTTAGGATTGATCATTGAATTTGAGCTTTTGTGATTGAGCTAGATTACTAATATTGATTTGTAGGTTAAAAACCCAAGAAACAGGGTAATGCAGGGTTTTCTGAGAACTTCTGCGCCTGTGTGAGACAATCTGCGCCTGTGTCAAGCATTATGCGTCTGTGTCAAGGACAATCTGTGCCTTTGTCAAGCATTTTGTGCCTACGTGAGACATTCTGCGCCTGTGTAGGGCCAGAAACAGAGGTAAAAGGCAGTGTTTTTCACTTGCGAATTGTTTTCTTTTGCATTCTATTTCTGCTTTTTTGGTTTTTGGTATTGATTCTCTGTGCAACACCTTGGCATACGCATGGCAAAGACAACAAATGAAACTACTAACACATTTTATGCAGGTTCGATAGTCAAAGACTAAACATATCAAACTTTTGACTTGGGTTTTGCAGGTTGCCTTGGACTACAACTAAACTTTGTGTTTGTAATTAATATTTAGGCACCTAGTATGATTTCTAAATAGGATGGAATGAATGTATGTTTGCTTTGATTGTTGAGTTTGACATTGGAGTAGGAGAGTATGCTCTCATCCTTCTTAGGGTGATCAGAAATCCAAATCTTCAATACCATTCTCATGTCTTGATTGTGTGTTACCTTTAGAGGGCTTGCCTTCCCGACCATTTGCTTTTGCAAGCAAGTGACAATCGTGAGAAGGGAACGACCCAAAGTGAGTATGGCTAGAATACCTTGGCATTCTAACTCACTATAAATAAATACCTAATGAGCAAAAGCTTTGAAGGAAGGGTTACGTGGGAATTGTAGTTACTTGGGAAGTGATGACCCTTGAACTCTTTCTCATATCAACATCTAAGTAGGGCCTCAAGGTCTAAATTGTGCTTGTGCGACTACATTTGTTTGGTATCTTGGTGGGCTTATGTCTCAATCACGCTTGCGTGACACCAAGGAGTAGTGCTTAACAGAAATCCTTATTAAACACCTTGTATTTAGAGGCCAAAAATCCTTCTAGTTGCTTGAGAAGGAAAAGTTTGGATACTTGGAAGAGATACTAAGTTCGCCATGGGGAGATTTCCATGGGGAATGATGCTTGGCTGCCCTGAGAAGTGAGTGTCGTGGAGGGGAGCCCGTGGGGTCAAGCATCTATGTATTCTCCTTGAATCCCATAACGAGTCTACCTCTCAAGTACCTAATGTCCTTGCCTACCATAATAAATGTGTGAATGAGCATGATTGTCTTGAGTCTAAGTGGAAATATCTTGTCTTCTTTGTTTGTCAAAAGTTGAATTGCATCTCATTTCAAAAACAAGACAAATTGATTCAAAACAAGGTTAAACACAAGAGTATTTCATTCAACAAAGTTCAAAACACCTTCAAACATGGTTGTCAAACATTTTTCAAAATCTTGTCTTAACATTCATGTCACTTAGATTTAGGTTCATCCTAGGGTTTGCATTTTGCAAAGTCATTGTCAAGTACCAAGGTTAGGTTTCACCTAGGTCATACTCCTTTGCATATCAATAGGGGTCATCCATTTTGCATGTGTCCTCTTGCATTAGAGTAATACCATTGTCATACATTTGCATTTGCATACCCTAGGTCTCTTCATCAAGCTTAGGTCATTATCATATCATATTAGGGTCATTTACATAGTAATTGTCCCTTTACATATAGTGTCAAAACTAGGTTTTGTCATACTTGAGTAATCCAAATATTTGATAAACCCTAAGTCATTGTCAGGAAGTCTAGACCTTATCAAACCTTTTCTCTTTTTGTCATTATTGTCATTTGGTCAAACCTAGCTTAGTATCCAAGCATATAGGGGAGACATTTTCATTTTGTCATTTTGTCACTTGGTCCTTTTGTCCTTTGAGGTCTAGACATCATTTCAATTTCCTAAGGGTCTCTTTTAGATTTGCATTACAAAAAGTTTGTCAAAATCTTGAAAAACAACCAAAAACATAGGTTGCATTCTTGCCATAGATTGCATTCTCATTTATTTAGTTTGCATTTAGTTGCATATCATATATTGTTCTTGAAAATTTCCAAAAATATTGCATTTGCATAAGTGACATGCCTGTTGAAACAAGGTTAAAATCTAAGAAGATGGGTGAACCAACGTATCAACCCATTGACAACATATCAAATTCACAATTTCAAACTAGTCAAACAGTACAAATTGAAGGTTTATCAAACACATCACTACCACCATATGGAATGGTTCAACTTGGACCACCTCCATTATATGAACCAGTGTTTGTACCTATGAAACCAGGACATGGGAGTGTTCCACCAACACCAAGAGGAAATGCACCTTTCGATTGGAATCAACCAAACCTGCAACATGAAATTCAAACATTACATGAGGAACAAACTCTTTCACAAGGATTTTGTTCAGATCAAGGCATTCAACAAGAAATGAATCCAAATGTCCAACCAGATTCTTCATCAGATTCTGATGCTTCTGATGATGTTGATATGTTCCTTCAAGATCCAAAGTTGACAAAAAAGATGGATAAATTCTTGAACAAGGTCTTTAAGATGTTCCCACAAAAATATCTTAACATGATGAGTAATGTGACCTCCTCAAGTGAGAAAATCAATGTGCAAAAACAACAAGGCGGTGAGCTGTTAAGTTTCTCTCCCCATCCAAATGAAGAAAATACGCGACAAGAAACTCAATCTACCTTGATGAGTAAACGTGCTTCAAAGGCATTGACAGTGACTATTCCTCAAAAGTCACCATTTGAGACAATAAATAATCCATTATTCAACACAACACCTGTAACACAAGATCAAATGAAGACCACACAAATATTGACAACTATCCCTCAACAAGAAGTGGTTCCTTACATGCATAAAATTGGATCAAAATCTAAGATGCAAGAAAGCTTCATGACTGGAATGCCTGATATCACCAATGTCCAAAACAATTCCACAATGCAACAAAGTTCTTATGTCCCGTTAAGCTCAATATATTTGCCAAACACTATTGCGACAGATCCTTCGATAATGGCGACACAAAGAGCTACGGATAGTGGTTTGCACCAACAACAATTGAGTAATACACAAAAGGTACAATCGAATGTGAAAACAAGCAATAATCAACAACAACAATATCGCATTCGACAACAAATTGCAGTGCCTTCTGCCCCATTACAAGTTAATGCAAACTTGCAACCATCACAATGGATTGGACAAACAACACAACAAGTTAATGCAAGTGCCATACCCCATCTTAAGGAGAAACAACAAAAAACACCCAAACAAAGTTTTTTGGAAATGATGGGATTTACACCGCGACAACAATTGGCACAAAGTCAGTAAATTCTGATTCGTCGACATCAACAACAACATGTGCCTCAATATGTGCCAAGGCAAACAAGCTATCATACTTCACAACCGCAATTGGCGCCTGTGCAATATCAACAACACCCTCAATTGCAATATCAACCTAGGCTACAAGAAGCACAACAACAAGGTCAATATCAAGGCATGGCACAACCACAACAACAAGAGATGTACCAAGAACATTATATGCCGGAGACACCAAAAACGGCCATTTCAGAGCATCAACAACCGATCGAAAACATGATGTATCAACAAAGAGTACCCGCTGGGATTAATGATGGACCTCCAAAATCTGATACAATTGTGCAATAGCTTGAGAAGTTGCAATGACAAGTTGATGCATTAGAAACTAAAGGAACAAAGAAGTCGTATACAGATCAGGATTTATGTCTTAATCCATTTGACAAGAGCTTATACATGCCTCCATTCCCTAAGCATTTTGAAGCACCTAATTTTGAGAAATATAAAGGGAATGGCAATCCAAAAGATCACATTCAAGCATTTTTTGTGGCATGTACTGAAGTGAGTTATGAGGAGACATATTTAATGTGCTTATTTGCACGAAGTCTCACGGGACAAGCGATGGATTGGTATTCACATCTGCCAGGAAATATAAAGACTTGGTCGGAATTGGCTCAAAAATTTATATCACACTTCGCATTCAACATTGACAGTGACGTGACCATGTCAAATTTATGCAACACCAAGCAAAAGAAAGGTGAACCATTAGTGACTTTCTTGCAATGATGGCGAAGCTTGTATAGTCATTCTTCCCTAGATATACCTGAAGAACAACAAGTGAATCTGTTTATCCAAAATTTGGTCCCAGAAATGATGTATGAACTAAAATTGAAAAGTCCCAGTACTATAGAGAAACTCATTAAGAAAGGGATGAACATTGAAACTGCTCTTGTAGCCAAGGGAATCATTAAGCTTAACAAAGACAGTGACAACATAAACAATTCAGGGGACAGAAATAGATTTTGGTATAAAAACAAGAATGTCACTAATGATGGAGTTGTTGATGCAAGAGCGGTGAATGAAAATCAACCCCCATTCACAATCAAGAAATTGAGTGTTCCTAATATGTCAACTATGGAACAAAATCAAACACCAGTGAGCAATGTTACTCAACAGCCGCAATACCAACATCATACTCTACAATACACTCAACAATATAATCAACAACAAGGCCAGCAACAAAACCAACAACCCAAACCTTTCCGATTGAGGGATGGGCCTCCTCGATAATTTACGCCATTAGGAGAGCCTATTGAGTCACTAATGAAACAATTAATACAAGCAAAATTTATTAAGCTACCAGATATCAAGGTAGAACTAGTGGTAAAACCACATTGGTGGAATGATAATGCATACTGCGAGTACCATCGGTCAAAAGGACATAAACCGCATCATGTTTTCAATTGAAACATATGATTCAAGACTTGTTAGAGCAAGGAGTAATTGAGGTAGATCCACCCAACGCGACCTCTAACACTGATCATACCATTTTCAAAACTCCTTTGCTTGATCATGACAAGGGTAAAGCATCTTCTTCAAACTCTACCCAAACAGCAAATTATGCAAGTACTGGTTATAACAATGTCATCAATTGTTTTCGATTGTCAAATGAGTATGTTTCCACCCTAAGAATAAAGGGACAAGATCCTTCTTGTGCAGTCACCACTCATCGATCCAAAATAGTCCTGAAAGGAGCTCCTGCAGCTCCTGCCAAACTAGCTCCTGCGAGTCAGTATAATCTCTTGGATCATCTAGGAAAGACACCTGCACAAATATCAATCCTTGAGTTGTTGAAAATGTCCCCCATGCATCGTGCAGTCCTAGATAAAGTTTTAATTGAGTCCACTGTCTCGACAGACATTGATGTTGACCAGTTTCAAGCCCGAATTGGACATCTAGCTGTTTCCCAAAATGTCACATTTTCTGATAATGATATCTCACCTGATAAGCTCCCTCATAATGATCCTTTACACCTTGAAGTCTTTGTCCATAATTGCAAAATCCGACGAGTCTTGATAGATGGCGGAGTAGGTCTTAATATTTGTACCTTGAGAGTGGTCATTGGCCTTGGTTATACAGAAAATGACATTGATGCTTCCAGAAGAATAACAATCAAAGCATATGATGATGTTGAGTGCCCATCTAAAGGGATAATTACATTACCTATCAGAGTCGGTCCAGTGACAGAAAACACTTTCTTGCAGGTCTTAGACCTTGATCTCCCTTACAATATGATTCTTGGCCGTCCATGGATCCATGCAATGAAAGCAGTTCCATCCACCTATCATCAATGTTTAAAATATCCTTACAATGGAACCGAGATAACAATTCCAAGAGATCCTAGTCCATTTCAATTTTGTGCTACTCTAAAGGATACCCCTCAGCAGCAAGTCCCCGTCAATAGAGAGGCCAAATCACATAGTTATGTGGATCCTAATGAATTGTTAGATGTTGTCAAAGGAAAATTGAAGATACGGGACCAAGGATGCAGAGAATATTCAATGGATCAAAAATTCCTCATTGGGAATTTACCAATATCTCAAAAATCATATGGCAAACCACATTTGTTGCAAAAGGAACCTAAGGTAGTTATTCAATATCAGCCTCCCACTACATTTACAAGATGGGGTGAACTTGACAAAGAAACTTTAGATGATGATGTCATAGATTGGCTTTATAAGGATCCAACTGAGACCCCACCTATCAGGTTGCTAGTGGAATGGTACGGCAAAGGATTTACTATGCTACAAAAGAAAGGATATGATGGCTACAATGGCTTAGGCCTGAACAAAAATGGAAGGCTAGAACCTGTTATACCCAAGATTCGACCTCCAACTTTAGGGTTAGGTTTTGTACCATTGCGAATTGGATCCTCATCTACCAAAGTGACCACGTGTCGAAAAGGGCGTGACTCTAATGATGAAATAACGCCTGAGGATACCCAACCTGAAACTGATTCCAATGAATGGGAGTGGAGTTCTTTTTCTTCTAGCTCCTATGCCCTTGACAATATTTTCCTTGACCCTGATAATTTGCCTATGGAAGACAAACATGAAATAAATCCTCTTCCTAAAACATGTCCTAATGCTTGGATAGAGTCATTTTGGGATCCAAGCTCCGAATCAGATACAAGTAGTTCAAACAGTGATACCACAGATGTTTACATCTTTACTATATGTCCTCTCTCTCCTTAAAACCAATGATGACATGCCCCTCGTCTATCCCCAGCTTATCCAACATGACCAACAAGAACCACTCACATTGGACTATTTTCAAAATGACAAAGCAATTGCAGAATTCCTTGGACTACAGGAAGGCATACCACAAGGTGATCATAAGGCAGGATTTGCTATTGACCTAGATTCCACGGCATATTTTGGGGAGTCAACTCCATCTTCTAGTCATCAAAATGAAAAAAGAAAAGAAAAAGTGAAGAATCAAAAGAATAGGTCTTTGAGTGAAAACCGTAAGGCACTCTCTGATCATACAAAAGTAAAAATAAAAGACGTACCTGCGAGTGAAAACCTCTCTGAGGCGCCCAAAGGTGGAAGAGTGGACATACCCCTATCAAGTTAGGATAAATCAACATTGCTTGTGGAAATGACTGAAGAAATCAATTTGGGCACACCTGAAAACCCTAAGGTCATTCATTTTGTTGCTTCTCTATCAAAATAGGAAAAGATAGATTTTGTCAATTTCTTTCTTGAGAAAAAGATGAGCTTTGCATGGTCCTATGCAGATATACTTGGCCTCGATCCAGAATTAGTCCTTCATCACTTGCCATTAAAAGCAGATGCCAAGCCTGTCAAATAGAAACTTAGAAAGATGCATCCCCAGGTGGCTATTTTGGTCAAGGTAGAACTGAAAAAATTACTGGATGTGGGCTTTATCAGACCCATCGATTATGCAGACTGGATTTCAAATTTAGTACCAGTTAGCAAAGTAACTGGGGGCATCAGAATCTGTACAGATTTTAGGGATCTCAATAAAGCTTGCCCTAAAGATGATTTTCCACTGCCAAATATCGACATCATAGTTGACATGACTGCTGGATATGAGATGCTCTCATTGATGGATGGTTTCTCTGGCTATAACCAAATTTGCATTGCTTCTAAAGACCAACATAAGATTGCATTCACATGTGCTTGGGGTACCTACTGTTGGAATGTGATGCCCTTCGGTCTTAAAAATGCAGGCGCAACATATCAAAGAGTGATGATGACAATTTTCCATGATTTCATGCATACTTTGATGGAGGACTATGTTGATGACTTATTATGCAAATCTGTCACAAGAGATAGTCATTTAGCCATCCTGGGCCCAATCTTTGACCGAATGGAGACCTACAAGCTCAGACTCAATCCAAAGAAGTGTGTCTTTGGTGTCACAGCTGGCAAATTGCTAGGGTACATTGTTTCTCATAGAGGCATTGAAGTCGACCCTGCCAAGGTTAAAGCAATAATGGATATGCCTCCTCCTTCTAATCTCCGTCAACTAAGAAGTCTGCAAGGAAAGCTACAGTCAATCCGCCACTTTATAGCTCAGTTGGCAGACATATGTCATCCATTCCAGCATTTATTGCATAAAGGTGTCACTTTTAAATGGACTGAGCAATGTCAATCAGCCTTGCAAGCTCTCAAGGACTATTTGCTGTCACCGCCTATTCTAATGCCTCCTATAGAAGGAAAGCCATTTATATTGTATATTTCTACAACTGAAACGGCACTAGGAGTTCTCTTAGCCCAACAAGATGAGAACGACAAAGAGCGAGCTATTTATTATATCAGTCGGACACTAGTAGGCTATGAGCTGAATTATTCAACTATTGAACAGGCATGATTAGCAGTGGTATTTGCAACACAGAAGCTCCGACACTATATGTTAAATCACCAAACATTGTTGGTGGCAAAAATTGATCCCCTAAAATACTTGCTTAGCAGAGCAGCTTTGACGGGTCGCCTAGCAAAGTGGGTTATGATCCTTAGTGAATTTGATATTGAGTATATGGAGCAAAAGCCGATAAAAAGACAAGTCATAGTAGATCAACTTGCAGAGGCTCCTATTTATGATGATCATCCCATGTTGACTGATTTTCCAGATGAATCAGTCTTTGCTCTCACATCTTCTAATGAATGGAAGTTATACTTTGATGGATCCCATACCAAGTTTGAGTTCGGAGCAGGCATCTTGTTTGTCACCCCTCAAGGTGATGCTATTCCCAAGTCCTACAGAATCACTTTTCATTGTACCAATAACATTGCAGAGTATGAAGCACTGGTCACAGGACTCCGAGTAGCGGTCCACTGGAACATCACACATTTGCAAGTCTATGGAGATTCTCAATTAGTCATCTGACAAGTGAATGATGACTACGAAAAAAAAGATGAAAAGCTTATTCCCTATAAGCATATGGTAGATTTCTTCAAGACAAAATTCATGGCTATCCATTTCAGTCAAGTTCCAAGAATGCAAAACAAGTCGGCAGATGCGATGGCTACGATCGCTTCCATGTTAAATATGCCCACAATATGGATAAATGTGAATTTTTGGTCGAGCAGTTGCTTGTCCTTTCTTTTGACATTCCAATAGCAGATGTGATGTGCGTTCTTGTTGGTCCTAACTCCCCGTGGTACAAAGATGTATATCAATATTTGAAATCCCAAACCTTACCACCTAACCTTTCCGCTAACCAACGCCGAGCATTCATCTGACAGACGGACAAATATGTCATCATTGTCGACACCCTTTACCGTCGTTCCTTTGACCATACCTTCCTTAGGTGTTTGGATTCTGATGAAGCACAAATGAATTTACATGAGGTTCACAATGGTATATGTGGGGGCCATTTCAATGGTCCGAGCTTAGCCAAAAAGTTGATTCGTGCTGGGTATTATTGGCCCACTCTGGAAAAAGATGTTCATGATTTTGTTAAGAAGTGCTACAAATGCTAGATCCATGGAAACTACATTCATGCACTAGCCCAAGAGCTTCATTCTGTCATATCTTTGTGGCCCTTTTCTCAATGGGGATTGGATCTTATTGGCAAGATTCACCCAACATCTGCAAATGGACACAAGTTCATCATTACAGCCACAGAGTATTTTACAAAATGGATCGAGGCTATCCCCATGACCTACATCATTGGTGTGCAAATTTCAAAATTCCTATTGAATTATATCATACGCCGGTATGGGGTTCCCCTTTCCATAGTCATAGATAATGGTCGTCCCTTCAAGAATAAAGATGTCAAGGAACTCTGTGAAAAGTTTCATATCCAACACCGTTTCTCCAGTCCATACTATCCATAGGGTAGTGGTCAAGCCAAAGCATCAAATAAAACCATTATCAAGATCCTAAAAAAGGTTGTCAATGACGCTGGTCGAGATTGGCATGTACAGTTGAATCCAACACTATGGGCCTATCACACTTCTATCCGCACACCTACTGGCGCAACACCTTATTCCTTGGTGTATGGTGCGGAAGCCATTTTACCCTTGGAAGTGGAGATTCCTTCCTTGCATGTTTCCTTGCAACATTTGATTGATGATGAGACGCACAGAGTCTCTCGGTTGCATTAGCTTGAGATGTTAGATGAGAAACGTCAGACAACCCTAACACATTTGCAAGCATATCAAAACTGTCTCTGTCACTCTTATAATAAGAAGGTCAAAGGGCGACACTTCGAAGTGGGAGATCTAGTTTTAAAGGCAAACCCCAAGAATGCACAATCTACTAACATCATCAAAGGTAAGTTTGAACCTAATTGGGTTGGGCCTTTCATAGTGACTGCAGCCTATGGCTCGGGGGCATATCAGCTTACCACTCCAGAAGGTGAACCTTTGTCTGATTCCTGTCAATAGCATGCACCTTTGCAAGTACTGGGCATAATTTTCTATCAACACTTCTTCAAGTATGATCCTGAAAAAATACAAAAAAAATAAAAAAAGCATAAAAATACAAAAAAATCAAAAAAGCATAAAATACAAAAAATTTTTAAAAAAAGCAAAAAAGATACAAAAAAAAAAGTGAAAAAAACAAAAGAGAAAAAGAGCAAAAAAGTAAAGAAAAATGATTCACCCTCTAGTGAAAACCTGGCAAATAGGCGCTTTGGGCAAGTACCATGGTGAAAACCTGGCAATCAGGCGCCATGTGTAACAAGATCATTGCTCCATCATTTGTCATGACCTCTAGCTATGCTTTCTCTCAGCCGGTTTATCATGTCTATCTTTGTCTTGACCCAATGTTCTATTTTAGGCCTGTGATTGGTCAACATCATTGTCTTGCATACTCCGGTTTCTTGTACATATGTCTTTCACATGTGCATTGGGTGCATTCCCCTTGTCATGATCAATCGCTGGAACTTAAAAAAATTGAAAAATGTCCTGAAAAAATCTCTAAAAATTGAAATAATGTCCTAAAAAATCTCTAAAAAATCAAACAATGTCCTGAAAAAATCTCTAAAAAATCAAATAATGTCCTGAAAAAATCTCTAAAAATTGAAATAATGTCCTGAAAAAATCTCTAAAAATTGAAAAATGTCTTGAAATAATCCAAAAAAATTGAAAAATGTCCTAAAAAAAATCCCTAAAAAGTCATATAAAGTCCTGAAAAAATGAACACAAAAAAATTATAAAAACTCGAAAAGCATTTTGCAAAAAAAAATATATCCCTTTTCTGCATAAGACAGATCATTGAGCATCCCTCCAACGACACACAATCACACACTGCGCTTTCATGCAATCATGTGTTAAAAGATGAACTTTTTCAATCAAACTAGACATTCAAACAGATCAAAATTGTCATATCAATCAGTCAACCTCAAAATCATTTGTCCTTGTCACTACTATCATGGGTCTTATACAGGGTGTGGTATACTCGAAACCAGACTGTGTCCTGTCTTAGACGGGGTATCGCATTCCCTAAAACCAGACAGCATGATTGTCCTATCAGCACTTTCAACTTTTGACAATGAAGATCAAGATGTTTGTTTGACTTGTTGGAATTAGCGAGTCTTATCATTTATTGATTTATCTTCGATCATGTTCCTATGTTGCTCGATGATGTCACTAAGTGATTTAGAGTGACCGGGATGGTTCATGGTCCCTTTCTTTTTTGTTGTGATTGTTGTTTGTCTACGATGTGTCTGTCTTTTGCAAAAAGGGTTGCGTTTCAGCTCTGGCCTTCAATGCCATGATGCTACATTAAAATAAAGGTTCTCACCTACAAAGTGCATTACTGAAAGCAAGTTTTTCTTCGTCTCTAACTGTCCTCTGTCTCATTTCTTCTTACTGACATTTCTTTCGTTAGTTGGGGCAATCAGTTCGGTCTAGTGCTCCGATTTCCAAAAACATAAGCTGCATCCTGCATCCATTTGGTTAGTACATTTGCATTACATCAAGCATCACATCAAGCATTTTATCCATTTCATATTATAAATGCATCAAAAACACATAAAAAATATATCCATACATGTTCCACAATAATACATCTACCGTGCATAAGACATCCATACATGGAAAATAACTATAAGTCATAACACATTGCATCCCATCATGTCAATGCATGTCATATCATATATCAAAATAATATCGGAGTACAAAAATTGGACTGTCTGTCCTAAGTATGGCCCGCAGGCTGACTACATAATGTCAAACTACATCTGTCCATCATAAGGAGCATGTGCCTCTATCACTGGGTGCTCCCTTTGTCCTCCTCATCCCTACCATGTCTCAAGGATGATGTCCCTCTTGGTCCTGGCTATGGTGGTCTCATAGGTCCACTCACCCCCATGCTGCTCACTGACCTCCGAGAGCGTGCCCTACTCTCTGTCCTCGATCGTGCCCGATATGAAGCTGCTCTCTACTCTAGTGGGATTGCACACTCATATAGTGTCCTCTAATGGCGTATCTCCTCTCCCGTCTCTACCAACATCTGTGCCATGTCACATGCACTGGCATCCCTAATCGACCCAATATACTCAGTGACTCTCTGTTCTTCTCGCTGTGCCTGAGCTACTGTTGTATCTCGAGCCGTTGTAAGTCTGGCTATCTCCACTCTAAGCTGATCCTGCTTTGTCCTCAAGATGGCATTCTGTATCTCTAAAGTCGCAATGTGATCATGCTGACTCGCTATAGTCACCCTGCACATCTCCATCTCCTCTATGCTAGCTGTCTCCGGCTCTATGGGTATATCCTACAATGGCTCCTAATCGCTTGAATTTGGCTCATAATCATCATCCCTCTCATCATCTCCATCCTTGTCATCCCCCTCATCCTCATCACCGTCCTCATCCTCCTCATCCTCATCATCTCCCTCCTCCTCTCCTGTGAGTGGGAAGTCCTCCTGTCTCCTCGGTACTGGAATATCAGGATCTGTCAATGGCACTGGTCGTCGTCATGCAAACCATCTCTCATACTCCTCTGTGATCCTGACATCCTCCACATCTGATCTCCAATCCCACTATCTATGTTGTAACTGTGTGAAGTCAGCATATGCTATGCGTGGCTGAATCATACTCCCCCACTGACTCGTCTCTCTGTGAGATCGGGCAAAGTGTGCAGTCCTCCTAGGTACATCCTGCCTCTCTTCAAATTATCGTCTGACTCTCTCTGGCAGGTACATCTCAATCACTCTCTAGCAATTCACTGGTTGCCCAATCAGGTACCTTTCCTATCTACAATATGGTAGCTCATCACTATCATCTGACCATCCAGGGCAATCACGATATGGCCTCCATGTGAACTCTCTCAGTCTGTCTAGCTTGTGTCGCCAATACAATATGTATCCAAATGGACCCTGTCTCAGTGCTCCCCCATAGCAGTACACATATGGTCGGTGTGGTAATACCTGTCTCTCTGCAATCGGTCGACATATGGCTATGTGCTCGAATGCCCATACCTATAACAATGTGACTCCACAGCTCAAAGTCTGCACTCCCTGATATGCTATCCGATGCAACTGAAAATATAGCATAGCCAGTACACATGGCCCCCATGCGTACACCGTCCCCTCTATCGCCATCCACTCTAGCACTCTTCCCCATCCAATCGGGAATCCATGTCGTCGTCTGTCCCCTGCTAGTAGATATGCTATCACCATGACTATCACCACATATCGTCGATCATACTCTGATGCCATGGTCTCCCAGTCGATCTCCCTCTCTACGATATCCAGATCATCTGTGTCGCACTCAAATAATCTGCACAACGCATCTCTCCCTGTCACTGGGTCATACTCTACCATCTCTCCATGAATCAGAATGCAGAGGATACACCATACGTCCTCTAGTGTCACCATCGCCTCTCCAATCGCCAGATGGAAAGAGGAAGTCTCTGAATGCCATCGCTCTGCCAATGCAGTAAGCAGTCCTATGTTTACCCTAATCTCGGGCATGGATGTGATATAGTATATCCCAAGTCCTGCTAATATATCTTTGTTCGTGCTCCTAAGTCTATGTCGTAACATGAAGCAATCTGGTCGGTTCTCCCGTGTGATCAATGGATACTGTCGACTCTGCATCACAATTGGGGCATATTTTGTTAGTTTTAGTGTTTTCTCCTACGCGTTGCATTTCCTCATTTCATCCACAAATCAGGGTGTTTCTAATCTCTTTTGACCTATCCTACCCTTATCCCCCCTTTTCGGATCATTCGCATGCCATTTTTGCCTCAATTAGGGTTGCCAGAGCACAACTGCGCCTATGTGCTAACTCCTGTGCCTGTGTAACACAACCTGTGCCTGTGTCCCCTACACAAGCACAGAAGACCCTACACAAGCGCAGAATTCACCCTACACAAGTGCAGAAGTCAGTTTCTGCATTCCCTATGGGCCCCGCAATGTCCCGCAAGCCAGTCAAATTCATAAAATTGAAAATATGGGTTTTTGAGATACATACCGTTGCTCCCACGTCGTCCGGTCATCTGTATGTGTGTACACGTTCTCTGAGGTGATCTACCATTAGAATGTTCACCATCTCTCTGCAAGTGTCCTTTTCCAGAGCAACAAATCCTCCTCTTTGGCTAGTGCAAATGAGCTCTTTTCACTCTCTTTGTCTCATTTATAGATCTTTGTCAGTGCATAGATGGGCATGCACCCTCTTCATCTTATGTTGGTCCTGGTCTTTTGCATCTTTAATTGCTTGTCCTTCGTGCATCTGGTCTCTGATTGTCATTCTATTTGATCCTATCATGTTCTATCTGTAGCGTCGTAAATTGTACGCACTTGCTAGGGTGGTACAATTTCACACCTAGTTTAGCACCCGCCTTGGCGCATTTTGCATTTTGCATTACATTTCCCCTTTAGCACTTAATTAATTAAATTAATTAGGTCTAAGGTCCTATTTTATCATCTCCCATATCATAAAGTTGGGCCCTTTCATTAAAGTGTGCCCCTTTCATTTTATTCTTCCAATACATCATTTAATCAAAAACCCTAATTAGGTCCTATTTTGAACTTGGGGGCTTGATTTCGGGGGTCAAAACATCTCGAAATCACCTGTAACTTCAGGATTCTCTCTAAAATCATCATATCTGACGGCCCTGAAAATTTGGTGAAAAGTTGTCGGGACCATGGCGCCCGTGCAACATGGTCCCGGACATTTTTCCCGAAATTTTGGGAGCACGATCCAATCATAAAATAAAGCTTAACCCCAAGAAATTGGCGGGATATTCAATCTCTAGGTCGGCCAAAATTTGAAATTAAGACCTAGGGTTTCATACATAAGAGCTCTCTTTCTTCATTTGAAGGGATCCGATTTTTGGCTTTCAAGGACCTTCTATGCAACGAAAGAGCAGATCTTTGAAGACTTCAACAACATTCAACATTCCTCTATCAAGCATCTATCAAATTCATTCATTCATCCATTTAGGGCTTGGAAGACATTGAAGAACAATAGGAGATTACCGACTGAAGATTGGCTTGTACTCCTCCCTTGAGGGTTGGGTATGATTTCATATTGTTTTCATGTCCTTACATAGGCTTTGATATATCATTTATTCATGCTTTAGATCACATTGCATCTTGATTTAGAGCATTTGCATCATCATTTACAAGCAATTAGGGTTGACTTTCTAGGTTGCTCTAGTTTGCTTTCTTGCATTTTGGACCTTGCACACACACTAGGTCTGCACACACAATACATTTTACAAAACAACTTGGCTATTCGTGGAGGTGGAAATCACCGAAGTGGGGGTTTGACTAAGGCAAAACCCTATATAGCCGCTCCTTCCCCTTTTCAGATATAAGTGCAGGTTTCAGGACTCGGACGACGCCGCAGGTTGCAGATCCGGGAGAAGCAGACTGAGAGCGACCTTCCCACCAAATTTCAGAGAAAAAGACCAGGACAGGGGCGTGGGGCGCCCTGGTCCTGCCAGGACAGGGGCGCTGGGTGCCCTGGTCCCTTCTGGGCGCCCTGGTCCCTGGGACAGGGGCGCTGGGCGCCCTGGTCCGACAGCATTTTCAGCATTTTTGACAGCTTTTTCCAAAGTGCAAAAACAGCAGTTTCCGGAGCAGTTTCAGGGGCAGAATCAGGACAGTGGCGCCTGCGCCCCCGTCCCGAACATTTTCAGTCAAATTTTAACTCCGGGTACGCACTTGCATTCTTATTTCATCCTTGTGTTTATAGCTTTCCATCATTTAAGTTCAATTCTGTAATCTTGTTATTAGTTCATATTTGCATTTTGGGGTTAGGAATTGAACTTGCATCATTCTATCTTTCAATTACAACAAAGGAATAGAAATCCTAATAGATATCCCCTGGCTCTCTCTTTCACAAAAAGAAGTAGCCAATTGTGCGATATCTCTAGGCTCTTTCGTATTCTGTAATGTGTGTCAAAAGGTAGGATTAGGGCATGTTAACCTAGTCTCGCTTTTTCCCCTACACACTATCACTCTTATCGATCAATTGGCCTCTTTTCTGGATGTTTCCAGCCAATTCCTCGAGGGGGCATGCATATGTCATTATTATTGTCTGGGGCATTTTCATTATTGTTCTTTGAAACAATACTTAAAATCACATTGTCTCAAAGAGGGGCAAAATGTAGACACCTAAAAATGGTCAATGCTTGCGGAGTCATACTTTAACATTTGTGCATTGCCTAATTTTAGGGTTTTTGCGTCGCATTAACATTTCTTCCATGTTGCGCACTTGGTCTTTATCGTTTGCGAGCATCGAGTCCTTCTTCTGCATTCTTCATTTATCTCGCTTTTGAATTTGGTCTTGTCGACAATAATCTTTAGTCATGATTTTGGTCGATCTTATCTTGTTGCATCAATGTGCAAGCTCATTTGTCATCATTTTGGACATCGTCAATCCTAATTAGGGTTTTGTCCTCTTATTCATCTTGTTGTTTTGCGATCGATTTGTCGCTGTCCTCTTATCAATCTTGTTATCATGCGATCGATTTGTCATCAATCGTTGTTGTTTTCAATCTTGTCATCTTGCGATCGATTTCTCATCGATCGTGGTCATTTTCAATCTTGTCGTTTTGCAATCTATTTTGTCATCAATCGTTGTCATTTTTGTCATTTTGCGATCGATTTGACATCGATCATCGTCCTTCTTAATCATGTCAATTTGGATCAATTAGTCATTGTTCCTCATCAATTGGCGTATTTATCAATCAAATCATCTATCAATTCAAAATCATGATTGAATCAACATCAAATCAATCTTACGTCAAGACTTAATTGTCATTCTTGCATTTTCTAATTCATCTTCTAGGGTTTCATGATTTATTCATTTAACCTTGTTTGTCATTTCTCCCTCTAGGTTAAATAATTTATTTATTTATCCTAAGTCTTCGTGTCACAATTAAATGTTTATTTAATTGGCTAACTAATTATTCCTCCTTTTGTGAATTAATTAATAAATGACAAATTATTAATTGATTTACCTAATTTCTCCTAATTCCTAATTTCCTAATTTTTCCAATTTTCTAATTTCCTAATTTCCTCATTTTCTAATTCTCTCCTATTTTTCTCCTAATTTCATGGGAATGACATTTCAATTTGTCATAATTTGTCACAATTGACAATCAATCAATTTTGACATAGAAATTTGTCATAATTTTGTCAAATTTATCAATCAATTAATTTTGCATAGAAAGTGCAAATTTGTCATAATTTGTCATAATTGACATTCTTGATTTGTGTGTAGGGGAAAAAAAATGAGACTAGGTTAACATGCCCTAATCCTACCTTTTGACACACATTACGGAATACGAAAGAGCCTAGAGATATCGCACAATTGGCTACTTCTTTTGGTGAAAGAGAGAGCCACGGGATATCTATTAGGATTTCTATTCCCTTGTTGAAATTGTAAGATCAAGTAATGCAAGTTCAAACCCTAATCCCAAAATGCAAGTATGAACTAATAACAAGATTGCAGAATTGAGATTAAACAATGAACAACTATAAATACAAGGATGAAATAAGAATTCAGATATGTACCCAGAGTCAAAATTGGACTGAGAATGTTCAGGACGAGGGCGCGGGCGCCACTGTCCTGAAAACTGCACCGGAAACTGTTGTTCTGCACTCTGAAACACTATCGGGAAGCTGTCTGAAAGCTGTCTGTCCGGAGGACCAGGGTGCCCAGCACCTCTGTCCCAGGGACCAGGGCGCCCAGCACCGCTGTCCTGGTAGGACCAAGGTGCCCAGCGCCCCTATCCCAGTCTTCTGCTCTGCAATTTGATACAGGGTGCTGTCTCGACCTTCTCTCTCCGGATCTGTATCCTGCGGCGTCGTCCGAGTCCGAAACCTGCAATGATATCTGAAAAAGGGTGTATGGGCGGCTATATAGGGTTTTGCCTTAGTCAAACCCCCGCTTCGGTGATTTCCACCTCCACGAATAGCCAAGTTGTTTTGTAAAATGTATTGTGTGTGCAGACCTAGTGTGTGTGCAAGGTCCTAAAATGCGAGAAAGCAAACTAGAGCAACCTAGAAAGTAAACCCTAATTGCTTGTAAATGACAATGTAAATTCTCTAAATCAAGATGCAATGTGATCTAAAGCATGAATAAATGATGTATTGAAGCTTATGTAAAGACATGAAAACAATATGAAACCATACCCAACCCTCAAGGGAGGAGTACAAGCCAATCTTCAGTCGGTAATCTCCTATTGTTCTTCAATGTCTTCCAAGCCCTAAGTGAAGGAATGAAATTGATAGATGCTTGATAGAAGGATGTTGAATGTTGTTGAAGTCTTCAAAGATCTACTCTTTTGCTGCATATGAAGTTCCTGAAAACAAAAATCACATCCCTTCAAATGAAGAAAGAGAGCTCTTATGTAGGAAACCCTAGATCGTAAATTCGTCTTTTGGCCGACCTAGAGATTGAATATCCCGCCAATTTCTTGGGGTTAAGCTTTATTTTATGATTGGATCGTGCTCCTAAAATTTTGGGAAAAATGTTCGGGACCATGTGCACTCCGGGCGCCACGGTCCCAACAACTTTTCACCAAATTTTCAGGGCCGTCGGATATGATGATTTTAGAGAGAATCCCAAAGTTACAGGTGATTTCGAGATGTTTTGACCCCGAAACCAAGCCCCCAAGTTCGAAATAGGACTTAATTAGGGTTTTTGATTGAGTGATGTATTGGAGGAATAAAATGCGAAGGGCGCACTTTAGTGAAAGGGCCCAACTTTATGATGTAGAGGATGATGAAATAGGACCTTAGACCTAATTAATTTGATTAATTAAGTGCTAAAGGAGAAATGCAATGCAAAATGCAAAATGCACTAAGGCGGGTGCTAAACTAGGTGTGAAATTGTACCACCCTAGCGAGTGCGTACAATTTACGACGCTACATTTAGCCCCCACTTTAGCGGTCATATGAGTACTACATGCATATGCAAGCTAAAGTACAGAAAAGTAAACATCATTTGAAAAAGGATATATCCATAAGTTGTCGGACGAAACCCCCAGCGGTATCTGCAGTACACAGTTAGGAACCGTACCCTACAAAACACACGTTAGATCACAAAATCACCTAATGCTTACTAGGGAAAGTGATGAAATCTGTGAGTAGCTATATGCCCCCCCCTGTTTCGACTTGCTTATTAGGGAGGTGAAACAGGGTAGCATGTTTACTTGCAACAAATTGTGTAAGAGAGCATTGATGAGGGGTGTTCACTAAATAGGCTTCATCAAAGCACTTTTTGGAACATCCCGAGAGTAGGGGAAGGAAAATACGATTCCAACGCAACAAACGGCTCGAAAATTGCATCTCTCAAACCCAAGTTATGATAAAATGAATGATAGAGGAAAATTAGGGTTTCAAAAGTGAAGATAAACAAATGAGAGTATATATACTTTGAAAGTGACACTTACATTCGTCACTTTGTTGATTTCAGAATACTATTCAGTGCAGCGGAGCCCACATAGCCATCATCATGCCTTCACGACGACCGGAGCATCCCACGAGGATCGAGATCCTGCGCCAGGCCGTGATCGACGACAAGCCACTGGACGAGGTGAGTTGACTGAACGTTTGACTTTTGATTTTTCGCATGTTTGACTTTTTTGTGATCGTATGCGGGCCGTGAAGGCTGACCGGGGCCCACCCAGGGCGCCATGGTCCCTGTGGGGTGCCCTAGTCCCCTTAGGGCACCATGGTCCCCAATTAGGGCCTGGCGAGGGGTTTCAGGGCTAGCATACGATGTGCGACAGTTTGCATTAGCGATTTTGATGATCGAGTACTGATTACGGTCATGTTTTCGTGTTGTAGGGTCTCCCGTACATGAGAGAGCATACAGCGGGACATATTATTCGCAGTTTGCGAGATCAAATTCCGCGGCTGACTCAGTCAGAGAGAGACACACTATCGATTGTGGGATTGTGGTATGTGATCCTCATGCCAGCCATTCGGTTCCATCCTACGATGCTGATGGCATTGATGGAGCGATGGGATCCTGACACATGCACTTTTCACCTTCCAGTAGGAGAGCTGACGCTCACACTCGAGGATGTGTACCGTATACTTCATCTTCCTATCAGAGGAGCGACTGTTACATACGCGACCGATCGGTCAGCGGAGGATCATCAGAGAGAGCAGGTGTATTGCATAGGGAGAGTCATGCCGAGCGAGACGAGAGGTCGCATCATGGTCAGCTGGCTCTTACATCCTACAGGGGAGGTACCCCTTCTGAGACGCCTTATGATAGCCATCATAGCACTAGTCGTCTGCCCTAATGGGTGAGGGACACACATGCATGGGGGTCTCACATGGTGTATCAGAGCGATGGAGAGACACAGGAGAGTGTATGCTTGGGGTCGGAGTATGCTTGCACATCTCTATCACGACCTTGAGGAGTACGTATTTGGACAGGGTTGCAGTTTGATGACATGCACACTTCTGCAGGTGTGGATTTTAGAGCACTTCACATGCACCAGGCCCGTCGGCTTTCCACTGAGTACAGCGAGCGAGCGACCTAGGGTGTTCGCTTATCCACTTACCAGCGAGTGGAGATTTGGAGATTTGTTATATTGGAGAGTGATTTTTGACAGACTGACAGCCGAGGTGACAGTGTGGAGACCTTACCTACGGATGCACAGATGGGATGGTATGGAGAGACAGTTAGCATGTCTACAGAGGAACCGCCTACTGCAGGGACGATATTCACACATCATAGTCCCTTTCTACTTTGACTGAGTACGGAGGCAGTTTGGGCTAGAGCAGTGTGTTCCAGCCGATGTGCCCATCTATGCTCGACACTCACGGGCCCTTCCCAGACCTAGAGCAGTAGCGAGACCGACGGTAGATGACATTGAGACGACAGACCTAGAGGGATCTGATCAGAATGTGGTCACTGATTATTCTGCAGAGCCTGGAGCACAGCGGAGGTACATCTCATGGTTTATGAGATCATATCCAGGTCCTATCTTTCCACCAGATCATCCGACAGGCTATCCAGGCCCATGGAGACATGGAGACCGAGACGAAGACCAGGGATCTAGGTCAGAGGAGCCAGAGGATGAAGAGGGTCATGAGGAGGATATAGATAGAGAGGAGGATGAGGAGGATGTAGGTGATGATGTGGATGAGGATGAGGATGAGGATGACGAGGAGGACGACGAGGAGGACGACGAGGAGGAGGATAGAGATGATGAGGAGGAGTCGGATGCAGCTCCCCACCATTCAGGAGACGATACCATAGCCCTAGATCCACCTCTTATTCCCCAACAGGGGGAACATGAGGCAATACGGAGACTTGTTCCTAGTACTGTCCAGCCTACACCCGTCGTGGACAGATTATTCGAGCGAGGGGAGCCTAGTGGTTCCCAGGCACAGATGCTACCATATCATGATCCCTACTGGTGTGAGGGAGATCCAGGTATAGTAGGTTTATATTGATTGATTAATGTTTTGATGATATAGAATGGTACTAACAAAAATCTGTTCTACTACCACAGCTAATGTGCAGGAATGGCGTTCCCTGATTCAGCAGGCAGTGACAGACATTTCCATGATAGCACAGATCCCCAGTTCCTCACAGATTGCCTATACGCCTCAGGGGAATGCGGGTCGGCATGAGGATTTATTTTTCCTATTCCGAGTACAGGTAGATATATGGAGGGAGAGAGAGAGAGTCCTATCAGAGGACCTCCAGCAGGCGCGGCAGAGAGAGAGAGTCCTATCAGAGGACCTCCAGCAGGTGCGGCGAGATCTAGCAGCGGCTCAGACCGAGGCTACCACCTATCGCGCGATCCTTATGGATAGGGATCGTAGGAGTTCCTCTCGGAGTCATTCACGATCTGTATTGCGCTACACACCCATGGGTCCACCTTCACGGCCAGATCAGGAGGGAGCGTCCAGTCGACACTCTCCAGCCACTAGCCCTAGGGATAGGAGATGATTTTATGATGTAAAAGAGAGGTCACATTTTGGATATACAGTGACCTATATTTGTATACGATCCACACATATATATGTATATATACATGCTTCTCTTTTATCTCAAATGTGTTATCTTTAATGCTTAAAACAATGTATATTTTGTTTTGATTAAATCTAATACATTTGGTAAATGTACATGTATGTTCAGAATTTAATTTCCATGTGATTGATTTCTCAATGCTCCATGATTAAATTGATACATGTGTGACTTAATTAAACATTTAATCAAGTGCTACATTGATGATAAGGAAGAAATATGCATTAAGTCTAAGAATCATATAACTAATGTGATTTAATTTTGAATTTAAACACAACATGATATGATTCTACTTAACACATAAGGACACTGTATAATATGCTAGCATAATGGAATGTAAATTTTTCACAATTTACATAAATGAATTCAAGACAAACTATAAAGTAAGAAGACACGCTTGTCAGGAACGAAGCAATATAGATTAAACAATATAACATTTAATTCTATTTTTCTTTAATTAAGAAATACTAACATATTATCCAATGTTGAAGAATTGAAAAGAAGATAGATAAGAAATAAAGAATTAAGCATAATATCTACGCAAGTGCATAGCATTGATAGGTTCTTTAAGAGGCGTACCGTCTACATCCGCTATTTTGTAAGCACCTGATTCATAATCCTCAATAACGATATATGGTCCAAGCCAATTAGGACTAAATTTTCCCTTTTCTGCAGGTAAGGCATTCACATTGCGCTGATTCTCATAAAGGACTAAGTCACCTACTGAGAAGGAACGTTGAATAACCTTATCATTATAGCTTCTTTGTAGAGTTTTGTGATACGCTTGAATATGCTCAAGAGCGTTTATACGCTGTTCATCAAGCATCTCAAGCTGTTGAAGTCGTTGTTCTCTATAAGAGTCATCATCTACTATACCTTTGAGAGAAACCCTAAGTGATGGAATCTCTAATTCTAAGGGCATAATAGCGTCAGCACCATAAACAAGATTATAAGGAGTAGTTCCCGTAGCAATTCATACACTCGTTCGGTAGGCCCAAAGAGCATAGATTAGCTGGTTACTCCAATCCTTACCATGCTTATTCACGGTTTTACGAAGAATTTGTTCAATTATCTTATTGGATGATTCGGCTTGACCATTTGACTGAGGATAATATGGTGTAGAAAATCGATGTTTGATATGGTACTTCTCGAGGAATTTCTTCACGTCCTTGTTCTTAAACGATGTCCCATTATCTGAGATTATAGTGGAAGGTATCTCGAATCGAGAAATAATGTTTTCTAGAAGAAATTGACAAATCACTTCAGCAGTAGTAGAGCGAAGGGGAATAGCTTCTACCCACTTCGTAAAGTAATCTATTGCAGTTATAATGAAGGTGTGTCCTTGAGATGAAGGAGGAGAGATTTTTCCAATAAGATCCAAACCCCATGTGGAGAAAGGCCAAGAAGCTACTTGAGAACGAAGTTCTTGGGCAGGAGCATGAATCAGATTATTGTGTTGTTGACATTGATGACATTTCTTAACAAATGAAAAGGAATCCTTCTGCATAGTTTGCCAATAGTATCCCATACGAAGCAATCTATGAACCAAGGATTTGCCCCCAAAATGCCCCCCACAGGCACCTGAATGCGCCTCTTCAAGAGCAACAGGGATTTCTGACTTGTTAAGACAACGAAGGAGAAAACCATCATAACCCCTTCGGTAAAGGACATTAGAAAGGATGATATATCTAGCAGACAGCTTGCGAATTCTAGCCCTAGTGTTCCTATTAGCAGAATCAGGAAAGGTACCATCGGTCAAATATCTTACGATATGCGAGAACCATTCATCTGAATCTACAAAGTCACAACATGTTACCAAGCTAGAATCGTCTACAATAGCTGGAGAAATAAGGTTGTGAATAACGAATTTAAGATCGACCATAGGGTCCTCTAAAGATACAAGAGAAGCCACACATGCCATTGCATCCGCATGTCTATTATCTTTTCGAGGAACGGGTTCCATGGTATAAGAATCAAAATTTTGTAATAAAGAGATAGCAAGGTCTTTATATTGTGATAATTTGTCTTGTTTTGCTTGATACATTCCTGTTACTTGTCTTATAATCAATTGCGAATCTCCATAGATATGTATGTGTTTTATATTCAGAGCTAAGGCTTCTTTTATTCCCGCTATAAGAGCCTCATACTCAGCAATGTTATTGGTACACAGGAAATTTAGACGATATGATAAGGGAATAGGTTTCTTTGTAGGAGAAATCAGAACAACACCTGCCCCCAATCCCGTACAACACTTAGAGCCATCAAAGTATAATTCCCAAGTTTCATCTTTCTCTATAGAAAGAATGAAGTCATCAGGAAAGGACTCAGGGTTAGGGAAGGAGAAAGGCGAAGGGGCCTCAACTAAGTGATCAGTCAACGCTTGTCCTTTAATTGCTCTTTGCGAAACAAATTTAAGGTCAAATTCAGTTAACATCATAACCCACTTAGCTAGACGTCCTGATAAATCAGTTTTAGAGAAAAGATGCTTCAAAGGATCAAACTTTACCATGACGTGGACTTCTGAATTTAAAAGATAATGTCTCAATTTCTGAGTCGCAAACACCACGGCCAAGCATTGTCTTTCTATCGCAGAATATCAGGTCTCATAATCGAGTAAGGTACGACTTATGTAATAAACCGGACATTCCTTACCATCTTTATCATGTTGTGCTAACAATGCTGCGAGAGCATGAGAAGAAGCAGCTGTATACAGAAGGAAAGGTTTAGAAGGTTCGGCAGGTTGAAGAATAGGAGGACTAGCCAAATACACTTTTAAATTTTCAAATGCTTGCTGACAATCTTCATTCCATTGAAAAGTGATATCCTTTTTAAGAAGTTGAGTAAAAGGAAAGGTACGATCCGCAAGTTGAGACACGAACCTACGAATGGCTTGAATCTTTCCTTGTAAGCTTTTAAGTTGAGACACATTTCGAGGAGGTGGCATGTTAACAATAGCATCTATTTTTTTAGTGTCCACCTCAATCCCACGATGCGAAACTATGAACCCTAATAGTTTTCCACTATCCACACCAAAAACACATTTTCGGGGATTCAAGCGCATGTGATATTTACGAATTCTTTCAAAGATTTGACGAAGGATTTTAACATGATCCATGCGAAGAAAGGATTTAGCTAAAATATCATCAACATAATCCTCTAAAATCTTATGCATATAATCATGAAAGATAAGGGTCATCGCTCATTGATAAGTTGCACCGGCGTTTTTAAGTCCAAAAGGCATCATTATCCAACAAAACGTACCCCAAGGAGTGGTGAAAGCGGTTTTGAATTGATCTTGAGGGTTTATGAAAATTTGATTATAGCCTGAAAAACCATCCATGAAGGATAACAAGGCATGTCCTGCCACAGAATCAACTATCATATCAATGTTTGGAAGAGGGAAATCATCTTTTAAAGAAGCCTTATTTAGATCCTGAAAGTCGGTACACATTCTTATTTTGTTGTCTGGTTTAGCCACAGCGACAATATTTGAAATCCATGGGGAATAGTCAATAGGGCGGATAAATCCAGCCTCCAATAATTTTTCAATCTCAGCCTTAACAAGCAGAGCTACCTTAGGATTCATTTTTCGAATCTTTTGTTTCATGGGCTTAGCATCAGGAACTAAGACAATATTATGAGTAACGATCTTAGGATCTATACCAGGCATGTCAGAATATGTCCAAGCAAAGATCTCAGAGAATTCATGCAATAGTTTTTCATATTGTTTCTATTCCTCTTCATCCAAACATTTTCCAATTTTAATAACTTTCTCTTTGTTGCAAGGATCCATCTTAACATCAGTGGTGTCACTTATGAGAAGATTACTTTGTTGAGGAGTATCCTTTAATTGAGGGAATTCTTTCACAATCTTATCGTTATCAATCTCTTTTCCAAAATAGGCTTCAGTGTTCAAACAATAAGGGAGTCCCCTATTGTGATGATAACGAGGAAGAGTGTCATAGGCTCCCAAGAACTCAGCTAAAGCATCGTCAGTAGGGAAGATATCCAAAACACAATCACCCAAAGGATCCCCATCAATATACTCAGGGTGTTGTATTGATAAAGATGTAGAGATAGCATTAACACTAATGCATGGTCTTTTAGAAGCTTTAGTACGTCTGCAGGGATTATAGCCAAGTCCAAAGGCATAATGTTGAAAATTAGTCTCTAGAGGAACTCTTATCCCTTGTTCATTAGCACCACAACCTTTTCCATGATACCCATGCTTAGCAAAAATGCGAAAACCACGACCATAACGATCAACCATTTCAGGAAGAGAAGGTGGTTTTTCATAAGACAAAGAATCAAACTCTTCATAATTAGAGGTGTGAGGAGAAGAAGTTTGAGAAGCGGCCACAAAATTATTACTCATAGATTCAGGTAAGGTTGATTGATTTTTAGCTTCTTCTTTCTTTTCAACTTTATGATTCTCAGCTTCTTCCTTCTTTTCAACTTTAATTTCTCTAGAAGGAACCTTATATTCACCTACAAAGGTAGGGTTAAAATCAAGAGATCCCCAATCATCTTCTGCGAGAACCTTCTCAAGATCAAAATCCTTTTTATGTGTAGTTTCAAGTCGAGAAGGATCTTCTTCAGGAGCTCCAGACTCATCCAAAGAATTTTGATCATCGGAGAGCGAAGACTCATCGATAGGTTTCTTGTTTAAAGAGTCATCACTAGATGAGGATGGCTTAGAAGAATCTCCTTTAGAATTAGATGTTTGTAGACAAGCTTGAAAATTAGTATCACCTATCAAAGTATATGTCTTATTGTTATAAACGAATTTAACTTGTCTATGCAATGTAGAGGGGACAGCTTGCATGTTGTGAATCCAAGGCCTCCCTAATAACAAGTTGTATGTTAAATTTCTCGGCATAACATGGATAGGAGTAGGCAAAGTAACAGGTCCCACTATGAGAGGTAAAGTGATGATACCCAATGAAGTCTTAGCCACATTATCAAACCCACGAATGGGACGAGAGTCAGGCTCAATAAGAGACGTATCCACATTCATCTTATGCAATAGATTAATACTACACACATTAAGGCTTGAGCCATTATCTACTAGTGTTCGTCTTATAGTAGTGTCTTTCATGATAACCACAATCATCAAAGGATCATATTGTTGTTGAATTTCACTTGTAGGCAACTCATCTTGGGTACACACAATTTGAGCTTTAGGATTCATCACAGAGTTAACCAAAGATGCTATATTACTAGATGTATTCGGTGGAGGAACATTCAAATCTTTCAAGGCATCTTGTAACATTCCATGATGAGCAGAAGAAGTTTGAATCAAATCCCAAAGGGATGTCTTAGCAGGGGTAGCTTTAAGTTGTTCTATGAGATCATATTCCTTACCCATAACTTGCGAAATACGGGGAGCTTGAGGAAGAATTGGTTGAGGATTAGGAAGAGAAACTGGAATAACAGGAGGAGGATTAGGTTGCCTATTATTTCTGGTATGATAAGTATGGGCAACCGCATGATAACTCTCTCTAGTTATTTGCTTAGCATAACTGTAAGGACTTATAGGTTTTCTTCCTTGCACAGTGATGATTGGTTTATTCGGGGTACGAAAGGAATCATGATCATACCTTCCTTGGATAGTAAGGAGAGGTGATTTAGGAATTTGAAAGGTGGGAGAAGGATAAGCACCTTGGACTTCAAAGAGAGGCTTATTATGTTCATTCAAGTTTATCATGTTAACCAATTTAGAGGTCTTGTTCTTGTTTAAAGATTTTGACAAAGTCATCAAGAGCATCATCCAACAAAGCATGATCATATCAGTTAAAAGGTTTGTCTTTTGATTCAAAAGGAGACATCTCCTCATAAAGGGGATTATTGAAAACAACCATGTTACTAGATTCAGGGGAAGAGTGGATAGGAATGTATCCTTGAGAGGAACCATTCGACTTATCTTTCTCATCACACCTAAATGGCATAGTAACAAGGTTTATGAGTTTTTGGTAAAATGAAGGTTTGGCATCCTTAGGGTTTAAAAACTCATCTAAAGCTTCATCTAATTCATCTTGGCTATACTCATAATAATCATCGAAAGCATGAACATTTTGCAAATAAAAATCTGACATTTTGAAAAGATTGCATAAAATTTAAACACACAATGCAAAGAAACACACTTTTGTTTTTCTTTTTTGTCTTTTAATGAAAATGAAATGAAAGACACACTAACTCTAGATCTAGATCTAACAAATGCAATGCAAGAGGAAGCAATGATAGATTCACGTCGGGTTCACCAAAATGTGTAGGGGAAAAAAAGCGAGACTAGGTTAACATGCCCTAATCCTACCTTTTGACACACATTACGGAATACGAAAGAGCCTAGAGATATCGCACAATTGGCTACTTCTTTTGGTGAAAGAGAGAGCCACGGGATATCTATTAGGATTTCTATTCCCTTGTTGAAATTGTAAGATCAAGTAATGCAAGTTCAAACCCTAATCCCAAAATGCAAGTATGAACTAATAACAAGATTGCAGAATTGAGATTAAACAATGAACAGCTGTAAATACAAGGATGAAATAAGAATTCAGATATGTACTCAGAGTCAAAATCGGACTAAGAATGTTCAGGACGGGGACGCGGGTGCCACTGTCCTGAAAACTGCACCGGAAACTACTGTTCTGCACTCTAAAACACTGTCGGGAAGCTGTCTGAAAGTTGTCTGTCCGGAGGACCAGGGCGCCCAGCACCTCTGTCCCAGGGACCAGGGTGCCCAGCGCCCCTGTCTTGGTAGGACCAGGGCGCCCAGCGCCCTTGTCCCAGTCTTCTGCTCTGCAATTTGATACAGGGTGCTGTCTCGACCTTCTCTCTCCGGATCTGTATCCCGCGGCGTCGTCCGAGTCTGAAACCTGCAATGATATCTGAAAAAGGGTGTATGAGTGGCTATATAGGGTTTTGCCTTAGTCAAACCCCCGCTTCGGTGATTTCCACCTCCACGAATAGCCAAGTTGTTTTGTAAAATGTATTGTGTGTGCAGACCTAGTGTGTGTGCAAGGTCCTAAAATGCGAGAAAGCAAACTAGAGCAACCTAGAAAGTAAACCCTAATTGCTTGTAAATGACAATGTAAATGCTCTAAATCAAGATGCAATGTGATCTAAAGCATGAATAAATGATGTATTGAAGCTTATGTAAAGACATGAAAACAATATGAAACCATACCCAACCCTCAAGGGAGGAGTACAAGCCAATCTTCAGTCGGTAATCTCCTATTGTTCTTCAATGTCTTCCAAGCCCTAAGTGAAGGAATGAAATTGATAGATGCTTGATAGAAGGATGTTGAATGTTGTTGAAGTTTTCAAAGATCTTCTCTTTCGCTGCATATGAAGTTCCTGAAAACAAAAATCCCATCCCTTCAAATGAAGAAAGAGAGCTCTTATGTAGGAAACCCTAGATCATAAATTCGTCTTTTGGCCGACCTAGAGATTGAATATCCTACCAATTTCTTGGGGTTAAGCTTTATTTTATGATTGGATCATGCTCCTAAAATTTCGGGAAAAATGTTCGGGACCATGTGCACTCCGGGCGCCACGGTCCCGACAACTTTTCACCAAATTTTCAGGGCCGTCGGATATGATGATTTTAGAGAGAATCCCGAAGTTACAGGTGATTTCGAGATGTTTTGACCCCAAAACCAAGCCCCCAAGTTTGAAATAGGACTTAATTAGGGTTTTTGATTGAGTGATGTATTGGAGGAATAAAATGCGAAGGGCGCACTTTAGTGAAAGGGCCCAACTTTATGATGTAGAGGATGATGAAATAGGACCTTAGACCTAATTAATTTGATTAATTAAGTGCTAAAGGAGAAATGCAATGCAAAATGCAAAATGCACTAAGGCGGGTGCTAAACTAGGTGTGAAATTGTACCACCCTAGCGAGTGCGTACAATTTACGACGCTACAATTTGCAATTTTCATTCGAATCTCTTCATGCTAATTTGATCTTTTCTCCAATTTGTCTATAAATTGGATGATTTTATTCAATCAAGATTACTACCTGGTCGAATCAATCACGCTTCGAGTATTCTTGTGCTACAATCTTTTCTACTTGCTTTCATATCATGCTTATGCACTAGTAGGTGAGAGCCACAAACAAAGCTATTTGAAGGAGAAAGAAGGACAATGGAGCCACATGAAGGAGACATGCAAGTCTGCATTTGGTTTGCTTAGTTTTCAATCTTGAATGTCTTGTTTTCATGTCTTTATTGAGTGTGTTTAGGATTGATCATTGCATTTGAGCTTTCGTGATTGAGCTAGATTACTAATATTGATTTGCTTCGATGATTTCTGATTTCCTAGCATACAAGATCTACTTAAAAAATAGAGAAGGTTCTACTTCGGCTATTGCTATATATATTGCGCATCAAATGGTGAGAGGAAACAATTTTTTTGATTTATGTGAATTGTTGAGAGCACAATTGGTAAAAAACATTAAGATGACTAAGGGACAGGGTTATGCTTTCAGATTTGGTTCCTTGATTGTTTGTTTGATGTTTTATTTCATGAAGTCTTTGCCCCTAAAAGAAAATATTACATGGAAATCAAACATTTTGGTTGGAAAACAGTTTTTTCAAATATTTGTCTTGTTTGCAAAACAAAGATCTAGCATGCAAAGAATATTTCTTGGAGTTGCAGAAGAAGAAGAAGTTGTTCTTCGGCCTAGTTCCTAGTTTTGTGTGTGTTCCTAAAGGAAGTTCCTCTGGTAGTAAGAGTTCAAAAAGGAAAAGTGTGAAGTTTCCTCTGGGATCAATGAAGAAGACAAAAATCAAAGTTGTGCATGAAGTTATTTCTCTGGATAATCCAAAATCAACTGCTGTGATTAAGGATGAGCGTGCTGCTAAAGAAAGAAAGGATGGAGAAGGTGATCCATGTTGCGTTGAAAATATTTTAAATTTGCTAAAGGAAGAAGTTGGATTGAAAACGATTGGTGAATTATGTCTTGAGCGTTCCTCTTATAATCATTATTAAATTGAGGAAATTCTAGTCGATTATCTGGTTTGGAATTATATTTCTTTGGATAGTGTTGTAGACATCTTGTTGGATGTCCTATGTGATGTGCTTAGAGATAAAATGAAGCAGTCTGTTAAGGGATTAGTTGTTGAAGAAGATATTCACGATGATATGGAGAAAAAGTGCATATATGCTCAAAATAGATTATCTAAAGATATAAAGAATATGAGAGTTTGTGTGGCTGAAGCAAGCAAAGTTTACATATATTGTTTCTAGTGGTCTACTACTGTGAAGCATTTGAAAGCAAAAATTGACTATTGAATATGAGTTGTGTTCCTTGGGTAAGGTGTTTGATATTTCTAATGATATTGATGGTGCATAGAGAAGGAAGGTAAACCCTTTGCAATCAAATCTTTCATTTTATCAGAAGCAAAAAGAAGACGTGGTAAGTATATTTCTGAAAGTAAAAGAGACTGTTGAACCTCGGTTAGAACATATTTTCAGTATTCTCTTTGAAGTTGAGAAGTGTGTGTGGAACATCCCTATTCCCAGTTCGTTATCAGATGCAGTTGATATAATTGTGCAGAATGACAGTTTGAGCTTAAGTATCCATTTTGCAATAAACTCTTGGAAATCTTTCTATCCAGAATTGAAGAAGTATAAGTGGATCTTTCAGAAGAGTAAGTGAAGCATTCTTTCCTTTGCAATGTAGTTTTTGTTTTGGTAACTTATTTTGTTGTTACCCTTTGTCCTTGATGTCAAAGGGGGAGAAGTATTGTGTATCGGAGAAATGTTGCATTGTGTTTTGAATTTAGGGAATCTTAGAAGCATTAACTAAGGGGTGGCGGGGGGGGGGGGGGGGGGGGGGTTTATGACAAGTTTTGATATATGTGTTTTTCCATCAATGACAAAGGGGGAGATTGTTTGAGAGATTGTTGGAATTACTTATTTGTGTTGTCATTGATGTCAAATCTGGTGCTTCGTATTGCTCCATATTGGTATGTGTGATGTTGGTGATTAATACAAGAGATGCAATATTTGCATATTTATATGTGAGAGGTTGTAAATGTTGAGTTGTAACACAGTGGAAGATAGGCATGTTATAGATTGCATGATCCTTGTTGTTGCTGATGTTGTTACTATTGCAATATTTGAGATTATTATTGGTCCAAAATCATGAGGATGTGAGTGTATGGATGTGAGAGTTTTTGGTGTTGGTTGTGACATTTGTTCATGTGCTTCGGAAGTTGTTCTTTGGATGACATAGTTTGGTTTTTATGTTCGGATATGTAGTGGTGAGCAGATTCTTGTGCTTTGATTTCCTTCGGTTTCTTTGATTACTGGTAACATTCATTTGGTGTGTTGGTTTTCATGTCTTGAATCGTGTGATGTTGACTTGGATCATTATTAGTGCACTTCATAATTTTTGGTCTTAGCTATGATTTGGTTATTCCATTTTGTGCTTCGGTAATTGCGGCATTATGGTAGCATGTTATTTCGGTGCTTCAAGGATATGTTCTTTTTTGGTTTGGCTGACCTTGAAGCTCTAGATATTGATATTCTACTCTAGTGATTGTAGCATGTCATTAAAATGTTCTTTTGTCAAATTTCTCAGAGACCAACTTGATGTATTTTCAAATTGATATACATGTATATATAAAAAATCCCTTTATGATGAGAAATGTATGTACGAGAGTATGTATGAACATATGTGTATGTGTGTAGAAGTATATGAGTGAAGAATAGAAGTGGTAAGCGACATAGGTAAAGTGTTGGTTCGGTATAAGAAAAATTGTGCACTAAGTTGGTGAAGTGATTTGCAAAGGTTCCTAACTGGATATGTTGCAAACAGTTAGAGTATTGAAGTAAGTTGGTGAAGCATTTTGCATAGGTTCCTAAATAGATTTGCTGCAAGCAGATAGTGTGATGCCAGAGCTTTAACTGGAACTATTTTCATGCATGTGTAGATGCAACTTTCTTAGTTCACTCCTTTTTTGGCAGTAAGCTCTTTGGGTAGTGAGCATGTTTTGTGACCTCATATAACTAGTTATATTATCTTGGGAGTTAACCCTCTGTGGTTTTTCCCTCTTTGGGTTTTCCACGTACAAAAATATTTGGTGTCTCTTTTGTGGTTGTGTTATGCAATTTACTTCTATGTTACAAGGATAAATAAGATTAAGTTGTGTTCAGCACATTAACTTGTTCAACTTTAGAATTTGAAGTAGAATACTGATTCACCCCCCTCTTAGTATTCTGGTATGTTAAACAAGGACCACCAACTATGTTGATTGAAGACAAAGAGGCACTTATCATGGAATGGTGCAAAGAGATAGCCGCAGTTGACCATGGCCTTGAAATAGTTAATCTGAAACCAAAAGTTGTCTAGAATTGCCAAACTAGACCCAATCTTGTCAACGATGTGCTACTCGGGAAATCATTGTAGACTGGATTTAGGAAGAGGCATCTAGAACTCACCCTACATACAATCAAAGACCTTAACAAAGATAAAGAAGTCAACATCATAACTACTATTGTATCTGCATTCTACAAGACATTGTCAAAAGTGTATGACACGAATCCGTATAGTAGTCATCGAATATGAAATTGCGATGAGACTATAATTTAAGTAGGTAGAAATTGTGCAATGAGAGTGCTCGCCAAAAGAGGTAGCAGGAGTTTGTCATACATAATTCCTAAGAGTCAAAAATGGATAACAATTCTTTGTTGTGTTAATGCTACTTGGCAAAGCATACTAGGATTCTACTTGTTCAAAGGTAAGATGCAACTAAAAGAATTTATTGCATGCTACAAACTAGGTGATTGCATGGCAACACAACCACATGCTTGGATGACAAAAGAATTGTTCATGAATTGGTTGCACCACTTTGCCCACTTAGTTCCAGAAGGGGTCTCAATGACTAATAGATGCTTGTTGATATTTTATGGCCATGGTAGCCATGTAGTAGTCACAACCATCCAAGAAGAAAGGATGTTGGGTATTGACTTATTGACATTGTCACTGTGCACTTCACACAAATTGCAACCTCTAGATGTGAGTGGGTTTTCACCTTTCAAAACATACTTTAGAAGTAAGTGGGTATAATGGTTAGCCAAGTTTTCAAACATAGAAATCAGGAGGGTTGAATTGGCAGAACTAGGCAACAAGTTGTTACAAAAAGGGTTAACACCATCCAATATCACTACAAAGTTCAAAAGGATAGGCATATGGCCACTAAATGTAGATTCATTGGTAGAAGACATGTGTCCCAGTGACACTTTCCAGATCAATGTACAAGAGGATGTTTTTGCTATACAAAACACCCTTAGTCTTTCAAGTTTTGTTTCAATAGATGAAGTGGACCAAACACTCTTGTCCACTCTTTTAGAAGGTAGTTTGCAAGCTACAAAAAAACTAGATGTCTAGGGTTCTATATGAGGTACACCTAAAATTCATCTAGATGTATCACTCTCACAAGCGGTGGAAGAGGGGGATCATCTTGACATAGTACATAGTCATCAAGAGGATTTGGAGGACAATCTTAGTCATCCCTTGTAGTGAAGCCATCATGGTTGGTGGAGGGATATATGAAACTTGGTATTGATTTAAATGGGTAAGAAGAACAAGAAAATTTTCCATTTTCATCTCCACCATCCATAATTATTATGCTTGAGATTGTACATTACTATGCCAATAGCGGAAAATGTAATGTAGGTTTTGGCAAAGAGATGGAAGAAGTTGTTGATGAAATAGACAACATGGATGACTTGCAATTGAATGAGATAACAAAATTTGAAATAGTGCTAACCATTACAAAGTTCCTAAATCTTCCTGCACACATTGTCACTGAAAGACCAAATAATCATGGAGATAATGGAAATCATTTGAACAAGTAGTCTCAACTATTAACTTCAGATGACTACATGAATATGTTGAAAGAGCAAGAGTAAAAGAAGAAAGAAAATGAGGAGTTCAAATCCTATAAGAAACAATAGAGTGTGGATAAAAAGGCAACACATGTGGCACAAGAATTGAAGGAGCAAGGAAAAATAGACAAGGAGATAACACACAAAGAAAAAGGACAAATTGAAGATTGGAAAACAAAAGGAAAAAAAAACATAAAAAGGAGAAAAAGAAGATTTAGAAGGCACAAGAGAAGAAGGAAAAAGAGATGGAGATGGCACAATGAGCTCTATAACGAGAAAGACTTTGAAGTTGTCCAATGAGCCCCTTACCTTAAAATCATGCCTTGTTTTTAGAACTAATGAATGCAAATATTTTAGGGTAGTTTGCTATATTGAATTCTTCAACAATCACTCAGTCACAAGTGCCTTGCACTCAATTTTCAAATCCAACTTTATGTGCAATCCCAACTCCTCCTCAAAAGGAGAACATGTGTCTCATTGTTACCCCATGCACCTCTACAACATCATCTATGGGCTCACTAACACAATCTTTTCCAATTTGGATGGATTGACATTGGTTATCACCATTGCATACATTTTGTTGATGGTTACAAGTCCTATACATTAAGTTGTTAGTAACAAGATGTAGACTCATTTTTTATTTCGATGGTTCCATAAAAATTGAAGAAAATTAAAGGTATGTAATGAGGTTTCTAAACTAATATATTTTTGAGTGTGATTTCTTTTCTTTTGAACATGATCATGTGCCAATTTTTATTTATTATAATTAGTACTATTTTCAATTAGTGACCCTAGGTTGAATGTTATATAATAAATCATCTAATGAAAACCATCCTTTCCATCACCCTTGGACTCGATCTGTCACTTGTGAAAGGTGAGATTGGTCCAAGGTGTAAAAAAGGGGCCCATTTTTCAGTCGATGGGTCATGATGCACATCAACCAAGAGAAGTGGCATATCAAGGTATGCATCTAGGTTGTATTGTATGTGTGGTTGCAAATAGACTATCGCCCTCTGCAGAGGATGAGCCACATTAATGTCTCACCATCTTCTAAATGTCATTCATCCAAGGGCATTTACTACGTGTTCCTTCGTATTTCATTGACTTGTTTACCGCCCAATATCAAACACAACAACCACTTAATGGTTCACTTTATCGCAAAACATGCCCACTTTCCTTCCATTCTTTCACGTTTGTTCTAGATTGTTTGTTTCTCTAGCAACCAAAAGTGGGTTTCCTGAGGACTAAAAACCACTATTTCCTACATGACAAGATGCTTGTGCACATGAAGACCTTGACATATTCAGAGACACCTTCTTGTCATGCCTCCATTATTGGTGACTAGTAATAGAGACACATAGTTATATAAAATACTTTTTAGTATTAAACTACATTGCATGTCTACAATTCACCATGAATTGATAGACTGCAACATAGTTCAATACAAAAGACACTTATAAAACATGTGTCCCTGTTTGCTAGTACCATTTTATGAGGGATCAATCTTATTACAGAGATAATGTGTTATATGTTTCAATGTTTGAATGCTATGAATGTTGTCTAGTGCCCCCTCTATTGAGGTTTTACAAAATCTTTTTTATTACTAAATTATGTTGCATGCCTACAATTCACCGTGAATTGATAGACTGCAATATAAAACCTATCCTCATTTTATAGTACCATTTTATGAGAGAGAAACCTTATTGCAGAGATGATGAGCGTTATATGTTTGAATGATATGAATGTTCTTAAACCCCCCTCTATTGAGGACTGCAATAGAGACACTAGATTCTATGAAAATATTTTTAGTAGTAAATTATGTTGCACGTCTACAATTTAGTTTGAATTGGTAGAGTGCAACATAATTCAATACTAAAAAGTTTTGAGTACCTTCTTTCCCCATTTCTTATAGACATGACATCTCTCATCCAAGGCAGATGAAAAGGATTTTTTGAGGTATGCAACTAGTTTGACTACGTGCTAGAGTAGTTGGATGTCAACATGTGCACACGTGGATGCCCAAAGATAGGATGACCCACTACTGGCCTTCCACCCCTAAAATACAAATTGACTAGCATTCAAGTCTCACTAATTTTTTATTCATGTTTCAGTCACATAAATACTGTTGCTTTGTTGTATCACATATTTAGTCAAATTCCAAATTTAGAACACAAGAACCACTTAATCTTTCATTTCATTAGATAAGTATTGTTGCTTTGTTGTTATATTTTGCATCTAATTCATTATTTGTTGTTGAAATATTGTGCATCTATATCATGTGTATCCATGTACAAGGAATACAAATTATTGATAAAATAAACATATCATGTGCATCTATATCATGTGTATACAACTATCTACATCTTGCATCTATATCTTGTATATGTATCATGTATATAAATTCTAAATTTTGTGCATCTATATTATGTAAAATTCATAATCAATTAGTGATCAAATAAACATATTACGTGCATATATCATGTGCATAAATGTATCTACATCTCGCATCTATATCTTGTATACATATCATGTATATAAATTCTAAATGTTGTGAATCTATATTATGTACAATGCAGATTTAATTACTGATCAAAGAAACATAATGCAGTTTCATTTGTATACTATCACTTGCAAAAGGAGAAAATTAATTATATAAATTAGTGAAGGATTATCTCATACATCTTATATGTTTATAGTCGAAAAGAAACAAAACTATTGTATACATCACTTTTGAAATTATTTTAATTAGTGACATACTAAAGACAATAAAATGAACCAAACTATAGATTTCATAGCCAACCAAATTAAGCATACACTCTGAAACATGGATGAAAGAAAGGTGGTAAAGTGGGTGAGATGTACGATGAAATGAAACATTAAGTAGTTCTTGCATTGGATATTGGACATTTTCTTAGTACCGATTTCAATTTTAGCATGCAACACACGTTTGAGATGTACGATGAAATGAAACATTAAGTAGTTCTTGCATTAGATATTGGACATTGTCTTAGTACTGATTTCAATTTTAGCATGCAACACACATTCATAACTATGTGTGTCCACACACACACACACATATGGATGAAAGAAAGGAGGGAAAGTGGGTGATATGTACAATGAAATGAAACATTAAGTAGTTCTTGCATTGGATATTGGCCGTTGTCTTAGTACTGATTTCAATTTTAGCATGCAACACACATTCATACCTATATGTGTCCACACACACACACACACACACACACACACACACACACACACACACACACACACACACACACACACACACACACACACACACACACACACACACACACACACACACACACACACACACACACACACACACACACACACACACACACATGCACTCACATGCACACACACACACATGTACTCACACGCACACACACACACGCGCGCGCACACACACACACACACCCACGCACACACACACACACTCACACATGCACACACACACGCACGCACGCACACGCACACACATACACACGCACACACACATGCACACACACGGGGGCGTGTGCATGTGCACGCGTAGATACACACACACATAGGTGTGTGTGCACGCGTACACACACATATTGTAGGTGGTTAACTCATCTTAGTATATATAATATTAAAGAAGAAATTTATCAATATGCAATAGGATAAATAGGTGATAAAGGATAATAAAACATATTAGAGAAATTGAAATCCAAGTGATAATAGCAGTGGTGTAGGTTGGCAAGGCTATAGATTTTAAAATATAAGTTGCCAAATGGGTAAGTGCACCAAGATGGTGAACAAAAAGGGGGGTATAAGTGGCCACTTTTTTTTTTGAAAACAGGTAAACTTGAACTTCAAAGAGCTATTTGAAGGTCATGCACTCAAAACTAGGAGTTGAAAAATGAATAAGAATTGTAGTACTCTGAATCTAGTTTCTAAACTACTAATTTTTTTAAAAATTGGATAAGATTAAGAGGGTCAAACCTTTCACGCACGAAAAACTATTCCTGATTTTTTCAGAAAAATATAACATAGCTATTTTCGTGCGCTGCACAAAATATATAGTTAGATTTAGTATTTTGCAAAACCCTTTGGTAGGATGATAGGTAAGAGTGAGATCTATAAATTGTGTATTTTTTTGTAATCTTTCATTGAGTATTTTATTTTTTATGATTTTTGGAAGTGACCGCATCCTGAAAAATTTGGTACCTGTTCATGCACTGGGCATAACTTGCAACAAAATAATCAAAAATGCAAATTTTTTTTTAAAAGTGTATAGAATCTAGTGTAGAACAATAATATATAATTTATTTTGAATTTGGTCAAGTATATCAAAAGTTATTAAAAAAATGGTAGACATATGTCTGTGAGGAGTGTCAAGGCACTGATAAAGAAAATTAAAGTTTACTATGCTAATGTTGTTCAAAAATTAAAATTTTTATATGGTCAGAAAACTAAGAAGCGTGTGAGATTATGGTGGTAATTTTAGAGATACCCACTTCATCATTTGTAAACTTGATGACGATGAAGTCAAGAAATCATAGTGGAGGATGAAAAAACGTGTAAAGGAACAAAAAAGGGGGGAAAATGGGCTTGAAAGCCTTAGGGTCATTTTCCAACCCTCTTACCAAGGCAAAACCCACACAGGTTTTGAAGAACCAAAAGTGCTATTCGCAGTTCTAAATAACCCATAATGGTTATGAAGAACTAGAAATATTTTTTTTTGTTTCACAAAACCCGTACGAGTTATGAAAAACTAAAAACATTTTTTTTGGTTTCACAAAACCCATACGGGTTATGAAGACATAATAATGTATGCTTGTAAACTTAGCATTTACTACACATGTTTTAGACATACCTAGATAATATGTGTTTATGTATGTATATATGCATATCTATAGTTATATATACATATATTTATATAGATATATGTATATATGTTTGTATACCTGCATGTACCTCTTCTTTTCCTCTCTCTTTCTCGTCTTACTTCCCCCATCATTGTCTTTGTCTATTATGAGCCCTAATTATCTTCCTTGAGTTCTATCTCATCTCTCTCCCTCTCACACTTCTCTATTTTTTTATTCTCTCACCCTTTTCTCCTTCTTGTTCTCTCTCTACCTCATGTCTCTCACCCTCTCCTCCTCCTACTCTCTCTCTCTCTCTCTCTCACACACACACACACACACACACACACACACACACACACACACACACACACACACACACACACACACACACACACATTATCCTATCCTATTCTCACCCTCTCCCCCTTCTCTCTCTTTCTCTCCCCCTCCCTCTCCCTCTCCCCCCTCTCCCTCCCCCTTTCGTTATCTTAAATCTCTCTTTCTCTCCCTCTCTCTCCTATACTCTCTCTCTCTCTCTCCCTCTCCCTCTCTTTATCCTATTCTCCCCATCTCCGCCCTCCCTCTCCCTTCCTCTCTCCCTCTCCCCCTCTCCTTTTCCCAATCTCCCTCTCTCTCCCTCTCCCTTCCTCTCTCCCTCTCCCCCTCTTCTTTTCCCCATCTCCCTCTCTCTCTCCGTCTCCCCCTCTCCTTTCCCCAATCTCCCTCTCTCCCTCCCTCTCTCCTTCTCTCCCTCTCTCCCTGTCCTTTTCCCAATCTCCCTCTCTCTCCCTCTCCCTCTCTCTCTCTCCCCCTCTCCTTTTCCCAATCTCCCTCTCTCTCCCCTCCCTCCCTCTCTCCCTCTACCCATCTCCTTTTTCCAATCTCCCTCTCTTTCCCTCTCCCCCTCTCCTTTCCCCAATCTCCCTCTCTCCATCCCATTCTCCTTCTCTCCCTCTCTCCCTCTCCTTTTCCCAATCTCACTCTCTCTCCCTCTCTCTCTCTCTCCCTCCCCCTCTCCTTCTCTCCTTCTCTCCCTCTCCCCCTCTCCTTTCCCAAATCTCTCTTTTTCCCAATGTCCCTCTCTCTCCCTCTCCCTCCCCCTCTCCTTTTCCCAATCTCACTCTCTCCCTCTTCCCCTCTCCTTTTCCCAATCTCCCTCTCTCTCCCTCTCCTCCTCTCCTTTCCCCAATCTCCCTCTCTCCCTCCCCCTCTCCTTCTCTCCCTCTCTCCCTCTCCCCAACTCCTTTTCCCAATCTCCCTCTCTCTCTCCCTCCCCCCCTCTCCCCCTCTCCTTTCCCCAATCTCCCTCCCCCTCTCCTTCTCTCCCTCTCTCCCTCTCTTTTTCCCAATCTCCCTCTCTCTCCCTCTCCCTCTCCCTTCCTCTCTCCCTCCCCCTCTCCTTCTCTCCCTCCCTCTCTTCATCTCCCCCTCTCCTTTTCCCAATCTCACTTTCTCTCCCTCTCCCCCTCTCCTTTCCCCAATCTCCCTCTCTCTCCCTCTCCCTCTCCCCCTCTCCTTTTCCCAATCTCGCTCTCTCCCTCTCCCTCCCTCCCTCTCCCTCCCCCTCTCCTTTTCCCAATCTCTCTCTCCCTCTCCCTCTCTCCCTCTCTCCCTCTCCTTTTTCCCAATCTCCCTCTCTTTACCTCTCCCCCTCTCCTTTTCCCAATCTCCCTCTCTCTCCCTCTCCCCCTCTCCTTTCCCCAATCTCCCTCTCTCCCTCCCCCTCTCCTTCTCTCCCTCTCTCCCTCTCCTTTTCCCAATCTCCCTCTCTCTCCCTCTCCCTCTCCCTTCCTCTCTCCCTATCCCGCTCTCATTTTCCCTCCCTCTCCCTCCCTCTCTTCATCTCTCCCTCTCCTTTTCCCAATCTCGCTTTCTCTCCCTCTCCCCCTCTCCTTTCCCCAATCTCCCTCTCTCTCCCTCTCCCTCTCCCCCTCTCCTTTTCCCTCTCTCTCCCTCTCCCTCTCCCTCTCCCCCTCTCCTTTCCCCAATCTCTCCTTTTCCCAATCTCCCTCTCTCCCTCTCCCTCTCTCCCTCCCCCTCTCCTTCTCTCCCTCTCTCCCTCTCCTTTTCCTAATCTCCCTCCCCCTCTCCCTCTCTCCCTCTCTCCCTCTCCCCCTCTCGCTCTCCCTCCCTCTCCCTCCCTCTCCCTCTCCCCCTCTCCTTTTCCTAGTTCTACATAGCCCGTACGGGTAGAACTAAGGCCAAAACTTCTAGTTCTCCATAACCCGTACGGGTTATGAGAAATTGTGAATGTTGACATATAAGGTTTCCATAACCCGTACGGGTTATGGGAAAATCTTTATATATTTTAGTCCCAACGGCCTAAAAAACAACATTGCAAGTTGCTTGAAGGCCCCACTGCTTTTGCACATGATTTTCTGGGACAGTAACAGTTAGGTTTTCATATTCTTTTGTCACTTTTTCTTTGGAATGATTGATTTTTAAGTTATTTTATAATTGTTACTTTAGATAATAACAAAATCATGATCATTTGTTGTTTTTTTGCTTTGATTATGATTTATTTGTCTTGTATTTTGGTTTTTTTTGAAGTTATTTTATTATTGTTACTTTAGATTATAACAAAATGATGATCATTTGTTGTTTTTTTGCTATTTGATTGTGGATTGTCATCGTGATGCTATGTGTAGGACAATGGGAAAGAATAAGAGAGGAACAAATGAACAAAGAGAGGCAGCAAAGGAAAGACAAAGGGAGCGTATGAAGAGATTACGTGAAGGTATGTCATCTAATGCACCTAATGAAAGTGATGAACATTCAACAATTGAAATTGATATGATTAATGCACCAAATCAAAATGATCAACATACACCAATTCAAATACATATGATGAATGCACCTAATGAATGCAACGAACATAGACCATTTGAAAAGGATTCGGTAAATGCACATGTTAATGAAATTGAAGAAAATTTACCATTTGAATTTGATGTGATCAATGCACATAATGCACCTAATGAAAACGAAGAGCATGCACCAATCTTAACACCTCTTAGAATAATTCATAGAAAACCAAAGTTCCTAATAGATATTGATGAAAATATTGTGAAGCCAATGCATGATAAAATTTCCGAAAGAACTTGTAGAAGAACGGTTAGAAGAATTTGTAATAACTATTTTGAAAACTTAAATCAAAGTGGAAGATGCCAATTAGTTGTTGAAATGATTAAAAATCTGAAATTTAGAGAGACAATGAAAATTTTGGGGTTAAGAACATCCAAAAATAATAGTGAAAGAACCATTGTGAGAAATCTTTTTGATGCATACCAAGCCATTGGTTCAAAATCACGCACTAAAGATGCTAATGTTACTCGTCATGTCCTCACATCAACCATAATGGGAAAGGAAATGAAAAAATATCGTTTAATAAGCAAAACAAGCAAGTCATTAAGGATAAGTAGAACCACATTACACTATGCCTTAGAGAGGCGAGAGAAAATTGAGGATCCTAACAATAATTCTCTTTGGGCATTCTCTGATAGACTCCCACACAAGGACAAGGTTGTTGTTGATGCACTCAGAACGTTAATTGAGAGATTTTGGCATGACAACACAAGGGTTTCACCCAACCAAAGAGATGTTGTTAGAAGGCGAATTGGAATTAGTAATTGTGAGCCACATCCAAAAAACTATTTAGATACAACTCAAACACAATTTTATGAAAGGTTTCTTCAAAGCTTTCCTCAGATTAAAATTAGTCAAAGACTTTTTGAGATGACAAAACCATTTTATGTTAAGATTAATCATGCACGTACTACATGTTGTTGTAGGCTCCATGTTGAATTTTCCATGCATTATGATATTTATCGCTATATCTGTTGTACTTTGCACACTAACGATGTTTTGCAGGAATGTGGTCTACAAGCACCTCCTAAGTCACCAAGAGAATTTATTTCAAGTGTACTATGTAGACGAGATGACGGGTGCATTTATTATAAGATGATGTGTTTGAGAGGTTTTTGTCCTACATGTGGTGGTTTGCAATAGTTGCATAGATGCCTACATCTGGATAACATACATGAAATTGGTAAGGAACTAGTTTCTATTGGAAAAAATAGGTCAGTAACATATGGTGTTAAAGATGGAAAAGAATTAAAGAGGTGTGAGTTAGTGAAAAGGGATATATGCATAGCTGATTTTATGAAGATGTTTCAAGAGAAACTAGTATATGAGTACATAGGTCACACATATAGAGCTAGATGGTTAGATGAGCAATTCAAGTTGTGTAAGGACACTTTCCCCCTCGGCACTATTGTCTCTGTCGTTGATTTTGCTGAGAATTATACACTAAAGCCACAAAATGAAGTACAATCTATGTATTACCACTCTACATAAGTTACAATTTTTGTACACATAGCATTCATGCATGCACATGATAGCACCGAGGAGGATAGAAAGGTTATAAGAGAATATCACTTCTATATCAGCGATGATTGTACACATTCCTCAGAGTTTGTGCAAGGATGTTTTACAGTCCTCTATGATAGTTTAAGGGAAAGAGATATAAGATACAACCAACACTTAATATGGTCGGACAATTGTACCGCACAATTCAAGAATGCAAGGATGTTCTACTGGTTGACTAGGATGCATGTGACAAGTGGTGTGCAACATTTTTGTAATTTCATTGAGGCAGGGCATGGAAAGGGAGAGCATGATGGTGCGGGAGCATGTGTGAAAAGAGCTCTTACCAGAGAGGAATTGAAGTATGAAGGTGGTGCAATGTTAATAGATGCAAAAACAATTGTGCAATGGTGTAGCTCTATGATGGGACCAAGTAATGCAGATAAGTCTTAGATGTGTAGCTCTACGATGGGACATGGCTTAGAAGGTACCACATTGTTGTGTCGAGTTGTATTGAGACCTCTTAAACTCATTTATTTAGCAGTCATTGTATTGATTTTGGCATTATTCTTCTATAAAATGTAGGTACCCTATCAAAAATTCTAATGCCTAGTTGTTTGAGGACTTTGAGACACATAGACATATTCTTCATTACTCAAACCTTCTTGTTGCAACAAATATTCATTTGATTAAATATCATCCATAAGTGCCACGGTCTCCGAGTTAGGCTACGTCAAAGTTTGACCCTTTTTTTCCGCTTTGAGCACTCAAGGGAAAATGTCGCTACGAGGTGGCTCGCAATGATCAGACGCATTGGGGAGTGAGACAAGGGCACACCTAACGTAAACCCGACCACCCAGACGCGCTCGCGTTGACGGTTCATTGCCACGACAAGCAGAACGAAAGATGCACCATTTTGCCACCTCTCACTGACAGCTTTTTACGGTTTTTGATGCGACAAAAAAAATCTCACCACAAGAAAACGGAATCGAGTTGCCCAAATCCGAGATAGGATTTTCTAGGCAGCGATAGCACAACCCCATAGGTTCAAACAGATCATCCATAAGTACCATGGTCTCTAAGTTAGGCTACATCAAAGTTTGACCATTTTTTCCGCTTTGAGCGCTCAAGGGAAAACGTCGCTATGAGGTGGCTCGTAACGATCGGACGTCTTGGGGAGTGAGACAAGGGCACACCTAGCGTAAACTCAGCCACTTAGACGTGCTCGCACTGACGGTTCATTCCCACGACAAGCAGAATGAAAGATGCACTATTTTGCCACCTCTCAATGATAGTTTTTGGCGGTTTTTGATGCAATAGAAAAAATCTCACCACAAGAAAATAGAATCGAGTTGCCCAAAACCGAGATAGGATTTTGTAGGCAGTGACAACACGACCCCATAGGTTCAAGCAGATCATCCATAAGTTCTATGACCTCCGAGTTACGAGACATCAAAGTTTGACCATTTTTTCCACTTTGAGCGCTCAAGGGAAAACGTCGCTACGAGGTGGCTCGTAATGATCAGACGCCTTGGGGAGAAAGACAAGGGCACACCTAGCGTAAACCCGTCCACCTGGATGCGCTCGCACTAACGGTACATTCCCACGACAAGCAGAACGAAAGATGCGCTATTTTGCCACCTCTCACTGACAGCTTTTGATGTTTTTGATGCGACAGAAAAAATCTCATCACAAGAAAACGGAATCGAGTTGCCCGAAACTGAGATAGGATTGTTTAGGTAGCGATAACACGACCCCATAGGTTCAAATAGATTGTCCATAAGTGCTTCAAATCTTCTTTTATAGGTGATGAAATGATGAACTTCACTCCATAAGCATGAAATGATGAACTTAAGCATGAAATGTCTTAATTGGTTCTTGAAATGATGAACTTCACTCCATAAGCACGAGTTTATGAAATAATAACTTCAATCCAATCTCTTCATGCACGAAGGACTCAAAGCAAATTCACTCAATCAAAATACATAATATCAACATTACCGGTATCAGTACTTGGGTATACACAATATGAGCAATAGATAGTTTAAAAGTATACGCCATATGAGTTACAAGTAATGAACAAATTGGATCACATTTCCAGACATATACACAACTAACAAATTTGATCACATTTCAATAGCAAATAACTAAGTTTCAGGAATATCATGTTTCATATATATCAATGAACAAATTGGATCGAATATCAAGTTTCATATATATCAAAATGAACAATAATCATGTACATATATCAAAAAATGGCATAGATGCCGAATCAATAATAGTTACAAAAATGTGGCATGTGCCATGTCTGTCAAAGTCGATATATACATATACAAATGTCGAATATATAAAAAATTGGCCCTTCAATGACCACAACTATAACTATATGTCTCTATCAGTATCTATGACTATGGCGGATCATCAAAATCGAGCCTCTTCGAAGGAGTACGTGGCTCTGCAGGTGGCTACACAAGGACAATTCAAATGTCTAATCAGATATATTTTCTCAATATAACATCAAAATAACTAAATACTAAACTCTAAATTGTTTGAAGTTGAAATGTTGATTACCTCATCTCTGTCTTCTGCAATTCGGTGATGCTGAGGATCTGTGGGATGTCCTGCAGGAGGCTATAACTGGTAAAATAATATTAATACATGTTAATGACATATATGTCAAATAACACATAATAACTAAAAATGAATAGACTAAAAAACTAAAGCATACCGGAGCCTCAGATGGATGTGCTGTGGTCCTAGAAGGCAAAGTCACAGATGAATCAGTTACGACCATTTCCTATATCCATGGTAAGTGATCCAAAAGGAGTTAACTAGACGGTTTCAACTCCGTTGTGCACTTAGTGAAAAGGAGTTGATCTAAGATAGACATACCTTTTGCCTTGGTCGTGTTGGATCCCATAATATACGTGTAGGACTTCTACTAAAATGGAATGGTAGAATAACAGTAGGAAGTTTGCAAGGGGCCTGTAATAGTTTAAAGACAATCATACAAGTTAATAACCCAAAGTTGTTGACAAACTAGATAAAACAAATATTTTTAACATATGTAGAAAAAATGCACACCGAAGCCTCGTATAGTTCTCCTGTAACCTTAGGAGGCCTAGTTGAATCTGATGCAGCTATTACCATTTCCTGTATGAAAAATGATAACATATGATATAGACATAAAAGGATTTAGTTATTTCGAACAAGCAAGAATGCAATCCAAAGTGAATATGAAGATATCACCTCTTCCCTCTACTGAACCTCATTGACATCAGGTGCATTAATTAATTCCGTAAACCCCATATGTTTCTGTATATAGAACAAATAAATTAAGTGCATTTATCAATATCTACATATACATGTTTGATCATAATACATTTCAACAATTGAATTTAAATTGTAGTGAATTACCTTCTATCGTTTGGGTGTCCGAGAGGATATCTTTTTCTGCCTCGGAGTGCTAGAGGATGGCTTTCTCACACGAGATGTCCTCGAGGTAGGTGGGGTAAACTAATGGAAAAAAATTAACATAAGGGAAAAGAGCATGTATTTAATACATCACTTAAGTAAAAAATATATAAATCTAAATGGTACCACATAGCTATCTTGGCTAAAGTCAATAGCTGAAAGCGTGATATCATCAAGTTGGGACATCTCAACCACTGATAAGCCCTACAAAATATCAAGTAATGATACATATAATTAAAAAAATATATTTTGAATCCAATGTATTATTATATTTTTAACAAATTTGCAAATCTTTACCCCTGGTGGCGAAACTATTCGTGACCGTGGAGTCGACTGAACAGTATGGGGTGTACTCCCACCACCTGTTGCACCCTGCAATGCATTTTATTTATATGTCACTTTAAATTGTTCTAAAAATAAAAATTCATTTCTTTTTATAAGATTTAGTCACTTAATTGATAACATGTCATAAACATAATTAAATGCACCTGTGTCTGATAGAGAGGGTACAACATATTGAGCAGTTCGTCGGTGAGGGCCACATCCTCTGCAGTGGAAGCATGACATCTACTCCCACAACATGTACACGAATGAGATGTCCCATCATCCTCATCCGCGTCAGTGTCTACACCAGAACATACACCTTGGTAGGTGGGGCACATATGCTGAATGGGTTGGCTCATGCCAGATGATGCATGAGGTGCTGCTGATGAAGGAGGTGTCGCCGAGGAAGGAGATGCTGCTGATGAAGGAGGTGTCACTGATGAAGGAGGTCCTGGTACATCCTCTGCTTCGACTAGCTGTGTGCCATGCTGAACAATGACATCAGTCAATGATGCAACTACCTGAAGAGTCTGTAATTCCATAGACTCCTTCAAGGATATAGGGATAGTGACATGAACCATGGGTTTAGGAGCTGTACGCCTCCTATGTTGTGGATCTACCACCCTATGGGCCCCAGGTCTATCTTGTGTAGAGCCTCTCCCTCTACCCTGAAATTGTTGGATGTCAAAGTAATTCAGCTTCTTGCCGAGGATAAACTCACAATACAACTTTCTCAAAAAATATAGAGGCACCTCCCAATTATTACAAGGTGGTTGGTCAAATACCATATACCACCTATCCCAAAAAGCATCTTTCAACCTAGCATGAACACACCAATGTATAGGAAACTGAGTCATATTTAGTTCTAGGTTGTTACTGGTAACAGGATCGGTAAAAAGAGCACATATGTCAGCTTTAACTATGCCCTTTTTCTTCAATTGATCATATGACAACCCATCCAAATAAAATGTTCGACATCTAACCCTCCATGAACCCTATTTCGTAACCTCCCTAGATACCTCATTTGCACTATTAGCCTTTGTTTCTAGTGTTCTGGCAAGGGTTGAGTGGTGCTCAAGCTTAGAGGTCCTCAACCTATTCACCAATATAGAAATTTGGGCACTATTTTGTGTAAGGCAATTGATGAGATCCTCTTGTGTGGCATCTATATGATCTAATGGAGGATGTGGAGGGTTTCGGGGTGGTGGTGGTTGTTGAGGAGCAACATTTTCAGGATTTTGAGGGTTTTCTTGTTGCTCTTGTGCAATGTTAACAGGGTTTTCTTGTGTTGCTTGTGTAGGAGGAGGTCTTTGTTGTCTATTTCATTTTTGGGGATTGCTTGAAGAATTTGACATCAAATTAATAAAAATAAAACTTAAATCAATTAAAAAATCCTAATTTAATTAAAATGCAAAGAAAAATAATCAAACAAATCAAATCTGACCTGTTCGACGGGGTGCCATTGTTGAAAATTGCTTTCGATGATGGGAAAATAAAAAATTGTTGCAAACCCGTGCGGGTTCGATGCTTTTTTTGGCTTCTCCTTACTGTTGTTCCATGGGTTTTGGCGTTGAAAATGGCCAAAACCCGTGGCCTAAACAAAAGAAATATGTTTCTCAAAACCCGTACGGGTTTTGAGAATCTTTAAATTTTTGTATTAAAAAAAATGTTCCTCAAAACCCGCACGGGTTTTGAGAATCTTTAAATTGTTTTTTTAATTGTTTTTCTCTAGGCTTGGTGTTACCAAGCCTAGCCCGTTTTTGAAATTTTAGAACCCGCACGAGTTATGAAAATTTTTGTTTTTTTTGGCATGTGGCCACTTTTCTGTTCACCATCTTGGTGCACTTACTCAAATAGAAGCTCCTATAAACTTAGGGCACCTTAGAAATACAAAGATTATAGCGAGTACTATTAATAATGAAATGACTATAAAGAAAACCATCAAATATGCATTGGAAAATAAGAGGATGAATTGAAGCTATACAAAACTCAAGACGAGGTAGATATAGGCCTAAAGGTTTTTAACATTGGCACCTGAAAATAAAACGATGATACTCAAGATTACCAATTCACTAGGCTAGAAATAAAAGTGAACACCAAAACCTTAAAAATAAAAAATAAAAGAGAAAAGGAAGAGGACTTGGAAGGTATCAAAAGAGAATGTCCAAATATTGATGGCTGTAGAAAAGTTAATGCAATCCACAAGCTCTAACGAGATCATTAAAGCCCTATAAAGACATTGTTGAAAATTCATTTATGGAGGCGTATAATTTATCTTTCTTATCCTAAAGTTCATGGAGATGACTTTGATGCTTGACACCATGTCATGAAAAGAAATAGATAGAGGTGAATTTTCCCTCTTCCTAATGTTACAATTTAAAACAAAAGATACAAAAACAAACCTAAACAAATTTCATTTTAAAAATACTTTTAAAGATTTGTTTCAATTTCCCATTAGGATTAGACTACATTATTTGTAATATTCATATCAACTACTTGCATCTCAACATAAACATATTCATAAATTTTTATTCTTACAAAACATAAGTCATTTTTCATTTGCATACAAGTACAATATACACCCTATGTTCAAATATAATATACACTATCATCAAATTATAAAGATAATTTGAAGATAAATTGTTAGAAGAAAGAAAGATTATTCATTACAACGTAGCTTTAAACAACATAGACATGTATCAAGACATAAACAATATAACTTAAACCCCCAAAACTGAATAATCTAGCCCCATAACCATATAACTAAAAACCCCATAAAAGATAACGACCATGACCATGTGGAAGTTACAACCTAGACCCCTGCCTTGAAGCACTAAATATTAAAACTATAAAATTATTGTATAAATATTCATATAAATTAAACCCCTTTTAATAGTAAAACATTAGACACCCCGAAACTTGAAACCCATTTGAAAGTATCACTTAAACCCCACTAACAGAATAACTAGGCGAAACATTAAACACCATAAAACCCAAAGAAACAAATTGGGTAGAACATTACACGACACTTACAATAGTTAAATAATACAATATCAAACGAGTAGCCAAAGAAAAATGCATCAACATTCAATGCAAATCAAAGCAATAGTATCTAAATGATTGGAATGATTTGTCTTTTTCTTAGAAACCCAACTTGTTTACAACAATGCTTGAACAAAACATTTATTTCCATTAGTTTTGGTGTGTTTATGAACCTATTTTTTTATTAGTGTTCATGAGCACCACATACGCAAGCAAGAGAACTGGCAAATAGAGAAAACTAGAGCTGAAGAACCTTTGAGGAAAGGTTAGAGACTACAAAACGATATGAATAAAGCAAAAAACAATATAGAGCACACAACAGACAAAATGTTCAATGATAGCCTTAGTGAGGAATAGTTCCTCACCTGGATCAAATGATGCTCACAATGCACAACAAAAACCCCTCCCGTTGGCCACAAAAATTTGCAACCAACTGTCAAACGGAAGTAACCTGCCAAGAAAACCAAATAGTTTTTTGAGAAATGCCAAACAAACGACAACAATTACCTTAAGTGGCAACCAGAAGACGAGGACATCGAGAATAGTGGCATGACAAGGAGGTGTCTTCGAATATGTCGAGGTCTCCATGTGTGCGAGCATCTTGCTACACATGAAACAATGGTTTTTGGTCCTCAAGCAACCCACTTCTAGTTGCTAGAACGACGTATAATCTAGGATAAGCATGAAAGAAAGGAGGGAAAGTGGGTGTGTTTTAAGATGAAATGGACCATTAAGTGGATCTTGTGTTGGATATTGGGCAATAAATAGGTTGGTGAAATGCAACGAGACACATAGTAAATGCCCTTAATCGGATGACATTCAGAGGACGACGCAACATTAATGCAACTCGTCCTTCGCAAAGGGTGGCAAACTGCTTGCATGCTATGCAGACAGTACAACCTTGATGCCTGCCTTAACACACCACTTCTCCTGGTTGACATGCACAATGACCTGTCGATCCAAACATGGGCCCCTTTTTCGATAATTTAGACCAATTACGCTATTGCATGTGGTAGATCGAGTCCAAGGTGGACAAAATATTTTTTCCTAGGTTTGCAACTAGTTTGATTGCATACTAGAGTAGTTGAATGCTAACATGTGTATACGCGGCAGTCCACATGACAACCTGGACATAGGGTGCCCAACTTCTAATCCTCTCCCCTAACAACTCCACATAAAATCCCCATGTGTAAGACATGCAAATTGTAAACAATATTCATTTATCACTATTATATCTATATTTTAAAAATATATGTAAAATATGGTGAGAGATATCTTATAATAGAAGAGAATCATTTGTAAAATAAATGTTCTTCTAAAATACTAAACGTCAAGAATATAAATCTATTAAAGTTTCACATGCAAAAAATTGTGAATCTAGTTGGAGACAAGTGGCGAGGGTTCTATTTTATTTGGAGTAATAAAATAACACCTCCACAAAAGCAGAAACATGACATATTTCATGCATTTACCCGTCATTTGCATGTCAAATTGTTTTAAAAATAGATTTTTGTTTATAGACATTTTGATGTCATTGTAGATGCCTCAATCGGCATAAATAATGCATATCTCAATTAAGTGCCACTTGGGTTTTACATGCAATGCAATTATTAACCAATGAATGTAAGCCATCATTTTACCTTGTTGATCGAATGAAGAAAACAACTGGTCGTTTATGAAAATGCATAAATAAATGAATGAAACCATCATTCATATCTTGTTGCTCAAACTTCAACTAGGGGAAGTGTACCAGTAGCCATTCTAGCTAACTTCACACACCCACATATTCTAAATGATACATTGGATTTTGACGATTTTTTGTTGTTGTTGTCTTTGCATGCAACTTAACTGCTTATAGCTAATGTTTTGGCTTTTGGGTGGTAACAATGCACACTATGGATTCCATTATGTGTGCAAGAGTAAAAAAGTACACATTTCAAAGTGTTGCTCGATACTTGCTTAAAGATGTCCCAATAACCGTACACTTATAATCATCTCTACTTATGCAAAAATGCTCCAGTAGTAGTGCACTATGGGTACTGATAAAGGTGCACAAATTGGCCAATTATGATCCAAAAAAGCTAAAAATGAGCGGCCATTGATATATGTGAAATTTATTAATGAACTTTTTTAGTTATTTATTTTTTGATTTTTTAAAAGTTAATATTAAAAGATTAGATAAACAAAAATAAACGATTATTTGATCTAACATGAGAGAAGATGCTCTTCCCCTAAGTATCTTTGGATGGCTGGGGTTTCCGCATCATTTCTTCAACATACTGGTCCGGCATCAGAGATCAGGAACGACCCAAGAACGTTTGAAAGGAGGCTTTACATCTAAAACATTATGGGGACAAAGCAAAGTTTCCAAGCTGTCGCCGCATATCCGATAGTTACGGCGATGGAGACAAAAGTAACCTGGGGATGCGTCCCCTTGTTTGTATGTCTAGACGGTCGGTCGTGGAATGATGGCGCTTATTTGAGACCACACATCACGACCTTATGAATGGACACAGATAAATATAAATATAAATTTACACCTAACTTTGGCCGGGTGAGAAATTTTTATAGGCGCGGCCTAGTGAACAGCAAAATTTCCAAAACAAGACGGTGAACAAGATATTTGACACCAGTAATGATGGTGACAACCACTAACCAAAAATCTCGGACCAATTACCTAGAGGAACGTATCTTTTCCAGGCATGGATTCACAGACGCCACATTAATTCCCATACTACCTTCTAGCAGAGGCCATTACTTATGGCTTATTTTAAAGCCAAATTGATCAATTCCAAGACCGAGACCACATCTTCCAATGGAGAAATTATGGGCTGTAGCTCCAACTTACAACTTGTTTCTGTTATGTTTTGCAAGTCATGTGATCTGTTATATACAACTCATGTGAGACTTAAAAAATGGTATAAAAAACTAGAAACCTATCATGTCTTCTGAGAGCAACAAGGTTGGAGAGATGCTTCCATGATTTTGAATTGTTATCGACTGCTAGGAGTTCCGGTTGCTTTATTGGTAATTTCTAGTTAAACAGTATGTTATCCATATTTTGTTCTGAAACTTTTTTCTAGTTCTTCAGTGCCCAGTTATGATTTCAGATGTTTGCTAAAGAAAAACTGTTTGAAATCATTGACTTATAGTTATGTTAGAAAATTTTCTTAGTTCTATCAATGCCCAGTTATAATTTCATATTTTAACTAATGATTTTGTGACAAGGGAAAAATGTATTTCGGAATGGTATAGGAACTGGGAGATTGAGAAGCTTGCGAGGTTATCTAATGAGGTTAGTGTGCAAAACTATCTAATATTAGATCGTAAAGCTTCAAGAACTTCTATATTGTTTTTCCATGGAAAGCTTAGGCAATATTTGAACTTATCTGAGTTCCTCTTTTGTCGGATTATTATATTTTTAAGCAATAGTACATTATTTTCTGGGAAGCCTGTAAGGAGGTGTGATTAGCAAAAATCCAGCTAGTGCTATATTTCATTCTAATTTGTTAAAACAGTTGAGTACATGAAGATAAGTCTTAGAGAAACTGTGGTTCTTTGCTGCCCTCTCCTACTAGTAGTGTTTACACCCAAGGATCCACTGTCCAAAGTTTCGTTAATGAATGAGGTATATAGCCTACAATTTTAATTGATTTTCCAAATAACCTTGGTTTTGGAGTTACTACAGCAAGAAACAAACTTTCTTCAAAGTGAAATGATATCATCCTTTAAAAGGTAAGCTAGAAATGAACTAGCATATTCGGATGTGCATTTCCAGTCACGCGGAGATGAACGTATCCACATAATTGCGGGCAATCGCAGGACTATTCAAGTACACTTCTTTCTTACCACGAGAGGTTCCTTAGTTATTAGATGTCAGGAAACATTCTAGGGCAAGCTCCTTGATTTCTCTTATAATTATCTGGCCTGGTCTGCCAGCCTTGGATGTAAGTAGAAATGAACTAGAATTCCTGGATGTGCAGTGGTACCCTACTTTTAATAGGTGCGTGGAAAGGAACTGGAATATTGGATGCATGTTTCTAGTAATGCAGAGATAAAAGCGTGCAACATAATTGCCGCCAATATTAGGATAATTCAAGTATGTCTCTTCCTTCTCCTTGTTTGCAGCCCAGGTCATGGAAATGGGTGCTTCTTATTAGTTTTATTTCTGCCACCAGAGGTTTAATGGTCATTAGATGTCAGGAAATGTTCTAGAGCGAATTTGTGGATTTCTATTATAGTTGTGCAGCCTCGACACCTCAGCCTTGTACTTTTCTCTATGAACATTCTCAAATCCTGAATGCCCATTCCATGATGATAGATGAAGATACCATTGGTTCTTCCGGTCCAAGCAATTGATACCAACGGTATCCTTTCTTCGTCTCCTGCTTTGATCTTCATTAGTTCATTGCTTCATCGAGAGGTCCTCCTCTCACAGGGTTATTTGTATTTGTGGCTAGTTTTTGTGCTTCAGGTTTGACTTCTTTAACGTACTTGATGCTTGTTAAATAATTGGGCAATTTAAAATGAATTAAACATCACAAACAGAGCGGATAAAACAGAGCATACACAATAAAATGACACAGATTTCGTGGTACGTCAATTTGGCTACATCCATGGGAAAGGCGGGCACAATAACTTAATTGTGAAACAGCAGCAAATGTAAGTTCTTCATCATACATATTACAATTAACAATCCCCAATATATATAAGTGATTTGGGGGAGCCCGGACTGTGTAATTGAAGAGGCATGGAATGTGAAGGGGCAGAGCCGTATTTCACATACATACAAATGCTTACATCAATTTTCTCAACCTTGGGATTTTTTATCGTGGTGCTTCTCTAATATAACAGAATGTACTTTTTCAGGTCCCAAGGTCATTTATATTTATGAACATTATCATAATTTATTTTATTTCTTTTGCTTAAAACTAATCAGAGCCACACTGAGTATGTAATGTGATTTTATTACCATGGTAATGTCATATAACTTTCATATTTAAACGTGAGTTCCATTAACTTTTGTCATATGTGGACTTCACTATGATTTCATTCACTACCTCCTTTCTTCATCTGATAAGGACAAGCAAATTCATAAGGATGAAATGAAATTGTATGAACATGTCAATTTTATATAAACACCATATATGACGTGAACAACATAATTTGGGACAAGTAGATTTTCGGTATCTTCATGTGGATTTTATTTCATGAAAGAATCTCAGAAAGTAAAGTGCATTGTTGAGCCATTTATTCTTTACTCCATTAAAGATGATTATGCAAGTGAAGTTGGAGTCTGCTGTAGACTTGAAAATTCTTGTAGTTATTAGTTAAATTTCTCATGACTTGGTCTTGGGTTTTAATGTGCAACTTTTATTTTGCTTATTAACACATTTCTTCTTTTCTGTTGGGATATCTTTCTGCCTTAATATGAAATACCATGTTGTTCCTCATTTAGTGTCCTTGACATTGTTTATCGATTTACAAAGCTCTCCAACTTTGTGCTTATCGCATCTAATATTAAATTCTATGTACGTTCTAATGATTTTCACACGTAGCCTTTCCAATATTCACTTATCTTTACTTTTTGATAAAGATATCCATCCACTGAGTCCAAAATTGCTACACAGAACCCGAGGAGCCAAAACAGAAAAGGTACTTCTCAGACTTGCCTCATATTATCATTTGATACTCTCCTGAAATCGGAAAAATTATATACAGAAACTATATTAGAGGAAACTGTACTCTAATGGTTTAGGTTGGTGATTGGTATTTGACACATCTGAAACTTCTGATTGGTATTCCACGTTGTCGAGAAAGAATGCTTGAATTGGAACAAGGTACACTCTGATGTGATGGAAAAAATGGACTACACTTAACTTTTTACATGGACAAGCATGGTACAATGTGACAACTTTTTATGCCACGTGAAGGTTGAATTACATACAAAAAAGGAGACAATTTTTCTCTTCTGCATATAGACTTTTCACCAATATATGCAAGCGCTTAGTATATTCTTATAGGCTGCTTTCAGTACTGAACCTATCCAGGGATATATTGACAGAGAGTCTCCTTCAGTTTCTGTAATGTGACAGGTTTTGCAATGAAAGAATCCATGCCATTTGCATAGCATTCATCAATACCTTCAGCCAAAGCATTTGCTGTCATCTGCAACAAAACAGGAGACGTCTTAGAATTTTAAAAAACTTGAATGGGCACTAAGTTGACATACACTATTACACTCATCAATGTCCATTCAAAAAGGTAACTATTACATACACTGAAAAATAAATTATTTCATCAGGAAAACATATCATTCTAGCCAAGAAGAGTTGTCAATGAATAAGCAATAAGTTGACATGGGAAAGGCTCTTTCTGTATAAGAAAGGCCACTCTAGGAAATTAAGACACCAGATGTTATAATTAGACTTAGAAAAAATAAAAATGATATTAGAGTTAAAAAAATATTAGATTGAGGTTAAAATTTATTTGACACATGCAAAAGAAAATTGAAGGAACAGAGAAAGGTAACTATAAATATACCTTGAAGGCTTTAAGCTTTAGAAATTAGAATTGAATGTGATCTTTAATAGTCTAGCAGAGATTAGTCCTTGTACGAGAGCAAAATTGATACCGTTACCTGATTCTTTTTAGATTTGAGCAGCTGAGTTGCTGCATGAGTTCTTTCTTATCCTCTACATGGTTTAAAGTGCTGTTTTAGTAAGGTTTATTTTGAATGTTTGCTATCTTAATGTTCTTTAGTTCATGCTCGAGTAATTTAATTTTATTATTTTAGATCTACTTTTGTGAAATTCCTGCTTCCATTACATTCTACTTGGTTGGGATGTATGGGTATCTATTTCAAAGTCACATAACACCTCCGGATAATATGAAATAGAAAAGAAAACAAATATTCCACAAAAATGTGCTAAAAATGTTCAAACATGGTTTTGATGGAGTTTGAATATGAGAAACTGCAAAGAAAGAGTTTATGGTGATTCCAAATGCATTTTCTGTGTGATTTTATTTCTGCAGGTGAAAGCAGTTTCCTACAATTTAAAATTAAAGAAAAGGAGTAAGATGAATTAAAGTTATTAATGATTTACCTATCTTACCATCAAGAGCCACATATTTTTTTCTAATATTGGAGCATATGATCTGATGTAAAGATTTCAAATATGGGAGAGCTTGTTTCGGCCTCAAGAATAGGGAATGAAGCAATCAATATAAACCTAGTCATCTGTTACTAGTGTTTTTTTATGGTGTACCAAAAGCAAGGATTCTGAGAATTTGATTCTATGTTTAGAATCTACTTTAGCAAGAAGGTTAAGAAAATAATCAAAAGTACAAAACAAATGAGGGTTTGATATGTCTGGAAGAGACTAATCATCAATTTCATCAGATTTCCACAATTCATTAGATTATCTCATAGTTGCTTCTGGATTTGATTGTGTCTAATCATGCTTGAAGCCTATTTTTTTTTTGGTAGAAATTAGTAGATGCGAACCCTTAGAAACAAAGAGACTAAGTGCCTATAGGCAATAAAATTGGATTATTAAACTAACTTACCAATTCCAGCTTGGGTTTGTCCATACAAAATCATATAAAAATCATAAATAGATATATTTTAGCCATGTATAAAAATGTAATGTCTCTGAATTAAATAGATACTGAATAAAAATTATAAATAAGTTAAAGATTATAAAGTAATTAGATTAGATATATTAATTGTCTATTAAACATTAGGTAAATAAAGTTGGGTATCTGGCCATTATATGTTAATATTATTTAATATCAAAGATACGAAAAATTGGGGAAATAAAGATTTAGGTAATAGTAAAGATTACCTAGAAAATGATTGGATTAAAGATTAGGGGAAATGTATAGAGGAGGAAAATACTCGATTAAATTCTAACCAATCTCTCAAGTGTCTCAACAATACAATAAAAATGATCTCAGCAATTTTCAATGTTTTCATGCTACGTTGGCCCCCACATTTTATAACCTTGATTGGCTCAAGGAATAAAAACTGTTTCTTTTTTATCAATGGACATTAAATAATCTCGAGGGAATGCATTTCACAAATAAATGAAAAAAAATTTGAAGGTCAACATTCTGGTGCCGTTCCCCTACCATTAGAAGAAAATCTTTGGATGTTAATAGAGAAACATTGGGGCTCCCATTTTTCTCTTTCATAGTCGAAGTCAAAGTCTGCAAAGATTTAAAAAACATGTTTTTTCAAAGCGGATTTGCCTTGGGTACCAGTGAATTCTTTTGGGTTAGTGACATGGTCACTTGGGACGAACCCAGTCTTATTCGCATGCTCTAGTACAGTCCCCACCCAAATTAGTGAATCCAAATTGGGTACGAACCGGACCCTGTTCCAAGGAATTCAAGGGATGAACCAGCAACTCAGTTATCAAACAATGGGTTTGAATGTGTATGTATAAGCATCAATATATATCCAATGGAGTGTGACCTAAGGTTCTTAGCCTAAAATTCATTATGAGGTTGATTAGAATGCAACTCCATAAGTCTTAAAGAATGTTGTATCTGCCTCCTTAGCATTTTACATTGATGTGCATGATTTAGTAGTACTTTGTACTAGTACACAAGCTCCAATAATAACATGTAGTCCCTATGCACAAGTCATCATGTCATTACGCACCACTACACGAGGCTCAACATATCTTTGCATAACATCTATTTGTCATAGTATAGTCAAAGTCCTACATGTGTGGCATCCATGTGATGTTTCTTTGTCAAAATTTGGGACTAGAACATCCAATTCTAACCTATTCATTTTTTTTTTTGATCAATAATATGCTGTTTTTTATTATATTTTGATTATTATATTTTGAAATAAAAGCACTGCATTAATAGAGAGTCATTAACAACCATCCACCCAAAACCACCCATTTAAACCCCCAAACCACCCAAAACAAAACCAAGTATCAAAAAACCACCATCCAACCACCCGCCAAACCAGCCTCCCACACCCAAGTAGCAGTTAAACGAGCACAAAAGACGCTCATTACATCATTGCCATAGTCAAAATTCACTAGCAATCCTACTTTAACAGACAACTAAAAGTATAAAATTTTTTGAACTAAAAACTAAACTATGCACATGGCAAGCAAAAAACAGAGGTACCCAAGAACATTTCTTGATCATTGACGAGCTTCCTTCTCCACCTTCACCACCACGGCATTAGAATCTCCACCCGTGCCTTCCGTCGCATCTCCACCATCTTTCGGAAATAATGCTAGAGGTGCATTTCTCACTGCCATAGTCTCGGACATACGTCTAGTTCATGGCCTCAACCTCCGTCCATTCAACTCAACCTCCCTTGCTTCCACTCGTGCTTGTTGGATAATCTCTTCCAGCTCCAAGATTTGAACATACAATTGCAATGCCTCCCATCCTCGCCTCGTCGTCTCTCGGAACCGAGCCTTCACTTCTTCTCTCCTCCTAAGAAAGGGGATGTTCATACATCTATTTCTGAGTTCTACCTGCTCATCTGAAATTTCTTCCGACACATCGAAACCCTGCCCCAACACCTCTCACTGAAGTAGCGAATCCATGTTTTGCAGATAATCCTCCGACACAATTGCTCGCATAACTTTCCTAACCTCCTCACACAGGGTGCTCACTTCTAACTCCCAGACCATAATGAGCAAATAAACATCCACCCTTGATCGATACCTATGGCCGATAACCGCCACCTCCTCTCCTAGCACCAGCTGCACGACTTTCAGAAACAAGGGCTCCCTCGACTTAAACATGGTCTTCAATCTTCTCTCCGAGATCGGCCCCCAAAATCCTGGCATCAATTTGTTGGTTTCAAGTGTGAAATTAGCCTCCATATCATTCGCCACCTACAAAACCACCTTCCTCTCTCACAAAACCACTCTCTCAACCTCCTGCAGTCACAAATCATCCACACTGACTAAGCATTCATTCTCAAACTTTCCATAAATGCATCCTCCGCCGCCCCTGCAGAATTCATCGGCATTAATTGCCACTGTCAGTGAAATTAGCCTAGGCTCACGCACAGGGGATGTGAAATTAATCTCACACACTTCATCCAAGTGGTAGTACTATACGAAATCAGGCATTCAAGTCATGCCAATGGAATATGTCATCATCCTCATCCCACAACTTCGTCATTCCTTTATCCAGCTCACATGCCACGTTAGATAAAGCATCTGCTAACTCATTGCCACCTCTTCTGATATGAGATACAAAAATCTTGAAAGTCGCATAATTTCGAAACAATCAAGGCTATGAGCTTATTTAATCTCCAACTCGGGGTTACCCCTTTCATAATTACATTCACTACAACCTTCAAATCACCTTCAAGGTGCACCTTCAAAATCTTCATATTAATTGCTAACTCCACTACTAATAAAGCAGCCTGTGCCTTTGCATCATTATTGGTTCCATCTTGTAGTCTCTTCGCACCCTTAAAGAGGATCATCCCACTTTCATCACGAGCAATACATCTTGCCCCTGAGATACTCGGATTACCCCTAGATGCCCCATCAAAATTTATTTTAATCCACCCCTGCTCCGGCTTACTCCACGATTCTTCCTCCTTTCTCCGTTCTTCACTCGAAGGATGAACCCTTGGAAACCCATGAACGGGTCTCTAATCTATTCATTTTAGTTTGAATAGAAGTAGTACATTATTGCCAAAGTCTCTCTCTCTCTCTCAATTGTGTGTTGGATTAATTTGATTCTTGTTTTTTATGCATAATCTATAATGATAATCCCATCTTTCACTAAGATTGGTTTATCTCCTAAATCTCTTGGGATCTAGATCATTGGAATTAGAGCAATGTTAAGCTCATGCTTGTAAAAATGCAAGCACAACAATGTAAGGAATATTCCCTCTTGATTTAACATCTGAGCATCCAAACAAACTTCACAACAAAAGTAAAATGGATGGTGTAAGCTGTTTTTCTTCAAGTGTGGGGCCCCTATAGAAAATCTAGCTAATATTATCTTAGAAAACAACAGATAATTCCCTACAAGTATGCTGTTTTCCTTGAATTGGCTTCTTTGGGTTTATCTTGGTTGTCATTTAGTTATGGTTTATCTAGTTAGAATTTTAGAATCATCTCTATGCTATAATTATTGTAATTAATTGCTTCCATCCATAACACATTTAAGTTCCTATAATTTAGGGTATTGTCCACTAAATTCCAATCAGATGTGAATCAGTACATGAAGCTCGGTTACTAAGAAGATGATGAGGAGGGAGCCCAGCCCAAACTCGATGATAGAATCTTTGTTGATATTTGAATGTATATCATAGTTATTTTTTGCAAGCTGCAATCTCTATATCAATATAATTTTGAAGCTCTTGGAGCTTTTATTTCTTTTATATCAGTAATGTAACATGTTTCTTTCAATTTTTTTTTAGTTTTCCCTTATGAATCTTTTAATATTTTCAGTTCTTGGTTTTTATTTAAATATATATGTATGTAGTACTATGTACACAATTCGTGTATATGCATTTGCATATGTATGATTTTAGTAATTTGGCGTACACCTTAAAGCTGCTTTTTGAAAAGAGGTGTATCTGTACCAGTACTGTGCCTCCAGGTCCCAGTATCCTTGCATTTTATGGAACATTGTTTAAACTTCAAAATCTTCAAACTAATCGTTTTTCTGCCTACTTATAATCAATAAAAAAGTTCTCTTTTGATTTCATCAACGATAAGAAGCTATTCCACAGCAAAAGGAAAATTGCAACCATGTTCAAAGAAAAATAATTGAGCCGACACTTATTATAACTCTTGATAAAAACATGGTATCAAATTTACTTTGGGAAGTAGATGTGCTTGGACAGAAAAAGATAAAGGTGTAACATTTGCCAAAAGAGAAATTCTTTGAAAATCGAAAGAGTCTAGTTTCACTTACCGCTATTATTGGGACTCTCTTCCTGGGAAAAGGTGATGTTTGACCATTCATATGAATACTCATCAAACAATCGGCTTTACAAGCTCTCGCTACTTCAGAAGCATCCCAATTTCCACTCAGCTCACATTTGCGGATCAACCGAGTGGCTTCAAGGCCATCCATTACAGGCATACATACATCCTGTAGGATTCAGTATCAAACATAGATTCAGACATTTGTTGATATATCAGAGATTGCAAGAAAGAAAATCTAAGTGGTTAATGACAATATTTTGTTTTTTAAAATCCAAAATGAAGTCAAATAGGTAGCCTATGAATATAATTTCTGGTCTTTTATTACCTATAAGAAAGTTCTATGTATGGGAAGGTTTTAAACATTTACATCAATACATTCAGACAGAGAAAAGGTATAAATTCAATAATCACTTAAAGGTTCGTGGCATTAACAAATGATTAAACATTTTGCACAACTTTGGCATCACCAGATTTAGACATCTAATTAAAGAAGAATATATTTAGGTAAACATTTAAGTTCAAAAGAGATAAGAGAACTGCTAGTTTAAAGATTCTGCTTTTACAAGATAATGCAGTTGATGGTCCAAAATATACACGTGTTATTCCATACAACAGCCATCTGCGTCTTCAAGATAGATAAAAGTGTCCTCATCCCAAAGCTCTGAAAGACTATCAATTTGAACCAAGAAAAGAATAAATCGGAGAAGACAATAAGACCAAGAGTTTGGATCAATACAAACACATTAGATGTGATGTTTGGCAAGTTGAAATTGATGGGATCACAAAGAAAAACATAGGGGCTCCTAGATGACCTATAAAGATGGATAACAACTTGTCAATAGAAGTCAATGGGTGGCCACATAAAATGCTCGAGAACCAAAGCATCCAAAGCAAACTTGAAGATGACAACGTTGATGTTGAAATGCATGCATTCAGAAGTCCTCCTAGACAACTTGCCAGATGAATTTTAATAGACTATATATATATATATAAATATAAAGACTACTTGTCACGTTTACATGCCATTACAATTTTGAAAACTCTATCCAATGTAAAATTATAGCAACACTACAGCAACTAGATATAGATTTAATAAACTATATATTCAGCATCCATTTTATATCTCTTTTTTATCTACCAATGCTTTTAGCTCAGTTTTTGATCTGGAAGAGACCTACCTTCTGTAAATTTATCTTGTTAAGTTGAATGTACTTTTAAACATTATCCTTGCTTCAATTTTGCTATTTTATGTTTTAGGTAAGGCTCAAATAATATCTATTTTAAATCTGTAAGAGAGAATATAATCTAATTTGTTTCACATTTTTATTAATTCAGTTTTATGAATATCTAGTTCAGATTACAAGTACAAATTTCATGGTTCTAAATAGTAAAAGTCCTGGAATAGCACGCGTTGATCTCTGGGAGGTTGTATGGAATTTGTGCATGTAATGCCCTTCTATGATAATTATCTGTGCCCCTCAAAAGTCCAATTATTGTGGGATGATGATTCCCTTGGGAGTATATTCTTCTTGTTATGGTTGACTCTAGTTTATTGTTTACTCTGGTACGAACCATTATTATTTGTAGAGAAATCAATATGGTTCACAAAACGAGTCCTCGACTGAGAATTGGTTTAGGAAATCGTCTGTAGCCTTTTGAAAAATATGATAACCCCACAAGGAATTTATTACCCTTGGCTCAATGTAGTAGCCCTACCAGGAATTCAACTGATATTAGTGTCCCATACGGTGTTCCTACAATTGATCATAAGAAAGGTCTTAAAAGGTCATCTTAACCTTACAAAGATGCTTGCAACACATATCAAATGATGCCTAGCTATAATAAGCTTAGTGATGACGATAAATTGATCTTCACTCTAAGAGTCGAAAAGGATTTGAGTAGGGTACACCATCATGTTGATGACATATGTAAGATACAACACTTTAATACCTTGGTTTAAATTTATCAGGATAATATATATATAGAAGACATACTGAAGAAAGTAGAAATCTGCAATAAAATAGTTTATATGCATTGTATCAAGACACTTTCAACTTCAGACATCACAATTACTAGGCAAAGAATATTCTTGGTGTTCTTTATTTCCAAGGCATAAAATTAATACAAGAAGAACACAAAATCTGCTTATTTTATTGATGGCATTGAATTACTACTTACTGCATGCAAATATATGATTCACTCTGACACTAAATATTCTTTGATAAAAAACCACTCTTTTTGGGGCATGATTCTTCAATAGAAATCTCTCTTCAGGACATTCTATCAAGACAACACATTGCAGAGTAAGGACATGGCTGCTTGGACAATCAACAAAGGAAAACAAAACGCAAAATTATTCTTTTGAAAGAACTTGAAGCAAATAAGATCGAGTTGAAGAGTGACAATAGACAAGCACACAAATAAGAACGTAGCTGGCAGACTATGATATCTTTTCATAACTTCTCCTATAAATTGTGACATTTTAAAGGAAGAAGCAAGTGCAGCTAATAGGTTGCTGGCCATGATGTGAAATATTTACCTATCCTCGACAAGAACATAATCACATGAAATGAGGGCTTACCATCAAAACAAGATCATAATTATTTGTTTTGACTGCTTGTACTGCTTCTGCTCCATTTGAAACAACATCAGGGCTATGACCTAGCCGCTTCATCATGGACTGTGTAACCATTACAATAACCTGATCATCTTCAACAAGAAGAATCTTGGGTCTAGATTGCATCTGCCTTGCATCTGAAATATTTTCTGGTGGCTTTTGGTTGGTCTTTTGCATCTTTCCCTGATTCTCATGTGCTAAATATGAAAGCTTCAAATCCTGAGATTCCTGAGAGTGTCTCATAGTAGTGTCTTTCTCAGTTGTCATTGGTGAGTGTGTGATTTGAAGATGCTGATAATCATCATTTGATGGGCAATCATTGACTGCTTTGTTGACATTTTCTATTCCAGTTAAATAGTCGCTTCCCAGCTCTGAGTGTTGCTTGTCAACATCATGGTTTAAACTTAAATTTTGATTTGAACTTGGAGTAGATTCCCCAGTGGGAAACATGTAGCCTGTGTGTATGCCATTCATCTTAGTGGTGTGATTTGAGTCTATTTTGCCTGCAGATAAAACTTTGGACCTGGGAGCTGCATCACCTGATGAGAATAAAGAACCCAATGTACGTGGTTTGAACTGAAAATAAGCTCTTTTATCATCTTCAGCTGTACTGTCGCTTCTTGCTTCACATTCAGAAAGAGGCATGTCATATAGCAGATCATTATCCATTTCATCACAGGTCCTCTTTTTCGGTACTTTGCAAGGTACCACAAAAGAAAATGTTGACCCACAATGTTCCTTGCTTGTTACAGTCAGACGGCCCCCCATCAATTCCACCTGTGGGCAATATTTTAGCCACTAGGATATATTTAATCTTTAATTCTAGTATGCATAACAAGTGCATGATAAAAGTCTTCTTTTTTGTTTTTTCTTTAGCAGAGAAGAATTACAAGTAATATTTATAAAGACCAATAGTCAATCGCAGAAAAGAAAAAATTATATTGTACTCGTTAACATTAAAATTAATGTTTATAACACTTTCATTAATAACAACTAGATTGTCTAATCACTCCTTTACAAACTAAATATAGCTCTTTCGTGAGAACAAAATAGATGATTTAGAAGTAAAAAAACGTGTGCAGCTGTTTGGAATTGTCTAAAACTAAAAGCAAAATGAAATATAAAACAAGCATGATAGTACGTTGTAATCTATGATTCCCAAGTCTTTACCATTAAGTTTTTTTGGCCATTGTCCCATTTACTGATGGGAAAGCTTTTATAATTTGACATTTCCATATTGAAGGTGTTGACGTTTAATAAGTTATTGCCAAATTTTACTGAAGCAGAATAATTCCTTGGGCCCATAAGTGCTTGCATGGCTGTAATGCTATCTCATGTTCTAGCTCTTAAGAAAATCTTTCATTGCCCATTGTCAATTCGTTAGCATTTTTAGGTTTAAGAATTAAGTGGAAACTGTACAGTTGTAAAAAGTTAAAAACACCAGATAGCTTCCAAATTTAAGGCAATATCTGCAAACTTTTAGAAATGCAGCATTGTATTTAATTCCTTTTAAATAAGCGAAAATAAAATAAGGATTTTTCCCTATATACCATGCAATTCAGAAATAAACCCGTAAATAGATGAAACTTGGTTTGACAAAGCAATATTTGCCCCTATCCCAATCAGCCAGATGTTTAAAGTGTACATAGATTATTAAAGATAAAATTTACTCATCATACATAGATTATTAGTATTCAATGGACTGAATCTGTTTAAATTTAACTAGCTATGCACCTTGGTGTGCAATGGGTACGCCAAAGAGAGGAAGTTTAAGTAGGAAAAATATTTTGTTTAGAATCTTTTAATTTAACTAGCAATCGCACCTTGGTGTGCAATGGGTAAATGTTTTTTTATTTTTTCATACGTTTGTGCAATACATGAAGTCAATTAGTAGGCCATTTAGCAAATGACATGGATAGCTGATAGAGAGAAAGCGAGGGAGGGAGATATGGGGAAAAATAGAGTTAAGAGTGATACAGATAGAAAGAGATAGATAGATGGAAAAATAGAGTGAAGAGTGATACAGATAGAAAGAGAGAGATGGGTTGAATACGAGAAAGAGGTAGAGATAATGATATATAGATAGAGGGGGAAAGTGAGAGAGAAATAGGGGGAAAGGTAGAGATAGAGATGGAGAAAAATAGAGATATGGGGAAAAATAGAGTTAAGAGTGATACAGATAGAAAGAGATAGATAGATGGAAAAATAGAGTGAAGAGTGATACAGATAGAAAGAGAGAGATGGGTTGAATACGAGAAAGAGGTAGAGATAATGATATATAGATAGAGGGGGAAAGTGAGAGAGAAAGAGGGGGAAAGGTAGAGATAGAGATGGAGAAAAAGGGAGTATGTGTGTGTATGAGTGAGAGGTATACTAGAGAAATATAGAGGGAAATAAAAGGGAGGAGAGAGAAGTAGATAGATATAGAGAGGAGCGATAAGGAGAGAGGGAGAGTTAGGGATAGAAAGGAGAGATAGAGATAGAGATAGATATAGATATAACTTGGGAGAGAGAGAGGAGGGGGTGGAGATTTTATAAAAAGATAAATATATGGGAATGATATATAGAAAGAGGTAGATAATATATATTGTATTCTATTAAATATTACACTTATATTTAAAAATATATCTATTTTCTATGCTTTGAAATGATATATCCTATTCTAAAATGAATTAATTTGAAAATATGTTTAAAAAATCTCTATAATTATATATATAACTCGTCAATAGATTCGAGTCTATTCTAAAATGAATTAATTTGAAAATATGTTTAAAAAATCTCTATAATTATATATATAACTCGTCAATAGATTCGAGTGAGAATAGATTGGAGCTCACTGGACTAGAAAATATATATTTTAGCTTAAATTTCATTTTATAATTATGTGTGATAAAAATACATAGCAAGTAGTGTTGTAATGTCTATTTATTTGTATCTATTTGATTTTTAATAAGTCTTTATTTATTGCTTTGTATTTAATAATTTTATAAAAAAAATTTAGTGAACAACGAATACAATTCAAGTAAGTGAACATATATATTTTATTTTATTTTAAAATTAAGATAGTTTGGTGAATTAATTTATCACAATGCTTAAATTCTTGTAAAAAAAAAAAATCTATTATAATAAATTTATTTTTCAATATTTCATAAATTTATTTTATTCCTATCAAAACATTGAATTCATAAATTAATGTTTTAAAATATTGCAAAATATAGAATTCATCTCAAATTAAATCTATTTTTAAATTATTGAAAACAATTTTTTTTTAAAGATTTGAGTTAATTTAATATATAATTAAAAAAAAAATCATCTCTATCTACTTATTAAAAGTGTGTTATTCATAGGAATGAAAAAAAAATTATAACCAAATAAGATTGTAGAGATGTCAGCTGTCAAAACAGCGAAAGGAATATTATATTTAAAATCTGCAGTAAATTCTAAAATTGATAAGAGGATGCTAACTTTGACTGTGTCGTTTTTAGCTCTTATGGGTGAATAATACAGGTGGAATAACCGTACTAAAAAAGTAATAGATGTTGTATCACATACGCAACCGATGCAATATTTATGTGCAGCAAAAATATATATTCTAAACCAAAATACGGCAAGCGGGGAAAATGAAAAATACAATGAATAGTAACACCTTTCCCCGGAGGATTTGACAGGTGCGGAGTACTCTCTGAAAACGGAGCGTATGTTCGGGATGTAATTGCTACGAACAGATTTTACATTGTAATGGATTAAAAAGGCAGCGAAATCGTTAAAAAAAATAGCGCAGAGCCAACGGCTGTAATAGTTTCAATCGTTGATTATTAAAATCAGCTGGTCCATCTCATATAAGATACGCCTTCGGTGTAATAATTTTTTTAAGTCCATCTCGTATAAGATAAGCCTTCCGCGTAATAATTTTTCCTTTATTTGTTAATGCTTTCATATTCATTATAATTTAAGGTTTCATTTATTTGGTTTTGATTGCCATGCCTATCTAATTGTGCCCGATATCATTATATGCTGGACAATACAAAGGGTCTTCCACTTTCATGTGATTTACATATTGTGCAATAATGATTTTCTTTTTGAGTTGTTCAAAAGGATGTCTCTGGTTTTGGTTTGCATGTTTGCTTTAAGTAGCTCAAATTTGTCGATGTCAGATCTTCATGTTTGTTCCAATGCTTTAACAACTTACCTAGTCTTATTACCAAGTTTTTGTTAATATAAGATGGATTAAGCACAGATTGTTGGACAATGACAAGAAGCTTGTCTGTGCTTTGCATGCTTCTGTTCGTGTATGTTTTTGATTTTCTGAATTTTCTTTAAAAGTATATCATTTTAGTTTGTTGCTTTGTTCTCAAAGTCATAACCATTTCATCTTTGTTTGTGGTTCAGTTCTAGACTGTTATTGATATACTCTCCACAATCAAACAAATCGATCCCGATTTATTTCTTCATTTTCTATCTCCTTTAGCTCTCCCTTAAGTTAGCTCTACTGTTGGAAGCAATCCACACTCCAGAGTCCAGACCATAAAGGGAAATAGAAATTTCTACAGATAACTTTTCACCGGAACTTTTTCCTCCAAGATCCATTGTCCACAATGTTTAACTTGGGTAAATATATTAAATGATAACTAAAAGTTGCAACTGAAAAATGAAGTCCATTGAATGAAGCCTACTTGATAACATAGACTCAGCAACACTCAATTAAGTGACTAAGTAAATATCCTAAAACAAATAATAAGGTTAAATAGGTGTGCAGATGCTCGGAGACTTTGAAACCAGTGCGGACTCCCAAAACTTGGGTGTGAAGGTGTGGGCGTATGCAGACTGCATACCCTAAAAACTTAAGTACACAGTTAACTTGAGCAGACTGTGACATCTAAATTGAAATACCAGTCCTGAAAGTTGAAACATAACATCATTGTGAAACTTCATAAAATCTTGTTTTATTTTTTTTCCATCTAAGTTTTAATTTCTTCAATGTATTGCGTGTAAGATTTGAGGAAAATTCTCCAAGTGCCGAAAGATGAATTAAACAGTACTTGGTATAAATTTAGTGTATCTCGAGTACAGTGTTGAGACTGGGACTTGGTGAAAACTCAGCAAGTTGTTTTTGACTTGGAACTTGGCATGGTCGAAACACTTGGCATAAACCAAAAAATATTTGTTAAAATATTTGAAACAAATATTTTTTATGACATCTTAAAAAATTTCAATTGGATTTCAATTTTTTCCAGACTCAACCGAATCGAGCAATTGAGACTCATAAGTCTCAGCCGTCAAACTAGACTAAGTTTGTTATTCTAGGCTACAAATTCGTTGTTCCTGGCTTGGACTCAAATCTGCAAGGCCTTGCTGAGCTTCACCAAGCATGACTCGTACAAGGATCTGAGAGTCCTCATTGAGATTTGCTGAGTCTCAACACCATGATCATGAGGGCATCCAAGTTTTAGTTGGGTGCACATACCCCAAAATCCTTTGTTCAAAACAAGTCTGTGTTAGACTCAGTCAATTCTATGAGATGAGGTAGCAGACTCACTAAGCCTGAATTAGACTCAGATTTGCTAGCCCTCACCTAGATTCATCAAGCTTGACTCAAACTCGGATGTGGGAGTCCCTACCACGACTCTCTGAGTCTCAATCCTATTATCGTAATGCACCCAAAATTTAATCGGGTGCGCACACCCAGAAAAACCTTGGTTCAAAACCATTTTCATACACATTCAATGTTTTCAATCCTAGTAGCATCAATTTTATTGAAAGATTTTGATTCTTAATTTGTCATTTCTTGACAAATGCTTGTTGCGAGAGATCACATTTTCTTAAAGAAGCATGCTTCCAAGTTCCAACAATTCACAGAAATTACAAGGAACAAATATTAATTCTTGTTGATCTCTAATTATTAAGGAAAAAAATTACAAAAATATTAATATATTACTCAAGATAGATATTTGCTAAAATGCATACATGATGTCAATTTTGTTGAAACCAAACTAATGATTATTAAAGATGGAATAAATTTTTGACTAGATGCAGATATCCATCTGGAATGATGTGATTGCATAATCATAACCTATTATAATATGTATTATAACTACTAAATAAATATATATTAGATTTAGTTACATTGCAACTACCCAAAAAAAAACCACAGAAGGGCTAATTCGTTTGAGTGCATGTAGTTGTGCAATTGCAACAGAAAGGAGGAATTCGGTTGAGTGCAGTCCTGTTTGCAGTTGCAATATGAAAACGAGACTTTCATTTTTCACACCATATGCTATCTAATAGCTTAGATTCAAATGTATAGTCAGCAACCAATAGAAGATTGACTACTTCCCTACTATATCATATTAGTTCTTTTGTTCTATTCGTGGACATGCCAAATAATTCTTGTAAAGAATCACACATAGTATCCACAATCATAATCGTTAAAGCATTTGCACTTCTGACATTATTTTTATGCCACGAACTATTAGCTGAAACACTCCTATGCAAAATCTATCCATTCTTTCCATAGTTTTAAGTTCAAAATGAATAATGATACAAAAAGATCTTAAGCCTAGAAGAAAGGGTCAACTTTTCTTTGATGTACAGAAAACCACAACAACAATCATTAATTATATAGTCTTTAAAAGAAGCACACATGGATTAAATAGACACAAAAACATTTAAATAAGATAAAACCATCTTATACAAGACACACTATCTTTGCAAAGATCCCCTAATTGACTCGTAAGGTTCCTATGACTAGTTCAAGTAATGCTATAGACAAATGGAAGGTCTAAATATAATTATATCGAAAGAACCCAATTCTTTTAACCTGTTTAACTCTGATCATGGATATATTTCTTAGGTTTGAACTTTGATAATATAGTTTATTGTTTCAATTCATTTGGAACTGTATCTCAGTCCCTATCTTGTAAGCTAGGAGGTGATTTTCAATAAATTCTGAACATCTAGCAATATGACAAGTTGTCAAAAGCTCCGGTGATGTATCTCTTAGTATATTTGCAAAAACATCAGCAAGTATAACTAGTCTGGAGCTCATTTTGAGATTGAGATGATTATCAAATATGCTAGTGACACACCCATTATCGTACATAGTTTTGTCAATTAAAAATAATATTTACAATTTAAACAGCACAAGAGTTAGAAATTATTGTGACAGAATATATGTAAATAGCTGAAAGAGAAATCAGAAAATTACAAAATGATTCCAGTAACATACCAGTTGTTTGCAAATTGCAAGACCAAGTCCAGTTCCACCATATTTTCGAGCATGATCTGTACTTACTTGCATGTACTTTTTGAACAGGGCTGGCAATGCTTTCTCTGCATAAAATATAAAAGATTTATTAAGAAACTAATCAAATCGAGATACTTTGGAGAGTTGAAATGGTTGGACTCAGAATTGAGTAAGGTATGATGAATAAGAGTTTATGCGAGAGATTTAGAGAACGGAGGCTTTTCAACCAGACCATAAATACTTTCATGGATAGCTGGAAAACTACAGTATGAAACATTTTTAGTAAATTACCTGGAATTCCTATCCCAGAGTCATACACATCACAATGCAGCCAAACAATTTTCTCCTCGTCATCAGAATCAATATCTAGGTATTCATCTCCATCTATTGACGATAATGGTCTTGTTTCTGATTCTGCCATTCGGTTCTGTGTGTCTCTACACTGCTTAGAATCTATTACACAACTCACATCATTGGATGACCTGTCTCCACCCAAACCACCATTTTGAGACAAGGAAGTGTCATTTTGCTGTGTGTTCGTATCTGTTTTAGAATATTTAGATAAATCTCCACAATCCTTTCTATCTTTCTGGTTCTCTGCAAAGGATGGCTGCGATGTCACCCGTAATGTTATACCTACTTTTCCTTCATGTGTAAACTTGATAGCATTGCTGCAAGATGTGGAAATGGCAAAGAAATTTCATTTAAGTTTCTGCAATAAAAATCTTTCAACAAAATAATAAACAAATCCATCTGTTTTTCGTTTTCTATTAAAATTGTCAGAAAAGTTGAATTGTTGAACAGTTTGCTGACAAATATTATTAAAAGCAAGTCTTTTCATCGTTACTAAAACTGTTCTGTTTCTATTTCAGAACTAAGAAAAATATGATTTAGATCTTGATTGAGGATAACTAACATTAATGATATGATGTTGAGGTACAATCGATATATGACATGTTATGCTTCAGTTGGATAGCAAAAGGAACTATAATGTCCCAAATTTGATGTAGTCACTAACACATAGGAATACCTCGTGGAATAAAACTTTAGTTGGGGGTGAGGCAACCTTCATTAGAGTCTAAAACCTTGTCAAATGTTAAAATATCATTCCCTACTTCAAATTTTATCAAAATTGTATTGTAACTATTTTGATGCTAGAAATACATCAGTTTCAATACTTTGGAAGTTGAGTTTTTCTCAAAAAGGTTTCCCCAATGTGTATTGTTCTCTTTTTTGTGATGTTCTTTCTTCCTTCTTATGTGTAGTTTATGCTAGAATGCTGCTAGAATTTACATATCATTTATATCGCCGTGACAATTTTTCTTGTAGGGTTAATTTGGAATTTTCTCATACTATAGTTCATGTAGGAAATTGTCTATATTTCCTTAAGAATCAACACCTGAAATGACAACAGTTGAGTTATACATTTGTATACTTGGAATTAATGGAAAGTTAGTAATCATTGCATAGAAAATGGCACAATATCATCTGAACTTGCCAAACCCATGTTTTATTGAAGATATGTCTACAATCTAAGGATATTCCACTCTAATTCAGCTACTTGATGCCATACACATGCCGACCTATATTCTTGGAGTCTAGAGAAGTTAGAAAAAATTTGTTCAGTCTTGTATGGTATTTTCCAAATGATATGAGAGTCAACAACTCAATTTGCTTATTTATCATGATTATTAGAGAAGTATAAGTTATCCACCTCATTTTAAATGACCGATATGCAAAATTGCTACTTACACATGAGGGTGATTTCTTTTAGTAATAGAAATATTGCTCAAAACTGACATTTTTGCAAAATTGTAGTGATGTTTTGTGAAACTCATTCCACAATTCAGCACTCTTCATAGCTGTTTGGTGCCATATATTGACAGCGATGCTTTTGACAAATATTTGACAATTCCCTCTCACTTAGATAAGCAACAAGTGTACCATCCTTGTCAAATATGCATGACTCATATTTAGTTAACCATGACATCTTTTTCACAAGTGGAGAAAACAACAAAGTACTCAATGCATGGATTTAAGGGATGCTATTCCTAGAAGGCAGGTTCAATTAACGAGTATAATCTAACACAACTACAACAAACACAACTTCCTTTGAAGACTAGAATTTCAAAATGGTCAAGTTGAATGAGAACCATTTAAATTTAATTGAATTTGGAAGTTCGTACCTAATCAAGTTGGTCAAAATTTGGCGTATCCTTAGAACATCACCAATAACCTGTTCACAAAGATCAACATATTAAAATTACAGTGTTTGCGGGACAACAAAAACGTTTGGTTCTTTCTAGGTACAAGATACTCTAAACCGGTAAATAAGTCCCTAGAAAAGACAGGACTACACTAAAAGATTCACACAACTTGAAATACAACTTCCGAAGTTAGAAGGCAAAATTGCTTCTGTTTTACACAAATGTGAAAACAAAATGAACAAAAAATGAGCCATTGTATATGAAAAATATAGCAACTAGATTTAATTAAAAACAAAATGGGAAGCACTGAGCGATTCCTAGAAGTAAAAGGGTTCATCCAGCATATCATAGGAAAGAAAAGAAAACTTCTTCAAATTAAAAGAATAGATGCTTACGTGACTCAAGGATGCATTTGGTGGATTGCAGGATGGTTACTTGTAGACTAATTGTTGGTCTTAAGGTCATAAAATTGACATAGACTCTCTTATTAAATCAAAGTTTTAGTAAGTCTTTGAACTTGCTAGTTTTCAACTTAACATTGAAGTGAAATATCCACCTTCTTTATTACAATTAAAATAGTACAGAAGCTACTCAAATGTTTATAGAACATACAATTTACTTCGATTGAATTAGAGTTTGATTTAATGACATACTAACTTTATGACTTCAGAAGCACTAACATATAACTTTTTTTGCATTTCGCCTGTCAAAATTGGGTGGGGGGTTGGCATAACTCACTTGTCAAACGGTCCTTGGGTGGAGGAAATAAATTGCACCACCCTAGTAGGAACATTCAGGCAGTTTTGGGAGGAGGTTCCAGCAACCTGCATACAGCAAGTAGGGGTAGAGCTTAGGTGGTGGATGTGACAGTAGTGAAGAGATGTCAATGACATTGGCAGTCTTAGTTTGTGAAAGCATCTAGAAGGAACATCAATATGAACACTACTTAACAATGGAGCCAACCTGTGAGGATTGTTGATACTTGATGCTCTTCAAAGAGCCGAGGTAGAAAGAAAGAAAGAAATACATATACATATAAAAACCCAGTATATATACTCATAAAAACCCAAATGCATATAAAGAATACATTGGAAGAGAACCTGAATACATATAAATGAAAGAGCCAAACATCTCCAAAATGAATGACACAATACTTGCTGAAGATTTGGAAAAGGAATAACAAACTAAGTGGCCGAATTTTAGTGGAATCTGGTTCAGATTAAGTGCACTTAGACAAAATTAGTACCTCGATGGGTGACCTCCCATGAAATCTTGTTACTTCACTCAGCATCACTGAGATGCAATGAGCGCCATGGATAATTCAACCTCATGAGTGCTTGGGAACCACTGCTTGTGAAAGATGGGTGATGAAGAGTAACTCAATAAGCATGGATTATGTAATGACGTACTACAAATAGTCCAAGTACATACAGACAAAACAGCAAGGGAGATCCAAAATAAATGGTTCAATAGGCACAATACTTGTTGAAGTGTTTACAAATAGATAAACAAGCTAAGCAAGCCTAGTTGTGTTAGAAAATCCATGGTTAAGGATGCTTGAGCCGAAATATTAGTAAGATTGGTGACATATCGCCTCTATGAACATTACCTAGATGCAATGAGCTCCAAGTGGACAATTCAATCTCATGAGAGATCGATTTTTTTCAACCAGTACTACAGGGTAGATAATGAAGAGTAACTCAATATTAATCCACAATTGATTTTGAAACATTATAGTACATAATGTATTTAGAAATATCAAATACAGACATGTGAATGTATGGCATAATACTTGAAGGGTTTATCTCTATAATAATATTATCCCCCATGACTTGTATATACTTTAGATATTCTTAATTGTGCAAAAATGGATCTAGCCCATCGCTTAGTAAAGTACATCGAATGGTGACAATTGTGCTGAACTTTCCATGAGAATAAAGCAATTGATTACCCCTGGATATTCACTTATGGCCTTTACACTCTCTTGTCAGCTTGGGAAAGTAACCTGCAACAAAGAACCAAAGCAGAATCTGGCTTGGGAAAGTAACCTGTGACAAGGAGTTAAAGATGAAACTGGCTAATGTCAGCTTGGAAAAGTAACCTGTAACGAGGAACTAAAGCTGAAACTGGCTCAAGAAAATAGCCTGTGACAAGGAATTTAAAGCTGAAACTGGCTAAGTGTAGGCCATGAACAAAGCTTGATAATCCATAGTAGAGTGAGCATCAGCCACAGCAGTAGCTAATAAACTTGGTTATAATTAGTTGATATTTTGAAATTAAAACAACTAATAAAGGAATATTCCTCCATTATTGTTTAGAGAGATGGAAACAAACTTAACAATAGTACAAGAATCACAAATTACTTTATGTTTGAAACCCAATTATCAAGTTGAAACAAAAAAATGCAAAAATGCAACAGCTAAGAAGTGTCGGTTAACTGATCATATTCATTTCTTAAAACTTTTACAGAAGACGAAATATGTCTACAAAGTGATGAAATTTAAGTCTTGAAATGTTGTGCCTGCTTGTTTGACAAGTAATTTCTATTTCTTTCATTAATGATCCTAGCCAGAGGGAAATGCAATGCTTTATTTCTTTCAGAATAAAAAAAAATACTCTCTTTCACAGCCTCAAGCCAATAAATTCACCTCTGATGGCACCTCTTCCGTTACAAGACCTTCCAAGGTTAGCTCCTTTTGCAAAGATGCTGCAGCAGTCTGTAGTACATGTCTTACAACTTCTCTTGGCCTGAAATTCGTAGCTTCCAACGTCATAGCTCCTTGAAAGATCAAAACAAATGAAAAATATTTTAAAATGGGACTAAACAATAGAAGGCTCTAGACATGATCAAGTAAAAGAAGTTATTAGAATTGTTCTCTATGTACCCATGAAAAATGCATTGAACATGCTTAATTTGGAAGAACATTGCTCATTAATCACTTGTCAACGTGGAAACCAAACTACACATTGCTTTTACCATTTTACTATCTTTAATTTTTTCCCCTTTATGTTTTCTTTTGATTCTTAATGTAATCAAATATTATTTCACGTCTTTTTTACTTCTCCATCAAACTTGAGTATGCCATTAATTTAAATAACATTAACCAGGTTACATCTCAGTGCACTTGTAGACGATAGCTTTATTGATATGTATTCATGTACTCTGATTTCATCACTACAAAGCAAATGGATGCTTATACATGATGTAATGTACTTATAGATCCCTGTTATAATATTTGGACTAGTGTTGTTTATGATAAGGTTGCATGTGGATGGTCACAATCAAGCAATGTAATTACCACGCTCCTCTATATGTGATTGACAGGTTAACACATTTTATGAGTTCTTCCTATGTGACTCAGGACTGAATATCTTGGTGAGTTGGAATATGTATGTCGTAATGATTGATGACAATGTCCTCACTTTTCTGATAGTGATGTTGCATTATGTGAAATTTTTAACATGAAGTTCATATATTCTGTAAAATAGCTGGCTTTGCATATGCAATGAAGAAGTATTTCTCATTCAAGTCTTTATATGGAACAATTTAGAGCTATAGTTCTGACACAGTTGCTGTTTCATCTGTGTTTCACCTATGTGAAGCCATTATCTGTCATCTTCATTGGCCAACCACTGGTAACCATCACTATCTTGCAGTTATACTTGATCTGGAAAATTCAAAACAATAGATAAGGAGTCGGAAAATAGAATGGAGAAAGAGGCTTGTTGACTAATTCAAAATTGTGGAAAACACTCTAATGGCTTCTCAGAGTCAGATATGAATTAAGAGGTGATGAGGCATCTGATGCTGACAAGAAAATTCTAGCAGGATAATTTTTGCGGGGAAATTTTTATACCATTTTACTAGAAGGGAGCATAACAGACCACAAACAAGGAGAAAGGCATCAACACATCTAAGAAATATAAGTAACATTTATTACTGATTATATCATTTATAAAAGGAAATAATTCCTTTGAATTTGCATTAGCAGTGTCACTAAAGTTTGGCTTTGGAGGAGAAGATTTATTTATAGATGAGCAAAATATGAGAAAAAATGAAGTTTAGTCATGAAGCAATACCAATAGATGCAAACAGACAAAAATGTGAACAAAAAAAGCAAGCAATAAGGAAGAAGTTAAACCTGGGAGAACCATATAACAAAGCAAGCAAATTTTGAAGCAAAAGAGGTTAAAAATTGTCCTAGGGTAACTCACCTCAACTCTATTGCCAACGCCCAAATTTTGTTAAGGATAAAAACTACAAGGCATTTCCCTGATTTCCAAAGAAACATATTGAAGTTTGGATCAAAGATTGCAATCTGATAGCAGCTGTCATCAAGCATCATCCATAAAAGTCAGATCAATGACTCAGGAATGCTGCTCACCAACCAGCTGCCCATGTTGGATCAGTGACTGACTAGGTGATCAAGTCTGCCATCCAACTGCCCACGGTAATTCTACAGCACATTTAGTTCTCACTTTTCAAGTTTTCATCTATGTCCTTGGTTGCTACAAAGCCCACAAATAATGCAAATGATAGATCGCAAATGCTTACAAGTAGATTTTAGATCAGATAAAATGAAGAGATATGATTAAATGTTTCTCCAAGCATTGCTTGGGTTTTGAGGATTTTTGATATATTTTCATCAACTGAATTTTTCCTTTGGGAAAGTGAAGGTATATTTTCTGAAGAATTTGATTCAGGCTACAAAGATTCCATTGGAAGGTGATGAGAGGCCATTAGATCCTAGTGTAGAAACCTAAAGTTGAAAGGATGTTTTGAGTCATCTGAAACAGAATGTATGACATCAAAGGAAGAGTAGCTGTCCACAAATTTGGTCTCTTAAATTTGGAACTTGATTCCACTGTTATCAAGCTAGCTCTGGCCTCTCAAGACCAACCTTGAGCTGTCTGGGATGTAATGCCTACTAGTCAACCCCTTATGCCAACCCCAATCATTAAAATCCAACCTTGATGGCTGTCACAAGCAATCTATTAGCATCATCAGGCCACAAACCTAAAAATCAGTGTTGTATATCAAATAACTAATTTCAGATTAAAAAAAGCAATATCTGTGGCTTAGTTATAAATCTAATATTGGAGATTCGTGTGGCATCACAGGCCACCACAGACTGCTTGGTTAATATCTGAAACAAGTCATGGCATTTCTCAGCAGCCTAAATGTGTTTTCCAAAGAAATTTCTGTTAACAACGTTTTAAGAGTACAAATTCAAGACTGCAAGCTGTAATTCAGATAATGCAGGAAGGAAACTCCAAGCTGGGTCTCAATCAACAAAATTTTAATTGTGCTAGATTCCAAATTTTAGAGCTTGGAGATGAAGTACAAACTTAATTGTTTGAAAAGCACTCATCAAAGAGTAAATGTCTAAGTGAATTGAAACACATTTGAGTGAGAAAAATGGAAATTGTTTGGTGTCTCTATTTTGGTAGGATGCCTAACTTCATCACCAGCCATTAAAGTCGTTCAAATTCACAAGGCTCACCAAAAGGTAGGCCATGTAGGGTCCAAGTCCAATCTTCAATTGTCAAGACACCCACCAAATAATAGGCCATGTAGATTTCTGATTTCAATCTTTAATTTTTAAGCCACTCACCAAAGTTACTGAAGGGGTATGGGGTATGGGTGCAGATACGGAATCGTGGAATCGGCAATTTTTTTCTTTTTCCTTGGGTATGGGTATGGGTACGCCGTACATATATATGCATATTTTCTCCTTTCTTGTGATGTAACTTGAGAATATCAGTTATTTACTTAATCACTTAAATAGTCAAACCGGTAATGCGAGAAGGAAAGCCAAAGAGACCATGCACACACAAGTAACTCACAACACCAGATTTACGAGGAAAACCCAATATGGGAAAAACCTCGGTGAAAAAAGCTGCTGAAGTCTACTGCTTCAATCCAGCCTCATAGGCAAAATACAGATTTACACAAATTTTGGGCACCAACCCAAGGAGCACCAACCCCTGCACCAAGCTTCAACTTGGCGATATATATTGAAATACTATTTGAATACAATTAAGGCTTCTTGTTGCAAATGAATCCTGCAACTCTTTAATCAAGTAACTCTCTGTTATCTTTCTCTCCCTTTTTCACATAGTTTCACAACACACTGTGTTACACTAGGATGGTGCCTGCTCTGCTATACCTTACCGGTTAGGCTCAACTGCCAGACTATGATACCACCGGTAGAATCCTTTCACCGGTTTGCTTGCTCACTCACACTTCAACTTGCTTGGAACACCTTCTCAAGATTTTCACTTTGCTCGCTCTCCTTTCACTTTTCTGCTCAATCTTCGCAACATCAACGCTTTTCAGTCTGGAGCTTTCATCACTTATCAGGTGATTTCCCGCCAAAATACAATTCAAAATTTTGACGGTTAGGGTTCACCATCTACGAGGCAAACCAAATCCTATCAGATCTTGCACGATCTGATCTTTCTTGATGTCCATCTGTTTATCTTCGCCATTTTTGCGCCTTCTAAAACATGTTTTCCAGACAAGGAAAAAACACGATCTATTATTTCAACCTACAACTGTCAAACCGCTATCAATGCCTTTGTTGTCTCCTTCTCGAGGTATACTTCCAATCCAATCTTCTTGCTTTGATCCAGGCACCAATTGCTCCCTGATCTTCCTTTGTTATTCCTTCTTCCTCGAGCCGCAATCAGTCAGATGCAATCCCTTGATTTGTGGCTCCTTCATTAATGGTGATTATCTGTTTCATCTACCCTGTTGATGAAGCTTCACCAACCACAACAACCTTGCCACCTCTGCTCCACACGGCATCACGCTGATTAAGACATGGCCTACCAATATGCAGTCAGTTCGGCAAACACATATTGATAAGACCCTTGACCAGTAGAGTGTTCTCCTTCTGTTAACCAGTAGAGCATCCAGTACCGGTTGCATATCTTCACCGGTTGACATCAATGACAACTTAGTGCAAAAATGCCAACAAGTGATTTCACAAAACATAAGCAAACAACTGCTACATATGGACAATGTAAATTAACTGAAATCAATCTCAGTAATGCTGATGTAAAGTTTATTAACCTCGCATTCATAGTTATAGCTCAAAAATGCAACTGAAATGATATTTAATTGCTTGTTGGCTAGCATATTCTGATAAAAAATGTTGTCACAAAGTTATGAGAGTGAAATTGAGGTTTTAATTTATGAAATTAAGCTTGGTTACGGCCCTTGGTACTTCCTGGGTGCTTGGGTTCTTTGTGGGTCGTTCACAGAAGAACCCACAGAACCCAAGCCGTACCCGAACCGAACCCGAACCCAAATCGTACCCGTACCAAGACACGGGCTAAAACAGAAGAATCCGGTATCTTAGGTTTTAAATAAACAAATGATCATACAAGATAAAACGTAGTTATGACCTTGCTGTAATGCTTGTATTACTGATGCAGTTATTGTAAGGTTAAAATCATTTAACTGACATACCTACTATTTCCCCCTTCCATATGTAGTTGATTAATTGGTAAATATGGAGTTTTTCACTGCATGATTTCTACTGAATTCTCTCTATGTGAATTAGGCCTGAAAAAGTTGGAGATAATGCACCACACTGATGATTACTAAAAGCAATCCTATTCTTTTGATATTGTGCAATGAATCTAGTCGATGCACCTTTGGGGACCTAGGACGTGGCTTGGAGGATGGTAGGGAGATTCCTATCAATACAGGAGAAACATTATTAAATGTACAGTGTCTTCCCACAACTCTCATGAAATCTCCAAACTTGAATGTTGTCTCCTTCTAGAAAACCAAAATAAAAATGAAAAGCGGGATAAAATGGCCCCCCCAACCAGTTTGGCCCAACTCCATTAACTCCCACATGCTAATTTCAGTTGTTTAGTTTAAAAATTTAATTTTGAAAGCATTCCTCAGCTTTTTAAACTTATATGCATCATGTACCATATTGTTTTTGAAACTTACATATATATAAGTACTTTTTAAAATTCTGGTGTCTCCCAGTATCCTCATATCCAAATTTTTATAGATGACATCCTTACCCCATTTCTTATCCCCTATACTTGGACCCATTGTCAAATTCAAATGTCATGGTAATATTCATTGTTTAATATAAACATTAAACTAATACTCGATGAACATAAAATAAAATGTGTATGTGCATGTGTGTGTGTGCAATGTGCGTGCGTGCGCACACATTTGTGTAAGTCAAAAAAACTTGTAAAATCGCTTGGATTCATCTAGGGTTCAGATTTTTTCATCCAAAATCACACAAGCATGTCCGTGGATATGCCTAGACAATTCTAGGCATAAAAGCAAAACCTTGGATCAATCTGCAAGGTTTTGTACCCATGTCTGATCCAAATATGATCCAATTCTGATTCCAGGTGTTTTGGAGAGTGAGTTTTGGATCTGGTAATCATGAGTTTGTGGTAACTAAACATTTTTGGAGAGTAACATGGCATTTAATGGTCCTTGCAAACAAGTATTTTATTTATAATAATTATATCCAAAAGTTGGTTCGTTTTAGTTGATTACACCCATAACTCTAGTGACTTGCTTAGTTTACTCAAGATTGGTCAAGAGGTTGAAACCACCAAGGAGTAAAATATTTAAATAGGTAAAGTGAAAGTACCTTTTAGAACACGAGGACGTCTTATGCACCAAATTGGCAATAGCTATATCAACACATACAAGTTGCAACTTGTTTCTAGATAAAATATGAGTAGACTGTTGTTGGGACTAGAGGTTGAAAATCTTGAAAATCTTTGTAAAAAAATTTAATATTTTGCCTTTTAATTTTTGGTCTCTCATGGAGAGCTGCTCTTGGAAGAGTCTTGGGATTTACATAGGAGACTAGCTGGAGCATCTTTGACCACTATTTATATTATAGTTTTAAAAACCAGAAAAAAAATGCCTAGATCACAAGTACTCATGGGCCAAACAAGCTCCGAATAACTTGCACAAACACTCGTCACCAAGTTTTGGGCAAGTACTTACCAAAAAGCTGGTAAAAAGTTGTGAGATCAAGTCAAAAGCTTGGCCAATGATTGAATAAAATTAAAACAGCCCACTAATAAAAAAATTAATTTTATCACTTTACACATCAATTTTTTGAGCATTTGAGCATGTGTCATGAAGGTTCATGTGGTATCATGGCCTTGATTTGGGCTTGGTGGCTCGTTTATCCTTGTTTTGTTTTTAAAAAAAAAAAATTGTTTTGTGCCCGTGTTTTCCATAGCTGAAAATTGTAAAACATTGATGTGTGTGTTGATGTTTTGGCCGAACATGCACAATGATGTTGAATCCTATGCGTGCACCTACTTGACTTGTCAGCAGGATAAAGCGGTGAACCAACTACCTGGAGGTTTGCTGCAACAACTTCCAATCCCTGTGTGGCCATGGGCCAGTGTGAGCATGGATTTCATTACCCAGCTCCTCTTGGTCAACGACCTTTCCAACATTATGGTGGTTAGTAGACAAGTTTTCAAAATATGCAACTTTCGTGGTGTGCCAAGCGCTATGTCGAGTTGAAGATGCTGCAGAATACTTCTTCTGAATTGTGGTGAGTACTGGAGTATTCCACTCAACATCATATCAGATCGTGACCCTATGTTAACAAGCATTTTTTGAAGCAAGCTCTTCAAGCTCATGGGCACAAAGATTTTGATGTCTACTACTTATCATCTACAGATGGATGGCTTGACAGAGTGGATCAATGGGATTTTAGAGGACTATGTACGCCACTTTGTGTGTGGTTAGATTAGTCCAGTTGGCCTAAATTACTTGATGCGGCCTTGTTCAATTACAATTTGCAAAAGTAGGGTGCGAGCCAGTTCTCACCATTCCAATTGGCTACTGGCCAATAGCCCCGAACTCCACATATGGTGTTGCGTGGTTACCTTGGTGTCAACTCATCTATCGCAGACTACTTGTGTGAGTGGAATGACAGAGTAGACTTGGCTCACTGCTATCTCACCAAGATGTCCAATTAAATGAAGATGTATGCTGATGCGAATCGCAGGCCCCTTGAGTTTAATGTTGGTGACAAAGTACTCTTGAGGATGGATTTGAACTAGTTCAAGCTTCCTTGGTAATAAGGTTTGATGGTCCCTTTGAAGTGGTGCAATGGATTGGTAAAGTTGCCCACAAATTGAACCTGCTGCTCCACATCAAAGTCCACCCCATGTTTTGTGTGAGCTAGTTGAGAGGTCACCATGTAGATAAGGATGAACCTATTGCTCCACGTCAAAGTCCATCCCATGTTCCATGTGCGCTAGCTGATAGCTCACCATGCAGATAAGGAGGATGCATCGCGAGGCATTCGAACTCGTGGCCTAGCCAATGTGTTGGATCAACTTGAGAAGCAAGTTGTTGAGGTTTTGGCGATGCAAACCCATGGCTATGGAAAGGTGTCGTACAAAGAGTTCTTAGTGGTTTGGAAGGGCAAGCCACTAGATGAAGCTACTTGGGAAAGAGCCGAGTCCTTGTGGTGGTTTGAGGACAAATTTCTTGAGTTCCTGCAAAGGGACTCAACTCAACAAGAGTGAACTAGTTGCTCTCTCTGGTGCGGAGAAGCTCTTGTGCAGAATGGGAGTTGAGCACCGACGTTGAGGGCATTGCTTGAATTGGTAGGGGGAGAATTACAGGCGACATGTGTCTTTGTTGAGCTTGATCTATGAAGCGAGTATCTTGCCACCAAATCCGTGGCCCAATCTGAGATCTCTTGGGCACATGATGCCTCAAGTTCAATAATGGTGCATGTTAGTGACTCAAACACGACTCTTTGGTGAGCGCATTTGCACAACTCTCTTCTCGTGTCTAGCGCATCGACTTGTTGTGATCATGGCCAGTCCAAGTGGTGCTCGAGCTCGTTAACTTGTCGTTGGTTAAGTTAGGTCATGGCTAGTTGCACACCACATGGAACATCTTGTTCTTGACTGTTGGAGGTGCATGCCTCACCTACACCAAGCTGAAGCCACGCGGCTTGAACTCGAGAGCCAACAAGGTTGCGCAGTTGGGCACGATGGACCTCATCATGAGTTCTAAGTCGAGCGCGTGTTACAACAGGGCGGGCCAAGCCCGTAATCCAGGAGTGTGTGCCCTTTTGAAGTCAAAACTACAAAAGGGTAGTGTGCACACTTGGAGAGGTTAGGCTGGGAGAGATAACATTGTAGAGCGAGCTAAGTTTGAGGAGACTAATTTGGTGTGAGCTAAAGAGGTGTGCCAGCATGAGTGGGATACTTCAGTTCGAGCTTTATGCTTGGGGTTTAAATTCCTTGGGGTAGATTTGTAAGTGCAAGTCGAGCATTGTCGGTGGAGCCCAACTTGACCTTGGGTCCATTATTTGTGTTGTAATCTTTTGGTGATGTAATAAATGGATATTGGCTCCAAATCTAAGTGTCTCTTAGCATTGTTGTAGTTTTACATTGTCTACTTTATTTTCATTCTACACATTGTTCAAGATTCCTGGGTTAAATTGGTTAGGTGTAGTCTATTTGGTGCATGCTCCTCGAGACTCCTTGAGCTGAGTGAGCCCACTTAGCAGTGCCGCACAAGACTGCCCAACCCAACCTTGTGACTGTGTGTCTGTGTGAGTGATTTATAATCATATGACAACATGATGTGAATTGAACTCTTTTTCTAATAAATAAAGGAAAAACCATTTACGACCTTTTTAATTCAATTTTATGCATGTTTTTTTAAGATTATTTTACAAATTTATGTGTTTTTTAATGTTTTGAAATTTTGCCAAGCTTTTTTCTATGTTTTTGCTGAATCCAATGTTTTGAACTATGTTTTATAACCTGATAAGAGCATCTTAGAGAGGTTTGAATGGGCCAAATTGGAACGCTCAAGTTTGGTGGGTGGACTCTTTGAATTGGGATTTACATTCTATTTTGGGAGGAGATATTCTTGGAGGGCACGTGTCCAACTTGGACTAGTCGGACTAAGACTTGGCTCTTGTGCTGTTGCTTGAATCTTCTTGACTTATACATTGGATGCTTGGGATGGATTTTGTGTTTGTTTTTTTTATTGTAGGGTTATGATGTCGATGTGTCTCCAAATATTAGAGATCTCCATACTACTTCTATGATTGCATTGTAATCCTCATTTGAAGATAATATAATCAGTGTGCTCTCTTCTACTTGAGTTTCTCTCAAAAGGGTTTTCCGTGGGTTATCCTCTATTGTGGATTTTCCTACTCCATTAAATTATTTAATTTTGTTCTCTATCTTGAATAAGTTCCTCATTGAATGGAATTTTATTTCTTTTCAACTATTTCCAGAATTTTCCTTATGTGCATTACTGCTACTAGGTGTTATTAAATGTGCCAATGACACTTGTGTGTGTGTCACATTGCAATTTTTAATGATGCTTGTTCAGAAAAAAATTGGTTGTGTTTTTGTGGTGTTTGACCATAGTAAAAAATGAGTATGGTATTATGGTGGTACTCAAAGATGACCACATTTTCAATCAATTGATAACACTTCAACACATGTAAACATTTTAATCTGTATCTTTATTCTCTTCATACTATTACATCTTTTGGGATTTCATAAGAAAATGCTTTTAAAAAAATCTTACAAAATTTTATGCAAAAAGTTAGAAAATTACAAGCCTAACAGTGTATTTCTTTAGTTCTTTAAGCTTTTGTCAACCACCTATCAGCACTTTAGGAAAACTTGTGTAAGTTATATGATAGACCTAAGAAACCTCTATAAATAGATTCCCGATTTTCATAGGATGCAGTCCCTGAGGTGGGGACACATTTACATACAGGAGACAAGTACCGAGGGTCAACAAAGTATGAATTTCAAGGTAACCATGGTGCAAGACAAAAAGTCATAATAAGACCAGCCAATTATGCAGGCAAAGACTTTTTTTTGCATTACACTGGTGTTATTCATTTCTCATATTACAATTTAGAAACATAAAAAATTACAGCAAAAAATGAAACATTGACAAAGATTACAAGGAGAGTCACGTAAGAGGCATTCTTTACTGCAAGAACATTTCAGATAAGCACCTAAGGACAGATTTTATCAAATAATCTAGATAAATGTCAAGGTCCCAACCTGATTCGACTTTGGACAGGTCAAGAATGTCATTTATAAGTTGAAGAACCAAATCCCCAGAGGATATCATGACACCCAGCAACTGCTGCTGTTCTTCATTTAATTCAGTATGTGCAAGCATTTCAGCCATTCCAAGAACGCCAGTTAATGGTGAACGGATCTCATGAGACATGGTTGCTAACATTTGTTTTGCCCTCATGGTTTGCTCTGCAGACAAAAATTATACATATTACAGATCATTCAATTTTAAACAACAAAGTGGTCAAAATCTTTCTTTCACAGATAAAGATACCATAGACCATATATTTCAAACAGCAATTAAAAAGATTACTGGTCCTCATTAATCTAGATCTTTCAAATTTGAAAAAAAATGCCTTTAAATCCCTCCAAGGTTCAATCTTCCCATCTTTATGCCTGAATGTTATTCTAAATGGATTAGGCTAAATTAGGTGAATCCTTCATTAATTATAATTAAAAGGATAGATATTAAAGTAATAAAAATTTGAACTCGCTAAATCATGGATGGCTATTACCTTGAAAATCCTCTCACTGAATTAACTATACAGAACTGAACAATCAATAGAGCGCTCATGTAGCAGGCATAATGACCTCATAAGAGTAAAACCTGCCTCTCAATTCCATTACTAAATATTTACCAGTTATATGTATGGTTTTGTTGAGTTCAGTCTCCATAGCATTTCGCACTGCTATTTCCTCTCGAAGCTTTGCCAACTTCTCTCTCTTTGCAACCTGCAAAAATTGCCCATACAAGGAACATTATTCGGTGACTTGGAGAACTGCTATTGGCCTAATGTAGCAGCTGATCCCTTCTATTGGTTCCAACTACCATAGAGTTTTGAAAAGAAATTACTGAAATTTTAAAAGCAGATGTCTTAGAATAATGAAGGTCTTAGAATTATTTCCTTCATTAATCAAAGTATATCTTTCAAGATCATTTCCACTTGAAGCAAAGTCATTCTGTAAAAACAGAAAACAAATGTGTCGTAACTAAAGAAGACCCTGAGGTAAAGAAGCACAGGTTATGAAGCCTCTGCAGTTATCTTAATATTTTTATCTACAGTTTAAATTTTCTTGGAACTTCTCTCTCAAGGCCTTTCTTGTTGGTTGATTATCTATATTTTTCATTACCTGGATCCTAGTATCTATATCTACATCTATATTGCTCTTGTATAAGGATAGAATATCCTCTACCAATAGAGGATTGTCTATACAGTAATGTGATTACATTCAAATTTAAGATTTATTTCATTTATTTTAATTTTAAAATCAATACTCATACTAACTGTTACAACAATGAAATTCCCCTGATCCAGCAAGTATATAATAACATGACTCAGATCACACCATAAACAAGTTGAGTTGGCAGACTATTTTTATCATGTATTTTCCTTCTAACACATAATCATTCTACCTGTTGCAACAATTAAACTGCCTTACTTCAGCATGTAGTTGGTAACATGATTTAGATCAAATTGTAAACAAGCCGAGTTGAGAGACTTAACCAAGACTTGGCAGCTCAAAGTCAAACTCGTTGAGTTTCCCAGGTACATTGCAAGTTGCAGGAAACTTGCTTAGTTCTGTCTGTAAACGAAAAAGACACACAAGGACACTCTTTGTCTTGTAATCTGCATTTCAAACATAATATGGGCTAGATGGCTATTGTGCATAAAATCATCTCATTGTTTTCAGCTATCCGAAGGTATCTGCATTTTCTTCCTAATTCATCATCAGAAAAATAAGGAATTACATGCAATAAACGACTTTACGACTTTCCAATTGGGAAAGAGTGTAGAGGGTAAAATCAAGCAGTGGATTTTCTAATTGTCACCATCCTCTCCCATACTAACAAATGCTTATAGATAGCTTTATTTGAAAGCTTCCCAACTGAAGGTAACCTCAGAATGGTGAATCAATCAGCTCAAGACCTTGCATACAAATTTTGAAGGAAATTGGAAATATTTATTTATTTTTCTGGTTGCAATATTTTTGGCTTTTCCATGAACCTAATTCTGTAAATGTTATTATGCTAAGTTACCAGACATTTGCAGTAGACATTTTTAATCTCCTTATGCTCTCTACCAGCCTGATGATGGATCATGGAGTGTGATCCAAAACATTGATGCAAAACACATTCACAATTGAATCCAGCAGCAGAAACACAGACAGTCTCATGGATTGTGGAAATCTAGTAACATTTAATTGCCTTGTTGTTTACATATCTGATCTGGAGTTAGACCATGCTTGGATACAACAAGATATGTATCAGTTAATCCACAAATTTTGTGCAATATTTTTATAAGTATAAAGTAAGGATGTGACTGTGTTATGTCTAGTTAGACACAGTTGTATTCAGGATACAAGGTACAGATTACCCAGATAGGCACAATTATAGCCAGATGTGGGAGTTTCCCATATCAATAATTGTGTTTATTTTAAATAAATTTTTATTTATAGCAGTTTTAGGAAATTGTTCTTATTTGCAAGGTTATTTATATCAAAACTAAATCGTTTTCTAGAAATAAGAAAAAGTCCAATGTTGTATGTTAATATTTTTTTTCCTACATTCACATTTATCTATATGACATATCAACAGCATACCATATTCTGAAGTCCCAAAAAAACTTAGTATCCTGGAAACTTGGCAATTTGGTTAAATGCAAAAACAACAATTGTGTGGCATATTTTTTCTACTTCAATAAGAACAATGTTTCCTCCAAAAGCACTTTAAAAGGTTCTAGAAAACTCTTATTCTAACCATTTGATTAACCTTTTCTTTTACCTTATTTAACTTTTTTTTCTTTTCGGAAAAAAGGTTCAAGAGCTTTGTATTAGTGTATGTAAAATTTAGAATAAAACGAGGGCAAATCATTTAAGAAAACAAGTTGACAATCTGTCCATTAGGCAAAGCATATGGTATAACCTTGGAGAGCAATATCAGCTCAGATTAAAAAATGAGTTAGATTTCTGAGCATCTATCTTGAAATATGTATAGCCAAGAGATCAATAACATTGAAAATAACAGCATCTAAAGTACTATATAAGAATGTAAATGATGCCAATACATAAGGACGCTCTGTAAGTCTATGATCTTCCCTTCAGGAGAAACAGGTCCATTTTCTGGGGCCTGCAACAGGTCCTTTTACTTTGGATCAGGTTCCTTCCTTCCTTCCACTTGAAGAAGGGGAATCTTCTAAAATCTAAAGATTTTGAAAGAGAACTGGTTCTAATAATGGTTTCTCATCAACTGTTGGATACATTCTTCTTCCTTATTGATATAATTGTACAACTGGAAAATGCCTTCCGACAGAAGACTTTAGTTCCCATGGTTCCCTATTTTTCTAGCTAGATGCAAGATAGTTCCCTCCAGTTTAATGTTTCCTTGCTCGTTTTTAAGTTACCTTTTTTAACTTAAATACAAGGCCGGCCGGCCATATTTTCTTAAATCTCATAGTAGTTTCAAGATGCATGTCATTATCAATGTCCCTGTCCTCTTGGTGACTTTTGAAAGGAAAATTTTGAACTTCTTGGATTGTATCATATGCAATCTGTCAATAGTTTAAGATGTGGTCAAATTAAAAATATCAGGAAAGTAATAGCTTTCTTATCTGCACTTAATTGAAAACTTTCATGTTTCAACTGATTCAGCGAAATGTTCTCCAAATAAAGTGTAAAAGCCATTAATGGGATGAACATTAAATCATAATAACAGCAAAAAATATAACAAGATCAAAATTTTTCAGTGTACTAGTTTTGTCCACAAGCCCAAAAGCTCAATACAATTTCACACACAAGGAACAATAAATTACCTGTTCAGTAATATCCATTCCCATATAATTGACTCCAATCGTCTCTCCAGTTTTGCTGAAAACAGGCTCTACATAGATTAAGAAAGTCTTTGTTCCAAACAACTCTGTTTCAAATGTAATTTCCCGCTTTGCTGGTAATCCACGTTGTAAAACTTCTGCCTTGAAATCTTGAGATTCTTTTACACCAGCGCCAGTAAATATCTCAACATCAGTTCTCCCTATAATATCCTGCAAAAGAAAATTGTCTCTCCAAACAAACTACTTCCATGTCAGATTATTTCCACCAAGTGAAAAAGAAAACAACTTGGTGCGAAACACTTCTCCACATGAAGCAGAAGTAGAAAATGTGAAATGCAAAGAATAAGTGTTAGTCAAGCATTGCAAGCTAAGTATTTTGAAACAGCTTTAGACATTCATCAGTCCTGAGTTGGAACCTGATAAATATCAAAAACTTTTGTGCATTTATGATATCTTGATCTCAGGTACAATTTAATTTAAACTGTAAGAAAACAATCTAATTTATCCTCATAACTGTAATGATGGGAATATAATTGTGCGCACATGTCCAAACTATAAATAGAATGCTGCTGTTTTAACTTAATGAACGGCTATTATGGCACAAGCAAATACGTCATGCTCTTATAAAAGTGATGTTTCTGCAGTGCATCATTACACAAGAAGCAAGTTTGAAGCAAACAATTGAATAGAACTATAAATCAACATGAAAATTATAAGTTAGGAGAATAAAAAGGAAAGATTGAACTGGAAGTAACTAGCACGTTCAGTTGGTTTGAAAACAAACTTTACCTCTTCTTGGAGACTTGGAAAATGATTGTAGATAAAACGGTAGCGCAACTCCTTGTCCTAAATAGTAATAATCCACGTGTAACAAAAAAAAAGGAATAACAATTAGAACCCCTTTGAATCCAAACTGCTATTCGGTTGAAAATAAAGCAGTAGAAAATGAATTTTAACTATCTTTTAAAAAGCAATCCATTGCTCTTTCCATGTTTTGCTTCCTTTTTGTATCTCACAGCATGTAGAGGACAAATAATTTGTCTTCCAAATTGATAGTCAGGTGTTCCCATAATATGCAAGGTACTGTTGGTTGACTAGAAAAGCATTCAAAAAAAGAAATTCCTCATCTCTCATATCAAAGCTAAAAACTTCTCAACTTTGAGAATAAATATTTCAAAGAATGTGGTAATTATTCATGTATCAAATTCAGTAATTCAAAAAAATCAATGCTCACATGGACGTTCATCCTGTATGCTGCATGAAATGCAGTATTTACATAGCTTTGCTCAAGATCAAAATATATTAGAGAATATTTTCAATCTATACATCACAATGTGGACAACTTTGCATGTGTAAACTTCTTTTTTAGGGCTTGATCAAACAAAATAACCTTTTCCAAGCAAATTTTTCCAACAGTATTCTGCAGCTACATGCCAAATACTTATAAAATTATAAAAAAGTCAAATTTCAATTGTAGACGTGTATTTTACCAAATTCATTGTATCTCTTAGGCAAAACTTCAATGTGAACAGTTCTGTCTTCTGTCCCCTTGTGCTCAAGAGATTGTAACTAAAATAGAGTTCGTATAATTAACACTAGGACTAAATAATAGAGACGTTCCTAATGATAAGTTTTAATGGACTGTGGATACATATTAAAAATGAGAGAATTCGTTAAAAATCACAGATGGGAACTGGAAGAGAGAAGCACTCTTGATAAGAGATTTTAAAACAATATACATTTAGGTTCCTTCAATACTTATATTTTTTTATTTGTGATTTGACTTCCCAAATTACTTCATCGAATGGTTGAATCATGACTAACAATTTGAACAAGACGGAAGAAGTTTTGATTACACATAACACAAAAGGAAGTGGATAATGCGTAAAAAATGCCAATAAATACCATCAGAATAGGCTGATTTATCTTTGTATTGCAAATTGAAATTACCAAATAATAATTATGACTTAAATTTAATAATAAAATCTTATTACCAATCAATACTAATTGACTTATATATAAGAAGCTTGTAGTTTTTGAAAAAAACTCTGATCTTAGTGCATATTTACTAAAATAGAACCTTCTCATAGCAACAAAGTTAAACAAAACTTGAAATAGATTTTGGTATTATGTGATCAATTCTTTTAAAAACCATAAAAGATGAGGCAATTCTACATTCAAAGCTTTTGCCATACTACAACAGGAATTTGTAAATATTATGGGAAAGAAACAAAATATAATATTGGTGACAGATACCTGATGGCCAATGACGACTGGTGCATTCTGTAGAATGAAATGCAAAAAATTGTCTGCTCTCCTTAAAATCTGAGATAATTCTTCTACTGGTGAAGTTTCCTTTGCCAAAACTCTTAGGTTTTCTTGCAGTTTCTCCTGAAGTTTGTTCTCTCTTTGAAGGCTTTCATCAAGTAATTTTTCCATTTTTTTGGCCCGCTCCTTCCAATACTCTATAGAATCATGTTCAACATCTATTTGCCATTTATTTTTGCAAATTGAAATGTCTTTGTTAAATATTGGAGTTGCATCTCCAAATGCATAGTCATCTTGAAGAATTGAAATTGGCCTCTTGTCTCCAACAAAATTATCTGCCTCAAACATATGCTCCTCCAAAATTTCGAGTTCCTTAAGTTGAGCTTCTTGCTTTTGCTTGTTTAAAATATCAATTTGTTCATTGAGAAGACGGAAGGCATTGGCCTGTTTATGCTCCCACTGCTTCACTAGGTAAGACAATTGTGAAGACCCTTTCTCACTGAAATTGGTCAATTCCATGAGACGTTTGAAATCCACAATAGATGGTTCCTCCGCTATTGAAACCTCATCCAACATATCTTGATCTGCAGCTGGTTTGTCTATATTAAACTGCTTGTCGGATTCTTTCCCTAAATTTTCTGGCCACATTGATGATAAAATTTCATCATCCATATCTGAAGAATAGTCCTCTTCTTCCATATTGCAATCCTTGAAGAAATATTAAAACCACTTCAGCATGAAACTACTTCCTTGGAGTAGGAATTACCATTCATTTCACATATACATTATGAAGTTCTCATATGTGAAGAAAAGGATCAATCCCAACCATTGAAAATTTTTTACAAGTCTTATTTCCTTAACTGTTCCCTGATGGCCAGGTTTTTACTGCTGGTTATGGGCAAATACTCTGCAGCATGCTGTTTCTACTCCCACTACATTTAAGCCTTAAAACACCATCCCGTGATAGAAATCAATCAAATTCATAAGCTTATATCCTGCACAGAAGAAAGTTGAACAACTGGTTAAAATCCTTGAGTAATAGGCATCTAAGTTCTTAAAAGCAGAAAAATTGACTGAAATATTCATTGACATTCATGTAGTTGCTTAAGACAATTCTGAAAATGCATTTCTATAAACGTTTTCCCAGTATCCTGATTTTGTTTAAGTATTCATTATTATGTAAAGTTAAAACAATCTGTATGCCATCCCCAAGGCATTTACCATCCTGCCTTAGATAAAGTGATAACTCCACAATCAAATTAATAAACCGTCACCTGTTGGAATAAATGCTCCAAAATAAACATGTATTATCAGCTAAGTTCGATGTGCTGTCAAACATGTATGTTAGTCTATCAGTTAGCTGTCAATCAACTACAATTAGTTGTCAAACTCTTAGCAGTTTAATAGGAAGTTTGTTGAGTTATCTTGCACATATAAATATGTAACCTGGCGATGAATAATTCGGAAGAGTTCTTCTGCAGTTCCATTGTTTGATTTTTATTTTTGTTGTTGCTGTCATAATTCTATTTTGGTATTAGAGCCGTCCTATCCTTTCCTGTTAAAGCCGTAGTTCTGCTTCTTCTGTGAAGTTCTAGTTTTTCTTTGCAAAGCACATGAAGGCCATAAGCCCGAGTTGTTAAATCTGCATTTATATGTATATATAGTGTTTAGAGGAAATCTGTGCAGCATCATAAGTTTGAGCCCCGTAGGTGACCAGCCTTTTGGCACAGTGAAAGAAACCAAATCCATATTCATGTGTGCGCAGTCTACATGTAAGCAGCTTCGGCTAGCAGCATATGTGATTGTAGTCAAGGCAAATTAGGAGTTTGAGCCCATTGCATTTTTCTTTTGTTTTAACAGTTGTGTTTTTTGTATCTTTGTTTCTATGTTTAAAAAGTCTGAGATAAAACCATCCAGTAGTTCAAAACTCCGATTTAATTGAGTTGTTGCAATTAATATCTGTTGGTTAGCTGAGCATTTCTCATTAACTGTTCTTGCTCTGGTGAGTTGTGGCGTGGTGAGAGTGCACTTTATTGGAAGCGACCATCAAAGGGGGAATCAAGGGAAGCTGAGAAGCAGCATTGCATGTTCTTAGTTGAAGAGGAGCTGAAACTACATGCTGATGTTAGCAAAGAGAATTGCTGTGGTGTAGCCAATAAAGGTGAAGGCGGCCCAGTCTACTAGGTTTGAGAAGAAGACTCCTACCAAGTCAAATCCTGTTGGCATGGCTATAGTTGTTGGCATGGCTATAGTTGTTGTTGAGGAACCACCAGATATAGATAGTGATGATGATTTCATTGATAATGAAGCATTTGTCTTATTTTGAAGAGGCCAATGTTTTTTTGAAGATAGTAAAAGATGCAATAGAGGCTAGATAGATGCTCAATATTCTGAGGTGCTAACGGATTGGAGGAACTATACCTCATTAAGGTTATGAAGGTTATGAGACATACATGTGAGGATTGGTGTCCACTAGTTCAGGGGAGATAGCTGGGAGTTCAGCATCATATCTTTACGAGGGTGACGAGTCAACTGCAGATGGTGTCCAATGGTGTTGGGAACTTGGATGATAGCTGCATGACTATACCAGCACTTGGGAGTAACTTGAAAAAGTCTTACTAGTCTATGAACTAGTTTTCAAAGAACAGCTTTTACACAATGTATTTCATATTACTTAATGTTGTAAGTCAGCTTATTATTGTAGCTTTAAGACGGGGTGTTGGAATAAATGCTCCAAAATAAACATGTAGATGTGTCTTGTTTGTTATCAGCTAAGTTCAATGTGCTGTCAAACATGTATGTTAGTCTATCAGTTAGCTGTTAATCAACTACAGTTAGTCAATCAGTTAGCTGTCAAACATGTATGTTAGTCTATCAGTTAGCTGTCAATCAACTACAGTTAGTTGTCAAACTCTTAGCAGTTTAATAGGAAGTTTGTTGAGTTATCTTGCACATATATATATGTAATCTGGTGATGAATAAATCGGAAGAGTTCTTTTGCAGTTCCGTTGTCTGTTCTTTATTTTTGTTGTTGCTGGCATAATTCTATTTTCACCAAGGAACAATACAAAAAACTTAGAGGCAAATGTAGTGAATTTTGTATGATACAGAAAACGCAAAATGAGCCAAAATGCCCTTCAAAATTTGGTAAATTAAAATGCCCTAAGCATGCATCAAAGAAACTAAAATGCTTCAATGAAATAATGCATGCCGAGCTAGCCTACACTGAAACCGAGATAATTTCCAATATCTAAACATGCATCCTAATTAATATTGGTATTCTTGCGGAATAATAAGTTCCCCTTCCAAAGGTGAAACTGTACAATTCAAGACTGGTAAAAAACATTAGGGTAGATGGGGGCAAGTAAATTAAAAATACGAGTAAAGAAGCAATGCGGTCATCACAGGTGGAAAACTTTTTTAGTGAATGAATGAAGAAATAAATCATACCCCGTTAAACCAAAACAGATATTGTATTAAATTCACAACAGTGAAACTCTCGAGAGTTTACTTTTAAAACTGCATCCCAAAACTTTCTACATTACAGCTTCAATCATGCTTCAAGTAAAGCATTATACTCCTTTTATAAAACTATAGGTATGAACCAAACAAGAGGTTTGAAAATGATCGCGCCTCTTCAAAATGAATCTTGTTCATAAACACTATAACATAAGAAACATAAATTTTGACATTATATGAACTTGTTCATCTTTTGAACACACGGACCTCATATGCTTGAAATTCAAAGAAAAAGAACAGGTAAAATTTTGAATATGTAAGAAACATGAGGTGAAACAGTAACATAGAGCACAAAACTTCTTGAGAGTGTTAGATTAACCAAAAAGTTTACAGTCTTAAGTTTATATTTCCAATCTACTTCATTGCTACATCAAAGTACCAATATAATCTAATAGTGCACATAAAGAGAATCAAAATGTAAAAATACGATAAATTACAAAGAAAAAGACGAATAAGAAATGATGTATTCAAGTGTACCCTTGTAATTCTCAAGAGATATATAACCCCTAAGAATTTTTTAGATGACTTCGATATGTAATTTCATCAAATAGCAATTGCCAACTGGAATAATTTTAAAAGTTACTCTGAGGATAATGGCTCTGACCAAGAACTGTTATGGCATGTGGCTGTCAGATAAGAGTATGAATGGTGAACAAGGCAATCAGGACGTCACACGGTTCTGTAACAATTCTCAAGCTGACTCCACGAAAATTTAGGCATTGTCAATATTTATAGTTTGTCTCACAATACAAGTATCAGTGCACAATGAATAAGGTTAATTCTTAAGTCTCAGGCCTAGTTTAATGCTCTTCATTGAAATAAGCGTCATAAATCTCTGGCAGTTTTAGAGAATATCCACAAAATAAAAGAGTTGCTCATGATATAACGAACAATGAGTTCTAAAATTAATCAGCACCACAGAGATCAGATTTTGGGTTTCTACCAGGCTTAAATTTTTTACCTTTCCCCTAAATCATGAAGAGGAAAATCTGGTTAATCTCTAAATCAAATACTTACAGAGGCATAAAGTTGCCATTTATCATAAACCTATTTGCAGAGGAAACAATTATGTTTCTATAATTGAGCTTCTATCTACGAGCTTAACAATGCTCTGACTCTTTTTTCATCTCAACCTATGCAAGAAAATGAAATATTTTTTGTCTCTAACATTATCCTGCACAATTCGAATTCCATAAGATGCATAGAATGATTAGTTTGGAAAACACAGAGCAAGGCTTACCGTCTCATGATTATACTTGATTGTATAGCTTGATTTAGTCTCTCAAAAGCAGTGATGACTGTAGAAGAATCCTATAAAATGCAGCAAATGCATTTGATACCCTATCATGAGCTTTCTACAAGGAAAAGAGAATGGCATCTAATCAGAGATCGGCAAAATTGCTGATTCCTTGTTAACTTAATGGTAGTCAAATTTTAGCCTCTATCCGAGCTTTTGGTACAGCTAACATAATTATCTTGTGGCTCTAGGAACAAAAATGTTCTTACCCTGCTTATAGATTGGCCTCTGAAGACTTGCGACGAATCATCATTCCTCGTAGCCATGTATCAGGCACAGGAACATGATCATGAAAACAAAATATTGTGTACGGAACCAATTATAAATCAAATCTACACACCTTAACCAGCACTTCTAATGTGTACATTGGGTTAATGCTGTCTGTCACAAATTTGAAGATACAGTCAAGATAAGCACTGAAAAGTTGCAGTCCGAAGAGTTTGGAAGCACAAAAATTTAGGAATGCCCAGAAGCCTTGTTTGCAAAAATCGAGCACCTTACAGAGTTGAAGCAGTCTAAACCTAAAAAAATCTATAAGGCCTTTCAATTGTCAGGAGTCAGGACTGCCTGAAACAGTCATTAGGTTTTTTGAAAACTGGCGCATTCAATAAAATAGCACCATAAGAGTTTCTATATAAGCTACCATACAATCAATCTGATCTCCTTAAAACGCATGGAAATTTTCAACATTTCAGCAAATTGCGAAGTCTAAGAGTTGATTATTCCAATTCAGATGTAGAAAGGTCATAACTGCAAAATCCCCTATTTAAACAAATGCTAATAAAGCTTAAAAGACTCGGAATTTTCTCATTCTTACATCATCAGATGAGCTGCTCATCTCCTGCAGAGACATACTCTAATGAATTCAACTCATGCAGCCACTGTGAAAAAAGAAAAGGCAAAAGAAAGACAAGAATTAACCCATAATCCACCTGTAACTGAATACCTACTTATACTAGCCCACTCCTTTCAAAACAATTTTCAAGGCCTAGATTCTTTACTCCATAATCCCCAGCATTCTTCTTAGAAGATTGGGATTTTCTCATATCAATGCCATACATAAGATGGTATCGCATCTCTTGCAGAGAGACACTCTAATGAATTCCACTAAAGCAACAACTGCACAGAAAGAGAAGGCATAAGGCAGGCAAGAATTAACCCATAGTGCACCTGTAACTAGAAGGCTACTACTGGTAGGCCACTCCCTTCAAACGATTTCCAAGGCCTGGATTTTTTTAACCATATGATTCCCTGCATTCATCTCTAAAGACTGGAATTATCTCATACTTAACATGTGTTAGATAGGCTTCTCATCTCCAGAGCCACTCTAATAATTCCACTCATGCAACTGCGAAAAGAAAGAAGGCTAAAGGAAGTCAAGAAGTAACAGTACATCCTTCAACAGGCTGCTTATAACAGCTCATCCTTCCAAAAACATTTTTCTTCAACTCCTGGATTTGTTTTCTGCTGTCTAATTCCCGGCATTCATTAAAACAAAACCCATTTGTAAATTAAGAGAGCACTTTTAAGGAGCCCAAATCATACCATCATAAATTCTCTGCAAAATTGGAGGCAACATATCGAAAAAGCTTCCGCTGCTCCGGGAAGCAGCAAGCAAAAAGGATACCCAAAAAATTAAAAGTCTAGTGGCAGCCTGCTTACCTACATTTAAATCTTTTACGGACCAAACAGCAGCCTGCCATGTGAAAAAGAGAAAAGAAAGGCAAAATCATTTAGTCCTATTATAATCAACATATAAAGTCGCATGTGCCTCTGAGCAGCCCACTAAGCAGCAATACATCCAACTCCATTTCATTTCCTCTCAATCCAATAGAATTCAATTTCCGTTTGTATTGAAATGAAATGAATTGTAATTCCCAATGCTATTTAAAAAACCCAGTCGCTATTAAAATAATTTTGCATCACAAGCAATCAATAAGGAAACATTTCTTAAAAGCTTAAGATTGTTTAAACAACTGCCTTTAACGTCTGCAACCCGGCGAATAGAAGTTAAAAAAAGATGGGTGTTTTTTTTCTTCCCGTGGTGGCGCAGACACAAACAGAAATATAATGTAGTATTGAAAAAAAAATGACTTTTCCTACACCGAAGCCTCGTGGAAGCACCATTGCTAAGCACTCGGAGTTCCTTTACTTAAATTTCTAAAAATGGGACTTGTTAATTACGGGATCAGTTCATTTTGCATGCATTCCGGTCATTGTCCAGGCTGTAGATGGTGATAATCGGACAGGTATTATTATTTATATCCATATTCAAACCCATTCCCAAGAACAGGAATCTATTTAAAGAAAATATATACACAGAGTTTTCATGGCCCAGTAAATTTCCCTTTTTAACCAGAATGAGCTAAAATCACAAAAGTCAGCTCTGATTAAAAATTTTGCTGTCTTTTGCACTGTTCACTTCGTAACAGAGAAGGATTTTTATGATGGAAAATGTAGTTTTTTAATGATTTATGCAGGAAAATTATTGGTTTACTATTATATAATTTAAAAAATGTCAGTACATGTGTTAGCTTAAATATAGTTTACTTCAGACATTGGTTTCATCTCAAGGGTGAAATAGTAATTCTGAAAATTGTATAAGATGCACAACCTTTCATAAGTTAGATTTCGTTGTAATTATTAATGTGCAGAATGATGTTGACAAACTTTATCTTCATTTTAATTCTTTTGAGTGTAGATCTTATTTAGATCTAAAATGAAAATGAAAATGACCAGTGATCTTTCGAATTCAAGTATAAAATATGGGTCCAATCTAATTCTTGTCATTATGAATCAACTAAAATACGAAATATTTTAAAGTGTGCACTAGAATGTTATAGAACAAACTCTAGTTAAGTTGAATCAATTTAGAAACAGTATAAAAAAATTCTATTATTTGTTACATCAATTTTAAAGCATGGCATAGCACCTTAGGGCTAGATGTGATTCACCTTGCAAGTCTTAGGAAAGATGTAATTATTTAATAATGTTTTTATGTATTGTAATTTTGAGCCCTCATGGAATAGGAAACCACCCTTGGAGAAATCTCAAGATTCTTTAGATGACACACTATGTCACTTTGCAATTGAATATGACAAGTGTAAGAGAACATTGAAAACATTACATAGTGGACTACGAAAAGCATGTTTGACTAATTAAAAATAGCAATGTGTAAGAGGGTTGTAAGTGTAATCAATGCTCTCAAATGGAACACTTGGGAATTACATATGATCCCCTTGGTTATAAAAGTCAAGTTTTTTAATTATATTTTGGAAGGAGTTGCTCTTGAAGAGGAACACATAGGTATAACTTGGACTAGTTGGACCAAGAAGTGATTAGTGGTTTTGGGAATTTATTGATGGTTTTCTAGATCTTGTTGGTTTATGTATTGAAGATGTGGGTGGGGTTGTTTGACTCTTTTTATTGTAGGTACATATTGTCAAATTGAATCTAAAAGAAAGAGTTAGACCTCCATTGATTTCATAGCTATTTTATTTGTATTGCAACATTTTCTAGTTGATGCATACATTTGAGTGTGATACCATTGATGATTTTTCTAATAAGGGTTTTCTCAAGGTAAATCTTGTGTGTCTATTGTTGTGTTATTTATTTTTCTATATATTTTTAACTTATTGCATTGTTTCTCTCGAAAGATTAGTGTTAGTTTCCTTTCACATGGAATCAAAGATAAAATAACTTTACTTGATTTAAAGCTTTGCATAAGCAATCTTACTTTTAGGTGTAAAGATGGTTAGCACCATCAAATGGAGGTAGAGACTTTAATGACACAAACTTTGAGCTTTAAAATATCAAGAAGGAAGACTTGCTTGTAGACTCGATGGATTCTCATTAGATCAGTTTCATTCCTTTAGGAATTGATGTAGATGATTTTTTCAAACTTAACAAAAAGATTAAATCCACCATGAGATTGTCTTTTGAATTTAGTGTGACTAAATGTTTCTCCATAAGATACCACTAAGAATTTGTGAGACAAACTTGGGAGAATTTTGTAAGATCCATCTCAAAATCTAATTTAAAATTAATAAATAACCAATCATTTTAAATTTGTAGTGTTCTACTCATTTTTTTTAATGATATAATTACTTGAATGGATGTTTCACAATAGTATATTAACAATAGTTCCAATTGTCACTCACAATTTAAAAAACAAACATATTTTCAAGAAACATCAATATTTACATATGATTACATAAATATATTATACTTTTGTTTGATATAATGTATAGATGTTTAAATTATTTTGAGAATAATTATCCATTCATTTGCATATATGCGTATGTTAGGTCCCGGAGACAACTGAAAGGGGGGGGGTGAATAAGTTGTCTAATAAAGTCAAACCAAAAACAACTTAACCAACCTTAATGCTTAATACCGGTAAACCAAACTTTATGCCGGTAGACAGTTTATCAGTTAATTACAATATCGGTAAAGATTAATGCATGAAACAGAAAGATAATAACATCCACAACACATAACACCAATATTTGTACGTGGAAACCCTATAAGGGGAAAAGCCATGGTGGGAAACCTTACCCACAATCAGATGATACTATTGCAGATAGTATGTATATACAAATGGGGTCTGCACATACAGAAAGGCCAAGCGCCTAGAGCTCACTGCTCAAACACAAATAGGAGTCACACTTACTACAATTGGATGGTTAAATCCAATAAAGATGTATTGCTCAAAATAGCATCTTCCTATGCTGGATTCAGTACCGGTGTAGTTCTGATTATCTTTACAAATACCTTGCTTCACCTTCAAATGATGTCTGTGTGTATAGTTCTACTTATTCTCGCATATACCTTCTTACAATTCCTTATCCTTATTGCATATCGATCTTACATATATACCATAACCTAAGACCAATTTTAGTAGGTCGGCTCTAAAAGATATTACAATAAAACAATTACAAGTAAATCAATAACCGATACAATATCCGATTCAACATGCCGGCTTAATGCATTTACAATAACAACAAAATCATCTCCAAAGCGTGTCGTGTTGATTTGGAATAGATAAGCTTGTCGATGCTTATCCTGGACCTATTTGTCGGTAACAACAAATATGCAAATATGAATATGCCAATGAACAAATCTCCAAGACAAAGTGTCCAAACGATGTCTTTGACATAACCAGGTGTTTTCCATATCATTCCAAGTGCCGGTGAACATTATATCCTACCGGTGTACCAGATACCGGTGATTGTGCATAAGTCATTTTGCTTGCCGGTGAACATTGCTAATCCTCCAAAGTGCCAAAGTTGATAAGTGTTGATAGGTGTTGACATCAATGACAAAACCATACCAAAATACCAACAATGTATAATCATTCAATGCAAATAATTTCAAATCATGTTGACATATTACAAAAAATATCATCCATTAACTATGTAAGTCGTTTGAAGTACATTAATTGTAAGGAGGGGAAGCATCATCTAAGCGTATATTTCCGCCAACCATGGGCTTAGTAGTCCCTCACATTTCTCTAAAACTAAGAGTGGCCTTGCCCTTCAATGAGGGTGGTAGGTAATAACTAATGTAGAATATTGGAACTAATTGCATCTAGTTAGTCATATATAGAGACTCTCTCTATCTACTTCCCAACTTTTGACATACACAATCATAAAAGTACAATAAATCAATAAGGTACATACAACTATGTAACTCAATAAGACAAATACATCTAGAGCATCATATTACATATAAATTGACTCACTCATAATTGATTTTGACTCGATATTTTATAATAAATTATAAATTTATTCACTACTTAAAGAAAAACTAAGTTGTAGATTTAAATTTAAATTAATTTATAATTTGCACAAAGAATAATTATCATTAGTGCAGTACAATGTAATTATTTTATTTAGAGCTCATTCTCCACCCGTTGTTCAATTCTCATCATATTAAATACTCCATTCATTTTAAAGTAAATTTTTAGTTTATCTATTGAATTCAAACAATTTACAAATATTTTTATAATTAATCTCAACAAATTTACATTATCAAAACATCTTATCAAATATTTATGGAATATTATTGACATTGTTTGCATCCTATGAACTAAAACTACAACGTTAATTCACAAATAATATCATACAATTATCAACAATGACTTTAAATTCATTCTTACAACATGCTTCTTTTTTTTCTATTAAAATATAATTTAATGTTTCAACAAAAAGAATAATCCAGAATTTAAAATTTGCTAATATGCAAATAATAATATTCTTTTTGGTTTCGATTGTTAATATATTCAACATATAGTCAATTGAAAAACTTAGCTTCTAGGATATTGTTGTGGAACGTTGGCTTAGATAATTATTTTAAATTAAAACCTTTAAAACAACATGTCTATACAACATATATGCAAAAATAAATAAAATCACAATAGTAGTATGTTGTGAGTGTCATGTAGTGGCGAGTACTTGCCTTCATAGTATAGTAATAAAAATATTTGTTTTAATTATTAACTATTATAATTTTGCATTATTGTTATTTTAATTATATTTATGTAATAATAATTATAATTGATCTAATAAAAAAACTATTGTGGAGTAGGGCCCCTTGAGGACTCAACGACCTTCTCTCCACTCTGAGCAAACCTTCAAGGTTCTCCAACCTTAAATTTTGCTCACTAAGGATGGGAAAAGTGCGTGAAACTCTATGAAGTTGAAAGATAAAAGTATTTTGAGTCTTGGAGGAATTGAACATGCAGATTATCTAGACCACCTAGTGAAATCTATACACTCTTTGATGTTGAAAGATAAAAGTATTTTGAGTCTTGTAGGAATTGAAAGTGCATATCATTTTGACCACCTAGTGAAATTTGTACACTCTTTGTCTAAGACGTACATTCGGGGCATGACGTGCAAGCATCTTGTACAAATGAAGTACAAAATCTCATACCAAAAAGCACAAAAAATTAGAACTCTGATTTTGAACACTAAATGTGGCAGATATGAAAACAAGAAACTAATGACTAACTGAATTAAACAACGAAAATACAAAGAAGGGAAAAATAAATTCACAAGATGTTTAACAATGAAGACTTTGACCAACACTACGCCTTTCCTTGCCAAACCTGCACACAAATGAATGCAGACAAGAAAGTTGGGTCTGTGATAAGAGGTTTTCCATAGTCAAATCGTCGTTTTGGTGTTCCCACCTCCACAAACAACTAGATAGATAGATTGGATAAAAAGATAATGGAAAAATTATAAAAGAAATAATACAAGTGATATGTTGTAGTAGAGATGATTAAATTAATGATGTAATGACAAAGAGAGAATGAATTCCCCTTCAACACAAAAAAGTAGAAGCTCAATGAGATGAAGACAACTATGAATCTCTCTAGTGGATGAAGCTTCACCAATGGTGGTGATATAATGGATGAGTGGAAGATGCCAAGCAATATGTAGAAAATTAGCTATGAAAACCTTAGAGATCACAAGAAAGTTTGAAAGATCATCTAGATGACCAAAATAAGGTCAAAATGACAAGGTAAAGAGGATTGGAAGATGTCCCAATGTTAGTGGACGTAGAAGGAGGTGTTACACTTCTAGAAATAGCAAGTGTAATGTCTTAATGACCACCTTTGATCTAAATATTTGTAGGACGAATGTGTGGCACATAGATGTCTCCACAGTGTGTAGGTGTCCACGAACAATTTACTCCACATGATTACAAAATCGAGAAAGATAGATGACAAATAAATTTGAGCAATCCAATGAGGTGGAAAGTCTGATCATCATCTCTCATTTGGCCAAGGAAAAGGCGTTGTGTGACATGGAATTACATGGGGTGCAATTTATGATGTTACATTTTACCCCTACTTTAAAGAGCATATCAAAAGGAAATGCGAGTTAAAGTAGAGAGAAAGACAAAATTATACCTAGGCAAGAAGGGGAAGAAGAATCTTGTATCCACACAGAGTTGCCCCTAGGGAAGAAACTTGAATCAAACCATCATAGATATAGTGTAGGGTTGTAATCATAAGCATGTTAGTTGTAAACAAACATGTTAGATGAAAATAAAAAAATTGGATGTAAAAATGATTACCGATCAAACATAGATTACAAGATAGTGATCACTAAGACATAATATGTTGTTGTATGCATAGCAAGTTGTGCTATGCTGGATAGTCATACGATCGGGCAGCATGTGAGTGCTGCAAACTACATTGTAGGACAACCATATAAAAGATACCAAATTAATAAGATGGTGGTTTGGCCCCACAAAGGTAACAAATAAGATAAAAGATTTGACATAAATATGATAGCCACCCCTTAGAATGATATGCATTACATAGAAGGAACACAAGTCAATCTAAGGAGAAGAGACATTGAGTTATATTAATATAGCAGATCTCTCTATGGAATGCTACCTTGCAACATATAGCACATGATACCCACAACATCAACAAAAACACATAAAGAGATAGGGGGGTCCAATTTTTTGATGTTAGTATAAAAAAAGTAGTGAAATTAGATCATTTATATGGCTACATATGAGTTACTCATCATGATCTTGAAGTTTTAAAATTTGAAGAAAGGCATACGAAGACAAAGATAAAATAAAAAAATTAGGTTAATATGGAAGAGGGCCTAAATGCCCCCAATGCTTTGCATCATCCCCAAATGTCAAAAAGAAAGATATGACAAAAGAAGAAACATGAGACAAATAGAAGTGTACGACAAATATAATCCCCTGTATCAAAGTACCTATGGAGTAACTTGGGTCATTTAGTAGAGAACAACATGTAAAGACAATCATAGGGGAACACAAGACAGACACACTCTAGTCTAAAGGATAAGAAGAGCATTACTCTAGAAATCCTCCCATCAGATCATCTTCCTCTAAATCTTGATTATAAGGGAAGGGAGGATGAGATCGAAGAGAGACAACCACTAAGGTAGGATTAGGTGTCTCACTAGCAACAAGAGCCAAGGATGAGGTTGCCTCAACATTCTCATCCAACAACTCTTGAGAGGAAATAATCAATGATTTTGTGAAGATTGTTGACAACATCAAAATTTCTTGTAAAGAGTCAAACATACATCTCTTTGATGAAGAGGTAGGTGACTTAGCCAAAGGATGCAAAATATGAGTCACATCGCCAGCCTCCAGAAGATGGGCGATGATGAACTTTGAAGAAGGCGAAGCCTCCTCAACAACAAGCATAGATGTAGACAAAGAGGTCGCAAGAATTGATTTTCAACAACAAAAATTAGGAACAAGGCCTTGCTCGAACTTACGCTTATGCGACTAAGGTGATGACTTACCATCTACTGTAGCAGGTTTGAGGACCCCAAGAAAGCCATGATGAAGATGCAGAGATAATGTGTGAGGACCAAACAATGTTGCACTAGATACCACTTATGTATGCAACATGTCGATCAATTGGGAAAATAGAGGGATATCAGCCAAGGAGGTGATGAGAAGTGGCTCCAAGGAGGGAGTGATGAATATCCATACCTGCTTAGGGAGAGCTCATCAACAATCCTTGAAGTAGTGAGAAGCAATGCAAATGATGAAGTGGAAATAAATGTATAGAACTAGAAATAGGAGCAACAAAAGAGAAAGTAGACATAGATGCAAAGAGAATCTTGAGAAGACTCAGTAACATCCTACCCCATAGGAGAGGTCGTCAGTGCAATCGTCGACAAAGAGGAAGGCCCAACCAATGGAGTAAGAAGTGCCGTTGTTGCAAGCACTACAGGCTCAACCGCAGATACCTTTCCTCATTTTATCTAGGAGTAGTTGGAGGAACATGAGGTACCATAAGAGGCTAAGATGCAAGAGCCAAAGGAGAAGGGTGACCATGGGGAAAACACTTACCCTTGCCATACAAGTAAGGCAAGGGATTTCTGCAAGGATTGTCCACTCAAATAGAGGGCATGCCTTATATTTTGCCAATGTAGGTGCATTTCCCTTGTATTTTCTAGGCACAATCATAGGAATAGAAGACACCATTGGAGGTTGCATGGTCCTCAGCAGACGGGGAGGACTACCTTGAGGAATGGGTTTATCTTTAATTGTCAACAAAGAGGGAGATGAAGAAACAACATGCTGCAATATAGGAGAAGACAACGATGGAGGAGTAGAGATAGATGCTGGGGGAGCCAAAGACACAACAAGCTGGAGAGATCTTGATGCCAATTCCCCAATTTTATACATATTGTAGATGTATAAAAATGACCATATTCCTAAATGAATATTTTATGTTCATTTCTCTATTTAATTAAATCCAATTTAATTAAATTACCCGCATTCCTCTATTTAATTAAGTAAATTACTCAATTTATTTAAATTAAATTCACTATACCATTTAATGAATAAATCATTTTATTCAATTAAATCCCTTCTATCCATTTTTAATTAAATTCAAATTTAATTAAATAGTTATCCTAAATTGAATAAATCTAATTTATTTAATTTCTCCAAATTGCAACCAAATTGAATTAAATTAACTTTATTTCAATTAAATCCTATTATCCCTCCATCCACTTGCATTTTCCTACATCTCCCACTTGCTTCCTAAATCCCTTGCTAATTTCTTCTAGACTCTTCTGATAGCTTCTAATTAGCCTAACCCATCTTCTAAACTTTGTCACATCCCTAAGCAAGGGGAGGTCACTTCTCCAAACCTTAAAGTCTTTGATAACCATTAAAGGCTTCAAGTCTTCAACCACTAAATTTTCCAAAGTCTCCCAAACCATTAATGGTTAATTCAACCCTCTTACATGGTTAGAGACTTTTTGCCTAACTTAACCTTCATCCAACCCAAGGGTCTCATCAAGCCTTTAATGCTTTGACCATGATTATCTCTTAATCATTTGCACAAGAGTTTATCCTTGGATTAACTCTTAATCCAATGGGTAAGACTAACTTAAGCTTAACCCTTATCTCTAGATGACCATAAGGTCTTCTCGGGCATTTAATGCCTCCAACCCCTTCTCTCAACCCAACCCTATGTTGACACTTGTCACCATTTCATTGGTGCAAATTACAAACATGGATTCCCAACTTTCAAACTCAACCCTTGATTAAACCTTTCAATCCTGGCCATCCATTGCCCTATTTTTTCTATAAATAGAGCTCTCATTCCTCCATTTTGATCAATCCAAGTTTGTAGTATCATACTTATGCTCATATACATTCAAACTTTCATACCATTTTATGCTCATCATTTTAGGCTCTCTTTTAGATATAAATTAATTTAATATGCATGTTTAAAGTACTTTCTTTATCATTAGCTTAAATCATTAACTAATATAGTATGCTAGGATAGTTTGTTTACTAACCTTGTCATCTTATAGTCAGTTTATTGCATTTCTAGAATCACGCATAGCTTAGGACACATCTCATATTAAATCAACAAAAAACATCCCTCATTCTTGCATTTACCATCGCTAAACCATTTTGCTCAGTGATCTGAGAGCAAAAACGTTGGTTTAAGGGACCGTGTAAGATAGAGAACCATGGGACCCACCTTGGGAAGCTGAGTGATGCTTCATTACTCCATAGCTTGCACCAAGAAGTCCTGTGAGTGTGTGAGCAAGGCTCCATAGAGCTCCATTTTTCACATATTGAGTTCTATCGACCCACTTTTCCCACATACACATATAGACGTATAAAAATGACCATTTTCCTAAATGAATATTTTATGTTCATTTCTCTATTTAATTAAATTACCCGCATTCCTCTATTTAATTAAGTAAATTACTCAATTTATTTAAATTAAATTCACTATACCATTTAATGAATAAATCATTTTATTCAATTAAATCCCTTCTATCCACTTTTAATTAATTTCAAATTTAATTAAATAGTTATCCTAAATTGAATAAATCTAATTTATTTAATTTCCCCAAATTGCAACCAGATTGAATTAAATTAACTTTATTTCAATTAAATCCTATCATCCCTCAATCCACTTGCATTTTCCTACATCTCCCACTTGCTTCCTAAATCCCTTGCTAATTTCTTCTAGACTCTTCTGATAGCTTCTAATTAGCCTAACCCATCTTCTAAACTTTGTCACATCCCTAAGCAAGGGGAGGTCACTTCTCCAAACCTTAAAGTCTTTGATAACCATTAAAGGCTTCAAGTCTTCAACCACTAAATTTTCCAAAGTCTCCCAAACCATTAATGGTTAATTCAACCCTCTTACATGGCTAGAGACTTTTTGCCTAACTTAACCTTCATCCAACCCAAGGGTCTCATCAAGCCTTTAATGCTTTGACCATGATTATCTCTTAATCATTTGCACAAGAGTTTATCCTTGGATTAACTCTTAATCCAATGGGTAAGCCTAACTTAAGCTTAACCCTTATCTCTAGATGACCATAAGGTCTTCTCGGGCATTTAATGCCTCCAACCCCTTCTCTCAACCCAACCCTATGTTGACACTTGTCACCATTTCATTGGTGCAAATTACAAACATGGATTCCCAACTTTCAAACTCAACCCTTGATTAAACCTTTCAATCCTGGCCATCCATTGCCCTATTTTTGCTATAAATAGAGCTCTCATTCCTCCATTTTGATCAATCCAAGTTTGTAGTATCATACTTATGCTCAAATACATTCAAGCTTTCATACCATTTTATTCTCATCATTTTAGCCTCTCTTTTAGATATAAATTAATCTAAATATGCATGTTTAAAGTACTTTCTTTATCATTAGCTTAAATCATTAACTAATATAGTATGCTAGGATAGTTTGTTTACTAACCTTGTCATCTTATAGTCAGTTTATTGCATTTCTAGAATCATGCATAGCTTAGGATGCATCTCATATTAAATCAACAAAAAACATCTCTCGTTCTTGCATTTGCCATCCCTAAACCATTTTGCTCAGTGATCTAAGAGCAAAAACGTTGGTTTAAGGGACCGTGTAAGATAGAGAACCATGGGACCCACCTTGGGAAGCTGAGTGATGCTCATTACTCCATAGCTTGCACCAAGAAGTCTTGTGAGTGTGTGAGCAAGGTTCCATAGAGCTCCATTTTTCACATATTGAGTTCTATCGACCCTCTTTTCCCGCATACATTTCTGGTGCCCACCGTGGGGCTCTACCCCATATATCTAATCAGTTTTGAAATATATCCACTTTTGCAGGCATGCAGGAAAAATGCATTAGCGCATTAAGTTAACTGTTTAGCGCATCCGGTTAACAACATAGCGCATTCGGTTTACTGTTCAGCGCGTGGAGTCAATAAACTAGCGTGTAAAGTCCATTTATCAGCGTATAAGATTACTAATTTTCCTATAGGTCTTGGCGCAGAAGAAAAACAGAGTAGCGCTTTCGACGCACAGAGTAGCGCATCCCGAAAATAGTGTAGCGCGTTGAAACCTTCTTTTAGCGCATCGCTGTTATATTGTAGCGCGTACAGTTTGTTCTATAGCGCATCATAGACAGAAAAGAGAAAACTAATTTGTAACAGGAACTAAAATTTAGACTTGTGGAAGTCCACGGAATTCGCCTTTTTGCTAACAAATTGACTGGTTTTCTGTAGGTTACTAACAGTTGACTGCAAGTTTTGAATCCATTTTATTTAGGCTAGAGTTAAAGTAGTTTAAATTTTTACTAACTTTTCTAAGTTAGGCAAAAGTTCAAATTTCTTTCTTTTCTTGTTTAAATAAAATTGAACTCACTTTTATTTTGGGCAAGTAAAACGAACAACAAATCAAAATCTTTTCTTGCTTTCCTAGGAGAAAATTTCTCAAATTGGGCTCTAAAAAGAACAACACAAAATTTTCTTTTTCGCAAAAATAGAGCTTAAAAAGAACCTCACCATCCTTTGGTGCATAAAAGGATTCACTTTTATTTTACAAAGGAAAGAACCTCACCTCAAAAGTTTTATTACAATTAAAGAGGGAAGTGATTCCCCTTTTGTTTACCGATTTTTATTTGTTGACCAAATCGAACCTTTTGCTTTGTTGATGCGGTTATTTCCTTAGATTAAATAATCATTGCTTTGAGGAAGTAAAATTAACACCATTCTTTTCTTGGAGCAACATCTCCCAGTAGAAGTTAGAAAATCACTGAATTGAAGGTTTAAAAAGAATTTGTGATTGCCTTGAATCGAAAGAGGAAGGTATATGCTCTCCCCTTAACTGGGTGATTCAAAAAACCAGACCTCTCTTAAAAAGCTTTCTTTCCTTCAAAGCATTTTACATCCTTTAGCAGACCTGCCTTCTCGAGAAGTTGTAATCAACTCTTAAAGCCGTTTATGGCTGGTGTGAAGGGAACGACCTAAGTGGGAAATGACTTTGACACCAAGAATTCCAACCCACTATAATCAAACGTGGAAAGTGATGAAAGTCCTTTTCAACGGTTGCACGTAGCGATTAGCCTTCCCCCAGTATCCTCAAGATACGTAAAGCCTTTGTTCTAAAGGTTGGGAAGCCTCTTGAGGGAGTTTATCACTGACGGCCGAACAGGAAGCCTGATTACGAACCATAGAAATAGAAGCTTTGAACCGAGTCAGTAACCAGACATTTATAACATCATAGTGCAAGGGTGGGGAAGAATCCGCCCCCAAGATTACTCACCATATATCTCCCAAGATAACTACTCAACTGTGAAGCAATTCACTTTGAGTTAATTTCTGGCAAAAGACAAAAAAACGGGCGCCCTCTAGGGGGTGACATAGCTGTTTGAGCTGACGGAGTATCAAGACTAGTGGGCTATGATGTTATTTATGACCTTTGAATAAAGAGTCTTTCTGAAGTGTATTATTCGTATCCAAACCTGTTAAAACATTGGGGATTTGAACACATCCTCGTAGAACATACACTTTTTGTTAGATTAGGCAAAATGGTTGTACTTTTTATGTCGTGCTTGCATTTACTACTTCAGAAAATCATCCATCAAACCTGAAAAATTCACAACAGAAATCCAAAATATACAAAAAACCAACCAAAGGAAAAATCAGGGCAGTTTAGCACACAAGAGCAACTTCTTAGCACGTGAAGTACTTTTGTTAGCGCATCCAACCATCAAGTTAGCGCGTCTGTTCCAAACAGTAGCATTTTATCCCAAAATCAAACCAGTGCTGAAACATTTAGTGCATCAGAGAAACAGTCTAGTGCGTGGAAGCATCAGCTTAGCGCGTAGCAGCAAAATATTAGGGCATCAAGTTCACAAGTTAGCGCGTCACAGACCCGGGTTAGTGCATAACTTTTTAAACATGTAGAAAACAATTTTTTTGAACAGTCAAATCTTTAGCACGTGTCTGGGGGCAGCCTAGCGTCTGTGGTCATTATTTTAGCGCCTGGAGTAATTTTGGTAGCGCATTTCATCTCTATTTTAGCACATGACCAAAAACATATAGACAGAGGACAAAACAGTGAAGAATTTAAAAAAAAATAAATTTGAAAACATTTTCAAAAACCTCTCATTATCAACAACATTTTTCATCAAAGCGGAGTAGCGAAAACAAACCGTTAAAAACTATTTCTTGAGCTAAATTTGTGTCAAAACAAATGTTGTAAAAATCATAAATTGATCGCACGATAAAACATATCTATCTTATCATAATCCGAAAACCTCATCAACAGTATCAATAGAATCCTTTACCATCTTACGGATTTCATCTCAAAAACACTTGTTTAAAATTTTCAAGTTGTCAAATCAAGTTTCCATATTGGGAGGCTTTTATCCATATCATTTGACACGCTTTGTCGTGAAGGGGCATCTAAACCTTTACTTTGATAGAGTAAAATTTGAAATTTTTCAAACAAGATCAACTGAATCCAAACAAATCAAAGGAAACCATTGATCACTCATGCATGACTAATCCCCATATTTTGAGAAGAAAGAACCTTTATCGTAACATCACGTTGAAGAAACAACAACCTAGTTTTTCCAAGTTCATCAAGAGAAATAAGTTTTTATACATCAATCGTCAACTCTTCAAATCTCATCGGGTATTCCTTCATCACGTCAAATGTTATATCCAAAACAAATCCAATGAATTTGACAAAGAGCCCTTAAAAACAAGAGCCTACTGTCAAAAGTCTGCTTTTAATCAAATCATAAACGATGGAGGAAAGATCAATCTGACATTCTTGCCCGACGAGTGTATCACTTATAACACATCTCGACCAGAACCACCCACCCCCGAGCAACATATCAACGAGGATTTTGTCCCCTTTGTCACTAAAAGTTTCTACTAAAATGCCTGTTACTCGCTCTCAAAGAAGCCAACAAAGCGAGACACACGCACAGTCTAGTATGAATCGAAGGTTGTCAAATCCTTTTGAAATTCCACACTTAGAAGAGATTGAAATTTCTGAAGCCCTTCTTCAGGAATGTCAGGAAAACTCTTCATTCCAAAAGCTTGTAGAAAAGCTTATGGAAAATGACAAAGAAAAGTATCTGCTCATGCTCACAAGTAAAGGTGTTAAAATCTCCGAAGATTTAGACACAAACATCTTTAGAACCGGATCTCGACAATATGCATATCAAGAACAACAAAGAGAAGAAGAAACTCGTAACCTTGAACAACACATACCTGAGCAACACATTCTAGAACAACGCATACCAGAAATGCGTATACCCGAGCTAGAAACTCCAGAGCAAAATATACCATTTAACACACCTTTTCAGCTGAGAACTAATACAAGGGAAGAACTCTTCCCTCGACAAGACAATATACCTTTGGCTGCCCTTACTCAACAAATGCAGATGTTGCAAAGGCAAATACAAGACATGCAACAAGGGACAACAGTATGGTACTCTTTAAATGAAATCTATCCTTATCCTTTCGACAGGAGATTGCACATGATCCCTTTTCCCCCAAACTTAGATGTGCCTAAATTTGACAAGTATGATGGAAAAAGTGATCCCCGTGATCATGTCAGAGAATTTTGTACCATGAGTCTTGAGTTTGCTCATGATGACACCTATCTGATGAGGTTATTCCCAAGAAGCCTGGGAGGGCAAACAATGGAATGGTTATCCAAAATTACGCCACCTGTCAGATCATTTGATGAATTGGTTAATAAATTCATAACACAATACTCCTATAACATTCAACATGCCATAACCATGCTAGATGTTTGCAACACCAAACAAAAGAACAACGAAACATTCATGATATTCCTTCAGTGCTGGCGACGTATGGTATCACGATATCCTCAAGATATTCCTGAAAAGGAGAAAATGGAAATCTTCATTGACAACTTGAATGGTGAAATGAGTTACAGACTCAAACTCCAATGCATACCGTCTTTCGCTAAATTGATTGAAAATGACATTCAAGTAGAGGAAGCATGTGTCAAAAAAGGAACACTCAAATTCTACAAGGAAGGAACAAAGTCATCAAACTACAATAACCAGAACAACAATAGCTTAGACAAATCTCGATTTTGGACTCAAAACAAAAATGAAGGAAACAATGAATCACATGATCCCCAATCTAAACAACCAGTGCTTGCATTATCTGGAAATCCTCAAAATATGAAAAATCCTAAAAATACTAATCCAAATGCTAACACATATGCACCAAACATCAATCAAGGACAACTCAACACAAACAACACCAACGATACTCAAGGCAAAAACATGAATCTAGGACCTAACAACAATTCCTACGACAACACGAACAATTTCCAAAAGCATGTTTTCACACCACTAGGACAATCACTAGAATCAACATTTAGAGAACTTTTGGCAAACAAGATTCTTTCTTTGCCTCCAATCAGCAACTATGAACCCCAAATCAAACCACCTTGGTGGAATGATTCACACTATTGTGATTACCATCGTAACAAGGGTCATCGGACAAATGATTGCATGAGATTGAAACACATGGTGCAAGATATGATTGATCGAGGTGACTTAACAGTAGATGGTCTCAAAACAAATGGTGATCATGGAGCCTTTAAAAATCCTCTTCCAAATTATAACAAAGAAGGAGCTTCAATCTCAAACGATACACGTAGAGCTCGTATCAACCATATCTACAACAACACCATAAATCACATATCAGCTAAAGATCATTAGGTAAATGTCATCACCATCCGAGATCAACGTGATCATGAATCTGTCAATGTGACCACCCAAACTCAGAAATATGTCTTGAAAGGACATACTGCACCTACAACTACTACACTAAAAATCCAATATGACTTGGTTAGCCAACTATGCAAAACTCTAGCTTAGATATCTATACTAGAATTGCTGAAACTATCACCGAGGCACAAAGACATATTGGAACAAGTGCTATTGGAAACCAATGTACCTCAAAATCTGGATATAGACAGATTTCAAGCCATGGTCGCCCATATGACCGGACCTCATAACCTCACCTTCTCAGAGCATGACAATGCTTCCTTGAGTCATCCGCATAACACTCCTCTCCATATCAAAGTCATTGTTTGCAAACACCGAGTAAAACGAGTCTTAATAGATGGAGGAGCCAGACTTAATATATGTACTTTAAAACTTATCCGTGCATTAGGCTTTTCAGAAGAGTCCATTGATCCCTGCAAGAAGATTACCATAAAGGCATATGATGATGAGGAAAGGTCCTCTAAAGGAACTGTGATGTTACCCATTCAAGTAGGACTAGTGCAAAAAGATACTATGTGTTAGGTCTTAGACATAGATCTCACCTACAATATTTTGTTAGGGCGACCCTGGATACATGAAATGCAAGCAGTACCTTCTACGTATCACCAGTGTGTCAAATTTTCTTATGACGGACAAGAAATCTCCATATCTGCTGATCACAATCCATTTCAACATTGTAATGCAATGGGGGTAGCCCAAGACAGTTTGGTTCCTCATAATAGAGAAAAACAATGATCTTCAACATCAGATCAACAAATAGTAAAGCCCAACACATTATCTGAAGATTTCAAGCAGAAAATGCAAATCAAAGACCAAGGTATGGGAGAATACTCTTTGGAGCCCCTATGTTTGGCCAAATTACCAACATCACCCAGATCTCATGGATTGCCTACTACATCAACACATCTAGTCACTTAATCCATCACCAAATTTGATGGTACCTTCATCCAATTGGGCACTCTAGCACATGAATCAGGAGACAAGGATATTCTTAGCTAGTTATACAAAGATGAGGAAGGAGATAATAGAGCAGCTGCTCTAGACATTGTTCTACCAACACACCTATATGGAAAAGGATAATTGATCATGCAACAAATGGGATATGATGGTAAAGGACCTATTGGGAAACGCAAAGAAGGAGTCACTGAACCCATAGATCTTCCTTCACAACCCAATAGAGATAAAACATGATTGGGTTGTGAGCTCACTTTCCTATTAAGAAAGCCACCCCGCATAACTGCAAAACCTCAATGGAAAGTAAAGAAGAAGTACAAAGAAGAATCCTGGCAGGAAGCACTCTTTGAATCAGCAGAAACAATCCGCAAGGCACGGGAATGTCAAGACCAGAAGTTACATCAGGAAAAACTTCTAAGCGACAGGAAGGCCATATCTGCAGCAGTAGCTCATTTTCAGAATCTACTATTTCAAGAACCAATAAAATCATCTCTGGATACCTTTATTTCTCCCCAAGGAGGCATAGTCTATGAACAAATACAGAAAGTAGAAGCCGGATCTAACACAGAATCAACAAAAACTATCAAAATGTTATCCATCATCAAAGATTTGTTTTCACCATACAACATACCGGTTTACAACACTGATAGAATCTGGGATGAGGCCTCTGAGATTGATTCCAATGAATATGAATGGGGTACTTGCTCCAATGCTACTACAGATATCCCTAATGATACTGATTCCATATCCCTTTTTCAAGAAGAACATAACGCAAAAGATAGACCTCTTGAATTTGGACCACAAAATATCTATGACACCAAGGAAAGCGAACATAAACATTATGAACAAGTCTATATGGAAGATAATACCATTGAAGACCTCGACGAAATCCTGGACTTCTTTAAAACCAAGAACAATCATGATGAAAACTCTGTCCTAACACTTACAATAGCAGAACTTGATCCACCTAACGATTCTTTACCGCTTGTCTTTCCTGACCTCATCGATTGGGATGAACCTAAAATCCATGATATACCAATTTTTCCATATGATGAATCTATTATCCATTACCTATGTACCGTAAATCTAGAAACAGGCTCTACCAGTGAACAAAGTAACGATGTCTGCCAATTAGGGAGTGCCAAGTCTCTTAGTCGCAAAAATAAATCAAATGAAAGATCTAATGCTGAAAACTAAACAATGGCAGCTCTAGATCACAAAAAAGTAAAAATAAAGGACACATCTCAGGGTGAAAACCTTTTCAAGGCACCTAACGATGGGAGACTTGACACTCTTCCTGAAAACTTTCATGAGCGATCACCCATATTGATTGAACCCACTCAATCAATCAACATTGGTACCACAGAAGTAGTTAGAAACATACACCTTGCAGAATCTCTGATAGAGGAGGAAAGATCAACATTCATCATTTTCTTTAAAGAACAACAAATTAACTTTGCTTGGTCATATGCCGATATGCCTGGAGTCGATCCACACTTGATCATGCATCACTTGTCCATCTCTTCAGGAGTTAAACTAGTCAAGCAAAAGCTACGAAAGATGAATCCACAGGTAGCACTCATGGTCAAAACTGAACTAAAGAAACTATTAGATGTTGGATTCATCCGACCCATTTACTATGCAGAATGGATTTCCAATATCAAAACCAGATGGTAGTATCAGAATATGCACTGACTTTAGAGACGTCAATAAAGCTTGTCCAAAAGATGACTTTCCTCTGCCCAGTATCGACATAATTGTAGATCTCACAGTAAGCCATGCAATGCTCTCACTAATGGACGGTTTCTTAGGCTATAATCAAATCAAAATAGCCCTAGAAGATCAAGATAAAACCTTGTTCACCTGTCCTTGGGGAACGTACTATTGGAATGTTATGCCTTTTGGCTTAAAGAATGCAGGGGCTACTTATCAAAGAGCAATGACAACAATCTTTCATGACATGATGCACACCTTCATGGAAGACTATGTGGATGATTTACTAGCTAAATCCTTTACCAGAGCAGAACATCTTAGCATCCTAACAAAGATCTTTGATCGATTGGAGAAATTCCAAGTCATGCTCAACCCTAAGAAGTGTGTCTTTGGGGTTACATCAAGCAAGTTACTAGGCTACATAGTCTCAGCTAAAGGTATCAAAGTAGATCCAGCGAAGGTACAAGCCATTATGGACATGCCACCACCAAAGAAAATCAGTCAACTCAGATCTCTACAAGGACGACTTCAATCAATCAGGTGGTTCATCCCTCAGCTAGCAGATAAAAGTCTACCATTTAACCATTTACTACACAAAAATGTACCATTCAGATGGGAGACCAAGTGTGTAGAATCTTTTTATCAAATCAAACAATACCTAATGAATCCACCAGTTCTAGTACCACTAGTCGCAGGAAAGCCACTTATCCTATATATCTCAACAACAGATATATCGTTGGGGGCACTATTGGCACAAGAAGATCAACAAGGGAAAGAATGAGCCATATACTATATCAATAGGACATTGAATGACTATGAACTCAACTATACATTCATTGAAAAGGCTTGCCTAATAGTGGTCTTCGCATCTCAGAAGTTCTGACATTATATGCTAGCACATACCATTAAGCTAGTCGCAAAAATTGATCCTCTCAAATATCTATTCAGCAAGGCAGCTCTTATAGGCTGATTGGCTAAATGGGTCATGATTCTCAGTGAATTTGATATCCAATACACAGAAAGACGTGCCATCAAAGGACAAGCAATTGCAGATTAGTTGGCTAAAGCACCGCTACCAAGAAAACAAACCATGGAGATTGAATTTCCAGACAGGGACGTTCTTGCTCTTTCTACCAAACAATGGACCCTATACTTTGACGGATCTTACACACAACATGGTTCAGGTGCTGGCATTCTATTCATCACTCCTGAAGGACACACTATACCAAGATCATATAGGCTTATGTTCCCATGCACAAATAATGTGGCTGAATATGAGGCATTGGTTATAGGCATCAAAATGGCCGTAGAATGGAAAATCACAGAGTTAAAGGTCTATGGAGACTCACAACTAGTCGTCCATCAAATCAACAATGACTATCAGATAAAAGATGACAAGCTACTACCCTACAAGCGAATGGTGGATGACTTCAAACAATATTTTGTGCACATCACCTTCAAGCAAATACCAAGATTGAACAACAAAGCAGCCGATGCAATGGCTACTGTCGCTTCATTACTACAAATTCCAGAGCAACAGAGTCGTTATGAGTTTCTAGTAGAGCAACTGTTCTCCCCCGCCTATGACCACTCTGAATCCCATGTTATCTATGCCTTGACTGGTTCAGATTCTCTGTTATATGGACTAATATACGATTACCTCAAGAACAATATCTTACCAATTGACCAATCCCGTAACCAAAAACGTAACTTTATTCGGCAAGTTGCCCGTTATACCCTTACCGCTAATACTTTGTATCGTCAAGGTCTAGATGGTACTCTTCTTCGTTGCCTTGATCGTAATGATTCTGATTCCGCTTTACACGAGCTTCATGAAGGTATTTGTGGTACACATTCCAGTGGTACTACTCTTGCTAAAAACTTCTAAGGATGGGATACTACTGGCCTACAATGGAGAAAGACTCATATCACTTTGCCAAGAAATGTCTTAAATGCCAGATCCATGGTAATCTGATACATGCACCAGCACAGGAACTGCAGCCATTTACAACATCATGGCCCTTTTGTCAGTGGGGACTAGACTTAGTTGGCAAAATTCATCCTTCATCTTCAAATGGACACAAGTTCATTATAATGGCAACAGAATACTTTACCAAATGGATAGAAGCAGTTCCCATGACCACAGTAATTGGGAAACAAATTGCTTCTTTTATCCTAAATTATCTAATTTGCAGATATGGTATTCCAAGTTCAATCATCACAGATAATGGACGGCCTTTCAAAAACCAAGATGTACAAGAATTATGTGTAAAATTCAAAATCCAACATCGGTTCTCTACACCATACTATCCACAAGGAAATGGTCAAACAGAAGCATCTAACAAGACAATACTAAAAATCCTAAAGAAAACAGTGAATGATGCAGGCAAAGATTGGCACGTACAACTTAATCCAACACTTTGGGCATACAGAACCAGCATCTGCACACCTATAGGAGCAACACCATACTCATTGGTATATGGATCAGAAGCCGTTTTACCCCTGGAAGTAGAAATCCCATCTCTCATAGTCTCTTTGAAAGGTTTAATCCCAGATGAAGAGTATCGAGTTAACCGACTGCAAGAACTCGAACTATTAGATGAAAGACATCAGCATGCTTACACTCATCTCAAAGCATATCAACAACGCATGTGCAGGAACTACAATCACAAGGTCATCCCTCGCAACTTCAAAGTTGGTGACCTAGTCCTCAAAGAAAATCCAAGAAATCAACAAGATCGAGAAAAGAAAGGGAAGTTTGAACCTAACTAGTTGGGTCCCTATGTCATCATATCAGTCTATGGATCAGGTGCCTATCAGCTAACAACTTTAGAAGGAGATGTGTTCGACAAACCAACTAACAACATCCATCTGAAGAAGTACTACACTTAAGTAGCCTAGTACACAGAAAAGCCAAAAAAAAAAAAAAAAAAATTCTAGAAAAAGAAAAAAAAAAAAGTACAATAAAAACAAATGGTGAAAACCTGGTAAACAGGCACTCTTGTGAAAGAATGGCTCCTCTATCTATCTCCATATCATTTTATCTGTATCCTTAAAAACACTATCGACCATCGCCCAACACTTAGCACATATCCATTCAGGACATACTTAGCGTAGTCACTATCCTGGTTTATCCATATATATCCTCTTATCACATTCCACCATGGTTTGGAAATCATTGTATATATTCACATCAAGAGGCATACTCAGCTAGGGGCATTAAAATCGTCCAAAACTTGCACACATTGAAGACATCAAAACTATTTACAAAACTCAGAAGCATGGCATCCAACAACCAAAACTACGCTTCATTGCAAAACAAAACAAAAAAATTCATAGAAATACCAAGGATGGATGATTTTCTGAAGTACTGAATGTTGCATTATAGCATAAAAATCTTGACTAGTTTTGCATTTTGAACTTTTTCAATTATTGGATTCTCTTCCTTTTCTCACTAAATGCTTCAAAGCTAGAGATCATGGGGAACTTCCAATATTTTCTTAGTCTTCTATCTGGGAGGCGATCACTTGTACTGTGTGAATATTTGCCTCGGGATGTGAAACATCGAATATCACTGAAGGCCTGATTCCACTTCACGCATACAAATGATTTAATCTTGTCTGTTTATGCAATCCGCACTCAGGTCGTCCTGGTTCAATTATACCTTGACGGTTGTGCTATTTTGCAAAATCAAACATCATGTAAATTTTTCTCAGGTCATTATGGTTCAATTATACCATTGTGCTTGTATAAATTTTCAACATATCCTAAACAAATCAATGCTCAATGATGATACCTACAAAGAAAACAAACAACATATGGTTGTATTAGGATGGTACATGCAGATAGAGGATGCTCCAATAACATTGTTGCATCTCATTTTACAATTAGTTATATAGTTGCATATCATTTTACAATTAGTTGCATATCATTTTCCAATTAGTTGCATCTCTTTTTACACTTAGTTACATATCATTATCATACATCCCAAAGATACATTTCATAGCATATAAAATCATACATCTCATTTTTCAAGATACATCTCACAAACATATTAAAAGCATACATCCTGCATCATACATTATATCATATATTTAAGCATTGCATCATCATCACATAAAGAAAAGAACACATAAAGTACATACATCCATATAACACACCACATGATCAAAGATAATGATGCCGTATATATATATATCTCCAAAAATGATCACAAATGTACAAAATCTATCATCTCGGTGTCCAGTACAAAGAATACAATGATAAAAAATACAACAGAGACCACATCTCTCAGGTATGGCTATCCCCTGATGGAGATGGTCTGGCTCTAGATGTCCCCACCCCTGGATCTCCAAGAGGATCCTGTCTCGATGGCCCTGTCACACCTCAGCTTTCGGACTGCGACCCAGTATCTCGAGATCGACTAGATCTCGACTGTGTGAAGCTCTGTACTCAGCGATCCTGGGGTACCGCAGCCTCATAATGCCGATGGTAGTATTCCGCCTCCTGAGCTCTCAATGATAGCTCTCTCAGGGTGTCTCTCATCGGACCACCCGCCGCTGCTCTCTACACACTGGCTGCAAGCTCCTCCGCTCGCCCCCTCCACTCTATCTCTATGTCCCGCTTAGTGGTCAACTGCGCAATCTACCGTTGATATGTCAAAACCTATGCCTATAGCTGCTGTACAGTCACCTGCAGGGTTTGAATCTGTGCATCCTCAACATGAGTGGAGATTCGAACCCATAGCGGTACCTGCGCAGGGGCATCCCCTCTAACTCTGCCTGTCCTCAGTGCTAGAGGTGGGAGCACATCCATCCTCCTCCTTTGCACTAGCCGTATCGCCTCATCAGTACCCCCCACTATAGCTAGAACCTCCCCCACCCTCCCCTCTCCACTGGCTCCAATAGCCAATCCGCCTCTCCCCCTGTCTATCACCACCTGTCTGACTGCCCTCTCCAAACCTCTATCTCCTCTCCCCTTTCTATCTCCCCTCCTCCCTCTCACTCCTCTCCCTTGTCATCCTCCTCCACCATCTCCATCATCCTCATCATCTCCCTCTCCCTCCTCCTCATCATCATCATCAAATGTCAGCCGCATCTCCTCAAGATCCGATATCCTAGCCACTGCCCGCGCGACAAACAATCTTGCAAACTCATCGGTCATGCCCGCATCCAAAATCTCCAGGGCATAATCCCATATCTGGCCTGCCAAACTAACAAACTCCTCCACCGCCACCGCGCTATCAATGGTCAGGCCCCAATTTGATACGTCCTGCCTCCGCCGTGCATATAAATAGGCCCCCTGAGGTATACCCTACTGTCGACCAAACTCTCACAACACTCTGGTCACCACGAACCTCTCAATAAAAAATGGGGTCCTCCCAATCAGGTATCTCATCATAAACACGTAGGGCATCTCCAGCCCGTCCTTAGCCCACACCTCGCACCCTGTATACAGTCACCATGTGACCGTATCAATGTCGTCCAGCACTCTCCTCCAATGCTCTAGTTTGCCCAGCTTCTGCTGGACAACTAGACCCCTATACCCATACGATATACACATCCAACGGGCCTATCTCTGTCTGCTAATGGCCTGGCGGTCGGAATCTGCTCCCAGCACCATACCTGTAACAGTGTCATGCCAGCTGACAAACTGCCATAACCTAGGTATACCACCTCGTGCAAGTCCCTGTATAAATGGGCTAGCATAGTCGATCCCCACGCAAACCTGCGACCCTGGGTAACCATGTCCTCTAACACCAGCCCCCATCTCATAGAGAATCCCTTTGACCTATGATCAGGACAAAGGAATCCACCAATAAACCCTGCCAGTACTGATGGAAGTGGTGCATAATCTAGGTCTAGGAACTCTTGCCACGGGATCTCATATTCGTAGATTGTCTCATCGTGAAAAATGTGATGAAATGCCTCTATACCCCCCTCCTCTGACTGCTCATATGGTAGTAGTGCACCTACTACTGGTATGCGCAGAATCCTATAACAGTCATCTGGTGTGATTGTCATCTCACCCATCGCAAAGTGAAAGGTGTTCGTATCGCTGTGCCACCTCTCTGCGAGCGCTGTAAGTAGCCCCCGATTCATAGTGAGCTGAGACATATCCAACAGGGACATCAACCCGCATCTCTCAATCATATCCAGGTCGGCCTATGTCAACCATGGTATTAGAGTCCAAGGCCTAGGAAATTGCTCTCGCGACTGCACCACGCCTAATCACTCCTTTCAACTAGCAAAACAAGTCCAATATCAGTTTCCACATCAAAACAAAGATATCAAAATCCAACTGACATCAACAACATGAAACAATTTACTCATCTACATCAAGTTCAAAATCCTATCATTTCATATCAACTTGTAACACAACTCAAGTTATCAAAAACCATATCAAAACTTGTAACACAACTCAAGTCTCCAAATCACATAAACTTGTAAAACAACTTAAGTTTCCCACCCATATCAGCTTGTAAAACAACTCAATTTTCCAACCCATATCAGCTTGTAACACAAATCAGGCTTCACACATTTGAACTTGAAAACAAAGTGCACAAACAAATCATGCTTTGATCAAATCAACACATTAATATTTGTGCATAACTTGAAATATCGCAAATCAAAAACACGTTATATCGGCACTCATATTGGACAAATCAATAAAAACCATGACAACAAAACACAACAAATTCATAAATCACCTCATCTCACAAAATTTTTTTCGGGTGCGCTAAAACAGATTCTCGCTGCGCTAAATCTACCCATGCGCTAGGCTATTTTTCCCATGCACTAATCTATTTACCCTATGCGCTAGACTGACTCTACGTGCTAATCTTTTTCCCCCATGCGCCACCCAACCCACCCTATGCGCCAAAACCTATCTATGCGCTAACCTATACCTCGCTGACGCCACCTATTTGACCCTATGCGCTAGGTCTACCCTACACGCTAAAACCCCTTACCCATGTGAACCCCTATGACCCCTATGCGCTAGGTCTTACTCACATGCTATCTTGTTAACCTGGCGCGCTACCCTATGTTTGGCATGTGCTATTTTCACTCCGTAAGCTAACCTAGACTTTCTATGTGCTACACTATTTTGTTTCGAACGCAGCCCTAAACTTCAAGCTTCATGCACTACCTAAATCTTTGTATGCGCTAAATCGTGACTTTGATGTGCTAAAACACTAAAACCGAATTTCAAAAATAAAAAAATGACCAAAAAATGACAAAATAAAAAATCAAAAAAGGGTCAAAAGTGTTGACTTACTGGTGGTCCATATGTGGCAGGTCTCCGGTACCTCCGAACGCGCTCAAAACGATGCCTGGAATACGGAATAGGCATTTTTTTCTTCTCTCCAAATTCTCTTTCTCCAAAGTCAACAATGCACAAATGAATCAAATCAAAGCACTTTTCCCCTTTTATAGGAGGAAAATGAAAATAGGGTTAGGGAACCGGGCATGTCATTTGCTCGTGGTCTCCCTTATACCCTAAAATCTGTAAATTATCAGGAGACGAATCAATTTAAATATTTCACATAGACAAAATCATGCACACCAAACACAAATCACCAAATAAAAATCAAAATTTTCAACATATTGATTCATCTCCCGAGGGGGCATCACGCATCAAATCAAATTTGGGGCACGATTTGCAAATCATAAAAGTGATACAAATATTTCATTTGATCATAAATCATGATAACACATCATTTTCTTTGAAATAACATGTGCACACACGTCACTTCAAAGAGGGGCAAAATGTAGACGTATAAAAATGACCATTTTCCTAAATGAATATTTTATGTTCATTTCTCTATTTAATTAAATTACCCGCATTCCTCTATTTAATTAAGTAAATTACTCAATTTATTTAAATTAAATTCACTATACCATTTAATGAATAAATCATTTTATTCAATTAAATCCCTTCTATCCACTTTTAATTAATTTCAAATTTAATTAAATAGTTATCCTAAATTGAATAAATCTAATTTATTTAATTTCCCCAAATTGCAACCAGATTGAATTAAATTAACTTTATTTCAATTAAATCCTATCATCCCTCAATCCACTTGCATTTTCCTACATCTCCCACTTGCTTCCTAAATCCCTTGCTAATTTCTTCTAGACTCTTCTGATAGCTTCTAATTAGCCTAACCCATCTTCTAAACTTTGTCACATCCCTAAGCAAGGGGAGGTCACTTCTCCAAACCTTAAAGTCTTTGATAACCATTAAAGGCTTCAAGTCTTCAACCACTAAATTTTCCAAAGTCTCCCAAACCATTAATGGTTAATTCAACCCTCTTACATGGTTAGAGACTTTTTGCCTAACTTAACCTTCATCCAACCCAAGGGTCTCATCAAGCCTTTAATGCTTTGACCATGATTATCTCTTAATCATTTGCACAAGAGTTTATCCTTGGATTAACTCTTAATCCAATGGGTAAGACTAACTTAAGCTTAACCCTTATCTCTAGATGACCATAAGGTCTTCTCGGGCATTTAATGCCTCCAACCCCTTCTCTCAACCCAACCCTATGTTGACACTTGTCACCATTTCATTGGTGCAAATTACAAACATGGATTCCCAACTTTCAAACTCAACCCTTGATTAAACCTTTCAATCCTGGCCATCCATTGCCCTATTTTTTCTATAAATAGAGCTCTCATTCCTCCATTTTGATCAATCCAAGTTTGTAGTATCATACTTATGCTCATATACATTCAAACTTTCATACCATTTTATGCTCATCATTTTAGGCTCTCTTTTAGATATAAATTAATTTAATATGCATGTTTAAAGTACTTTCTTTATCATTAGCTTAAATCATTAACTAATATAGTATGCTAGGATAGTTTGTTTACTAACCTTGTCATCTTATAGTCAGTTTATTGCATTTCTAGAATCACGCATAGCTTAGGACACATCTCATATTAAATCAACAAAAAACATCCCTCATTCTTGCATTTACCATCGCTAAACCATTTTGCTCAGTGATCTGAGAGCAAAAACGTTGGTTTAAGGGACCGTGTAAGATAGAGAACCATGGGACCCACCTTGGGAAGCTGAGTGATGCTTCATTACTCCATAGCTTGCACCAAGAAGTCCTGTGAGTGTGTGAGCAAGGCTCCATAGAGCTCCATTTTTCACATATTGAGTTCTATCGACCCACTTTTCCCACATACACATATAATAAGATTTATATAACAAATCACCTGGAGGAAACATAGGTCCTATTGGAACAAGCAAAAAATGATCAAGAGAAAAGTCCCCATGAGACACCAACGATTGATATCCAGTATCGTAGATAGTAAGCATGACACCCTTGTGAAGAAACTTAAGACATCTATGTACCACTAAGGGGACCGCATCCATGGTAACCAACAAGGTGTTGGCAACATGTGTTGCCATCGATGTCAACCTGATGTTTGAAAATATATGTTGTCTTATGTGTGGTCCCTTGCTAATTGCAAATGTTGAGGTGTCATTGATGATATGGTGATTATTCTATGTGTGGTCCATAATTGGTGATAGTGGTGAAAGATGTTGAGATGTCATTGATGATATGGTGATTGTTCTATATATGGTCCCTAACTAGTGGTAGTAGTGATAGATGTTGAGGTGTCACTGATGGTATGGTGTTTGTTGATAAATGTTGAGGTTTCATTAGGGATATGGTAATTGTGGCTACTTTCTTGTTGCAGTAATGGTGAAATTGTTTGATGTCTACACTAAGAATGGTTGATGCCTCTTTGTGGCAGTTATCTACCCGCTTGTTGTTGACACTCTTGGCTAAGTGTTGCCACTTGGTGCAACTAAACAAGAAACTATTGGAAGAAGACAATGCAATGAAAATAGGGAAGACAATTGAGAGGGGGTGGGGGCTGAATCAGTTATCACAAAAACCTACACAACTTAAACTTATTCTCAGATCTGATTATTAAGCATGAAAGCATAAATAACCATCACAACATGAACACATATGACACCAAGATTTTTGATGTGGAAACCTTGTTAGGGGAAAAACCATGGTGAGGACGACCCCACAAAATAGGTATTACTTTGTTAGAAGTATTACAATGGGGAATGCACATGCATTTAGGCACACTACCTAGAGCTCATTGCTCAAAATAACAAAGGGCTACAACCCAGGGAAGACTTATTATCTTACAAACAAATCTATATCACTTCCAGAAATCATGAACTGAGAAATGGCATTCTTAATGCCTGGTTGCAGTTTCGGTTTAGCAAATTACAACTTTCATCTTCTTCTTCACACTTCTTCTCTGCTTGTGAAAGATTAATACATTATTCACACTCTCCATACCTCACACAAGATTATTACATTTATTTATAAATGACATCAACTTTGGATCAATCAACAAGGTCATCTCAACACACATAAAATAATTACAATGATATAGTTTTTGATCGAATACAAATTATCACATGCGGACCAAAACAATGTCGGTTAAGACATAGCATGGACCTAAATCACCACCTTGAACATGAAACACCTCCAAGAATTATGCCTCGAACATCTGCAACATGCTACAATCATCTGGTCGGCCAAGTGTTGGAAACTAAGAACACTAAGAAGGGGGGTGAATCAATTTTCTATTGGAATGGAGAATTTTAACCTTATTAATACAACAACTTATCAACTGGTAAACATAAAAGCATATAACAGTAAGAAACAATGCAACCACAAAGATGAACACCATAACACCATATATTTATACATGGAAAACCTCAAAGAGGAAAAACCACGGTGGGATGGGAGACCCACAATATCTATCCACTGATCAAATGAATAAATATTAAATTAAGGGGCCCGCACATGCAGGAAGGCCAACATCCTAGAGCACAAGGCTCATCACAAAAGCGGTCTCACTAACTATATAAAGAATCAAACAACAATCTGGAATGAAGATTGAACTGCAAGAATAACATCTCCTATGTTTGAGTATAGTTCCGGTTAAGCTCAATATCGAAGGCCTAAAACCTCTTCCACAAACCAAATTTGATCTCCAATGATCAACCAAAACCTCTGCTCAATGAATATTACATTATTCACTCCTTACACATCCATATCCCTTACATCATAATCTACAATGAGATCTTACATCATATTTATACCAACCCGGGACCTAAACAATTAGGTCAGCCACCTAAAAGATAATACAATAAATTCATAACATAAACCAATAATCAAATGATCAACCAAGTCATCTTAGGCCTAAAACAATGTAAACCAATCCTTAAATCCCACTGGTAATGCACCAGGAACATCCTCCAACACATTACAGATATTGGTCCATAACCTAGATAGCACAAGACCCACACATGCTAAAGCAATGATCCCAATCAACTAAGTCTCGAACACAATCTCCATCAACATCCCGAATCTCCACTAGAAGCCACACCAACACCACTTATGCATAACATCAAATATCTTCAACAAAGCTTTGTTGGTGAAACCCTCGTCGGAACAACAAACCAAACTTACTAGCATACAAGATAGTATCCAATCACCAAATCGAAACCAATTTACTGAACATGAATCTGAGTAGCATGAATAAGCCAAATCCATAACCCAAGTATACCAGAGTATACTAGATCATCATGATCTAATCCAACCAGAAACCAAACAACCTACGAGGACCAGAAGGATACCGATAAACAACTAAAGTAGCTAGTGTTGCCATCAATGACAAACATCAATGCAACACATAATCAATTCCTCCAAATTTCCAACACTCTCCCCCTTTGGCATTGATGGAAACACTAGATGTGAAAAACATCCAAGTGCCAAGAAATGTCAAACAAGTCTCCCCCAATGGAAGACAACCAACAATCTCCCACAAAATGATATGACAATAAAATTCTAAACCAATTAACCATCCATAGACCTAAACCAAACTCCCCTAATGGGATACAACCAATCTGTAATTCTATTCCTTCTCCTTGTTCCAATAATCTCCCCCTTAGACTAATATCTTTGTTAAGCTCTATATTACACATAAGTGTCTCTCCCCTTAATGTATATAACTCCTTAAGTTTTTCACATCAATATCTCTTCCCCCTTTGACATCAATGCCATAAATCTAACATAAATATCAGAGCAAAAACATAAACCATTGAATCACAAGACTAACTACTCCCCCAGAGTAGTAGCATCCCCTCATCAATATGGAATCAATAATAGCTCTAATAATGCATACCGGACCAATTCCAAATAACACCAATCAATTCTCTACTGGAGGGGTAGAAAATCTCAACCTATCTCTCAAATGCTCAAATAATTCCTCAAACCAATCTGACTTCATTTGGATCCATCTATTCCTTCAGAAAATTGTACTTGATAGAAATACCAGATGACAATAGCAACAAAGTTATTACAGTGAATAACTACCGATACATTACAATCCAGCTTAATATGCTTCAACATATGCTTCAACCATAGAACATGTGTGCAGTTAGTAGTAGCAACAAAATACTCAACTTCAACAGTAGACACAAAAGTACATGACTGCTTCTGCTGATCTATAAACCAAGTTTCATTCCAAGAAAGAAAGCTTCACCAGATGAACCTATTTGGTAACCTGTATCTCTAACCCAATCTACATTTGAACATGCTCAAAGTGTAAAGTCATCATAAAACAAAAACCATACCAGAAAATCCTTGAAAATATCTGAAAAATCCTAGCTACCAGAGAGGATTCAACATAATCAATTCCTTCCTTTTGAGAATATCCATTGCAAACCAATCAAGCCAAGTTCTAATATCATCAAAAACCATGTGTTGTCCTTTTCTAACTTATCTAATTCCTCTTCCATAGCTTTCATCCAACATTCATCTTTACATGCTTCAATAACTGATGTCGGTACAATTAAAGAAATTAAGCATACCTCATCAGCTACCAACCTTCTCAATTACTGTTGAATTTTCTTATATTACTAGAGTAATTGGTTCAACACTTTGTTCTGGTAAAGGTGTTACCAATTTAGTTAAGGCCATTTCCACTGCCGGTTCTCACTCATAAACTCTGATTTGACCTTTATACCACCTTATCATTAGCACTCTCCACAATTCTCTGCAATCTCTTGTTATAACATCTATATGCCTTTCTTTCATTAGAATAACTAAGAAATATTCCTCCATCACATTTAGGATCAAACTTCCAATGAAATCATCTCTCTTTATATAAAATTTACTACCAAAGATTCTGAAGTACTCAAGTGTAGATGTATGACCAAACCATAACTCATAAAGTGACTTACCGGTAAAACAAACTAGATCCAAGATCCAACAAGTCTTTGTCGGTTAACCTCCAAACTAACTTCTAAGGATCTAAAATAGGCTTTTAGACCACTACTAGGGGAAATGTAGGATCTGTCATCAATTTGCCTCCCCTTAAGGTGAATGCCTTAGTTACCGAATGAGTTTCCTGCTGGTGCAAGAATATTTTGTTCTGCTGGTTGAGTAACCGGGTTATATCCTTCAACCAAATGAACATCGGGGGCAATTGATTCTGCCAGTTGAGCTTCAGAATTCATAACCCACTTCTTCTCATGCTCCTTCTAAATGTCATCAACCTTCTGATTTCCCTTCTCATTAGATTTATCACTTCCTGCCAATGGATTCTTGTTTTTGCAAAATTTAGCAATATGTCCCACTTTGTTGCATGCATAACATGTAACATTGTTCTTTTGAATTGCCTTACTGTAATCTTGACCATTCTTTGACCTGCATTGATTATCCATATGTCCAAACCTTCCACATGCATGACATTTCACATTCATTCTATAATCTTTTGTCCTATGACCATACTTCTTACAATTTGAACACTGACTGAGAACTGCATATTATTATGATTTTCTCTATTTCTACAATGTCTTGCCATATGACCAAGTTCATTACAAACAAAGCATCTACCATTAAATTTATGTGCATTGGGTTGCCTTACCGGTGACCTTTGATTCCGATTGACCTTCTGATCATCATGCATTCTAGATGTCTGATCTTCATTTGCAGTACCAGAGCACTCTCCATGTTCAAGTCCAAGACCACTAGTGTCTCTAGTGTCCCTTTGATCCTTCAATAACTCATCAAGCTTAGAAGAACTAACCTTCAAATTATCCTTGTATTCATTTACAACATCCAAATCTCCTCTTAGGACTGTTAACATTCTTTCCAATTCTTGCTCATTGTTTTGTGACTGCACTAATTCAGTTCTCAACACATCATTCTCATGAACCAACCTAATGCATTCCTTAGATATGTCTTTCAAAGATACAACATGATTTTCTTCTTTCTTCTTCTGTTCTTCAATCTCCTTAGACATCCTCATAGTTAGGGCAATCTCCTTATACAAGATAACATTTGATCACCAAATCAAAACCAACTGGCTGAACACGAATCTAAGTAGCACGAATAAGCCAATTTCATAACACAAGCATATCAGAGCATACAGGATCATCATGATCTAATCCAACTAGAAACCAAACAACCTACTGGGACCAGAAGGATACCGGTAAACAACCAAAGCAGATAGTGTTTCCATCATTAACAAACATCAATGAAACACATAATCAATTCCTCAAAATTTCCAACACCAAGAACATGAAGAACACCATCATACCGAAGAAAATCATCAATCACAGGCTCAACAATCAATGTGAACCACCTACACAGAAGGCACATGGTCTAGAAACATCCACAAGAATCATGAATTTCCATAGCAACATCAACACAACACAAATTACTAGAATCATCATCATCACTATACCGGATCTCAAGAACACTAACTGTAATGACTGTCAACTTGGAAAAATCACTAGCTACCTCCAAATCACGAGCCACTTGAATTGAGGATACACACAAAAGTCCCAAACATATTTACAAATCCATAGATCAAGATATTACAATGCAGAGCAATACATATCAAAATACTGAACATTGTTGCCATTGCTCAATTGAAAAACTGGCCACAAAACATATACTCATAACTCAATATTTAATCCTCATGCAAACCTTTGAAAATTAAATTGAATCAACTATAGACAACTATTTGAAAACCCTTTAATCTGCAAACACTAATCTCCAACATGCTTGGTACACCGAACAAATTACCTAACTACAACATTGCACCAGACAAAGAAATATGTTTACATCAATGACAACACATCTCTCAAACATCCTCAAATATCTCTCAAGCACATATTTGTAGCATATTACTAGTAATCTCCAATAGTCTCCCCCTTTGGCATTGATGGCAACATATGATGTGAAAAATAATCAATGATAAATAAATCAAACAACTTCCTCTTTGACCTTGCACACAACTATGACTCTCTCCAAAATTTCTCTCCCTTTAATGGTTTTTCACATGATTCTCTCCCCCTTTGACATCAATGGAAAATGCACATATTTGCAAACAAAAACACAAAAATCATAAATCTGAATACTCCCCCTAAGTAGTAGCCACCTCACCAATCTAGATCACAAGATATGACTGTGAAATGCACCAGACTAGTGAAAATCAATGTATCTTAGTTTTGATCAGGAGGGGCAGTCACCCCTAACTTCTCTCTGATATACTCAAAAGTATTCTTAGGTAAAGGCTTCATGAAGATATCTGCAATCTGTTCCCTAGTAGACACATATTCCAATCTGTTTTCCTTCTCATTAACCTTCTCTCTCAAAAAGTGAAACTTGATAGATATATGCTTAGTCTTTGAATGCAACATCATATTCTTAGAATGTTAATTACACTTGAATTGTCATTGTAGATAGCAATAGGCTCATCATACTCAACTCTGATATCCTTTAGCATTTGCTTCATTCATACCACTTGAGTACAATTGTTTGCAGCAACAATATATTCTGCCTCCGCAATAGATAGAGAAATAGAGTTTTTCTTTTTTCTCAACCATGAAACCAATCTTTTTCCTAAGAAAAAATGCACCACCACTAGTACTCTTTTGGTCATCAACATCTCCTTCCCAATCAACATTAGTAAAAGAACTCAAAGTAAAGTCATCATCTTTAAGATACCATAGACCAAAATCAATTGTCCCTTTCAAATATATGAAAATTATTTTAACAACCACAGCATGAGATTCCTTAGGATCAGCTTGAAATCTAGCAAAAAGACAAACAAAATTCATATATCAGGTCGGGTTTGAGTCAAATAGAGAAATCCACCAATCATAGATCTGTATCTATTCTGATTTGCCTTAGGAGAATCATCATCTTTAGTGAAATTACATCTAGTCACAATAGGAGTACCAACCAGTTTTGAATCTTCCAAACAAAACTTTTTCAATAACTCCTTGACATATTTGGACTGAGATATAAAAATGCCTTTATCTAATTGAGTAATTTGCAATCCCAAAAAGAATTTCATCTCTCCAATCACAGACATCTCAAATTCATCTTGCATCTCATCAACACACTTTTTACATAGGCTCTCATTTCACCAAAAATAATATCATCAACAAAAACTTCAACAATCAGAATATTATCACTAATGAATCTTAAAGTACGGATTACTATCAGCAGTACCTTTGTTGAATCCTATCTTTAGCAAATACTTATCCAATCTAGCATACCATGCTCTTGGGGCTTGCTTGAGTCCATACAATTATTTCTTCAACCGACAAACCATATTACCTTGATCAGACAATTGAAACCCATTTAGTTGCTCAATGTACACCTCTTCTTCCAATTCACTATTTAGAAATGTTGACTTGACATCCGTCTGATAGACTTTAAAATCTTTGTAAGTAGCATAAGCAAGAAATAATCTTACAACTTCAATTCTTGCCACTGGAGCAAAAGTCTCTTCAAAATCAATTCCTTCCATTTGTGAATATCCTTTGCAAACAAGTCTTGCTTTGTTTCTAACAACTTCACCTTGCTCATTCAATTTGTTCCAAAAGACCCATTTGGTTCCAATTACATTTTTGTCCTTAGGTCTGGGAACAAGATCCCATGTATTATTATTTTCAATTTGCATCAATTCTTCTCCCATTGCTTTTACCTAATGTTCATCTTTACATGCTTCATTCACATCCTTATGTTCAATATTTGAAATCAAACAATTCTCAACTTGATCTTAAACAACTCTTCTTCTTGTTTGAACATCTTTATTTCTATCTACTATAATCTGATTTTCAGAATGATTCAATCTTACATACTTGGGAGTTTTAGGATTTTCTTGAACTTTAGCTTCTTGTGATCTTTCTTAAACAACTATACTTGTTCCTTCTTCTTGATTCACTGGATTTACCAGAATGATCTTCACTTGGTTTTGAGTTTCAGGTTGCTTCCCTTTATCTGAGCTATCATTCTGATCATTTGAATCATATTCAGAGGATTTGGGTTGTCTTTCCTTGCCTTCATCAACCTTGACATTTGCACTCTCAACTATATTTCTCAATCTCTTATTATAGCACTGGTAGGATTTTCTTTTGGTACAATAAATAAGAAATATGCCTTCATCACATCTAACATCAAACTTCCCTAGATCTTCATCCCTTTGGATATAACATTTACTTCCAAAAATTATGAAATATTTAACAATATGAGCATGACCAAACCACAATTCATAAGAATTATTACCATTATTACCTCTGATATGCACTCGGTTAAGAGTGTAAACAACAATACTCACAACTTCTCTCCAGTAGATATATAGAGCATTTCCCTCCAACATCATGGTTCTAGCAACTTCTTGAATGGTTATGTTCTTTCTCTCCACAACTCCATTCTGCCGAGGAGTTCTAGGAGTAGAAAACTTTCTCTTTACCCCATGCTCTTCACAAAATGCATTAACTCTTCAGAAGTGAATTCACCACCTCTATGAGATCTTAGACACTTCAGCTTCTAACCTGTTTCTGTCTCAACCATAGCTTTTAAAATCTTGAACTTCTCTAAAGCTTCAGACTTCTCTCAAGAAAGTCACCCACATCATCCTAGAATAATCACCAATCAACAACAAGAAATATCTATCTCCCTACAAGCTTCTAACTCTAGAAGGACCACATAAATTAGTATGCACAAGATCCAACAATCCATTTGAACAATTCTTCTTACTCTTGAAAGTAACTCTAGTTTTCTTTCCTAACTAACATTCCTTGCACATAGGGTTAGTATGTTTCATCAACTTAGGAAGATCTCTCATTGCACGAGTAGAAATCATCTTGATAATGTTATCAAAATTCACATGACACATCCTTCTATGCAGCAACCAACTTTCATCAATCTGAGCAATCAAAGAACTTTTACTAGTAGCATTTAAGTGAAAGATATTACCTTTTGTCCTTGTGCCCGATGCAATCTCAATTCCAGAACTACTTGGGATTCAACATTTTCCATTCTTGAATTGAGGATCATAACCCTTGTCAACCATCTGTCCAACACTCAAAATATTATGCTTTAGACCTTCTACATATAAGACATCATCAATATTGTGCTTACCATCAAGAGAAATGGATCCTCTGCCACAAATTACTCCAGCTTTGTCCTCACCAAATCTTACAACTCCACCTTCATACTTTTCTAAACTCACAAACTTATTCTTATCACTTTTCATATGATGAGAGCATCCACTGTCAATCACCAATTCATCTTTATCTTCAACTTGGGCAACCAAATCTCTTGCCACATTCATGCAGCTAGCAGAATCAGTAGTCATCAGATCATCTTTCTTGATAGCAATAAACACCCATTCATTAATACTTGAACCTCCTTTGCTAGATTCATCATCTGTCACACCTTCATCAACAACATAATAACATCTCTTTTGAAATTTAGGCTTGTAAGTTTTCTTATGAACTCTTTTTGGACACCTTGAGGCAAAATGACCTATCTTATTGCAAGAAAAAGATTTAAGAGGCAATATTCCTTCATACTTACCATCTCCTTTGGGTAATCTCTTGGCAATAAGATCTTCAAGATCCTCAAGCTCTCGCTCTTCTTCTTCAATTTCCTTCATCTCTTTCTCATATGTGGATATCCTCCCTGAAGAACTTTCTCTTGGACCATATCTTTGCTTTTCGGAAACAATAGCTTTGAATGAGGATTCTGTCTTAGGAAGGGAGTCACCAAACTTACTCAATTCAAAGGTTGAAATCTTACCAATCAACATGTCCCTGGTTACATTAGTCACAGTCTGAATCTCTTGAGTAGAAACAAATGTGTGTTTGTATGATGCAGGTAAGGATTTGGGCACTTTATCAACCATCTTTGATTCTTCCAATGTTCCACTAGCACATCTGATATTACACACAAGTTCATCCACTTTATACATGAAGGAAGTAATATTATCATCCTCTGTCATCTTCAACATCTCATATTTACCCTTAAGACTCTGCAACTTGGAAATCTTCACATAAATGCCACCTTCATACAAAGTTTCCAACTTCTTCTAGATCTCATGAGCAGTCTTCAGTTCCATAACATATTTTATTTTAGAATCAGTCAAAGAACTCAACAATGCTTCCTTGGCTCTAATATTGTATTCAACTTCCTTAATCTCATATGGAGTTGAAGGACCATTTGTAGGAATGTTATACTTGTCTTTGGTAATTGTCGAGTAAGATTCACCAATTCATCTTAAGTGACAATCCATGCAATTCTTCCAAAGAGATTAGTTAGTGCCATCAAATCTCAGACTATCCTTCTTATAGGCTGCCATCATGGATCACCTCAAGCGATCAAGATTCTTTGGAGGAACCTGTTTTGATACCAATTTATGAAAATAAGGAAAATAAACGAGAGGGGGGGGGGGTTGAATGAGTTGTCACAAAAACCTACACAACTTAAACTTATTCTTAGATTTGATTACTAAGCATGAAAGCATAAATCACCATCACAACATGAACACATATACCACCAAGATTTTTGACGTTAAAAAATTAGGGTGGGGATGAACCCACAAAATAGGTATACTCTGTTAGAAGTATTACAATGGGGAATGCACAAGCATTCAGGCACACTACCTAGATCTCACTACTCAAAATAAAAAAGGGCTACAACCCAGGGAAGACTCATTGTTTTACAAACAAATTCGGATCACTTTTAAAAACCATTGTAGCGTCCTAAAATTGTGACACTTGCAATTTCGACTGCATTTTGGTCTTCACGATGGCGACGCAACACGCAACCTGAATGGAGACCCTGAAACTTGCTCACAACACTGAAAACTGCATTTTTCAAGCACCCTGGCCTGAACCTCCTTGCACCTTGCTGTCCCGGGAGGTGGGACCAGAGCGCCCAGCGCCCTGGTCCCCAGGACCATGGCGCCCAGCGCCCTGGTCCCTGGGTCCTATTTTGGGCCCAGTCTCTTAAGGGGCTCGGGTCTTTTTGTTTGCAATTTGGAAATTAACTTTCCTAGTCGGCCTAAGGTCGGGAAAATTAGTCTATTAGCCCTAAATGACAAGTATATAAACTACATTTTTCTCTCTCATTTGGCATGAGGAGGATAGATGGAAAAAAGGCGAAAGCAAGATTCAAACATTCAAGCATTCAAGCATTCAAGCATTCAAGCATTCCTTCTAAGTCTCCATTCAAGGCTAAGTGTTGCATTCAAGACAAGGATTCAACCATTGAAGAGGAGATCACATATTACATGCTACATACAACATACAACATACAACATCTAAACCTTCGCACATAAGGATACAAACATCCTTAGAACAAGGTATTAGTACTTGTTTTACAGTCATTTACATTTACAGCTCTTGCTCATTTCTTGGTTAATTCCAAAACCGGGGTTTGACTTAAAGGAAAACCCCTAATCCCTAACCCCCCAATCGTCTTCGCTTTTCTGTGTGTAGGTTGCAGGTACGTGGCTGAAATTGAAGATCTGGAATCCTTGTGCAGAGACGAACAGATCCCCCTTCGTTTCGCGGATTTTTCGGAGGACCGTGGCGCCGGGCGCCATCGTCCTGACAACTTTTGCTCAAATTTGCAGGACAACGCCGTATCGACATTTTACTGCTAATTCCAGGTCCGCAGCTTCATCCTATAATCCGAACTCAGTTTATAAGCAAATCTTTGTCACTTTCTATGCATGCTTAGTTTAATTCTTCTATCAACATTCTTTACAAAAGAGGGTAGCCTTGCTGTCTTAACCCTTGAAACACATTTAGCATCCAATCTTGCATCGCGTGGGACTGGATCTAGTGGGTTTCAACTCCTCTTTTGAATGTAAAGTCTCTCCCCTAAGTGAAAACCATCGAATCCTAGCGAACCTCCCTTCTCTCTCCTCGGAGTTGGAAGAGGGGAGAACAACTAGGGTTCGATCGCGATTTTCCGCTTTACATTTTGGTGAACCCGACGTGAACATCCTTTCTGATTTTTCATGCTTAGATCTGAAAAAATTGATTACATTTCCATGTTTGATCTTTTGCAAAATTTTAGAGGTGATTGCATTAAAACCCTAAAATTTCTTTTTAGTAATTGAACTTGCGAAATGTCTAAATGTTAATGCTTGTTTCAGATCTGTCCTTCTATTACAAATTATCAATTCATATTTGTGCTTTAATTCTGAAAATTAAGTGGTTAAGTGTCAAAACCCTAATTTTTGAAACCCTCTTGATTCAACCTTTGTCCGACAATTTCACTGATCAAAACATCTCCAAATCAGCTGTAACTTTGGATTCTGCAATAAAATCACAACATCTTTCATCCCTGAAAATTTGGAAAAAAGTTGCGAGGACCGTGGCGCCGAGCGCCATCGTCCCCGACATTTTTTCCGAAATTTTGGGAGCAAGATCTTACTGTATTTTCCTGCTAAAATCCAGAATTTTGGCTAATTTTATCAATTATAACACCTTCAAAATTACAGTCAAAGTTGGTCTTGTGATTGATTGGATTAAGGCTTCTAAACATTTAAAAATCATTGAAATTGAAATTTTGTGTCAAAATTGTGTTCTTACTGTCCTAAATCTGAAAAGTGTGTTATCATTCATTCAAAATTTCAGCGCTTTATTCAAATTCTTGCATTTTGTGACTTTTGAAATTAAGTGCTTAATTACAACAACTTTGATTTCCGCTTTCAAAATTGAATTTTGCGTGAAATTGAGTCAATTTTCAAATTTCAAAATTTGCATTGCTCTTGACATTCCCTCTAAAAATCATAAAATTCAAAATTTCAGTTTCCCTCTCTTTTTCAAAATTCAAATTTTGCATTTTTCGACAATCTTGGTAGGGTTCAATTTCGAGATTACAACTTTAATTTGGCCTATCTACAGATCGTAAAATCACTCAATTTTTTCAGATTAGCTCTAAAATCATCATAACTTTCATCCCTGCAAATTTCGAAAAAAGTTGCAAGGACCGTGTTGCACTCCGAGCGCCACGGTCCTGGACATTTTTTTCGAAATTTCGGGAGACTGTTGTGATTGCATTTAACAGCTTAAATCCAGAAGATTGGCTGATTTTACTGAAAATTGCTACCTCTAAATTCAAAATCTTCTCTCTCTTTCTAGTGCATGAGTTTTACAACAATAAGCCCTGCTTACACTATTCCCGTTAGACGAAGCCGTAGAATTAAGTCTTTCCAAGGTTTAACTACTGAGGAGATGGAACCTAATTTGAATAGCCTTTTTAACGAGGACATGGGTAATTCCTCTAATCCTCCTAATGATGAAGAAGCTCTCCATGAGGTTTCCGTAGAACAACTTTCGAAATTGGATAACCAGTTTGACGATTTTCGACAATGGATGTCTCAAGAATACCTTGATAGTCAAGCTCTTCCTTTAATTGAGGGTCTAAAACGTATGCTTCAAAGTGATAAGAATGGAATTTATATTTTGCGTGGTATTGCACACATCGTGGATTCGAATGTGATGCCTATGAAGAGTTGTGCTGAAAATTTGGGTTATACACAACCTCCTACACAAGTCAATCATTCTATTCCTTTGATGACTTCTATTGCTAGCATACCTACCTTTACATCAAACATAATGGCTACTTCTATGCAAGACATTCCTCCCGTGATTACTAGTCATGGGGGCAACCCTTCTTCTTCAATTAACCCTCTTCCTTCATTTAATCCGACTTCTTCATTTATTCCTTCAATGAGTGTTCCTATTACATCTTCACAAATGAACATGACACAAGGGGGCAATTCATTTAATCATTCCATTCCTCCTTGTAGTGTTCCTCCTGTCCAATCATCTCCTATGACTAATTATCATAGAGTCCCACCACCTTACTCTTTACCCTCTTTCAATAACATAACACCTCCATCTCAATCTAACACATCCAATATGAATTCTTCGACTGAAGCGACCATTAACAATCTAGCACAAACTGTCTCTTCTTTACAGCAACAAATTGCCTCTATGAATCAATCTAAGTTTAGTGTGCCCACATTTGACATTGCAAGCCCACTTTCTCTTGACATTGTTCGAGCTATCCCTCCTAAACATGTTGAAATCCCGCATTTGGAACTTTATAATGGTAAAGGAGATCCTCTAACACATGTTAAGACTTTTCAAACAATTTGTACTGATTTTGCTTATGACCAAAGGTTGCTTGCAAAACTGTTTACTAGAACATTAAGAGACAAAGCCCTACAATGGTATTGCTTGTTGCCTTCCTATTCTATTACTTCTTTCGAACAACTTGCAAATGCTTTCATTCAACAATTTCAAAACAATATAAGTCCTAAGGTTACTTTGATTGATTTAATGCATTGTAAACAAGGTGTTAAAGAAAAAGTGACTGATTTCATTGGTAGATATAAGCATTTGTATGCTCAAATTTCTTTTCCAGTGCCTGACAATGATATTCAAAGAATCTTTATTTCTAATTTACAAAAAGATATTCGAGACAAACTTCTGTTTTCTGAGTTTACTTCTTTCCAACAGTTGTGTGCAACTCTTCACAATTATCAACTGACTGTGAGTCAAATGGAACAATCACATCCTATGGCTCTGAGTGATAAGGGTGATAGCAGTCAACAACCATTTGGGAGGTTTAAACCGAACAGAGATTCCATCAAATTCAATGAAAACATCATCAACAACAATGTGAATGCAGCATCAGGTGTGCCTCCCATTTCTAAATTTTTCAAGAAAGAAAGAAAGTATACTCCTTTGAATGAATCATTGCATAGTATTATGAATAAGTTATTGGAACAAAATGTGCTTACTCTTCCTCCTATAAGACAAACTGATCCTGGAAAGATTACTTCACCTTATTTTGATAACAAATCTTTTTGTCAATTTCACCGTCAGCCTGGGCATGATACTGAAAAATGTTTTTCTTTAAAGGGTAAAATTCAAGATTTGATTGATAACAATACTATCTCTGTTTCTGGAGTGAATGATAAAGGCAACACATCTGTAGCTCCTCCTAACCAAAATCTTCAGATTTTCACTGATCCATTGCCTTCTCATACCTCTAATGCAATTGAGGCTAATGATTCCTCTCTCTCATCTGATGGTCTTGTGTCTATGACTCCGAATGTGATTAACTTTGTAGAGCAGCAAGAAATCCCTAAAGAACCTTCCATCACATTTGATTCCAATGAAACCATTAGGGCACCTGATGGTCCTTTATACATAGTTGCAAAAGTCAAGAATACACCTTGCCGTGGAGTGCTTATTGATCCTTCGTGCATGATTAATGTTATTACTGAAGAATTCCTTTTTACTTTACAATTGAATCAAGTGATCTATGACAAAACAGATGTGATTGTGAAACTATTTGATGCATTTTCTTCTCCTGCAATTGGTTCTATTACATTGCCTATTGAGGTCCATAACAAATCTCTTGATGTGAACTTTGCTATTATTCCATCTTCCGAACAATTTCGTGTGAAGCTTGGCTATCCTTGGCTATCTTCGATGAAAGCTATTGCTTCTCCTATTCACAAGTGTTTGAAATTTCCCCATAATGGTGAAGTTGTTACTGTCAATCATAGTCTCTTTAAACCTGCTGAAAGAACTTCTAGCGTTCCTATTGATTACTTTTGGCCTAAACAATTCCAATCTCTTCCTCCGCGAAGTGATCATCTTTTCAAATCTTATCAAAAGTGGAAAACAGATATGATCTTATCTCTAACTGAACCTAGAACACCTAAACTTGACATTCCTATCATTCTTGAGAAGGAAGTTCTTCCTTTGAAAGATAAAACTAATGTCTTTCCTCAAGAAGATTCCCAACCCATCCCTATGGATGTGACTATGTCTATGCCTTATAAACTTCCTAAGAGTAGACCTATACCTCCTCGTCATGATGGACTTGGTCTTCTCCCTAAACCAAATATTCCTCCTTTATATGGAGCAGTTCCTCCTCCTTCCTTTTATAGAGAGATGAGACCTTCTTCTTCTCCTATTATCCAGCCTAAGAGACCACAACCTAAACACCCAAGTGCTAAGGACGAGAACATTCCTCCTCCTCAATCTTCTCCACTTCCTACTAAGACTAGATAAAATCGTTCTGCACGGGAACGCCGGCGAAAGCGTCGTCTTAGAGGTCAAACTTTGCAATCTCCAAAAACACCGTCAACAAGCATTATTCCATTTTCTCCTCAGTCGGACATTGAGCCTAAATCTCCTAAACATAAGATGCATGATGGTCTTGATCCTGTGCGAGTTAAAGATCCTATTTTTATAAATCTTGATGATGATATAGATGAAAATGTTATTCATGATGAAAATGTTACTCCTCTTGCTTCTGATAGTGAATATGAACTTGTTGATATTGATAACCATTTATCTAATGAATTTTCTAAAGCACTTATCCTAGCTCCTAGACAAGAACAATGTGGCTCGGAACATGAACATAGCCCTTGTTTGGATCTTGTGATAGCTCCATCTGCTGTGTTGGATGTTCCTCCTCTAGCGTGTTCCCTGCCTTCCCGAAACATTGATCAGCAAGATCGGGGGGTAGATGACGTGCTAGACTAGTTACATTAGCATAGCAGATTCTCTCCTCCTCTCTTGTGTTACTTCTTCTATATGTTATTCTCATTCTTCTATTTGTTGTCCTTAGTGTTGTTTACTTGAGGATGATGCAAAGCATTGAGATCTCTCGATCTCTCTCATGTTGACTCAAAAGACACATGTGTTCCCTTCTTCGAGGTGACCTTCCTTGATTGGGGAATGAAGAACAATTATGCATACATACATATGATATACATGAATTATCATACAGCATACTGACCCCGAGGAAAGCGAAGTCACCTCGTGCTTTGTGTTTTGTGTCTATTATCCTTGGGTTTATCTCACACTTGGGGGCTAAATCCTTGCGATAACGTGCTCCTTTTCCTTTCTCATTTCTTATGTGTATCACTACGTTAAAACAATCACCCCCGGTGAGGCGTGTGCGATCGCTTTAACGTAGGGGGGCATACATCCCATTCATATCTTTTCAAGATACTTGAAAATTTCTTGGTAAATTTAGCCTTGCCTTGAAATTTTTTGATATCTTTCTTGCATGACTCATAGTAAGGGAACCTTACTACTGACAGTCATGGTTCTCCCTCGTGATCTTCCCTTTTACTTTGTCAATCGAAGTCGTAAGATCCTTAGTCCACTGGGGGTTTGGTGTATCTTGCCTCCTTGACGTGGTGAAAGTCTTTCAATGATTGTTCCTTGTACTTTACCAGAAGTATGAACATACATACTCCCGCTAAAGTGGGGGCTAAATGTAGCGTCCTAAAATTGCGACACTTGCAATTTCGACTGCATTTTGGTCTTCACGATGGCGACGCAACACGCAACCTGAATGGAGACCCTGAAACTTGCTCACGACACTGAAAACTGAATTTTTCAAGCACCCTGGCCTGAACCTCCTTGCACCCTGCTGTCCCGGGAGGTGGGACCAGAGCGCCCAGTGCCCTGGTCCCTCAGGACCAGGGCGCCCAGCGCCCTGGTCCCTGGGTCCTATTTTGGACCCGGTCTCCTAAGGGGCTCGGGTCTTTTTGTTTGCAATTTGGAAATTAACTTTCCTAGTCGTCCTAAGGTCGGGAAAATCAGTCTATCAGCCCTAAATGACAAGTATATAAACTACATTTTTCTCTCTCATTTGGCATGAGGAGGATAGATGGAAAAAAGGCGAAAGCAAGATTCAAACATTCAAGCATTCAAGCATTCAAGCATTCAAGCATTCCTTCTAAGTCTCCATTCAAGGCTAAGTGTTGCATTCAAGACAAGGATTCAACCATTGAAGAGGAGATCACATATTACATGCTACATACAACATACAACATACAACATCTAAACCCTCGCACATAAGGATACAAACATCCTTAGAACAAGGTATTAGTACTTGTTTTACAGTCATTTACATTTACAGCTCTTGCTCATTTCTTGGTTAATTCCAAAACTGGGGTTTGACCTAAAGGCAAACCCCTAATCCCTAACCCCCCAATCGTCTTCACTTTTCTGTGTGTAGGTTGCAGGTACACGGCTGAAATTGAAGATCTGGAATCCTTGTGCAGAGACGAACAGATCCCCCTTTGTTTCGTGGATTTTTCGGAGGACCGTGGCACCGGGCGCCATCGTCCCGACAACTTTTGCTCAAATTTGCAGGACAGCGCCGTATCGACATTTTACTGCTAATTCCAGGTCCGCAGCTTCATCCTATAATCCGAACTTAGTTTATAAGCAAATCTTTGTCACTTTCTATGCATGCTTAGTTTAATTCTTCTATCAACATTCTTTACAAAAGAGGGTAGCCTTGCTGTCTTAACCCTTGAAACACATTTAGCATCCAATCTTGCATCGCGTGGGACTGGATCTAGTGGGTTTCAACCCCTCTTTTGAATGTAAAGTCTCTCCCCTAAGTGAAAACCATCGAATCCTAGCGAACCTCCCTTCTCTCTCCTCGGAGTTGGAAGAGGGGAGAACAACTAGGGTTCGATCGCAATTTTCCGCTTTACAACCATGCACTGAGAAATAGCATCCTTAATGCCTGGTTACAATTCTAGTTAAGCACATTACAACTTTCATCTTCTTCTTCACACTTCTCTACTTCTGAAAGATTAATACATTATTTGCACACTCTCCATACCTCAGACAAGATTATTACATTTATTTATACATGGCATCAACCTTGGATCAATCAACAAGGTCGACTCAACACACATTAAATAATTACAATGATATAGTTGTTGATCAAATAAAAATTATCACATGCAGACCAAAATAATATCGGCTAAGACATAACATGGACCTAAATCACCACCTCGAACATAAAACACCTCCAATAATTATGCCTCGAACATCTGCAACATGGTACAATGATCTGGTTGACCAAGAACATGAAGAACTCCATCATACCAAAGAAAACCATCAATCATGGGCTCAACAATCAATGCAGACCACCAACAAAAAAGGCACATGATCTAGAAACATCCACAAGAATCATGAATTACCACAACAACATCCACACAACACTAATTACTATAATCATTATCACCACTATACCAGATCTCAAGAACACTAACTGTAATGACTGTCAACCTGAAAAAATCACTTGTGGACCTCCAAATCGTAAACCACTTGAATTGAGGACACACACCAAAGTCCCAAACATATTTCCAAATCTCTAGAGAAAGATATTACAATGCAGCAATACAAATCAAATATTGAACATTGTCACCACTAATCAACTGAAAAACTGGCCACAACACAAATACTCATAAATCAATCAAATCTTCATGTAGATCTCTTCAAATTGAACTAAATCAACTATATACAACTATCTGAAAGCCCTTTAATCCGTAAACACTGATCTCCAATATGCTTGCTACATAGAACAAATTACGTCATTGCAACACTGCACCAAACAGAGAAATATGTTGACATCAATGACAACACATCTCCTAAACATCCTCAAATATCTCTCAAGCACATATTTGCAACGTATTACTAGTAATCTCCAACATATGGATGGTGTAGGGTGTGTTTGATATGTTCTTGTGCAGAGGACTATTGTAGATTGTCAAGGATGTGTTGATCAAATGCTTTGTGTTTTATGTCCACCATCTTGGTGTTGATATCTAACATACTATAGTGAAAATGTTTGACAGTATTGATATTTGAATGCTACTCTATGGAGAAAGTTGTGTGTTCTTATATGATGCTGACATTTATCTTGTCAGATATGCAGTGGTATAGAGATGACTGATTCTTGATTAGTGTATTGCAAAGCAATGATTGTTGTAGTTGTTGAGGAAGTGTTTATTGACAATAATTGTGTGATTGGCATGAGTGCTTGTATGTATGGTTGAGTAGATTATTGAGGATGTGATGATGAGAGTAGATTGGATATTATTTTTCATGGCTGCTGTTTGTCTATAGTTATCATGATTTTATTGACTGGTATGAAAAGGTTGACATGAATAATAAATGGATATCAATTGCAAATGGTTTTTGGATTTACACCACCCTGGTGTTTGATGTCTGCATTGAGTTGGCTGTATTGATATTGTTGATAATGCTAATGGTAGTATGCTATGTTGATATTTAGATGAGTTGAGATATTAAGATTAGGATTAGATGCAGGATAATATAATGAATATGGTATACTAAGTGAGAAGGTGTTGTTTTTGGGATAATTTGGCCCTTGTAAGTTTGTTAATGCAAGTTGATGTAGAAGTAAGTATTGATGTGTGCTAAAAAGAATGCTTTGCATTCATCCACATTTGTAGATATGGTCTTGTGGACTTGGATATAATGTTTATGCTTTGTAGATATTGTACTCCTGTCTTTTTAGGTCCTTGGTGTTGCAACTGATATGGTTGGTGATTGTTGTTGTTTGATAGTCTGGTTCTTTGTCATAAGTGGTTTGGGAAATGCTTTTTATTTCTTTGCATTGATGTTTTTAGTATTGTAACTTAGAGGACATGTTTACAATGTATGTGTTGTGTCTCAATTCAATTTTTCAAATGGTGGTGTGGTCTACAAGTAATAATTTTGTGTTATGTGTTTGACTCGCTCTTTGGAATAAAGTGTTTAGTATCAGTTATTGTAAAGCGGAAAATCGCGATCGAACCCTAGTTGTTCTCCCCTCTTCCAACTCTGAGGAGAGAGAAGGGAGGTTCGCTAGGATTCGATGGTTTTCACTTAGGGGAGAGACTTTACATTCAAAAGAGGGGTTGAAACCCACAAGATCCAATCCCACACAATGCAAGATTGGATGCTAAGTGTGTTTCAAGGGTCAAGACAGCAAGGCTACCCTCTTTTGTAAAGAATATTGATAAAGGAATTAAGCTAGGAATGCATAGAAAGTGACAAAGATTCGCTTATAAACTGAGTTCGGATTATAGGATGAAGCTGCGGACCTGGAATTAGCAATAAAATGTCGATACGGCGCTGTCCTGCAAATTTGAGCAAAAGTTGTTGGGACGATGGCGCCTGACGCCACGGTCCTCCGAAAAATCCACGAAACGAAGGGGGATCTGTTCGTCTCTGCACAAGGATTCCAGATCTTCAATTTCAGCCGCGTACCTGCAACCTACACACAGAAAAGCGAAGACGATTGGGGGGTTAGGGATTAGGGGTTTGCCTTTAGGTCAAACCCCGGTTTTGGAATTAACCAAGAAATGAGCAAGTGCTGTAAATGTAAATGACTGTAAAACAAGTACTAATACGTTGTTCTAAGGATGTTTGTATCCTTATGTGCGAAGGTTTAGATGTTGTATGTTGTATATTGTATGTAGCATGTAGTATGTGATCTCCTCTTCAATGGTTGAATCCTTGTCTTGAATGCAACACTTAGCCTTGAATGGAAACTTGAAATGATCAATTGCTTGAAGGAATGCTTGAATGCTTGAATGCTTGAGTATAGTTTCCACACTTTGTACACATATCCTCCTCATCATGCCAAATGAGAGAGAAAAATGTAGTTTATGTACTTGCCAATTAGGGTTAAAAGACTGATTTTCCCGACCTTAGGCCGACCAGGAAATGTAATTTCCAAATTGCAAACAAAAAGACCCGCAATCTCCTTAAGAGACCGGGCCCAAAATAGGACCCAGGGACCAGGGCGCTGGGCGCTCTGGTCCCACCTCCCGGGACAGCAGGGTGCAACGAGGTTCAGGCCAGGGTACTTGAAAAATGCAGTTTTTGGTGTCGTGAGCAAGTTTCAGGGTCTCCATTCAGGTTGCGTGTTGCGTCGCCATCGTGAAGACCGAAATGCAGTCGAAATTGCAAGTGTCGCAATTTTAGGACGCTACATTTAGCCCCCACTTTAGCGGGAGTATGTATGCTCATACTTCCGGTAAAGTACAAGGAAACAACATTGAAAAACTTTCACCACGTCAAGGAGGCAAGATACACCAAGCCCCCAGTGGACTAAGGATCTTACGACTTCGATTGACAAAGTAAAAGGGAAGATCACGAGGGAGAACCATGACTGTCAGTAGTAAGGTTCCCTCACTATGAGTCATGCAAGAAAGATATCAAAAATTCTCAAGGCAAGGTTAAATTTACCAAGAAATTTTCAAGTATCTTGAAAAGATATGAATGGGATGTATGCCCCCCTACGTTAAAGCGATCGCACACGCCTCATCGGGGGTGATTGTTTTAACGTAGTGATACACATAAGAAATGAGAAAGGAAAGGAGCACGTTATCGCAAGGATTTAGCCCCCAAGTGTGAGATAAACCCAAGGATAATAGACACAAAACACAAAGCACGAGGTGACTTCGCTTTCCTCGGGGTCAGTATGCTGTATGATAATTCATGTATATCATATGTATGTATGCATAATTATTCTTCATTCCCCAATCAAGGAAGGTCACCTAGAAGAAGGGAACACATGTGTCTTTTGAGTCAACATGAGAGAGATCGAGAGATCTCAATACTTTGCATTGTCCTCAAGTAGACAACACTAAGGACAACAAATAGAAGAATGAGAATAACATATAGAAGAAGTAACGAAAGAGAGGAGGAGAGAATCTGCTATGCTAATGAAACTAGTCTAGCATGTCATCTACCCCCCGATCTTGCTGATCAATGTTTCGAGAAGGTAGGAAACACACTAGAGGAGGAACATCCAACATAGCAGATGGAGCTATCACAAGATCCAAACAAGGGCTATGTTCATGTTCCGAGCCACATTGTTCTTGTCTAGGAGCTAGGATTAGTGCTTTAGAAAATTCATTAGATAAATGGTTATCAACATCAACAAGTTCATATTCACTATCAGAAGCAAGAGGAGTAACATTTTCATCATGAATAACATTTTCATCCATATCATCATCAAGATTTATAAAAATAGGATCTTTAACTCGCACCGGATCAAGACCATCATGCATCTTATGTTTAGGAGATTTAGGCTCAATGTCCGGCTGAGGAGAAAATGGAATAATGCTTGTTGAAGGTGTTTTTGGAGATGGCAAAGTTTGAGCTCTAAGACGACGCTTTCGCCGGCGTTCACGTGCAGAACGATTTCGTCTAGTCTTAGTAGGAAGCGGAGAAGATTGAGGAGGAGGAATGTTCTCATCCTTAGCACTTGGGTGTTTAGGTTGTGGTCTCTTAGGCTGGATAATAGGAGAAGAAGAAGGTCTCTTCTCTCTATAAAAAGAAGGAGGAGGAACTGCTCCATATAAAGTAGGAATTTTTGGTTTAGGGAGAAGACCAAGTCCATCATGACGAGGAGGTATAGGTCCATTCTTAGGAAGTTTATTAGGCATAGACATAGTCACATCCATAGGGATGGGTTGGGAATCTTCTTGAGGAAAGACATTAGTTTTATCTTTCAAAGGAAGAACTTCCTTCTCAAGAATGATAGGAATGTCAAGTTTAGGTGTTCTAGGTTCACTTAGAGATAGGATCATATCTGTTTTCCACTTTTGATAAGATTTGAAAAGATGATCACTTCGCGGAGGAAGAGATTGGAATTGTTTAGACCAAAAGTAATCAATAGGAACGCTAGAAGTTCTTTCAACTGGTTTAAAGAGACTATGATTGACAGTAACAACTTCACCATTATGGGGAAATTTCAAACACTTATGAATAGGAGAAGCAATAGCTTTCATGGAAGATAGCCAAGGATAGCCAAGCTTCACACGAAATTGTCCGGAAGATGGAATAATAGCAAAGTTCACATCAAGAGATTTGTTATGGACCTCAATAGGCAATGTAATAGAACCAATTGCAGGAGAAGAAAATGCATCAAATAATTTCACAATCACATCTGTTTTGTCATATATCACTTGATTCAATTGCAAAGTAAAAAGAAATTCTTCAGTAATAACATTAACCATGCACGAAGGATCAATAAGCACTCCATGGCAAGGTGTATTCTTAACTTTTGCAACTATGTATAAAGGACCATCAGGTGCCCTAATGGTTTCATTGGAATCAAATGTGATGGAAGATTCTTTAGGGATTTCTTGCTGCTCTACAAAGTTAATCACATTCGGAGTCATAGACACAAGACCATCAGATGAGAGAGAGGAATCATTAGCCTCAATTGCATTAGAGGTATGAGAAGGCAATGGATCAGTGAAAATCTGAAGATTTTGGTTAGGAGGAGCTACAAATGTGTTGCCTTTATCATTCACTCCAGAAACAGAGATAGTATGGTTATCAATCAAATCTTGAATTTTACCCTTTAAAGAAAAACATTTTTCAGTATCATGCCTAGGCTGACGGTGAAATTGACAAAAAGATTTGTTATCAAAATAAGGTGAAGTAATCTTTGCAGGATCAATTTTCCTTATAGGAGGAAGAGTAAGCACATTTTGTTCCAATAACTTATTCATAATACTATGCAATGATTCATTCAAAGGAGTATACTTTCTTTCTTTCTTGAAAAATTTAGAAATAGGAGGCACACCTGATGCTGCATTCACATTGTTGTTGATGATGTTTTCATTGAATTTGATGGAATCTCTGTTTGGTTTAAACTTCCCAAATGGTTGTTGACTGCTATCACCCTTATCACTCGGAGCCATAGGATGTGATTGTTCCATTTGACTCACAGTCAGTTGATAATTGTGAAGAGTGGCACACAACTGTTGGAAAGAAGTAAACTCAGAAAATAGAAGTTTGTCTCGAATATCTTTTTGTAAATTAGAAATAAAGATTCTTTGAATATCATTGTCAGGCACTGGAAAAGAAATTTGAGCATACAAATGTTTATATCTACCAATGAAATCAGTCACTTTTTCTTTAACACCTTGTTTACAATGCATTAAATCAATCAAAGTAACTTTAGGACTTATATTGTTTTGAAATTGTTGAATGAAAGCATTTGCAAGTTGTTCGAAAGAAGTAATAGCATAGGAAGGCAACGAGCAATACCATTGTAGGGCTTTGTCTCTTAATGTTCTAGTGAACAGTTTTGCAAGCAACCTTTGGTCATAAGCAAAATCAGTACAAATTGTTTGAAAAGTCTTAACATGTGTTAGAGGATCACCCTTACCATTATAAAGTTCAAAATGCGGGATTTCAACATGTTTAGGAGGGATAGATCGAACAATGTCAAGAGAGAGTGGGCTCGCAACATCAAATGTGGGCACACTAAACTTAGATTGATTCATAGAGGCAATTTGTTGCTATAAAGAAGAGACAGTTTTTGCAAGATTGTTAATGGTCACTTCAGTCGAAGAATTCATATTGGATGTGTTAGATTGAGATGGAGGTGTTATGTTATTGAAAGAAGGTAAAGAGTAAGGTGGTGGGACTCTATGATAATTAGTCATAGGAGATGATTGGGCAGGAGGAACACTACAAGGAGGAATGGAATGGTTAAATGAATTGCCCCCTTGCGTCATGTTCATTTGTGGTGATATAATAGGCACACTCATTGAAGGAATGAATGAAGAAGTCGGATTGAATGAAGGAAGAGGGTTAACTGAAGAAGAAGGGTTGCCCCCATGACTAGTAATCACGGAAGGAATGTCTTGTGTAGAAGTAGCCATTATGTTTGATGTAAAGGTAGGTATGCTAGCAATAGAAGTCATCAAAGGAATAGAATGATTGACTTGAGGAGGAGGTTGTGTATAACCTAATGTTTCGGCACAACTTTTCATAGGCATCACATTTGAATCCACAATGTGTGCAATACCACGCAAAATATCAATTCCATTCTTATCGCTTTGAAGCATACGTTTTAGACCCTCAATTAAAGGAAGAGCTTGACTATTAGGGTATTCTTGAGACATCCACTGTCGAAAATCGTCAAATTGGTTATCCAATTTCAAAAGTTGTTCTACAAAAACCTCATGGAGAGCTTCTTCATCATTAGGAGGATTAGAGGAATTACCCATGTCCTCGTTAAAAAGGCTATTCAAATTAGGTTCCATCTCCTCAGTAATTAAACCTTGGAAGGACTTAATTCTAAGGCTTCGCCTAACGGGAATAGTGTAAGCAGGGCTTATTGTTGTAAAACTCATGCACTAGAAAGAGAGAGAAGATTTTGAATTTAGAGGTAGCAATTTTCAGTAAAATCAGACAATCTTCTGGATTTAAGCTGTTAAAGGCAATCACAACAGTCTCCCGAAATTTCAGAAAAAATGTCCGGGACCGTGGCGCCCGGAGTGCAACACTGTCCTTGCAACTTTTTTCGAAATTTGCAGGGATGAAAGTTATGATGATTTTAAAGCTAATTTGAAAAAATTGAGTGATTTTACGATCTGTAGATAGGCCAAATTAAAGTTGCAATCTCGAAATTGAACCCTACCAAGATTGTCGAAAAAATGCAAAATTTGAATTTTGAAAAAGAGAGGGAAACTGAAATTTTGAATGTTATGATTTTAGAGGGAATGCCAAAAGCAATGCAAGCTTTGAAATTCAAAAATTCACTCAATTTCACGCAAAATTCAATTTTGAAAGCGGAAATTAAAGTTGTTGTAATTAAGCACTTAATTTCAAAGATCACAAATTGCAAGAATTTAAATAAAGCACTGAAATTTTGAATGAATGCAAACACACTTTTCAGATTTAGGACAGTAAGAACACAATTTTGACACAAAATTTCAATTTCAATGATTTTTGAATGTTTAAAAGCCTTAATCCAAGCAATCACAAGACCAAATTTGACTGTAATTTTGAAGGTGTTATAATTGATAAAATCAGCCAAAATTCTGAATTTTAGCAGAAAAACACAGTAAGATCTCGCTCCCGAAATTTCAGAAAAAATGTCGGGGACGATGGCGCTCGGCGCCACGGTCCTCGCAACTTTTTTCCAAATTTTCAGGGATGAAAGATGTTGTGATTTTATTGCGGAATCCAAAGTTACAGCTGATTTGGAGATGTTTTGATCAGTGAAATTGTCGGACAAAGGTTGAATCAAGAGGGTTTCAAAAATTAGGGTTTTGACACTTAACCACTTAATTTTCAAAATTAAAGCACAGATATGAATTGATAATTTGTAATAGAAGGGCAGATCTGAAACAAGCATTAACATTTAGACATTTCGCAAGTTCAATTACTAAAAAGAAAAATTTAGGATTTTAATGCAATCACCTCTAAAATTTTGCAAAAGATGGAAATGTAATCAATTTTTTCAGATCTAAGCATGAAAAATCAGAAAGGATGTTCATGTCAGGTTCACCAAAATGTAAAGCGGAAAATCGCGATCGAACTCTAGTTGTTCTCCCCTCTTCTAACTCCGAGGAGAGAGAAGGGAGGTTCGCTAGGATTCGATGGTTTTCACTTAGGGGAGAGACTTTACATTCAAAAGAGGGGTTGAAACCCACAAGATCCAATCCCACACAATGCAAGATTGGATGCTAAGTGTATTTCAAGGGTCAAGACAGCAAGGCTACCCTCTTTTGTAAAGAATATTGATAAAGGAATTAAGCTAGGAATGCATAGAAAGTGACAAAGATTCGCTTATAAACTGAGTTTGGATTATAGGATGAAGCTGCGGACCTGGAATTAGCAATAAAATGTCGATACGGCGCTGTCCTGCAAATTTGAGCAAAAGTTGTGGGGACGATGGCGCCCGACGCCACGGTTCTCCGAAAAATCCACGAAACGAAGGGGGATTTGTTCGTCTCTGCACAAGGATTCCAGATCTTCAATTTCAGCCACGTACCTGCAACCTACACACAGAAAAGCGAAGATGATTGGGGGGTTAGGGATTAGGGGTTTGCCTTTAGGTCAAACCCCAGTTTTGGAATTAACCAAGAAATGAGCAAGTGCTGTAAATGTAAATGACTGTAAAACAAGTACTAATACCTTGTTCTAAGGATTTTTTGTATCCTTATGTGCGAAGGTTTAGATGTTGTATGTTGTATATTGTATGTAGCATGTAGTATGTGATCTCCTCTTCAATGGTTGAATTCTTGTCTTGAATGCAACACTTAGCCTTGAATGGAGACTTGAAATGATCAATTGCTTGAAGGAATGCTTGAATGCTTGAATGCTTGAGTATGGTTTCCATGCTTTGTACACATATCCTCCTCATCATGCCAAATGAGAGAGAAAAATGTAGTTTATATACTTGCCAATTAGGGTTAAAAGACTGATTTTCCTGACCTTAGGCCGACCAGGAAATGTAATTTCCAAATTGCAAACAAAAAGACCCGCAATCTCCTTAAGAGACCGGGCCCAAAATAGGACCTAGGGACTAGGGCGCTGGGCGCCCTGGTCCTGAGGGACCAGGGCGCTGGGCGCTCTGGTCCCACCTCCCGGGACAGCAGGGTGCAAGGAGGTTCAGGCCAGGGTACTTGAAAAATGCAGTTTTTGGTGTCGTGAGCAAGTTTCAGGGTCTCCATTCAGGTTGCGTGTTGCGTCGCCATCATGAAGACCGAAATGCAGTCGAAATTGCAAGTGTCACAATTTTAGGACGCTACAGTTATGTTGTGCCAATATGATCTTGATGTGGAGAAGTAAAGAAAGGATTTGAAAATATTGCCAGATGTTCATGAAACATCCTGGTGTGCTTCGTATGATGTTAGATGGTGTGTTTGATGTTGTTGGATAATTGAAATATATGTTTTAGGGTATATGATTTTGTTTGGCCTATAGGTGTTGTTCCCTGGCTTGTGGTGAATCCTTGGATGTCTTTGCCTATCTTAAAGACTATGTTGCATTGATTTTGGGTCTTACCTTAGCATGTGGGGATCTACATTAGGCTTGTTCATCTATAAGACATATTTTGGTATGACCTGTGACATGTTGCTTGGTGTATCTACATGTTACCTTGTTGACAACCCTTGGAGAATGATGGATAGCATGTGAATTGTTCCTTCCTACTTAGAAATAATTTTTATGATGTTTTAGGTCCTCTCTGGATTGCTTTCACCATAATTATGTTTTGGTGGCTGGCATGATAGGACCTATGTTTGTCCTTTGTTTTGGCCTACCTAATTGATGTTTACAATGAAGAAGACAATGCATAGAAGATCAAATTGATGTTGAAGAGTGTGGAGTGTAGATGAGTGGTCTGTCAATGTGTGTGTTACACCTACATGATTATATAATTTGAAGAAGTCAGTTGTGAGTGTGCGGTGATTGTTTTGGAGTTGGTGGCTTGAGATAGATATTCAAGGACAACTTTATGTTTAGAGATTGCTAGAGGTAGTATTGTTGAAGGCCTACTTGTCCCAAACTCATATATTCATTATATTTTTCTCTAGAGAATTGATCTTCAAATTGCAAGCATTGTATCTTGCCCTAGAGCAGTGCACTCTAGCTTGCAAGACCTTTAGGGAGTAGTGTGCTTCCTTGGCAGTGAGCCTAAAACTATATTGTAATAATTTCATATATTGTGAGTTGATTCTGACCATGGTTTTTCCTTGTTTTGGTTTTCCATGTAAATTTTTTGTTCTCTCATGCATGATTTTCCATTGTTATATCTTAAATAGATTGTGGATTAAGTAATAAATTTCAAGTACTAGGTCTAGAATAATTCACCCCACTCTCTCAGTCCCAAGGTGTGTTCAACAATTGGTATCAAAGAGAAATTCCTTTAGAAGAAGCTTAACTGCTTGAGGCAAATATGGAATGGCAGAAGATGAATCCAACAAGATTCCCAAGTTTGATGGAACAAACTACTCTTTCTGGAAGATGAGGATGGAATCATATTTGAACTCTATGGGATATGAAATTTGGATCTCTGTTGTAGATTGTTATACACCTCCCTCTACACCACTTGCTACTATGGATGAAATTGGAAGGCATGATAATAATGGAAAGGCAAAGAATAAAATAATAAGTGGACTATCTAATACAAAACTCTTGAAGGTGATGGACTACAAATCGACCAAATAAGTCAGGGAGAAGCTTAGCCGCATATATGAAGGAGACAAGAAGATAAATCAGGTAAAGTTGTAGAATCTCAAAATCAATTTTGAGAGTCTAAGGATGTCTGAAGATGAGAATATTGGTAGCCACATGCACTAGGTGACTTGAACGATCAGTGGAACCAATGGAATTGGTGGCAAACATGATGAAGATGAGGTAGTAATGGAGGTACTAAAAAATCTACCTAAATCTTTTGTTCCTAAGGTGTCTTTTATTAAAGAAAGTAAGAATTTGGACACATATACAATGGATCAACTCTATGGAGAACTTATTGCCTTTGAGATGAGAGATTTTGAGTTGGACAATTCCAAGAAGGAAGCAACATTCAAAGATAGCAGAAAAGTAAATTATGTAGACTAGAAATTTGCAATGCTAAGATTGCCCTACAATAACCACTAAATCCTCAAATCTAAGCTAACATCTAATCTAACCTATGAAGAACATGACAAAGGAAGTAGCAAGTATAAAAATAATATCCTCAAGTATATCATTCCTAAACATTAAATAAGATGTGTGTGTGATGGAATTGGGAACTCAAAAATATTGTAAAACCAAATAAGATTCAACCACATAAAACAATAGTTCTACAATGAAATCCACCATACACCAATTGAGAACCTAAAAATGATGCAAAGCAATAAATATGAAAGATTATAACATCACATGCTCATTAGGGTTCGATCTCCATTGTTTTCTATCTCCATTGATCTTGCTTGATTGATTATGGTTGCTCTTAGATTTTGTATGTGTGCACAATATCTCAATAAAGAACGGATTGTGGTTGTGTAGTTCGACAATATGTAGACGCTTCACTTGAATGATTGATATATATATATATATATATATATATATATATATATATATATATATATATATATATATATATATATATATATATATATATATATATATATATATGAAAGGATAATTTAAATAAATATAAATATTTATTTAAAGAGGGAAAGGCTAGAAAAATGATTAATGAATGAATGAATTAAATAAAAATCTATTTAATTAATAGAAGGCTTAGGATAAAATAATTAAATAAAAAAAATATTTATTTAATTAGGCTAGGACAATTTTAGGTGTCTACAAGATTATTATAATAAGAATGAAAGCATGATTAACAAAGAGGAATGAAATCAAGAACATGAAACTATCAATACCAAAACATCAATAAAAAACTCCCCTAAAGATCTCCATAGTCCTCAAGTCTCCTTCAAAATGTTAATAGCATTATTTCCCTCAAAAATCTACAAGCATAGACATATGATAAAAGAAGAGCTCAAGTATGGTGGTTAGAAAGAAAATGGAAGCAAAGATTCAAATTTATATTTTGGGAGACATATAGATCAACAGTTGAGTTTGAATTCATCCTATATACGGTGAAAATGGAAACAACAATGTTGAACGACTAAATAGATTCAATCACAAAACCCTAGCCTAACAACAACAAAGATCCACCATAACATATGAAGATTACCTAAGACAATGCAAATCAAATGAAATCACAAAGATTATACCATCACATGTCCAATAGGGTTTGGATCTCCATTCTTCCTATCTCCAATGATCTTGCTTGATATATTTGCTCTCAGATTTTATAGGTATGCACAAGAGCTCAACAAAGAACGGAAATGTGGTTGCAAGTAGGATCGCATGTAAAAGGCATAGTGTAGTCGAGTGCACAATTGAGTTAGTTCAGGTTTGATAATGAAGGAAGCATCTCCTTATATAGAAGATACTATAAGAAATGAAGGGATAAGATTGGGAGGTGTAAAAGATAAATGGTCGGATATGATTAAAGGGTAGATAGAGAAATTAAGAAAAATAAGAGGGTAGGTAGTGTATGAATTAAGAGATGAATGACATGTGTCATGGGTAGAAAAGGTTAATGAATTAATTAAATAAATAAAGATTTATTTAATTAATAGAAGATGTGGGATCAATTAAATAAATAAGATATTTATTTAATTTAAGAAAAGGATAATTTAAATAAATAAATGAATTTATTTAAATAAGAAATAAGGCTAGAAGAGGATAAATGAATTAATTAAATAAATAAGGATTTATTTAATTAATAGAAGAATTAGGCTAAAATAATTAAATAAATAAAATATTTATTTAATTAGACTGGAAAATTTTAGGTGTCTACATTTTGCCCCTCTTTGAGACAATGCAGCTTGTCATGTTGTTTCAAAGAAAATAATATGAACTGATACATAGTTGCCCGAAGATGGGAATGATATACCCCCTCAAGAGATTGAATGAACATATGTGAAAAGATCGCAGACAATCTCTCGATAAGAAAGAAAGGCTAGAATGGACTGACCGAATAGAATAGAGTGACAGAGTCATGGGATAATGAAGACTGACTTGGGAAACGAGGGCTAGGGCTAGGGTAGTCTATAAGATAGATCACGAGGGGAAAACATCCTCATTGTCATCCACACATCCAAGAGATCAGAGTGTAGAGAGAGAATAGAGAAGCAACAGTCAACAACGATGGCACTGGTACATAGATTCGATCACGTTTGCCAATTTTAGAGGTCAACAGAGGTAGGAGAGCCGGTGAGTACCTCAAAACCTCCTTGTACTTTGTCACATTAATTACTGTCATTAATGTGTCTTAGGTAGTGCAATAAATGCACTTTTAGGTAATGTCAAAAAAATGTAAAAAACATGGAGGCGCATCTGCGTTGGTGCCAGGCACGTCTAGGTTGGCTAGGCGCATCTGTGTTTGTGCCAGGCGCGTCTGTGCAAAATGCGAGCACATCTACGTTGTGCAAGTGCATTAGTGCAATGTGGGCATGTCTGTGTAGGATAGGCATGTCTGTGCAGATCAAAGGCACATCTATGTGTTTTAGGTGTGTCTGTGTAGAGCAGGCACGTTTATGCAGTCTGTAAGCGCATTTATGTCATGAAGGCGCATTTATGTCTTCAAGGTCAAATCGACAGTTCTGTGATGAACATACGCTGTCGATTGGATAAGCTATTGAGAGGATACACTCAAGAAGGTCCTCTAGGGAAGACTAGGATAGCAAATAGGGCTAGGATTGACAATTCTATGATAGAACATACATTGTCAATTAGGAAACTACTCAAGAGGATACACTCAAGCAAAGGCCCTAAGATAAGATAAATCGAGGCACTTTGTGATGAATAGGGAGTACCAAGACATAGTACTTTATGATGAACAGGGAGTACCAATAGGAGCAGCACTTTGTGATGAACAAGGAGTGCAAATATGAGCAGCACTTTGTGATGAACATGGAGTGCAAAAATGCGTAGTACTTTGTGATGAACATGGAGTACCACTAGGATAAATAGCAACACTTTGTGATGAATAGTGAGTGTCACTAGGATAGATAGCAACACTTTGTGATGAACATTGAGTGTCACTAGGATAGATAACAACACTTTGTGATGAATAGTGAGTGTCACTTGGATAGATAGCAACACTTTGTGATGAACAGTGAGTGTCACTTTGATTGACATGATTGATTTTCTTGATTGCAGGAGTACCTACCTATGCTGGAGTCACGGGAGAGATTCCCATCAACTCAGAGGTTATGACCAGAGTTGACATTTGAGGACTGAGCTTCCATTGAGGTTATGGGTTTGAGATATATTCTGTATGTGCTTGAGTTTCGGGCGAACATGGGTTTGCTGACTGCACTGGCTGAGAGGTGGCATTCTGAGACATGCACATTTCATTTGCCTATGGGTGAGATGACAGTCACCTTAGAGGATGTGTACAAGATACTCTGGATACCGATCGGTGGGGAGCTGATACCCTATGATCGAGATGGAGATAGGGAGGCATTGAGATGAGTGTTCCGGGATCTGGGACTGGAGATGAGGGCTGGACACGTGGCATGGGACATGATGATAGTGACAAGACTGGCACTACCAGTAGTGCTAGGAGGAGTGATCAGTGGGTTCCCGTGTCCAGACAGGGTGACACGGGGGTTAGCTGTGGGCTGTGGGAGCACCTTGGAGACACTGGTTACACAACATACCAGATATGCCTAAGAATCGTGCGTGCTGGCACACTTGTACTATGAGCTTCATCAGTTTTTTTATCATGGAATCGTAGGATTGGGCTGCGGAGTTACATTGTTACAAGTTTGGGCATATGAGTATCTATCGGTCACATGGCCGATACATTTCAGAGGCCAGGGTCATGGACGTAGTTTTGTTCATTTATATAATATGATTACCTCATAGCCAGAGATTGGCAGGTTGGAGCACTGGCATCGAGTGATCGATGAGATTGACACTGTGATATGGAGGCCATACCGCGAGTACGAGCAGTGGGAGGATGATGTAGTGGATCTACCCTATACCTTCAGGAGCAAATATCTAATTGGGTGAATGCCCTATGTACTGGAGAGGCAGTTAGTGGACAGGGTATGTAGGCAGTTTGGCAAGATCCAGTGGATGCCACGGGGTTCTGGTATGTATGCGCAGATAGTGCGAGACCAGGCACATTTTGGGCCACTATTATCATATGATCAGGCCGTGATGCAACAAGTAGAGATGGTGCCCATGCCATGGGATATGTGGCCTGAGATTGAGGATGCAGGTATGGATGCAGAGTACACTGCATATTGGGTTGAGCATCCATTTCCACGACTGACAGACCCAAGGGAGAAGATAGATGGAGATGGTGGGGGGAGAGGCCGACGAAGGAGGCGGGGTACAATTGGAGAGAGGAGGGTGGCTCTGCGGAGAGAGGGTGGAGAGGAGAGGCAGACTCAAGTGGTGAGGGGTCGTGGTGGATTGCCACTATAGGTGCTAGCAACGCAGGGTCCTAGATAGGTGCAGGGACAGGGATAGAGGCAGGTACAGGTATAGGCAGAGGCACAAGCATAGGCACAACCACTAGTACAGGAGGAGTCACAGGCACAGGGGGCCAAGGAGGAGGAGGATGAGCTATTTGAGCTGAGGGAGATCTGCCAGGGAAAGGCAGATGAGATCCAGGATCTAGAGAGGGAGACAGCTAGGCTCAGAAGATAGCTGAGGGATACTGAGTGGGAGCAGGATTAGGCTATCCAACGCTATACTGAGGCTGAGACAACACTAAGGGCTGGGAGGTAGGCAACAGAGGACATAGGGGCTAGATACACCTATGTTCTGCGAATAGGGGAGGAGATAGGTTATTGGTGAGACCTATACTACATGGCAGTGCCACCAGAGCAGCGGGCTAGGAGCTTCTGCAGACCATCGCGGATAGCGACGACTACTAGAGGGAGTCAGAGGAGACAGGCATCCAACGATGGGGTTATGGGTCCTCCACCACCACTGGATAGAGGGGACAAGAGAGATGATCCTAGGGTGGGTCCTTCTAGGGCTCAGACTACGTCGAGGCTAGGCGGCTCCAAGGGAGGGAGTTCATCATAGCCATAGAGGGCTCCCTATGTATCAGTTTTGTACCATTTTGTATTATGATGTAGACACCTTCGGGTGATTGTAGCCATATGATTTTGACATCATTGTTTCATGACACTTTTGATTTTATATATATATATATATATATATATATATATATGAGATTCATCCTTGCGGCAACTATATGCATGTGTACCTACGTGATGCTTCTATATGTTTTATGATGTATGTTTCTATGTGACGCTTATGATATGGATGCAAATATGTACATGATGCAATAAAACATTTTTGTTCTTTTATGTTTTTAAATGTTATGCCAATGCAAATGTGAATGTATGAAATGTAGATGAATATGATAATGCAAATGATTATTTACATGATGAGAATGTAAAATGTGCTAACATGTGTTGTGTGAAGGATGTGATGCAATTGTAATATCTATATGTATGTATGAAATGCTTATATGTGGTAATGCAGGTGCAACTACATGAGATGCAAATGTTTTTGGCATGTCATTATAATCAGTCGTGTGATAGAAGGCTACACAGACTCAAGAAGGACGATGTAAGTCAATCAAGAAAGGGGGATGGAAGATAGAAGATATGAAAGTGAAAAGAGCTTCTTGTGCATTATCATCATTGAGCTTTATTATGGCAAAATAGGTTATGACAATCGAGGCATATGTTCGACCTAGAAAGTCATTATACCTGTTTGCATGGAGATAAGATAGTCACAAACAAGGAATGCCCCAGTTCACACTAGACTCACAATGTCCTCATATCCTTGGACAAGTCATAGCATTACTAAGAGACAATCCACAGACAGCAAAAGAAAAATAGGTGATGATACCCCATCGTCGCCTTTCTAGTCAAAGACATCTTGGAGATAGAATCTCTAATCAGAGACATCCTGGAAAAGCTAAAAGATATGTCACCAAAAAGATAAAATCAAAAGAAAACCAAGACTCGACACCAACATCCACTGTAGTCCTCAAGTTTAGTGTCTCTTGTCACTTGTATAAGTCTATTTGATTGTGGTCACAATGTTTACTTTCACAAAAAGGATAGATAGCACTGAACCATATGTTGTCTGAGTCTGTTGAAAGATTTGATTTGTTGGAGCCCATTGTTGCTGTTGTGTCTCATCTGAAACTGATACTTTATTATGGAGAAGACAAAACTTTATTGTGGATTTGCGATGCAAATGTTGCTTTATTGTGGATTGTGTGCGGATAGACTGAAGAAGGTTGGAAATTGTACTCCTCAAAACATGTGATGCTCTCAGTTCCACACCCATTATGAGAGGTAGGATTTGCCTTAGCCACAGATAGGAGCTGATTTATTATGGATGGAAAGGGGTGAAAAGGAAGTTTTATTATGAATGGCTAACCAATCTTAGGTAGATAAATAACAAGCCATGATGGGAATGGGTATGTTTATTATGGATGAATAGGTTGTGAGTGTGTGCAAAGTGAAAGGATGAAAGAGAATCCTGAAGGAGGAAGGAGCAATGTCTCTATGCATGGCGCTGGTGACCTAGTTTTCACCATGGTACTTGCCCAGGGAGCCACCAAAGTGGTTTTCACCGTTGGACGAAATATTTTTTTTTGTGTCACAAGGCACCTATTTGCCAGGTTTTCACCAAGTAACAATTTTTTATGTTTTTATGATTTTTTTGTATTTTTGTATTTTTTTGGTTTTTTTGTATTTTTGAATTAGGATACTCTGAAGATCTATGTGTAAAACCTGTGAAGGTGCATGTTGTTGATAGGATCCTCCAAATGTTCACCCTCTGTGGTTGAGAGCTGATATGCACTAGATCCATATGCTGCTGTGATGATGTAAGGACCAAGCCAGTTTGGCTCGAACTTGCCCTTCTTCTCTCTGTCTTGTTGATTTTTAGGATTTTCTCTAAGAACTAAGTCCCCTAACTCAAATGTGTGAGGCTTGACCTTATGATTGTAACTGCATTGTTCCTTGACTGAATGATGTGTATCTCGAGTGACTATCTTCTTTGATAAAGGAATTGGGATAGAATTAGTAGTGTGCGGACTACTCAGGCCCATATGCGTGTCACCTAAAGAAGTTTGGACATCCCTGATAACAAAGTCCTTCGAGGAAGCTCCATTAAAGGTCCATGATGTATCACCAAAATGGGATGGATGTGTGGAACAAACAGATGAGTTATGAAGGCTTATGATTGTGAAAAGAAGTGAAAGTAGGATGGCCCGATGGAGAATTAGGATCAACAAGTTTGCTTTTTGTCTTGAAATTTTAGAACTTTTGCCCCTAGTTATTTTGATATTAGGGGAGATCATCTCTTGATCTTTTTCTGTCATAGGATTTTTATCTTTGACTTTGATTTTTGCAGAGTCGAATAGCTTTTGATTTTGATTTTGACTAAAGGACTTCTCTTTATTTTTGAATTTTAGATTTTTATTTTCAAAACTTGATTTTTGATCCCCAATTAGTAAGGGCTTTTGTAATTCTTGTTGATCCAAGTTTGGGAGAGAATTGGAAATGGAATAAGTGGATGAAATGGAAAAGCTATGTGAGTTATCAAGAGGGATGACTATACGCTCAATAGATTCTTTGTTGGAACCACTCTTAGGATTATCAATATCAAGAGCTTCTTGCACCACTAGAGGAGATTTGCATTCAGAATTAGTAGCCACAACACTAGGTGGTTGACACCCAATTCCTTGCAAATTGTTTGTAGATTGTTCATGTTGGCTAAATACCTTAGGAGATAGTGGAAGTTGATCAACATGAAAGATATACTCACCACATCCTAGGTCTTTAATCTTGATCTTTTCTTTGATCTCTGCTTGCTTTGATGTAGAAGGTTTCAAGGATTCTGGATCCACATATGTTGATTAAGGAATAGCTTCTCGATTGACTGGGATTGTTATTTCTGATCGAGGTAGCAGATTGTTGCAATATATGAATGGATTTGGATCCGCTTTGACAGTCAGTTCAACTCCATTGTGTGGAAACTTGATACATCGATGATATGTAGATGGAATTGCCCTCATTTCATGAATCCAAAGATGTCCTAGTAATATGTTGTATGTGAGATCCAGGTCTAGGACTTGTCAAACCACATCTTTTGTAACTAGCCCAACTTTGAGAGGCAAGGTGATTGTGCCTTTGGATGAGTGCTCTTTGTCATCATATGCCTTGATGGTAATTTTGTTTGTAGAATTCACAACTTTATCCGAATATCCTAATTGTTTAATAGTGCTCAATGTACAAATGTTTAGACCTGCTCCTCCATCTGTCAGAACTCGTTTTATTCAATGTTTGTGTATGAAGGCTTCAATGTGTAAAGGTGCATTATGTGGCTGACTCACGGAGGCGTCGTCGACTTCTATGAATGTAAGGGAGTGTGGAATGGAAAGGTATCCCACCATGGGTTGGAACTGGTCCACGTTCAAATCAACAGGAACAACAGTGTCTCTCAAGATTTTGTAAAGAATAGCTTTATGTGTGGGGGATATGCGTAAGAGCTCAAGGATGAAGATGAGCGTGAGTGTCTTCCCTAACTGTTCTACAAGGTCATACTCAGGCTTGGTCGATGAGGAAGTTGTGTTTTTGGTTGGAGCACCTTGCAAAGTAAATTTACCTTGACGAGTTGTAACATTACATTTAGAGGTAGGTTCGGAAGAAGATCCAATGCCTTTTAGGACAATCTCGGGTCTTTAGGTAGAATTCTCAGGCATTTTGTCCTTGATGATAATGGTAGAGACATAATTGTCCATCGAGATGTGATTGATAGTTGAATCATAGTTATAAGATGCTCTAGTATAGTTGGTTTGGTCATCTATGGCTTTAGACTTTCCTTTGTCATGCTTTGGGAATGGTTTCTTAAACATCTCATGTTCTTGGTTGGATGAGTGTCCTTCAATCTCAATGTCACCTCTATCAATGAGATCTTGTATGATGTTCTTTAGTCGATGACAATTTCTTGTCTTATGACCTTTACTCTTATGAAATTCACAATACTCATCATCATTCCACCAATTTGGTTTGATCTTTGGCTCATATGGAGGAAAATATAGAATTGTGATTATCTTGTTTGCCACTAGCTTTTTGAAAATAGACTCTAGTGGTTCTCCCAATGGAGTGTACTTCCTTCGTGATTTGGAAGTTGTTTGAGTATTCACCTGATTGTTTGTAGAGCTTGATCTCGAGAAAATGATTTTGGGTCGTACTGTATTGGCATCAACAACACCATCATTGACTGTGTTCTTGTTTTTATTCCAAAATCTTGGCTTATGTTTTCCTTTAAAGTCATCTTTGTTTTCCTTGAATATCTTAATGACTCCTTGTTCAATTAGGACCTTTTCTGTTGCTAATCCTTTTTCAATAATGTCCTTGAAGGTGGACAAACAAGCTTTCCTTAGATCATAGCCAATGTCTTTGTTAACATTTTGGGTGAACATTTCTACCATTTGTTTTTGTGGAATTTCACAAGAGCATCTGCTGGCTAGATTCCTCCATCTTTGTAAAAATGATGAAAAAGACTCTCCATCTTTTTGCTTGGTGTTGCACAAAGTAGTGACTGATATGTCTATCTCTATGTTGTAGGAGAAATGTTGGATAAATTCCTCTGCAAAGTCACCCCATGACTTAATTCCAGGTGGAAGTTGAGAGAACCATTCCATAGCTTGATCACCTAAGCTTTGTGGGAATAATCTCATCAAATATGTCTCTTCTGCAGCCACTTCAATGCAAGCTGTGAAAAACTGTCTTATGTGTGCCTTAGGATCCCCTTTTCCTCTATACTTATCAAACTTAGGTGTCACAAAGTGTGTAGGAAAAGGAGGCATTGGAATGCTCTTGTCAAATGGATAAGGACATATGTCTCTCATTGTGTATGTTGGCTTTAGTGTATTTATATCCTCCATTTTCTTTTGTAAGTCCCTGATTTGTTGCTCCAAATTGTTCTTCGGTGGAGATCGACTTCTTGGACCATACCCCATGCTTGAGGCACCAAATGGAGGAGGAGAATGTGGCATATATGGATGATATTGATCATACACATGTTCATATGGAGGAGGTCTATAATGATGCTGCGTATATGGACCACTTGGTATAGAGTCATGTTGAGGAATGACATATCTACTTTGTCCATGTATACCATACTCTATGGGAATGTCATGAGTTTGTTCTAGTGTGTTGCCCCCAAATTTGACATGGGGTTTCCTTGTGTCCAAATTTTGAGCATGCCTTTGAATATCCAATTGCTTTGGTGGTTCCTTAGCATTTTTATGTGATTGAGCATATTTTTCTGCATAGGACTTCCATAATGGTCTGCGAAGGCGAGTATCATATGCTTGACCATGTGTGTATGGGACCTCAGGTTTTTGAAACAAAGATGATGGTTATTCAGGCACCATATGTGGTCCTCTATTGGCTCCACTATTAGGCCTCCTTTGATCCATGCTGAGGTGAGGTTGTTGCAAAGGTCTATTTTCCATTATTTGAGACATGTCAAAATCATGAGGTATCTTGGCTCCACTTTGTACCATCACTTGTAGAAAGTATTGTCTATCTCTCCTCATTATTTCCTCAACCAATCAATTGAAATGGGGATTCATAATGGTATCTTCCACTTCTGCTGAATGTATGGAAAAGTTGTCCATATTGTCCTTGTGTGTATCATTGTTGTTTTTAGTGTCCATGTTCTCAACATTTGGAATGTTTCTATAGGCATCCATGTCAGGTAATGTAGTATGATCAGAATTGAAAAAGATATCATTGTCATATTCATAGGAACTCATGTTTGGAGACTCTTGAGCCTCTTTAGTTTCTCTCCTAGATTTTTGGGAACGGGTTTCAACCATGAACTAGGTATTGACCAAGATGTGAGACTAGATAAAAATGGAAAGAGTATGGAAGACCAAGTATGTATGTAGTAGAGTAGGTGTGGCTTCCAAAGAGATGATAGTTTCTCTTGATGAGGTAAGTTGACCTTGACTCTAAGTAAGACCAAATGAGACCCAAAGGTGATAGACCTTGATGAGGGACCACTTAGCAAAATGTTGTTGTATGTAGTGTGTTGACAAAATAAGATGTGGACAAGCAAGTGACCTTTTGAGTCAAGTTTAGACAAATATGAATGTAATGTAAGGTGTAAAGCAATGATGGACTTTGTGAGACCCAAAGACAGGTTGAATGCTAGATGAAAATCCCAGAGAGATAACCTAGGAAGCTCAATAAGTCTGAAACTGACTATTCTTGTTTGCTAAATTATGAAAGTTTTCAATCCTGAACACATACGTGCCTGTATACTTCACAGATGAGCTTAAAGGACACAGACGCTATTATGTCAGACACAGACATGTTTTTGAGATGTTGCACTATTGCTCAAAAGACACAGATGCATTTCTGCCCTTCGCAGACGCGTTTAGATGACACAGACGCGGGTCTGTCAGACACAGACGCGTTTCTGAGATGCTGCAATGTTGCTCAAAAGACACAGACATGTTTTTTCCCTTCACAGAGGCATTTAGATGACACAGACGTGGGTCTGTCAGACATAGACACATTTCTACAAACTTTGTGCAATTTTTCCAATCTGTGAAGTTGTTTTGTTGTTACCAAATCTGAATGTTTGACTATTTTTCGTGACAAGAGAACACAATGTTGATGAGGACTCAATGTTTGCAAGTGTTTAGACTCAAAATGACTCAAAGAAAAGTGTGTTGTTTGATGTAAAATTGTTTTTCATACACTTGAAGACACAATGTTTTGGTGTTTGGTCTTGAATGTTTGATTGTTTAGAATAAGTCAAGCACAATTCTTATGGCTGACCAAGACAATAGTTATTGATCCCACATGGAGTTTCCCCCGAGGCTATGCTATTTAGAGTGGATACTTAGATGCTTGACCCCACTGGCTCCACCCTCGACACTCACTTCTCAGGGCAGCCAAGCATCAATCCCCACAAAAACTCCTCGTGGCGAACTTTGTATCTCTACTAAGAACTGTATGTGTGTGGGCTGCTACTAGAGGTCCGACCTCCTGCCCCAACAACTAGAAGGATTTTGGCTTCTAAAACAAAAAGGTGCTAGTAAGGGCATATGCTCATGTGGCCATACATGTGGCACTTTTAGCTCTGTAAATACAGAAGGCTCCCAGCTGGTAGGGGTTATGCCCTACGAATGATCAAATAAATTTGATCAAACGGGTTTATGGGGAGACATAGTGTCGATATGAACTAATCAACACATGTTATCCATAGTTTTCACCATGGATACAGTTATTTATAGTGGTTTGGAAGAAGATGGCTTTTCTTTTGCTACCACTTGGGTCATTCTCTCCTCACTAGTAGTCCTAATGACCACACAGGGAGACATGCCCTCTAAAGATTAAACAAAAAGAGCCTATTGCTCAAGACACAAAAGACAATGGTTCAATTTTATTGCACCAATTGAAGTGTTTGCTAATCTATGAAAACAAGGCACATAATGAAAGATCAAAAACCCTTGCCAAGGTCCTGCAACAAAGATCTATAAGTAGTCTGGATTGTTTGAAATAATCACCCCTTCCTGCAAGCACACAAGTTAGGTAAATTTTAGATCTAAAAGACTTTGTGAAAATGGGGGCATTCAACAAAATGATTTTGAATTCAAGACAAGATGCACCAATTTCGTTAGCTAGATTTGAAGATGTTAGCTCAAAATAAACCAAATTTGAAATTTGAATGACACAAAACCAAATCAAAGAAACCCAAAATGTAACAAATTCACACATACACGGTTATTAGAAACACAAACACTATAAAATTTCGTAGACATGCCTAAAGCCGACACAGACGCGGTTCCAGAACATAGACATGGCTCCTGGATGCAGACATGCCTGAAAACTCCACAGACGTGACTAAGGCACACAGACGTGACTTTCGAAATCTGCAGAAAAATACAATACTATCAAGGACGCAGATGCGATTCAAGATGTCACAAATGCGATAAAAAATCAAAAACACGATCTGAAAGTACACAGACGCGAAAATATCAAAATGTTGTCAGAAATGTCAGATCTGCAACTTCAAAACACAAAATCTACAACAAAAGATGTTAAATGCAAAAGGGACAAGGGTCCCACCGGGCGTGCCAAAATGTATAAGGTGAAAATGGAAACAACAATGTTGAAAGACTAAATAGATTCAACCACAAAACCCTAGCCTAACAACAACAAAGATCCACCATAACATATGAAGATTACCTAAGACAATGCAAATCAAATGAAATCACAAAGATTATATCATACATATCCAATAGGGTTTGGATCTCCATTCTTCCTATCTCCATTGATCTTGCTTGATATATTTGCTCTCGGATTTTATATGTATGCACAAGAGCTCAACAAAGAACGGAAATGTGGTTGCAAGTAGGATCGCATGCAAAAGGCATAGTGTAGTCGAGTGCGCAATTGAGTTAGTCCAGGTTTGATAATGAAGGAAGCATCTCCTTATATAGAAGACACTATAAGAAATGGAGGGATAAGATTGAGAGGTGTAAAAGATAAATGGTCGGTTATGATTAAAGGGTAGGTAGAGAAAATAAGAAAATAATGAGAGGGTAATAAGTGTATGAATTAAGAGATGAATGACATGTGTCATGGGTAGAAAAGGTTAATGAATTAATTAAATAAATAAAGATTTATTTAATTAATAGAAGATGTGGGATCAATTAAATAAATAAGATATTTATTTATTTTAAGAAAAGGATAATTTAAATAAATAAATGAATTTATTTAAATAAGAAATAAGGCTAGAAGAGGATAAATGAATTAATTAAATAAATAAGGATTTATTTAATTAATAGAAGAATTAGGCTAAAATAATTAAATAAATAAAATATTTATTTAATTAGCCTAGACAATTTTAGGTGTCTACACATCCTAGAAGGGATGGAGGATTTAGATTGTGTAGGAGAAATTTTGCCAAAGATAGGGAGAGAGTGGGAAGGTTCTTGGAAGGAATCCAAAGGCAAGTGGCAATGTTGAAAGAAGAACAAGGAAAAGTGGTGGAGGTTGTAAGATAGCGTTGTCTCAAAGATGAAGAAAAGATTCAGAGAAATATGCCCCAATATGCCCTGAAGGACCAAGATAAGGAGGTACGATGATTCCCCCTTGAGAGATTGGCTAAAAAACAAATTTTGAGGTTAATCTCTCAAAGGAAAAAAATGGTATATGAAAAATAGAAGAATGGTTAGCTTGACGACATGCATGGGTTTGATGAGGAAAATGAGTTTGATTAAATAAAAGAGATGGTTGGAGTGATTTGTAGATTGATTGATTGATTGATCATATTGATTAATTGATTGATTGGATTGAGTTGATTGAATTGATTGATAAAGATCAAGTATGATTTCAGGAAGGTAACATCTTGTATAAGACAAAAGATAGATGATCATATGGAAATGGATGATAGGAAATACGAGTGCGTAGAAGAAAATTTAGTAGGAATAGAAGATAGTTAGGTTGGTTAGGGAAAATGGATAGATCAAGGGGATATGAAAGAATGGATTGGAAGAAAAAAGAGAATGGATGGATAGATGCAAAAGACATGGGAAAATAGGGAAGATGGGGATGGTGAGCTTTATTTAAAAGTGCTTATTTTCATCATTGGGCATTTATGGATTTTTGCAAATAGATAAATATACACTGTATATGGTGAAAATGGAAACAACAATATTCAAAGACTAAATAGATTCAACCACAAAACCCTACCCTAACAATCAACAAAGATCCAGCATAACATATGAAGATTACCTAAGACAATACAAATCAAATGAAATCACAAAGATTATACCATCACATGTCCAATAGGGTTTGAATCTCCATTCTTCCTATCTCCATTGATCTTGCTTGACATATTTGCTCTCAAATTTTATGTGTGCACACGAGCTCAACAAAGAACGAAAATGTGGTTGATGGTTAGATCGCATATGAAAGTTCGAATGCTAGTGTAGTCGAGTAGTCGTTGATTAGTGGGGGGGTTGATAATGAAGGAAGCATCTCCTTATATAGAAGACACTATAAGAAATGAAGGGATAAGATTGAGAGGTGTAAAAGATAAATGGTCGGCTATGATTAGAGGGTAGGTAAAAGAAATAATAAAATAATGAGAGGGTAGGTAGTGTAGGAATTAAGAGATGAATGACATGTGTCATGGGTGGAAAAAGCTAATGAATTAATTAAATAAATAAAGATTCCTTTAATTAATAGAAGAAGTGGGATCAATTAAATAAATAAAAGTATTTATTTAATTTAGGAAAATGATAATTTAAATAAATAAAGGTATTTATTTAAATGAGAAATAAGGCCAGAAGAGGATAAATGAATTAATTAAATAAATAAAGATTTATTTAATTAATAGAAGAATTAGGCTAAAAATAATTAAATAAATAAAGACATTTATTTAATTAGACTGGACAATTTTAGGTGTCTACATTTTGCCCCTCTTTGAGACAATGCAACTTATCGCGTTTTTTCAAAGAAGATAATATGAACTAATACAAAGTTGCCCCAAGATGGGAATGATATGCCCCCTTGAGAGATTGGATGAAAATGTCTAAAAAGATCACAGATAATCTCTCGATAAGAAAGAAAGGATAGAATGGACTAACTAGATAAAGTGACAGAGTCACGGGATAAAGAAGACTGACTCAGAAAATGAGGGCTAGGGCTAGGGCCAGGGATAGAGAATTCTATAAGATAGACCACGAGGGAAATACATCCTCATTGTCATCCAGAAATCCAAGAGATCAGAGTGCAGAGAGAGAATAGAGAAGCAACAGTCATCAACGATGGCTTTGGTTCATAGATTCGATCGTGTTCACCGATTTCATAGGCCAACAGATGCAAGAGAGCCAGTAAGTATTGCATAACCTCCTTGTACTTTGTTGCATTAATTTTTGTCATAAATGCATGCTAGGTAGTGCAATAAATGTACTTTAGGTATGTCAAGCAGGGGAAAAAATGTTAAGGCGCGTCTGTGTCATGAATGCGCATTTATGTCTTCAAGGCCAAATCGATAGTTCTGTGATGAACATACGTTGTCGATTGGATAAGCTACTGAGAGGATACACTCAAGCATGTCCTCTAGGGAAGACTAGGATAGCAAATAGGGCTAGGATTGACAATTATGTGATAGAACATACGTTGCTAATTAGGAAACTACTCAAGAGGATACACTCAAGTAGAGGCCCTAGGATAAGATAGATCAAGGCACTTTGTGATGAACAGGGAATGCCAAAACATAGTACTTTGTGATGAACATGGAGTACTAAAAAGAGCAGGACTTTGTGATGAATAGGGAGTACCACTAGGATAATCAGCAACACTTTATGATTAACAGGGAGTGCCACTAGGATAAAAAGCAACACTTTGTGATGAACAGGGAGTGTTACTAGGATAGAATGCCATAAGCACTAGGATAAAAAGCAACATTTTGTGATGAACAGGGAATGCTACTATGATTGACACAGTTGATTTGCTTGACTACAAGAGGACCTACCTATGCTAGAGTCACGAGAGAGATTCTCGTCAGCTCAGAGTTTACGAGCAGAGTTGATAGTTGAGGAGAGAGCAACGGTTCAGGCTATGGGCCTGTGATTTATTTTGTATGTGCTTGAGTTTCGGGTGAACATGGGGTTGCTGATTACGCTGGCTAAGAGATGGCACTCAGAGACTTACAGTTTTCATTTGCCGATGGGTGAGATGACAGTCACCTTAGAGGATGTTTACAGGATTATGAGGATATTGATCGATGGGGAGTTAGTACCTTATGATCAAGATGGAGACAAGGATGCACTGAGATGAGTGTTTCAAGATCCAAGATTGGAGATTAAGGCTAGACACGTAGCTTGGGGTACCATGACATAGATAGGATTAGCACTACCAACAGTATTGATAGGAGTGATCAGTGGGTTCCTTTATCTGGATAGGGTGACATGAGGTTTGGCTGTGGACTGGGGTAGTACACTGGAGACACAACATACCAGATTTGCCTTGGGACCGTGTCTGCTAGCACATTTGTATTATGAGCTTCATCAGTTTGTATACCATGGATCAGTAGGATTAGGCTGCAGAGTTACATTGTTGCAGGTATGGGCATATGAGCATCTGTTGATGACACGACCGATTCATTTTAGAGGTAGGGGCCATGGGCACAGTTTTGTACATCTGTATGATATGATTACATCTCACCCACGGATCAGTAGATTAGAGTACTGGTGTAGGGTCATTGATGAGATTGACACTGTAGTATGGAGGTCATAGTAAGAGTGCGAGGAGTGGGAGGATGATGCAGTGGAGCTGCCATATACATTCAGGAGCAGGTATCTGATTTGGCAGACACGATATGTGTTGGAGAGATAGTTGGTGGACAAGGTGGGTAGGCAGTTCAACATGATATAATAGATGCCATGGGGTTCCAGGATGTATGCTCAGACAGTGAGAGATCAGGCACACTTCAGGCCATTGTTATCATATGATTGGGCAGTGATGCGGCTGGTAGAGATGATTCCCTTACCTTGGGATATGTGGCCAGAGATAGAGGATGCAGGGATGGATGCAGAGTATACTGCATATTGGGCAGAGCATTAATTTCCACGATTGACAGATCTAGGGGAGCTGATAGATGGAGATGGCGGAGGCAGGCTCGACAGGTTCACATGGTGAGGGGCAGAGGCAGATTGCCATTACAGGTTTTAGCAGCATAGGGTCCCAGACAAGTATAGGGATAGGGACAGGGATAGGGGCAGCCACATGAGAAGCCATAGGTACATGGATAGGGGCAGCCATAGGAGTAGCCACAGGGTGAGGGGGGAGAGGAGGAGGATGAGTTGCTAGAGTTGAGGGAGATCTACCAGGGACAGGCAGATGAGATCCAGGATCTCGAGCGGGAGAGGGATAGGCTCAGGAGACAACTAAGGGATACTGAGCGGGAGAGGGATCAGGCTATCCAGTACTATACAGAGGTTGAGACAACACTAAGGGTAGGGAGACAGGCAGCAGAGGACATAGGAGTTGGATATGCCTATGTTCTATGAGCTGGGGAGGAGATAGTTTATTGGAGAGACCTATACTATGGAGCGGTGCCACCAGAGCAGCGGGCTAGGAACTTCTATAGACCATCATGAACAACGATGACCACTAGAGGGAGGGACAAGAGACAGGCATCGAGCAGTGGGGTCATGGGTCCTCCACCACCACAAGATAGAGGGGATAGGAGAGATGATCCAGGGGTGGGTCCTTCCAAGGCTCAGAATCTGTCGAGGCCAGGCGGCTCCGAGGGAGGGAGTTCATCATAGCCTTAGAGGGCTCCCTACATATCAATTTTGTACCATTTTGTATGATGACACCTTCGGGTGATTGTTGACATCATTGTATCATGACACTTATGATTATACATACATACATACATATATATATATATATATATATATATATATATATATATATATGTATATATATGAGATTCATCCTTGCGGCAACTATATGCATGTGTACCTATGTGATGAAATGTTTCATGATGTATTTTTCTATGTACTTGATGAAATGCAATATTTTTGTTCTTTTATGTTTTTATATGTTATGCAAATGCAAATGTGAATGTATGAAATGTAGATGAATGTGATAATGCAAATAACTATTTACATGATAAGAATGTAAAATATGTTAACATGTGTTGTGTTCAGGATGTGATGCAATTGTGATATCTATATGTATGTATGAAATGCTTGTATGTGGTAATGCAGGTGCAAACTACATGAAATGCAGATATTTTTGGTGTGTCATTATACTTAGTCATGTGATAGCAGGCTACATAGACTCAAATCAAGAAAGGGGGATGGAAGATAGAAGATATGAAAGTGAAAGAGCTTCTTGTGAATTATCATCATTGATCTTTATTATGGCAAGTAGGTTATGACAATCGAGGCATATGTTCGACCCGAAAAGTCATTGAACCCGTTTGCATGGAGATAAGACAGTCACAAACAAGGAATGCCCCAATTCATAGTAGACTCACAGTGTCCTCATATCCTTGGACAAGTCATAGAATTACTAAGAGACAATCCACAAACAATAAATAAAAATAGGTGACGATACCCCATCCTCGCCTTTCTAGTCAAAGACATCCTGGAGATAGAATCTCTAGTCAGAGACATCTTGGAAAAGCTAAAAGACATGTCACCAAAAGATAAAGTCAAAAGGAAACCAAGAATCGACACCAACATTCACTGTAGTCCTCAAGTTTAGTGTCTCTTGTCACTTGTATAAGTCTATTTGATTGTGGTCACAATGTTTACTTTCACAAAAGGATAGATAGGATTGAACCATAATGTTGTCTGAGTCTATTGGAAGATTTGATTTGTTGAAGCCCATTGCTACTGTTGTGTCTCATTTGAAACTGACTGAATCCATGAAACTGATACTTTATTGTGGAGAAGATGAAACTATATTGCGGATTGGTGATGCAAGTGTTTCTTTATTGTGGATTGTGCACGGATAGACTAAAGAAAGCTGGAAGAAACTGTAATCCTCAGAATGTGTGATGTTCTTAGTTCCACACCCATCACTAGACTTAGGACTTGTCTTACCCACAGATAGGAGCTGATTTATTATGTTTGGAAAGGTTGTGAAAAGGAAGGATTATTATGAATGGGGAACCAATCTTAGGTAGATCAATAACAAGCCATGATGGGAATGGGTAAGTTTATTATGAACAGACAGGCTGTGAGTGTGTGCAAAGTGATGGGATGAAAGTGCACCCTAAAGGAGGGAGGAGAAATGTCTCTAAGCATGGCACTGGTGACCCATTTTTCACCATGGTACTTGCCCAGGGCACCACCAAATTGGTTTTCACCATTGGACGAAATTTTTTTTCTTTACTTTTTTTGATTTTTCAATTTTTTTGTATTTTTGAATGAGGGTACTCTGAAGAGCTATGTGTAAAACCTGTGAAGGTGCATACTATTGATAAGATCCTCCAAAGGTTCACCCTATGTGGTTGAGAGATGATATGCATCGGATCCATAGGCCGCTATAATGATGTAAGGACCAAGCCAATTTGGTTCAAACTTGCCCTTCTTCTCTCTGCCTTGCTGATTTTTAGGATTTTCTCTGAGAACTAAGTCACCCACCTCAAATGTATGAGGCTTAACCTTATGATTGTAGTTGCAATGTTCCTTGACTGAATGATGTGTAGCTCAAGTGACTATCTTCCTTGATAAAGGAATTGAGATAGAATTACTAGTGTGTGGACTACGTTTGCCCATATGCGTGTCACCTAAAGAAGTTTGGGCATCCCTTATAACAAAGTCCCTCGAGGAAGCTCCATTAAAGGTCCATGTTGTATCACTAGAAGGGAAAGGATGTGCGGAACAAGTGGATGAGTTATGAAGGCCTATGATTGTGAAAAGAAGTGAAATTAGGATAGCATGATGGAGACTTAGGATCAACAAGTGTGCTTTTTGACTTAAAATTTTAAAACTTTTGCCCCCAGTTATTTTGATATTAGGGGAGATCATCTCTTGCTATTTTTCTTTCATAGGATTTTTAGCTTTGACCTTGATTTTTTTAGAGTCCAATAGCTTTTGATTTTGATTTGAACTAAAGGACTTCTCTTTATTTTTGACTTTTAGATTTTTCTTTTCAAAGCTTGATTTTTGATTCGCAATGAGTAAGGGCTTTTGTAATTCTTGTTGATCCAAGTCTGGGAGAGGAGTGGAAATGGAATGAGTGGATGAAATGATAAGTCTATGTGAGTTATCAAGAGGGTTGGCGATACGCTCAATAGATTCTTTGCTAGAACCACTCTTAGGACTATTGACATCAAGAGCTGCTTGCACCGTTAGAGGAGATTTGCATTTAGACTTAGTAGCCACAACACTAGGTGGTTCACACCCAATTCCTTGCAAATTATTTATAGATTGTTTTTGTTGAGTGAATACCTTAGGAGATAGTGGGCATTGATCAACATGAAAGATATATTCACCACATCCCATGTCTTTAATCTTGAACTTTTCTTTGATCTTTGCTTGTGTTGATGTAGAAACTTTCAAGGATTCTAGATCCACATATGCTAAAGATGGAACAACTTCTCGATTGACTGGTATTGTTATTTTTGATCTAGGTCACAGATTGTTGCAATATAAAAATGGATTTGGGTCAACTTTGACAGTCACTTGAACTCCATTATGTGGAAACTTGATACACCGATGATATGTAGATGGGACTGCACTCATCTCATGAATCCATGGACGTCCTAGCAATATGTTGTATGTGAGATCGAGGTCCAGGACTTGACAAACCACATCCTTTGTAACTGGCCCAACTTTGAGAGGTAAGGTGATTGTGCCTTTGGATGAGTGCTCTTCATTATCATATGCTTTGATGGTAATTTTATTTGTAGCATTCATAACTTTGTCTAAATATTCCAATTGTATTATTGTGTTCAAAGTACATATGTTAAGACCTGCTCCTCCATCTATCAGGACTCATCTTATTTGATGTTTGTGTAGGAAGGCTTCAAAAGGTGCATTATGTGGTTGGCTCACAAAGGCGTCGTCAGCTTCTGTAAATGTGAGAGAGTGTGAAATGGAAAGGTATCCCACCATGGCTTGAAACTGGTCCACGTTCAAATCAGTGGGGACAGAAGTGTCTCTCAAGATTTTGTCAAGAATGGCTTTATGTGCGGGGGATATGCGTAAAAGCTCAAGGATGGATATAAGTGTGGGTGTCTTCCCTAACTATTCTACAAGGTCATACTCAGGTTTGGTTGATGAGGAAGCGGTGTTTTTAGCTGGAGCACCTTGCAAAGTGAATTTACCTCAATGAGCTGTAACATTACATTTAGAGGTATGTTCATAAGAAGATCCAATGCCTTTTAGGACAATCTTGGGTCTTTGGGTAGAATTCTCAGGTGTTTTGTCCTTTATGATAATGGTAGAGACATAATTGTCCATCAAAATGTGATTGATAGTTGAATCATAGTTATAAGATGCTTTGGTATAGTTGGTTTGGTCATCTGTGGCTTTAGCTTTTCCCTTGTCATGTTTTGGGAATGGTTCTTTAAACATCTTGTGTTCTTGATTGGATGAATGTCCTTTGATCTCAATGTCTCCTCTATCAATAAGATCTTGTATGATTTTCTTCAGGAAATGGCAATTTCCTGTTTTATGGCCCTTTCTCTTATGAAATTCACAATACTCATCATCATTCCACCAATTTGGTTTAACCTTTGGTTCATATGGAGGTAGATCTAGAATTTTTATTATCTTGTTTGCCACTAGCTTCTTGAAAACTGATTCTAGTGGTTCCCCCAATGGGGTGTATTTCCTTCATGATTTGGAAGTTGTTTGAGTATTCACTTGATTGTTTGTAGAGCTTGATCCTGAAAAAATGATTTTGGGTCGTACTGTATTGGCATCAACAACAACATCATTGACTATGTTCTTGTTTTTATTCCAAAATCTTGGCTTGTCTTTTCCTTTATAGTCCTTTTTGTTTTCTTTGAATATCTTAATAACTCCTTGTTCAATTAGGGCCTTCTCTGTTGCTAAGCCTTTTTCAATGATGCCTTTGAAGGTGGACACACAAGCTTTTCTTAGGTCATAACCAATGTCTTTGTTAACATTTTGGGTGAACATCTCTACCATTTGTTTTTGTGGAATTTCGCAAGAGCATTTGCTAGCTAGATTTCTCCATCTTTGTAAAAATGATGAAAAAGATTCTCCATCCTTTTGTTTGGTGATGCACAAAGTAGTGACTGATATGTCTGTCTCTATGTTGTATGAGAAATGTTGGATAAATTCCTCTGCTAGATCACCCCAAGATTTAATTCCAGGTGGGAGTTGGGAGAACCATTCCATAGCTTGATCACCTAAGCTTTGTGGGAATAATCTCATCAAATATGTCTCTTCTACTACTACCTCAATGCAAGCTGTGAAAAAATGTCTTATATGTGCCTTAGGATCCCCTTTTCCTCTGTACTTATAAAACTTAGGTATCACAATGTATGTAGGAAAAGAAGGCATTGGAATGCTTTTGTCAAATGGATAGGGACATATGTCTCTCATTGTGTAAGTTGGCTTCGGTGTATTTATGTCCTCCATTTTCTTTTGTAAGTCCTTGATTTGCTGTTCCAAATTGTTCTTAGGTGGAGACTGACTTCTTGAACCATATCCCATACATGAGGCACCAGGTGGAGGAGGAGCATGTTGCGTATATGGATGATATTGATCATACACATGTTCATATGGAGGAGGTCTATAATGATGTTGCGTATATGGACCACTTGGTATAGAGTCATGGTGAGGAATGGAATATCTGCTTTGTCCATGTATACCATACTCTACAGGCATTTCATGAGTTTGTTCTAATGTGTTGCCCCCAAATTTGATGCGGGGTTTTCTTGTGTCCAAATTTTGAACATGCCTTTGGATATCCAATTGCTTTAGTGGTTGGTCCTTAGCATTGGCATGTGATTGAGTATATTTTTCTGCATAAGACTTCCATAATGATCTGCGAAGGTGAGTATCATATGCTTGACCATGTGTTTATGGGACCTCAGGTATTTGAAAGAAAGATGATGGTTATTCAGGCACCATATGTGGTCCTCTATTTCCTCCACTATTAGGCCTCCTTTGATCCATGTTGAGGTGAGGTTGTTGCAAAGGTCGATTTTTCATTATTTGAGATATGTCAAAACCATGAGGGATCTTGGCTCCACTTTGTGCCATCACTTGTAAGAAATATTGTCTATCTCTCCTCATTATTTCCTCAACCAAATGATTAAAATGGGGATCCATAATGGAGTCTTCCACTTCTATTGAATGTACTGAAATGTTGTCCATATTGTCATTGTGTGTATCATTGCTGTTTGTAGTGTCCATGTTCTTAACATTTGGAATGTTTCTATAGATGTCCATGTCAGGTAATGTAGTATGATCGGAATTAAAAAAGATATCGTTGTCATACTCATAGGCACTCATGTTTGCGGACTCTTGAGCCTCTTTAGCTTCTTTCCTATATTTTTGGGAATGGGTTTCAACCATGAACTAGGTCTTGATCAAGATGTGTGAGACTAGATGTAAATGGAAAAGAGTATGGAAGACCAAGAGTTGGATGGAATGTAAATGAATCTAAAGTGTACTTGCAATGTCCAAAGTGTAATACCATGTATGCATGTAGTAGAGTAGGTGTGGCTTCCAAAGAGATGATAGTTTCTCTTGATGAGGTAGGTTGACCTTGACTCTAAGTAAGACCAAATGAGACCCAAGGGTGATAGACCTTGATGAGGGACCACTTAGCAAAATGTTTTTGTATGTAATGTGTTGAGAAAGTACAATGAGGACAAGAAAGTGACCTTTTGACTCAAGTTTAGACAAATGTGAATGTAATGTAAGGTGTAAAGCAATGATGGACTTTGTGAGACCCAAAGATAGGTTGAATTCTAGATGAAAACCCAGAGAGATAACCTAGGAAGCTCAATAAGTCTGAAATTGATTGCTCTTGTTTGTTGGACTATAAATTTTTCCAATTCTGAACATAGACGTGCCTGTATACTTCATAGACGCGCTTAAATGACACAGATGCGGTTATGTCAGACACAGACGCATATATGAGATTTTGTAAATGAGTGTCGCTCAAGAAAACATAGACGCATTTATATGACACAGATGTGACTCTGTCAGACACAAACGTGTTTCTGAAAACTGAGTGCAATTTTTCCAATTCATGAAATTGTTTTGTTGTGACCCAATCCGAATTTTTGACTATTTTTTTTTCATGATAAGAGGACACAATGTTGATGAGGACTCAATATTTGCAAGTGTTTAGACTAAAAAATGACTCAAAGAAAAGTGTGTTGTTTGATGTAAAATTGTTTTGCATACACTTGAAGACACAAAAGACACAATGTTTTGATGTTTGGTCTTGAATGTTTTATTGTTCAAAATAAGACAAGCACAATTCTTATGGTTGGCTAGGACAATAGTTGTTGATCCCACATGAGGCTACGCTATTCAGAGCGGATACTTAGATGCTTGACCCCACTGGCTCCACCATCGACACTCACTTCTTGGGGCAACCAAGCATTAGTCCCCATGAAAACTCCCTGTGGTGAACTTTGTATCTCTACTAAGAACTGTATATGTGTGGGCCACTCCAGAGGTTCGACCTCCTACCCCAACAACTAGAAGGATTTTGGCTTCTAAAAAAAAAAGGTGCTAGTAAGGGCATCCACTCCTGTGGCCATACATGCGACACTTTGAGCTCTGTAAATATAGAAGGCTCCCAGTCGGTAGGGGTTACGCCCTACAACTGATCAAATAAATTTGATCAAACAGGTTTATGGGGAGACATAGTGTTGGTATGAACTAATCAGCACATGTTATCCATAGTTTTCATCATGGATATAATTGTTTATAGTGGTTTGGAAGAGGTGGGTTTTCCTCACTACCACTTGGGTCATTCTCTCCTCACTTGTAGTCCTAATGACCACACGGGGAGACAGGCCCTCTAAAGATTAAACAAAAGGAGCCTATTGCTCAAGACACAAAAGACACTGGTTCAAATTTAGTGCACCAATTGAAGTGTTTGATAATATATGAAGACAAGGCACACAATAAAGATCAAAAAATCCTTGCCAAATTCCTGCAACAAAGATTTGTTAGTAGGTCAGATTGTTTCAAATGATGTAACCCCTTCTTGCAAGCACACAAGTTAGGTAAATTTTTAGATCCAAAAGACTTTGTGATATAGGGGCCTTCGACAAAATGATTTCTCTTTCAAGACAAGCTACACCAATTTCGTTAGTTAGATCTGAAGACGTTAGCTCAAAATAAACCAGATCTGAAATCCAAATAATGAAATAAAACCCTAAAACTGGATTAAAAAACCAAAATGCAAACAACTAAAAACAAACACGATTGTACCCTACATAGACACGATTATTAACACAGACATTCTTTAACACGTCACAAACTTGTCTGCAAAAAAAATGCAAAATAGAAAATCTGCAAGACACAGACGTGATTAAAATGACCACAAATGCGATTATATCTCACAGACGCGGTTAAACTGCCCACAGACGTGCCTGAAATGAAAACCTGTAATTTGGAAAATGAAAATACTGTCGGCAACACAGACGCAATTAAGAGGTTCACAAATGCGGCAGAAAATAAAAAATGCAATCTCAAAATGCACCGACGTGGAAATGTCGAAATGTTGTCAGAAATGTCAGATCTGCAACATCAAAAATAGAAAATCTGCAACAAAAGATGTTAAATGCAAAAAGGGAAAAGAGTCCCACTGGGCATGCCAAAATGCATATGGTGAAAATGGAAACAACAATATTGAAAGACTAAATAGATTCAACCACAAAACGCTAGCCTAACAATCAACAAAGATCCACCATAACATATGAAGATTACCTAAGACAATGCAAATCAAATGAAATCACAAAGATTATACCATCACATGTCCAATAGGGTTTGAATCTCCATTCTTCCTATCTCCATTGATCTTGCTTGACATATTTGCTCTCAGATTTTATGTGTGCACAAGAGCTCAACAAAGAATGGAAATGTGGTTGATGGTTAGATCGCATATGAAAGTTCGAATGCTAGTGTAGTTGAGTAGTCATTGATCAGTGGGGGGGTTGATAATGAAGGAAGCATATCCTTATATAGAAGACATTATAAGAAATGAAGGGATAAGATTGAGAGGTGTAAAAGATAAATGGTCGGCTATGATTAGAGGGTAGGTAAAAGAAATAATAAAATAATGAGAGGGTAGATAGTGTAGGAATTAAGAGGTGAATGACATGTGTCATGGGTGGAAAAAGCTAATGAATTAATTAAATAAATAAAGATTCCTTTTAATTAATAGAAGAAGTGGGATCAATTAAATAAATAAAAGTATTTATTTAATTTAGGAAAATGATAATTTAAATAAATAAAAGTATTTATTTAAATGAGAAATAAGGCCAGAAGAGGATAAATGAATTAATTAATTAAATAAAGATTTATTTAATTAATAGAAGAATTAGGCTAAAAATAATTAAATAAATAAAGATATTTATTTAATTAGATTGAACAATTTTAGGTGTCTACATACACCAAGGCATGGAGCGACCTAGGTGAAGATGATATCACTTTGCATAGACAAAAACATTACAGGCAAGGAATGATTCCATCCATCTTGAGGTGTTAGTGTTTATGGTCGAGGTATGTGTGACAGTCATAAAACATGACGATACACATACAAAAATGTGTTAGATGGTCTTTGATCTATAGAGGATATATCACTATGCTAAATGAAACATGCCAGCACAAACACCATGAACACTTACCCCATAACTTCATGAAAAACATCCCACAAACAAACCATATGAAAACCCATTCCAAGTTCCATCCTTGATCCTCTAATCACAAGGATATCCTTGAGTAGCATAAGAACTTGACATGAAAAAGATAAAAGAAACAACTCACTAACCAAACAAGTCAATAGCCATTTAGATCATCATGCCAAAAAGATATATGCTTTAGATAGGACAGGGTTGGATAGATTGATATTTGGATAAGATGTTGGTTGTTTGATTGATAGGATGCTTGTTCCAAGCCTAATATGTTTGTAAAGGCTGATAGCATGATCAAGATGTAGGATAAAATTGATGAGGCAATTGATTGATTTAGGCTATAGGATAATCTGGCAATTTTTCTTAGATAAAGATGTTAAGATGCGATGCTTGTTTTAGCCTAAAATATCATTGTCATAGCAAATAAACAATTTATTGTAGTTTGTAATAATGATGATGGAGATGGTGCATGTGTAGATTTATTATGATAGGTTGATAAGTATGATTCTTATGTTTGATTGCATGGTGAAATGATATGGATTAAGAGATTTTTTGAATTTTTAAATTTTTGAGTTTTTTGGATTTTTTAAAGGACATTTTTTGATTCGAGGACTCAATGGTTATCCTAGGACAATCTTAGAATTTCTATCTCAACTGTGAATCCCTTCTAGGATGAATTCAAACTCAACCATTTATCTATCTATCTCCCAATCTATAAATTAGAATCTTTACTTCCATTTTGTTTTTAACCACCATACTTGAGCTCTTCTAATATCATATGTTTATGCTTGCAGTTTTTTTAGGGCAATAATAAAATCATAATTTTGAAGGAGACTTAAAGACTATAGAGATATTTAGGGGAGTTTTTGATTGATGTTTTGGTATTGATAGTTCATGTTCTTGATTTCATTTCTCTCAATTTCATTTCTTTTTGCTAATCATGCTTTCATTCTTATCGTAATAATATTGTGTAATATTAGGAATGATATACTTGAGGATTTGATGTTTATACTTGCTACTCCCCTTTCCATGTCATTCATAGGTTATATTAGATGTTAGCTTAGATTCGAGGATTCCGTGGTTATCCTAGGAGGATCTTAGCGTTGCAAATTTCTAGCCTACAACTACCAACTTTTATAGGGAAGATATGGGACTCTACTAGGCTGTTTGTGGCACAAATACAAGACCATGTATGAAATTTCCAAGATTCCACCTCATTCATTGCCACATATTGGGGTTTATTTAATTCATTTCAAAAGAAAATGCAATATAGAGAGAGAATTTCACATGAGAAGGTCTAAAAGTATATAAATAGCACCATTTTTCTAGTGGGAAAAGATTCCACCATGATGGAGGCAATAGTACCCTAGACCTCATGGATACCTCAATTACCTTATGAGGTAACTAATATAAAAAGAGTCCTATGTCACTACTTTGATAAGCCTCCCAAAATCCCCCCTAAGATGGAGAGACGTCCTACATATTGAGAATTCACTGTTTAATTAAGAAAGAGAAAGAATAAAGACCACATGGAGAAGACATAAGAAAAATGCCATGCAAAATGGTGCTTTGTCAAGAAAGAACTGGAAGAATTGAGTGCATTCACCCCTTGAGATCTAGAAGATTATAAGTAGGCACACAATTTGAGGAACCTGCACAAGTTGAGAGCAACTAGCTTAGAAAGATGACACTTCCTACTATACCTCCATGGAAGGATTCAACTAAGGAAGCAGAATCAAAGGCCTTATTGTATATGAGTACAGAGAATAAATAAAAAAGAAGAAAGGAGAAAGCATGAAGAAGGGTCTCTTGACAAACAATAGGAATACAAAAAGTAGAGAAATCCAGACAGGAAGACACTTCTCTATCAAATGCCACATCGCTCCTTAGAATCACCCCTTTGGTGGATGAAAATCATCTACATAGTAGTTTATTTTGAATAGAATTACTCATCATGACCCTATACCATTATTTATCCATCAATTTTCTAACCTGAAAAATCACATGATTTTTTTTAAACCAAATTTGCCAAATAATGAAAGTGGGACCTATAGCATCGTAAATTGTAATCACTTACAATTTTGTCCTCACCTGGGCCTCACTTTGGCATTTCAGCTTCCAATGCCTAATGACAATGCTAATTCTACTCACACCAAATTCCAAACTCATATTTTCATCACCTTTCCATCTGCCCCCTCATTTTGGAGTCTTGATTATTAGGACTAGGGCATTGGGTGCCTTGGTCCTAAATCAAGACCAATGTGGCCCATGCCTTGGTCCTAAATCAGGACAAGGGCATCACATGTTCTAGTCCTCCTAATCAGACCCTAAATTGGGGCCTCACAATGGTCATTTCATTTGAATGGGAAATTTGATCTCATGTCAGCCTGTTATGCAGATTGAATTAGTTTTCAAAAAATTAGGTATAAAAGGAGGTCCACCCCTCTCAGTTGAAGGCTAACTGAAGTCAAGATCTTAATTACTCTCTAGCTAATTCAAATGAGCAAAGAATCAATCATTCATCAAGTATTGGAGTAGAAGTGAAGTCAAGCTCAAGTATTGAAGATGACATCCATGATCAATGTTTTATGAAGACGACCTCTGTGAAACCCTAAAAACTTTCTGTGAAGGTCAAACAAAACTTCATGAAGGTATACATTATTGTTTTCATACATTTAAGCCTTTCCCTCAAAAGGAAAGTATTTTATTACAATCTTTCATTACATTTAATCAATTCAATTTCATGGTTAATTCCAAAACTAGGGTTTGACCTAAGGCAAACCCCTATTCCCAACATCTTTCCTTGTCTTTCTATTACAAGAAATAGGTGTAGGAGTTGTACTGAGGAATTCCAACAATGTCGATAGTGATGAATAGGTTTAACTTTTGATGGTACAAAATTTGGAGGACCAGGGCATATTTGTGCTACTTGGTCTTGAAAAATTAGGCCAAACTTTTGGGAACATGTTCTAAAGATCTTCTTTTGCCCAAATCCCAGTTTGTGGCTCCATGAGATATCTGTAGCATTCTTTTTGTGACGATTTACTTAAATTATTCATACTTTTACCCTAATTTCATAATTACATTCCAAATCTAAGAAAGAAGATAATCAATTCCAACCTGTGAATCCAATCAGAATCTCAACCCTTTCCTTATTTGGATTGAGGTGAGATTTATTGGGTTCAATCCTCTTTCAATGTAATTGTGTTAATTGGGTTATTTAGTGGATTTACTTGGTTAATCCCTAATTCCTAAGTTTTACCATGTTACATTTTGGTGAACCTGACATCCTTCATGCTTGATTCTGATTTATATTCTCAAATTTAATTTGGTATGCATTTTAAACTTCAAATTCACACTCATAGTTTTAATTTCCAATTGAAATACATAAATTTAGAGGTTAAATTCACAATAACCCTACTTTATTATTATAAAATTAACTTGTGGGTTGCATAATATTTTAAGTATATTTTTAAATTTGATTATTATGAGATGTTATATTGTGATTAAAAGTATTTATTGTTCAAATTCATAATTTGAATTGTTTAATTTCTTGGTTCATCAATCATTTTTACAACAAATTGCATTGCTTAATCATAGTTTTCAATTTTGGAATTTAAGTTTCCCTCCTTTGTGCATGAGTTTTGTTATCATTATTCCTACATACAATACTCTCGTGAGAAAAAATTGTAGACTTAAGGCTTCTTGAGGTTTAAACATTAACGATCTAGAGCCTCAGTTGGATCACTTGTTCCATGAGAATGTTAATGTTTCTTCTAATCCAACATATGAAATCATGGATCCCCATTCTCATACTTCTCATGATGTGGATAAATGACTAACTAGGGTTACTATTGACCAATTGGAGAAGATTGACGATGAATTTAAAATATTCAATAATGGATGAGTCAACAATACCCGAAAAAGTGAGGCAATCCTGATGCTTGAGGGATTAACAAGAATGGTGCAAAGTGATAAGATAGGTGTGGTTTTGTTGTGTGGCCTTACACATATTGTTGATACTAATATCATGGCAATCAAAAGTTGTGCCAAAGTCCTTGGTTACTCTCAACCCACTAGTCAAGTCAATCATTCCATTCTTATGCCTACATCCTTGCCTAGTGTACCTAAATTTACATCTTCTATCATAATTACTTCCACACAAAATGGTAATCCTACACATGTTAGTCATGGGGGAAATCCCGTTAATCAATATAATTACCTACCTCCTTCCAAGAGTGTTCCATTTGTATCCCAATCATCTCCCATACCAACATACCATAATGTTCCACTGCCTTATTCACAACCTCCACCTACATATAACAATGTTACTCCTTCGTCCTAATCCAACATATCTAATTTCAACCCATCCACCAAAGAAACCATCAATAACTTAGCCCAAATTGTTACATCCTTATAACATCAATAGGATTCCATTACTCAATCCAAGTTCAATGTTCCCACGTTTGATGTAGTGAACTCACTATTTGATGACATTGTCCATGTGGTTCCCCCTAAACATACGAAAGTCTCTCAATTAGAGTTTTATAATGGAAAAGGTAATCCCTTGACTCATGTGAATATGTTTCAAACTTTGCGTAGTGATTTTTATCATGACCAAAGACTTATGGCTAAATTGTTTATTGAAACGTTTAGGGATAAAGCTTTGCAATGGTATTGTTCTTTGTCTCCTTATTCTATTAATTATTTTCAACAATTGGATAATTCTTTCATTCAAAAATTTCAAAATAATATTGGTCCTAAAATTACATTGACTAGTTTGATTCATTATAAGCAAGGGGTTAAAGAAAAAGTGGCTGATTTTATTGGTAGATATAAACATTTGCATTCTCAAATTGTTAATTTACAAAAAGACATTAGAGATAAGCTTCTATTTTTTGAGTTTGCTTCCTTACACAATTGTGTGTAGTGCTTCATAATTATTAGCTTCAACTGAGTCAATTTGAATCATCCTCTTCAATGGTTTTGATTGATAATAATGAGGGTGCTCAACAATCATTTGTGAAGTTTAAACCCAACAAAGGTTACATCAAGATAAATGACAACATCAACACTCAAGTGGCAGCCAAAACATCAATTGTGGCCCTTTTATCCAAATACATTAGAAAAGAATTAACTCCTCTTTCTAAGTCTTTGCATAGTACAATGTTGAGATTGGTAAATGATAATGTGTTAAAATATCCTCCCATCAAGATAATTGACACTTCTAAACCTTTGCAACCCTACCATGATCCCAAAGCCTTTTGTCAATATCACCATCAACTTGACCATGATACCAAGAAATGTTATACATTGAGAAATAAGATTCAAGACTTCATTGATAATAACACTATATCTATAGCTAGTGTGAATGGAAAATGAAAAAAGTCTGTAGCTCCTCCTAATCAAAATCTCCAAACATTCACCAATCCTTTGCCTTCTCACTCTACCAATGTTGTTGAGTTTGAGTCTTTTGCCTTTTCTCCTGATGACCTTGGTATAAAATCTAACAATGTTGTGAATCTTGTTGAGAAACCTACACCTCCAAAATACCTATGCATTACTTTTGATCCTAGTGAGGCTATTTTTGCACCAAATGGCCCATTATATATCACTATGAAGGTCAAAGATAAACTCTCCTGAGGGATTCTTATTGATCTAGTGTGTATGATGAATGTGATTACTAGAGAATATCTATATATTTAACAATTGCATCAAGTTACATACAATAAATCTGATGTTGTGGTCAAGGTGTACGATGGTTTCTCTTGCCCTACTATTGGTTCTATTAATATCCATGTTGAGGTTGGTACTAAGTGCTTAGAAGCCACTTTTTCTATTATTCCTATATCAGATAAATTTCATGTGTAGTTGGGGCATCCTTGGCTCTCTTCCATGAAAGGTATTCCTTCTAATGGAACTATCATAACAATTAACCATATCCTTTACCAACCCACAACAAAGCATTGAAATTTCACCCTTGATTACTTTTGGCCTACAAAACCTAAATCTTTTAAGCCTTAGGGTGACATATTTTTAGAACTTATCTCATCAAAAGTGGAAAAAAGAGATGATCACATCCTTGAGTAAGCCTAGAGATCATATACCAATAGATATTCCTCCTCATAATAGACCCAATATTCTTCCTACTCCCATTCCTCCTATATATGCCTTAGTCTTGAATCCTAAATCTTACAAAGGAAAACACTTGGCATCTTCTATATCTCAACCTAGAAGAGTTTCTTTTGTTCCTCCCCATTTAAGGGAAGAAAAGAAGCCTATGTCCATTGATCCTCAACCTTCGCAACCATCAACTAAAACTTAAAGGAACTGTTGTGTGAGAGAAAACTAATGAAGACGTTGTGCCAAGGCTTGTGAGCTTTCTTGCCAAATCATTTCCTCCTTGAAGAAACCAAATATTGACTCGATCCATTTGTCCAGAATTTTCCTAACCCTAGGAAGGAAGTTCAACTTAAATCACCAAGATTAAAAATGCTTAAGAAAAATTATGGTTCTTGTTCTTTTCATATTAGAGATCCTATTTTTATTAACCTAGATGATGATATGGATGATGATATTTTTCATGCTAACAATGTTGATTCTAATAATTATGATGATATGTATGATCTTGTTAATGTTAATCATGATTTATCTTCACATTTTTCAAAAGCATTAACCCTAGCTCCTAGTGGCAAACATAGTGGCTCATCCTTAGAGAATGGTCCCTATTTGGAACTTGTAGTAGCTCCATTTTCTATGATCAAAGTGGATCCTCTTGCATCTTTTCCACCATCCCTTAATTATGTCTAGCAAGATTGGGAGGCAGATGATTTTCTTGACTAGCTTCATTTGTACCGTAGATTCTCTTTTGTGTGTTTGCTTGTTCGTAATGTGCTTCCCTTGTGATGTGTTGCTTGATATGTTTTTGTGTTATGTTAGCTCCTCTTTGGATGACCCTCGTTACTTCATTGGTGCATGGTAATAAAGAGGTTGAATCTGTTGTGACATTCTTCTATATGTTTTGTTGTGCATTGTCTACTTGGGGATGATGCAAAGCGTTGTGATCTCTTTTTGGTCTCTTCCACGTTGACTAAAAAAGACACTTATTCTCTTCTTCCATTGTGTTTGTCGTTCCAATACCTTTGGGGGATGAGGTCAATTCAATAAAGATATTCTTGATATACATTATTTATCATAAGATCATATTGACCCCAAAGTTAGTGGATCCCTTATTTGTTTTTTCATATATGTTTTGTGACCATTATCCTTTGATTTGTCCTTTCTTGGGGGCATCTCATTGTGGTAATGTTCTTGTATTTTGGATGCATGCTACCTTAAAGAAATTGATCTTGATAAGGCATTTGCAATTGCTTTAATGTGGGGGCATACATTCCGCTCAATGTTATAGTTTATGCACATACCATGACATGTTTTTGATACTCAAGTTACTTTGCAAATTGAGCCAATTGCTTTGTAATTTGGTATTTTTTTTTTTTCATGACTCGTAGTAAGTGAATCTTACTAGGCTAGTATATTCATATTCTCTCTCTTCTCCTTTCTTATGTTGTCCCTTTTATCTTGATATTAGAGTAGTAAGATCCTAAAGTCCCTAGGGGCTTAGTGTGTCATTTCTCTTTGATATCTTGGTGAATATTCTTTAATGAAACTTTTTACTTTACCATGAGTATTCTTAGTCTCATACTCTCACTATAAAGGGGGCTAATTGTAGCATCGTAAATTATCCTCGCTTACAATTTCATCCTCACCTAGTCTTGAATTTGATGTTTTGGCTTTCATTGCTTGATTATAGTGTTGATTTTGCTCACACTACATTCCAAACTCATATTTTCATCACCTTTCCATCTCCCCCCTCATTATAGATTCCTGATTTTTCAAGACCATTGAGGCATTGGGCACCCTAGTCTTAAATCAGGGCTAGGGTGGCCCATGCCATGGTCCTCCTAATTCGACCTAAATTGGGCCCTCACAACAGTCATTTCATTTGAGTGGAAAATTTGATCCAGTGTCGGCCTATTCTGAAAATTCAATTTGTTTTTGGAAAATCAATTATAAAAGGAGGTCTACCCCTCTCATTTGAAAGCTAACAAAAGTCAAGATCTCAATTACACTCTAGCAAATTCAAGTGAGCAAGCCATCAATCATTCATCAAGCATTGGAGTAGAAGTGAAGTCAAGTTTAAGTATTGAAGATGGCATCCATGATCAATGTTTTATGAAGACAACCTGTATGAAACCCTAAAACCTTTGTGTGAAGGTCAAACAAAACTTCATCAAGGCATACAAATTATTGATTTCAAGAATTTTAGCATTTTCCTCAAAAGGAAAGTATTTTATTATAGTATTTTATTACATTTATCAATTCAATTTCATCGTTAATTCCAAATCCGATGTTTGTGTTAGAGTATTCGGGTATTTACTTGATTAATTAAACAATATTTGTTTAATTATTTAAGTTCCTTTATCTCTTTTACACTTAAGCTAACTTTAGGTGCATAATAATTAATTCTTTTATTAATTATTATGTGCAAGCCTAGGTTTTTCCCTTTTAGGGTTTCTTAACCTATTAAAGGTTGAGTTCATTCTTTTCATTGTAAGAATCACATTACATAGTTTTGTGAATATTGAGCTCTCTCTTTTTGAGCATATTCTTTGTGTATTTGTTTTCCTGTATTTGCTTCCTTGCTTCTCTTTGTAACAGGTTTTTTAGCTTGCAGAGATCATTTTAGCTCCTGTGGTGTTGTATTTTCTCAACTCCTATATGGTATCAGAGCATCAGATCTATAGCTACCTGTTCTTGTTTTGAGAATTTTTGTATTGGAAGCAGATCTGGGGTTTTAGAAGTGTTTTTATGCACCTATGTATATGCTTTTTTCTGAGAACCTTGGGCCTAAACGGACCTCACCATTGTGCTCAGAAGGCCTGAAAACCCCTATGGTCATATAAAATTTGACCTATTTTGGTTCTCGATCCTCTGGGAGTATTTTTTTTCTCAGATCCAGGCCGTATGGCCCTGGCTCGCAGATCAAGAAAAAAAATTTCATTTTTTTTTTTTTTGGCCTTTTTATAGCTTGCAGGCTAGATTTTGATTTTTTATCAAAAAAATAAAAAAAAATAAAATCAAAAAGCAAGGGTTTTATAAAAAAAATTATTTTTTGGAAAGTTTTTGGGGATTGTGCTTTCAGTAGGGTACAGGGCTGATAGGCCGGCCGCCGTACGATGACCAGACCTGTCAATTCGGCCATCTACCGACCCCAGCTCACTACCCCTAATGGCCTCCGGCCTCAGTGGTCCTCACTGGCAACTCATTCCGGCCCCTGTCGGTGACGGCCTCCGGCTCCCTGGCCCCCGGCTACTGCCCGCCCCCGACCCACCACCCGCCGCTACCTCTCAGCCCTGCGGCCCGCGCCGCCCGTAGCGCCTGGCTTCCCATAGCTCCGCCCAATGGCTTCTTGGCCCCCACCACCCTGCGTCGCCACCGCCCAGCCCCGTCGGCTCCCTGGTTTCCGCCCCCGTCGATAGCTCCCTGCTACCGGGAACCGCTCCGGCTACCTCCCGCAGCCACCGGAAACCGCCCTAGCCATTGGAAACTGCCCTAGCCACCGGCACAACCACCGGCCATTGAAGCTCCGCCCGGCCGCCACTGGAGCGCCGCTCCCTGGCCACCTCCACCCGCCAGAGCCACCAGACTCCCTTTTTTGCCTCTTTCAGGGGGGGTTTGGTTTTTTGGCTCTATCTTGGGCATACAAAGTCATTTTTTTGAAAACGAATAGGCGTCAGAAAGCTGATTCCAAGCCGGACCTCATGGTGTTGGTAATTTTTTCCAATTTTTCTGTTTGACTATTTTTTTTTCCAGTCAAAGTGAGGTCTTGTTTTTGCACTCCGGGAGCCATAGAATGAGCATCCGACCTCCGTTTTTTGAAAAATTTATATTTTTAGAAAGTGTGTGTTGTGTACTTTCTAGCCATATGAGTTTTATTTATAGATTATTCTCCATGAATATTTTATTCAATTTTTTTCTTTTGAGCACTCTGGTGGATATCTTGGTTGTTTCAGGTCCTAGGATCTCTTCTCTGGAAATGATGTCTCTATTTTGTTTCTCATTTCTATTTCTAGTATTCTTATCATTGTATCTTGTATTTATACAAACACACTGAGATAAAGTGCCATTATGCATTGTTTACTTGGGATCTTGCACATCTTGTGCCTTGTTGTACATGCACTATTGATAAAGTGCCATGAGGGGGTTGATGTTTGCCTTGTTTGCCATCTGCCTTTGTCAAGTGAGTGTTCCTTCTAGGACATTCACCTCATGATGTGTGTCAAGTGAGTGTTCCTTCCACGACACCCTTTACTTTTCTTAGCACCTTTTATGTTCCTGGTTCTTCGTCATGCAGTTCTTGTTGGTCGCTCTTTTCAGTGTACCTATCCCTCTCCCACTTCCACATTATGGGGAGGTTTTGTTGGTTCTAATGCTTCCGTGGTTTGATTGATCAACTCTTTAGGCTTTGGTGTTTTTTCATGCCTTGTGTATCTTCGATTTCAGTGTTTGCCTTCTGATTCGAGTAGTGTCATTTGAGGGCACTCATACAGATTACAGTCTTCTCTACCTGGTCATGTTCTATTTCAGTGGAGGTTCTCCAGATCAGTAGTTATTCTTTGACAGAGTTTGCAGGTTCTTCATGCTTCAGTGGTATTCTTTTCCATCTCTTTTTGGAGTAGAGTTTTGTTCCCACGTGTTTTTCTCTATTTCTCTAGTTTATAGAGATTTCATTGTATTTGGGTACCTGATCAGGCCTTGTTGTCGGGACCCATCTTTCATGCTTTAAGTAGCTGTTCTAGGTTTTAGCTTCTCCCTAAGTCTAGCTTAAGGGGGGATGTTAGAGTATTCGGGTATTTACTTGATTAATTAAACAATATTTGTTTAATTATTTAAGTTCCTTTATCTCTTTTACACTTAAGCTAACTTTAGGTGCATAATAATTAATTCTTTTATTAATTATTATGTGCAAACCTAGGTTTTTCCCTTTTAGGGTTTCTTGACCTATTAAAGGTTGAGTTCATTCTTTTCATTGTAAGAATCGCATTACATATTTTTGTGAATATTGAGCTCTCTCTTTTTGAGCATATTCTCTATGCATTTGTTTTTCTGTATTTGCTTCCTTGCTTCTCCTTGTAATAGGTTTTTTAGCTTGCAGAGATCATTTGGGCTCTTGTGGTGTTGCATTTTCTCAACTCCTATAGTTTGGTCTAAGACAAACCCCTTTTCCCAACATCTTTCCCTCTCTTTCTATGTGCAAGAAACAGGTGCACGAATTGTACTCAGGAATTTTGGTAGTTTTGATAGTGACGAATAGGTTTAGCTTTCAATAGCAGAAAATTCAAAGGGCTAGGGTGCATTTGTGCTACTTGGCCTCAAAAATTCAAACTGAACTTTTGGGAATAGGTTCTAAATATCTTCTTTTGCCTAGATCTCAATTTTTGACTATGTCTAGGATATTTGTAGTAGTCTATTTGCGATAATTTGCTTCAATTATTCATACTTTTACCCTAATTTCATCATTACATTCCAAATTCAACTAAGAAAGAGGATGATCAATTCCAACCAGTGCATCCAATCAAAATCTCAATCCTTTCCTTATTTGGATTGAGGCTAGATCTATTGGGTTCACTCCTCTTTCAATGTAGCCATATTAATTGGGTTATTTAGTGGATTTACTTGGTAAAGCCCTAATTCCTAATTTTCACCACATTATAGGACCAACATCCCAAGCAACATAAAGAAAAAAAGTCTTAGCTAAGAAATTCCGTACATGAACCTAGAAGTTAGTTAGGAAAGAGGTATGGAAACAAGCTTGATTCCAAGCTCCCTACCAAAAGTTCCAAATCTTCCCAAAAAAGGAACATTAGAAGAATAAATGAAACGAACATTTCTCACTACTTTTGTAAAGAAAACACATAGATGGACCTTGAAATCCTCTTTTTCAATAATTCTCCCAAGTTAAACATCTATTTTTGATAGGAAAATACATTAAAAAGATTTATTTGGGAAAATATTACTTTTTCCACACTTGTTTCTACCAAGGAACCTTAATCCTCCCATAATTTTTCCTATCCAACTCTTGGTATCTTGAAGCAAATGATAAGCTACCTTCTAGATCAGGACCCTAGGCAAGAACATCCCTTCCCATCAAGGAATTTCACAATATATCATCCAAAATACTAGCAAGCTCCTCATGAGTCTCCTTTGATCCCCTTAGTGACCAACAATTAGGTTTTTTCAATCCATACACCTCCACCTAGCTCACATCCTAATGTTTTTTGAATTCCTCCACTTTAATTCAACCAACTTCAAGAAAATCATTGCAAATGAATTGTAAATGAGGATACTTTGATATTATAGAAAAAAAGAGCCTCAAATCATGGTAAAAAGATCCTCAAAACCCTTATTATAGATCCAAAATAAGCCCTGCTTAATTAGCTTAGCACCCCTTTTAAAAGTGTCCTAGATCATAACTCTTTTCTAATGAGATTTAACAAAAGAAGATCCTTACTATCCATCCTCAAAAAATACTTAATAGTAATAAGTCTAGACCAATCCTAATTCTAGTTAATGCACTACCTCTAGAAGAGTTTGGCAGCCAAAACTTGACCACTTAGATCAAATTGTCAAAGACCCAAACCACCTTCTTGTTTCGACCTTCAAATAGACTCCCACTTAATCAAACTCCACTTTGTCAAATGAAAATTATCAACCCATAAAAATTGTTGGGAGAAATAATCAAATTCATTAAAAAATCTTGAAGGACCAGTTAGCATAAAATGCCTAAAAATGGGTAGAGCTTGGACAACTGACTTCAAACGAATCAATCTCAAAACAATTGAGATCCACCTACAAGTCCAATGGCTAACCTTGTTGTGAAACTTATTCAACACATCCTACCAAAGTCCCCTAGGTAGGGGACCCACATTAAGTGTAATACCTAGGTAAACAGAGGGAAGGGAACCAATTTGGAATATAGGAATCCTAGCAATCCTAATTTCAATATACTTAGGAGTATTAAAGAATAAAATGGAGGAATTATCTTCAATTTATATTTTTCCCCGAGGTAGCCAAGTAAATCCAAAGTCCTTAAGTTGGCTGCCTTATTGACTCTATCCAAACACATCAAAGGTATGCCATCAAAAAACTATAAATGAGAGAGAGGAGGAAGACTATTTTCCCAACTCCAACCCAAGATTAGACCTTTCCTTACTTGAGACTTGATAAATCTCCCCAAACCTTTAGCCATGAAAGTAAAAAGTTAGGTGAGAGGGGATCCACTTTTTGGAGGTCCCTAGAGGCACCTAACAACTTAGAGGGCTCCCCATGGTTAAGAAATGAGAAATAAGTTGAGCTGACTCAACTCATCATCCAATCAACCCAATCATTGTCAAATCTAAAAGATAAAATAACTTTTTGGAGGAAATCCCATTGGTCATGGTCATAAGATTCAATCATGTCTAATTTAATAAACATCACCTTTTCCTTAGAAATTTCAATAGAGTGAATAGCCTTTATTACAACAATTACCTCGTCCATGATTTGTCTACTAGCCACAAAGCCACCTTGCTCCTCAAAAATTAATCTATTAATCTATGGATTGATTCTTTTTGCAATCAACTTAGTAATTATTTTATAAAGCACATTACAGATAGTTATAGGACTAAATAAATCCATAGAATCGACCCCTTCTCCTTTAGGAATAAGAGTGAGGAATATAGAATTCATAGCTCTTAACATCCTTTTGTTCCTTTGAGACTTTGCATAACCTCCAAAATATCAATGTTGATAATGTCCTAGAACTCATAATAAAATTAAATTTGGAATCTATCTAGATCCAAGGCTTTCCCCCTCTTCATCTTAAATAGAATCTCCTCCAATTCGACAAAAGAGAGGTCTCATAAGTGACTCCATCTCATTAGAAACTAGAAAAGGAACACAATCTAGAATGATACTTTCTTCTTCTCTTTCAAGGAGAGAGTTCTCTATAAAAAAGGTGCAAAAAATTTGATTAGCCTCCCTTGAAATTTGTCCAAATGAAGAGAGTTGTTTCTTCTTAGAGGACAAAAGAGAAGTGATCAAATTCTCATGCGTCCTTTCTTTAATAGAGTTATAAAAAAAATTAATGTTTGTATCACCTTCTTGGAGAAAATCAACTTTTGACTTTTGCTTCCAATAAATCTCTTCTTGTAACTCCCATTCCTCTAGATCCTTCACAACTAGAGACTATTCCCTACAAATTTAATTAATGAGACTAGAATCATGAATTTGATGAGTAATAGCATTCAATTGAGATTGAGTAGACAATTTAGCCATGAAAATATTGCCAAAACATTGTTTATTCCTCCTTTTAAGCTTATACTTAGCTAATACGTTGAAATAGGTATTCACTAGTTTAGCTACATAAACAAGGAATGAGCATATTTCCAAAGATAATTACATTAAAGGGAGGTGAAGTCAATAGATTCACTCCCAAAGGATGAAATGTTGATTGAATTTTGGTTGTCCCTTTGTTTGAGTTGAAAATGAACTATAGAAAGTTGCAATTTGAATCCTAGATCTAGAGAAAAAGTTGTGAAATTGACATAAATCAACATGCATAAATAGTTTCAAATTTGATATGCAGACATGTGTACAAATCTAGAACAAGGAAGCTGAGACAAACCTGTATCTAAAGTCTAGGCTTGGAAGTGTGAGACAATGGTGTTATGAGAGACCTTGTCCTCAGAATGTTGGATGTGGACAACAAATGTCAAGTTCCAAGATTAGAATGTAGTTTTAAATGCTCTCCTAAAGTTTCAATAGAAATTTGTCAGTTATAGGTATGTGGGGCGACTTTGTCCTCCACTTTTTGCCTCAATGAAAGTTGGATCTAACTATCTTTGTATACTCTTCTTGATTTTGTGATTTTTCCTTTAGATCTTGCCATCTATGCTTGCAAAAGGGAAAATTGATGTTGTGTGTAGGGGTTTGCCTAGGTCAAACCCTAAGTTTGGAATTAACTCTTGAGTTATATTGGTTGAAGAAAAATACTGAATGTTATACCTTAGATTTGTTGTAGTTGATGAAGGTTGGTGATGAAATTCTCTTTGAATGTGATCACAAGTGTTGATGCAATAGTATGATATGACATGATAAGACATAAATGACTCAATCATAAACACATGCTTGCATGAAGATTGATCTAATTTGTAGCTCCAAAATGTCCAGATATTGAAGAATGCTTAAGTATATGGTGGGATGAAATGTCATCTTGATGCTCAATGAATGATTGTGGATGTAGGTGGATGATGAATGCTTGTGATGGATGCAAAAATGAATTAGAATAATGCTCTTCTATAGATCTCTCAAGTTATTTCACCAATTAGGCCGACCACCAACAATCAAATTGAGGTATCGTGATTGCGAATTGATTGGCGAGAAGGAAACATTATTATATTCAAATTTGGACTTATTTTGGGGGGTAATGAAACTCCAAGCGCCCTTGTCTACCCAAAATAAGGTGAATAGGCTAAGGATGGGGGTGTACACAACTTGAGGCAGGGTTCAGATCATGATGCAGATAGATGACATCGGTTCTGAGGTAAATAGTATATAAATAGACTTACATAAGAGCTAAGATGAGACACACTAAGGTAGGGGCCCACAAAAAGTGGTATAAATTGTACTGGGTTATAATTTATGACACTAGATTTAGCCCCCACTTTAGTGGGAGTATGAGTCTACGTGCATACTCATATTAAAGTAGAAGAAAAAGATATAGAGGTGTGAGCAACTAGGAGCAAGATTACAAAGAGATATAACATTACTAAATTTGAGGGAACAAGCTCCCAAGCTTAGGATCTTAACTTGTGCACAATCACATAAATAGACACACAAAGCAAAACAAAAACAAATGAAAGGCAAAGAGACAAACAAAGACACATAAAAGGGGTTAGTACTAAAAACAAAGTCTCCAAGTCAACTAGTTGAAGAGACCTTGATAATCAAAATATCTAAACTACTAATATCATTCTCGAAATGTTATTGCAAGAACACAAATGGTCACATAGAAAGAGCAAGAGCTTACACCAAGTGATAAACCATGATCCAACATCTAGAAAAGTATGTTATGCTGGGGAAAGAAAAAGGACACATGGATTTTGTTAGGACCTTCAAAATTTTGCATAATTTGGCCTTATATCACTTGTCTATGAAACCCTAAACCTAAGATCTAGTATTTTCATTGGTCTTCTAGGGCCTAGAGTCTTCCTATTATGGTGCTCTCACTCCTTATTTTCCCTTACTTCATTCTTACCCTTAAGTTCCAATCGTAGCAATGCCTTAGTATCATTTACTATAGTTCCGCGGTAGTTACAGGTTAGCTGTAAAGGCAAGTTGCAAGATAGCGGTGTACTGATTTCATTAAGCAGCCTTTACCGCAAACCTGCACGAACTAAGTCTTAAGTCGTGAATGTTATTTCAGGGAGGTGGTAAACCCACATGCCTGTGACTGTTACAAGGCATTACAAAATAATATTGCAGGGTAGCAGTAAGAAGTAGCGACCAATCGAAAAAAACCCCACAATCCCATAAAGAGAATGAAGCTGGCTAAGATGACGATTGCAGTATGGAAAATATAAGCGATTATGTTCACCACTGGCCCTCCAGGTTGAAGGAGTTGGTCTACGAGCACATTGCGGGTTAGTGGTAACCTCGAAAATATGAACAAGATTAGTGATTGCATTGGGTGATAATAAATCTTGACCGTTTATCTAGGTGAAAATCTACGATAAACGCTTAAACCCAGGAAAGATGACCACCTTGGCATGAGCAGACATTAATGGTGAAGTGATATATATTAGAAGTGAATAAAATTGAATTTTGATCCCATTTCAGTCACTTTGTATTTGGAGAAGATTGGAATTGGAGCTCTTCGCAGTCTAGGGTAGAGATTCAAAATTTGACTGAAGTCTTTTGAGAAAGTAGGTGACTTACTTTTGTATCTGAAAGAGTTCGTTTACACTGTTTGTTGTTGAATTCAAAGTAGTTTTTGTGAAGTGAGAGTGGGTTGAAGCTAGTCTAGATGCAAGAATTTTAATAATGCCTCTATAGAAACGAACTTGCAAAATAAAAGGGGGAAGTCTTCAGCCCCTAAAGAGAAGAAAAGGCCTTTGCAACAGTCTATATTGGATTTATTGTTGGATTTTGACGATAAAGATTCAATGAAAGTTTTTAGGAATGAGGATCAAGGATGTAGGGATGTTGCAATTCTCATTCCTAGTTGGGATTTATTTTGGTATTTCTATGATTTGAGAGAGAGTAAGATTCCAGTCTCAAACCCTTAGACTTTGGACTTAGCCAACTTGATAGTGTCTAATGGTTTCGTTGATGTTGAGCTCATTATGGTTTTGGCACAATATTACCATCCAATCACAAGGACTATAAGAATGCATAATGGGTCCCCTTTGGTAATAATAACCAAAATTGTCATCACTATATGTTTTATGTTGAATAAACAAGCCCTCACCAAGATTGACCTAGAAAAGTTTGGACAATATTATAAGAGGTTGAGAAATACTTACTGATGTGATGAGCTTCCAATGTATAGGAAAAGGGGTATGAATAATAAAACAATGACCATTGTGGATAGTGAGCCACTTTGAGTGGATGATTTTCAAGTGTATTTCAAAAGGACATATTTTGCCTTGTGTCAAGTGTCAGGGATGGATGCAGAGAATAAAATTGCTATTAGCTTGATGATGATGGCTACGAGGATACAAAATTTAGAAGTGAACATAAAGTTTGATTTTGCTTTAGAGCATGAGAGGAGAATGTATGAGTAATCGATTAGATTAAAAGAAGGTAGAAGTCCATTTGATTTTAGACACTACTCCTTGTTCTTCCATTTGATTTTGTATTAGAATAAAAACAAATGGAGCTAGAGGTAAAACATAGGAATGCTTGATAACCAAGGTAGGAGATTGTGAGTTCAACGTTGGTGTTATATACGAGATAGGTAATGTACGAATAATGATTATGTGGTTTTCTATGATGATTTTTCAGTCACCATTATAGCTACTTTGAATCATATCTCTATAGGGGAGGAAATTTGCCACCTTTAAGATGATGAATCTTGGAGGACAAATTAATCCGTCGCTACCTCACTCGAATTGGCGCTATGATGAGCCAGGGGATAATGAAGCTAGACTAATATCTATGTGAAGGTAAATAACATATCAAAATGCAGAAACATTAAGATCTATGAAAGATGAATTTATAAAATAGCACAAGACTGAAAGTAAATTATACCACTGAAGTGGGAAGCTCTCGGGTCCTAGATGCCAGTGCGGGGCGCGGACTACAACATGGTGCATTGTCGTCTGTATGGCCTACGAATGGGGAAAACTCCAGAAACTCTATTGTAACTTCCCTCTGACGCACGCGACCTGTTCACCACCTGCACACATAGAGATGGGAAAATTGTTGGGGGCTGTATAGGGGCTTGCCTTAGTCAGACCCCCGTTTAGGTGTTTCCACCGCCACAGACAACCAGATAGATAAATTGGAAGATAAATTTGGTAAATTGGTAAAATGCAAATAGAAACTATACTCCGCTTAATAGAAGCAAACCCCTATTGCAAATGCTATAAAATTGGTAAAATTTGGTAAGATGAATGCACCTAGATAATAGATACACCCACAATATAACAAGATAAATTGCATGCAATGATAAAATAGAGAACAAGACAAAGAGAAGACAAGGCATGTAGCCAAACCCCTCCTTTTGAGTTGCGAGCGTGACAAAGCTCGAGATACGTGCGTGTTGGTAAGATCTTTGCAAGATAGTTGTAGCTTGGTAGTATGTCCAAGAGAGAAAGAGAATGAGAGAGCAATAGAGCAAGAGTGCAGTATGAGAGCCAAGAGCCACGAATCTTAGAAGGGAATCCTCCCAAATAAGCTAGGAAAAGGTTTTTAAAATTGAAAGAGGCGTGGAGAGTCGTTACGACTGAAGATGAGCCAAAGGACACGTGTTGGCCAATGTCTGACTCTCCACCAGATTCGAGATTCTGCGAGCTTATCGAGATGTTAGTGCGACATGCAAACGTTGGTGCAATGCGTTGCCAAATGGGGTCTTAGGCTAAACATAGATACTTTGTCTTCGCGACTCATGATGTCAAAATAATGTGATTTTGATCATGAGTTCCCCATTAATGCACTAGGAACCATGTATAAATGTCATAAATGCACTAGACAAAATTTAGGACACTACATTTTGCCCCCACTTTAGTGGACTAATTGACTCAAGGGATCAGGCACACTAAAGTAGTTTTAGAAAGATAGATTCATTAAGCTCATGTAGTGTAATAAATACAGTAAATACAACCCAAAAAGGATATTGTATAGGCCTCAGAGGTCGAGTTAGCAATCACAGATGATGCCCCCAAGTCTCCATGAAAAGATACAACTTTAGGATTATGAATTCCATACTACAAAATTCAAAAATTTGTCAGCACGAAAAACAAAGGAAGCTACTTCATCTAGAAGAATGCTTAAGGAGCATTAGTACGAATAGAAGGGAAAAATTTGATAAAGGTGAGTATATGCCCCCTCATTTTTTCCCCCCAGTGAGGTGGGGAAAACAAGAAGGAAAACAAGCCAAAATTATCCAAAAATGATCAAGAAAAGTTTTGGGCAAAAATTAGGCTATATACTCGAGGATGGGCCCCAAGAAGGGTCATTTTCATTATTCACTGTGGGTATTGGAGTTGAAATAGAGTCTAAGAAAAAATTCCATATAGATAAGAGAACAGAGCGAGCAGTATCGAGGAGTTTCAGACCATAGTAGAGTAGGGCGATGAGTTCGATCGGGTACGACTCCAATCACACTCTTGTTTTTCATTTTATGCATTTTTTTGACTGTTTACTACGAATGACTATGCAAGCATCCAACGAACACATGGTGGTCTGGACACTATGTTGTTGTCTCCGACACACGCTTCTATCTAGACTTCACATTGATGTCCTATATAGACCCTATCATCCATAAGGTGTGGTGGCGTCTTATGGGCATGCAAGCGTCGTGAGATAAAAATGATGGGGACTGATTAAATGTTGATTTGGCATGTAGGTATTTCTTGAGATGCAGGAGCATATGTTGGGATATCTACTGCAAACATTGTGGGATTGGGCAGAGGAGCTTTTGGCGGTGGATAGACGACTGCTTAGGAGAGTGGGCCTATGGTGGACATTCTATCTGCTAGAGTTCTAGTTCCATGCCTCGATACTGTGAGCATTCATGGAGAGGTGGGACGTGGACACCATGTCATTTCATCTACCTATGAGGGAGATGATAGTGACATTGATCGATGTATACCACATTCTTTTACTACCCATTCAAGAGGAGCGGGTATCACCGGCTATACTATTGGCCGCAGAGATGGGCAGGTAGAAGGAATGGGCATTGGGGCGGAGGGTTGACGCCACAGGACATGTGTATCTATGATCACTTGGCTAGGGGTGGGTGTCATTTCCCCTGGCATGATGGATTATGATAGCGATTGTCGCATGAAACGTACTGACAGACGATCGAGGCTTAGATCTAACTACAGGGTTCGTGCCCTTGATTCAGGAGATGAAGGAGAGGCAGACAGTGTAGATGTGGGGATGCAACATGCTAGCCCACCTCTACTACGAGCTATCCCAATATGCTCATTGCTAGTATCAAATCTTGATAACATGCACACTCCTAGAGGTCTGGGCTTTTGAACACATCACCTGCACGCGACTAGTTGGGTCTCTAGTGCTGATTCCCTTAGACATGCCACAGGCACATGGGTACCCACTACAACATGGTGGATGGCACACATGAGACCTGACATATTGGAGGGTCACCCTGGACCAGCTTCAGATGAGAGATGTTGTGTGGCATCCATATCAGGATATTGGGGTCTGGGTCACAGACCGCACACAACTCCCACGAATGCAGTGCGATCACTTTCTACTTGGCCGATAGGACCATATCATGATGTCGTACTACTGGTGGTGATGCATGCGGTAGTTTGGAAAGGTGTAGGCTATTCCACCCGTCACACTTACATACATGCAATTGACCAGGAGCACCGTGAGGCCACAAGATCTTCCTTGCCCCACCCTAGGAGATGTATAGGACAACTCTAAGGGTAGTGACGATGATGACACCACCCTCCAGTTGGACATTGATGATGTCATAGTCACTTTGGACTTTACAGACTGGTAAGGTAGGGTAGGCCTTGCACCAATGTTCTCGTCAGGCACAACAAGAGGAGACGTTGGAGCTCTAAGAGGTGATAGTGACGACCAGGCCTCCTCAAGCAATGAGGGCAAGAGGCCCGCACAAAGGCAACAGAGGGAGAGTGTGAGCCCAAAGAGATGAGTGCCTTCATCTAGGATGCTCCCTCCATCACCTATCATGCCATCGTCTGCACCACCAGTGCAACCATCGACACCAGCGGTGGCCATAGAGGGATCCATGAGCAGGGTGCCTCAGTGAGATCCAAACTGGTAGAGGGGCGATCCTGATACGTGCTTTCATTTCAGTTGATGTACTTCAGTCTTTCTCATACACATATTTATGCACTTATAGATGTAGATATTTTGATGCTATGGATACTGATATAGAAATGTTTTATGTTTGCAGAGGGCATCGCCGAGTGGCTAAGCTTCATTCACCAGGCACTCATAGAGATCATCCCCATTGTATAGAATTGGAGTCCCGTGCTGGACACCTATCAGCCACTCCGGATTGCAGGGATAGATGTCCAGTTGTTCGAGCCTGTATCATAGTTGCGGACAACATATGAGGAGGGGTAGGTAATGGTTTTACATAAGATCTTCTCATTGGTTTTGTTAGATGCTTCCGCTTGACCATTAGATTGAGGGTAATAAGGTGTATAGAAAAAATGTTGAATATAAAACTTTTCGAGGAACTTCTTAACCTCTTTGTTCTTAAATGATGCACCATTGTTAGAAACAAGGGTAGTAGGTAAGCCAAAATGAGATATAATAGTATCCATGATAAAACCACAAATCATGTCAGTAGAAGTGGATCTCAGTGGTACAACTTCGACCCAATTTGTGAAATAATTTGTAGTAGTGATGATAAAGACATGACCCTTAGATGAAGGGAGAGATATTTTTCCAATGATATCCAATCCCCATGTCTGGAAAGTCCATATAGAAACTTGAGTTCAGAGCTTCTGTGTGGGAGCTTGAATCAAATTGTTGTGTTGTTGACATTGGGGGCATTTCTCAACAAAGGCAAAGGAATCTTGTTCTATTGTTTGCCAATAATACCCCATATGAATCAACTTATGAATTAAATATTTTACCCTGAAATGCCCACCTCTAGAGCTAGAATGAGCCTCTTGGAGGGCAAGGATATCTCAACATTTGTTAAGAAACAAGAGGAGACCATTATATGATCTTTGATAAATAACATTAGATAAAAGGATATATTTAGTGGCTAGCTTTCAAATTTGCACACACAAACTCTTGCTGGCATCATCAGGAGAACTTCCAGTTTTTAGGTAATTATAGATGTGTGCAAACCATTCTCCTGAATCAATATGAGCACAAATGAAGTTATCGAATTAGATTTGGTTAGTCACAACTGGATAACAAAGGACTTGTACCACAAAATGATACTTGTGTAGTCCAAAGACCGGGCCTACAAGGGAAGCAACACTTGCCATTGCATCCATGTGATGATTTTCTCTTCGTGAAATATTATCGATTGTGTAAGTAGTGAAATGCCTTAGTATGGTTACAACCAAATATTTATACAAAGACAGTTTCAATTGCTTCACATGATAAGCTCTTGTAACCTGATTTATGATAAGCTTAGAATCACCATGGATATAGATATTCTTTACGCCCATGGAAATTGTGACACGTAGCCCTGCAATTAAGGCTTCGTACTCAATGATGTTGTTAGTACAATGAAATTCCAAACAAAATTTGAGAGGGATTGACTTTCCTTCAGGTGAGATGAAAACTGCACCTTCTCCTAAACCATTTTGACATCTTGATCCATCAAAATACATGTCCCATATAGATTCCTGATCAATGGCTAGTACATACTCATCGGGAAAAAGATCTAAAGTAGGAAAAGATTTTTCCAATGGGGCATCGACCAACTGATCAGTGATGACCTATCTTTTAATCAAATTCTGAGTTACAAACATCGGGTCAAACTCAGAGAGAAACATCACCCACTTAGCTAGTCTTCCTAAGAGATTGGATTTCAAAAAGAGATGTTTAAGGATATCATTCTTAGCGATAACCCATGTTTCTACATGAAGGATGTAATGGCTTAACTTCTGGGTCGTGAAGACATGAGCTAGGCATTGATTTTCTACGATAAAATATCGAGTCTTATATTCTATCAAAGTGTGACTAATGTAATATACTTCTCATTCTTGACTTTCATCATCATGTTGGGCTAACAAGGTTGCTAGCGCATGAGACAAGGCAAAGATGTATAGAAAGAAAGGTCTATTAGACATAGACGACATTAAAATGGGAGGATTACCTAAGTAATCCTTGATAGAATCAAAATCTTCTTGGCATTCCTCATTCCACTTAAAATGAACATCTTTCTTCAACAACCATGTAAAGGGAAGGGCACGATCAGCCAATTGCACCACAAATCGACGAATGACCTAACTCTTCCCTTGCAAACTATGAAGCCAAGAGATGTTTCTAGGTGGAGGCATGTTCACAATTGCATCGATTTTATCAGTGTCTATTTTGATTCCTCAGCAGGAGACAATAAATCCTAGAATTTTTCCGGCATCAACACCAAAAACACACTTGAGGGGATTTAGTCTCATCTTATATAGCTGAAGCCTTTCAAAGATCAAACAAAGGTTTTCAATGTGTGCTTGGCGAATGATGGATTCTACCAAGATATCATCAACATAATCTTCTAATATCTTATGGATGAAGTCATGAAATATCAAGGTCATCGGTCATTGATAGGTTGCTCTTGTGTTTTTCAACCCAAATGGTATGACAACATAGCAAAAAGTTCCCCAGGGAGTCGTAAAGGCAGTCTTATAATAATCTTCTAGGTTGATGTGAATTTGATTGTAACTCGAGAAACCATCCATGAAAGAGAGTAAAGCATAACTTGCGGTTGAATCTATGATCATGTCAATGTTCAGGAGTGGATTATCATCCTTGAGGGAGGCTTTATTCACATCCCAAAAATCAATGTAGATGTGGATTCGACCATCGAGATTACTTACTGGGACATTGTTCAAGATCTAAGGTGGATAGTTGATAGGAGAGATGAAGACAAATTTTAAGAGCTTCTCTATCTTGGTCTTGACTAATAAGCCACCTTGGGATTCATCTTTCAAATCTTTTTCTTCATTGGCTTAGCATCAGCACTAAGCATAATGTTATGTACAACAATTGACTCATCAATGTCAATCATTTCTTCGTAAGACCAAGCAAAGATGTCAGGGAATTGATGTAAAAGATCAAAATATTCCTTAAATTATTCAGAAGATAGATATTTCCCAACTTTGATAGCCTTGTCATGAGTCTTATCACTCATGATGACATTAATAGTTTCTCCACTAACGAGTGCACTATGGTCTTCTAGATGAGACATAGTTATTTGTTCTTTATTGTGAGATAGAGGTGCTCCCTACACAATGGATTCCCCAAAATGCACCGGGGTATTCAAACAATAAGGGGATCACGTTTTTGCGATGATAAGAGGGCAACTCATCATATACACCTAGAGATTCCTTCTAGGATTCTTCTGAAGGAAAAAGATCCAGGGAAATTTCATTCAGCGGCACACCATAATCAATGAGTTCCAGATGAATAAGCTCAAGAGGGAGAGGGTCGACCGAAATCATGTTAATAGTTAGCCATGGTTTTATTTTTTGAGTCGTGTGACGATATCCTAATATGGTGTTGTGGTGACAAGGTTTGGATTCCAAAGGATTTCTAATACCTTGTTCATTAGGCCCACAACCTTTTCCATCATAGCCAAGTTGAGACACGAGTTTATATCTAGGACCATAAATATCCTATAATTCTCTAGATGAAGGAGGTTTTGTGTAGAAAAGGTGATCAACATGATAAGCATCACCCAACTTTATGGATGCATAATCATCTTTTGTGGCTGATGTGAAAGAAATTTTAGGAAACCTTAGATGGACAGGGTCAACCTTGTATTCTCCGATATGAGAATCAGTAAAATCTAGAGAACCCCAATTGTCACCTAAGAATGCATTCGTCTTTGATGGAGAAGATGATTTAACTAGAGAAGACTTGACAAATGTAGACTCCAGTGTTTGTACCTCAGGGGGATTTACCTTCTGGGCTTTTTCTTTCGAATAATCCTACTTAGGTGATTTATCCTTCACAACATCTTGCATTCTAGTGACTTCTTTCTTCTGTTCTTCATTTCTAGGGGATGAGACAAAAGTAGAAGTTGTTATGAAAGAAGAAAAAGTAGGTACATAATTTTGAAATGAGGGTGCAATCGAGGCTTGACCAACTACCGCTATTTGACATAAATGCATAGCTTTAGGGTCGGCCTTAACTGTGACAACTTGATTATTAGCTACAAAGTTCACCGATCCATGAAGTGTAGATGAAATAACTCGCAAAGCATGAAGCCATGGTCTTCCTAGAAGGAGGTTACATGATAAAGGACCTGAAATCACATGTACAAGGGCTAGGATAGTGATAGGCCCAACCTTCAAGAACAATATGATGGTCCCTACAATAATTTTACCACTGTTATCAAATCCTCGGATGAACATTGAGGAAGCTGCCAAGGAGTTTGGGTCCACCTTGATTTTTGGTAGCAAATCTAAACTACAACCATTCAATGTAGAACCTATATAAACAAGTGTTCGTCTTATACCGACACAATTTACATAAACAATTATCATCAGAGGATCCGCTATATTTCTTACTTCGGGAGGTGAAAGTTCATGAAGACATAAAGTAATATTCGAAGAATCTGTATGAATATGATACATCAACGCATTCACATGTGCCAGTCTCATGGAAGAAGGAATCAAGTTCTTTTGCAAAGCTTCCTATAACATACCTTGGTACAATGGAGTAGTTTGAAGCAAATCCCATAGTGAGATCTTAGCAGGAGTAACTTTAAGTTGCTCGATAAGATCATAATCACTAGGTACCTTATCTACCATCAAAGGTGCCTTAGGAAGACTAGGTTGAGAAGGTGGTAAAGAAATTTGTGGTTGTTCAAGAGTTTGTTTGTTTCTCTGAGTATTGTATATATGAGAAACAATATTATAAGATAATATCTTAGATTGCATGAATCTAGTATATAAGTTAGAGGTTTCTCCTTCAAAAGGTTTTCCATTAATGGACTTAACTTTCTTAGGAGAAGGACTTGCTATAGTCACATGAATGCAAGGTCTTTTAGGCCTTTGAGGGGCCACAAAGACAACAAAAACATTCACCAAATTTTCATCTGAGAATGAGGATGTCGTAGAGGATGACTCCTGTTTTACATCCCTTTTAGAAAGTGGTGCTTCTAAGAAGTCATCTAAGACTTCATCCAACATGTCAAAGTCACCCTTAGAGAATTCTTTATCGAAAGCACCAAACTCTAAGAGAAAGAGATCTGACGTTTGGCGGTTTTACATCAGGTTCACCAAAAATGTAGGGGAGGAAATTTGCCACCTCTAAGATGATGAATCTTGGAGGACAAATTAATCCACTTCTACCTCACTCAAAATGGTGCTATGATTAGCTAGGGGATAATGAAGCTATACTAATATCTATGTGAAGGTAAATAACAAATCAAAATGCAGAAACAACAAGATATAAGAAAGTTAAATTTACAAAATAGCATAGGAATGAAAGTAAATTATACTAGTGAAGTGGGAATCTCTTGAGTCCTGGACGCTAGTGCAGGGTGCAAACTACAGTGCGACATGCTATCATCTATACGGATCACGAATTCAGAAAACTCCAGAAACTCTGTTTTAACTTCCCTCTGACACGAGAGACTTGTTCGCCACCTATACACATAGAGACGAGAAAATTGTTGGGGGATGTATAGGTGCATGCCTCAATCAGACCCCCATTTGGGTGTTTCCACCACCACAGAAAGATAGATAGATAAATTGGTAAATTGGTAAAATGCAAATAGAAACTAAACTCCGCTTAATGGAAGCAAACCCCTATTGCAAATGATAAAAAATTGGTAAAATTTGGTAAGATGAATGCACCTAGATAATAGATACACCCACAATGTAACAAGATGAATTGCATGCAATGATAAAATAGAGAACAAGATAAAGAGAAGACAAGGCATGTAGCCAAACCCCTCCTTCTTAATTGTGAGCATGATGAAGCTCAAGATACATGCATGTTGGTAAGATGTTTGCAAGATAGTTGTATCTTGGTAGTGTTGGTAGTATGTCTAAGAAAGTAAGAGAATGAAAGATCAAGGGAGCTATCATGCAGTATGAGAGCCAAGAGCCAAGAATCCCATAAGAGAACCCTTCCAAATGAGCTAGGAAAATGTTTTTTAACCCGAAAGAGGAATGAAGAGCCGTTACGACTGAAGATGAGTCAAAGGACATGCGTCGACCAATGTCTGAGTCTCCATCAGATTCAAGATTCTACAAGCTTATTGGGATGTTAGTGTGGTGCACAGACGTCGGCATGATGTGCTGCCAAATGAGGTCTTAGGCTAAATGGAGACACTTTGTCTTCGGGTCTCATGATGTCAAAATGATGGGATTTTTATCATGAGTTCCCCATTAATGCACTAGGCGCCATGTATAAGTGTCATAAATGCACTAGGAACAATTGAGGACACTAAAATCTCACCTAGGTTGCCCCCACAAATAATGGAAGTCTTGAGACCTTTGGACTTGAAACCTGAGAAGAGGCATAGACATAATTTTAGTGATTGGTTCTTCATGTCTAATTACACACTTATCAGGATCTATGGATGCCCTCAAGTCCTCCATCATTTGCCTAAATTTGTCTCTCCAAGGATAGCCTTTCTAGAATTCATGTGGTAGATGATGTGGATGGAGAAGGATGTTATGGAAAGATAAAATAAGGTCACATTCTTTCCACAACAGGTTTTTCTTGATCTGTCTAAATAGAACTACATTTGCTTGATCAAATCCTTTTAAGCTTCAATTTGCCTTTACTTAAATTGCAGGTACATTCTCTAGTTAGGCAACCACACACTCAACTGATTTCAGCCAACACTAAACAAAAAAACTTCATCCACCTTAAATACAAATCAATTAGGTTGGTAACACAATAAAAACCTAATTATCTCATAGAGATTACAAACAAATTGGTTTAAGTGTGACCGCTGGATTTACATAGCAATCTATACAGATTCTTCAAGGAAATTCCAACCGCTCCATGATCACCACTTCATCAGACTTGTAACTCATCACATGCTTTGCATTAGATGCAATCCACTTTGCTCATTCCATAAACAATCAAACAAACATGCCAAAAACAATATGAACTTATCTTCTTACAATGATCACACGTGTCACTATCATTTTCGCTCAACAGATAATAAACCAACATAACCATTTCAACAAACTTAATTGTTAGGGTTTAACAAAAACAACTGGTAGGGTTTATCAGTTACATAACATAGAAAGGGTTTAACCTTATACACTGGTTACTAGTTCAACTCACAATCTTACATACCGGTTTACACCATCTTCCTCAAAACTCTTCCTACTGGTTACAAGACAATATCAATAATAACAACAATATCAGCAATATGATAAATACCATTATGAGTTCAATTGACATCAATGACAACATAACATATCATTAATGAAATCTTCATTTAAATGCCAACAATCTCCCCCTTTGGTATTGATGGCAATACAAATATCAATGCCTCTGATTGCTGATGTGAATGGTGAATAGGAATCCTAGTTTACATTACCAAATATTCACCATACTTTGTCTTTCTTCAGTCAGTCATTGGTTTCCCTTTGCCAATCACATAATTCTTCTCCCCCTTTGACAACAATTCCAAATTGAAAGTAAAACATGTAATTGCAGATTTTTACTATGCATCAACAACATACTGCAACTTGATGCTCCCCCTGTGGAATACATCCACTTCTTCATCAATCCTTCTAAGATTTTGCAAGTGATTCAAGGATTGATGCAATCAACATCACGCTCAACTAACTACATGAAGAGGGACAACCCCCAACTAACTTATAAGATACTCAAAAGTGGCCTTAGGAAGAAGTTTGGTAAAGATATTTGTAAGCTGCTTCTTGGTAGAAACATGCTCTAAGATAACATCTTTACTTTGAACTTTTTCCCTCAAGAAGTGATACTTCAACCTAGCCGAATAAGATAGCATTAGGTTTGGACCCAAATCCAACACCACTGATCAACAGGAACACAAACAAGATAACCAACAACATCTCAAAAGCTACCTAGAAGTTGTACCAACACCACTTATCACATGCATCAAAAGGTCTTCAACAAGCTCTATCAGCAAAACCCTTATTGGTGATCAAAAGGCTTACTAGAATAGATGCTAGCTCATGAGTTATCAAATCTTGAACCAACTGATCGTGATACCCATCTAAATAGAATGAATGACAGATCTAAACCAAATCCACAAGCCAAAGCATACCAGAGCATATTAGATGAATATCATAAACCAACCACTCTACCAGAACCTACCGGAAGTCGGTAAACAACAAAAATAGATGGTGTTGCCATCAATGCAACACATAATCAATTCCTCCAATTTCCAACAATACATACATTGTAAGCCCTTATTAAACAATAATGGAGATGATGCAGTAATTTGGTCTTTGAACACTGGTTTCAATTGTTATGTTGTAATTAATGAACAATATTATTTGGCTTTCTCCAATTTTCTTTCTTTCTTCTTACATGAATTACGATATCAAGCATATGTCTAGTTTGTTGAAACAAATTTGTGTTTCTATATCTTTTATTTAATTGGTTTCTTTAAGAAAGAATTCAATTCATTTGAGTAGATCACAGTAACTTGGAAGATTCACTTTAGATTAAAAAGAAGAGCCTGACAATTGAGCTACTTGCATGTTTATGCAAGGCATAGACACTAAAGTTCCAAACAACTAGAATTATAATCATTGAGATAACATATATCAATTCATGATTTGACTTTGTTTCCCTATGTAAAAGGCACTGATTTATTTTCTTTCAAAAACAAGTTCATTAAATTCATATATATATTTAAAATTTTGTTGTAGGGTTTAGTTAGTTGAATTTTTATACTTTTCACCCCATGCGAGTGCAAAATAGATAACAAGGGGTAATTAGATTAAAAGTTCTGATTGGAAGAAACCCTTGGATTGCATAATATTTCATTTTCATAAATTCACCATATTATTTTGAAGGCTAGTCATTGAGGGTGGAATTGGTTTACCCACCAAGGTCTTGCATAGCTTGAAGAGAAAGGAATTGTAACCAATTAGGTTAATTTTTCTCATTGGGAAAATCTAATATTGAACTTGAGCATAAGAATTGGCATACCTTTAGGGTTTAATAATTTGTTGATTGGGAACCAATGGATTCCACTAGCTAGAAAGATATGTTATGCTAGGTTATCCATGGGAGTGAGATGAGAGGAATGTGGATTTCATAGGCTAGCAATTTGTTTTATGCTACGTGATCTATGACAACATAGATTCTCATAGGATAACAAGTTGTGTTATGTTGTGTGATCCATGTGGAAAGGAAGAGTTGGCATAGCCTAGTGAGTTGTGTTATGCTAGTTCCACTCATCTTGTAAAAGGGGTTCCAAGCAAATTGGTATTGTAATGTGTGAAAATAGGATTCACTAGCTTGTACAGGAAAACTAGGAAGCTTAGGCTTATTTTCAATTTAATTACATTGAGAGGGAGGATGATCCACTTGAACCAAGATGTTCTTAGGCACAAGGTGAATTTAGTGGTCCCTTGTGGGGGTACTTGAAATATATTGCTACAATTTAGGAAGAAGGATGCAAGATGGGATGAAAAGATGAATTTATATGTGCACCAAAAAATAGAAAATTGACAAACACATTTTGGGAGAAGATATAGTAGGACAAACTGATACTAACCTACCAAATGAATTTATGGAAAAAATGGAGGGACCAGGTCACCTAGCTCAACCTGATTCGAGGATTGAGGTGCTCAGCTCAACTTGCTCCTAGCAGTTTCAATTATGATGAATTGTAGATTGTAGATATCTTCCTGATTGATCTCTACCTACTTCCTTGGGTCTATCACCTATTCTTTCACACTAAAAAATAGGGAAATTGTTTTATGGAAAGGGGTTTTCCTAAGTCAAACCCCAATTTAGGAAATAATCTTGAAATTGAATTGAAATTTACTTGAAAGGAAAGTGTGTTGATACGTAGCAGAGACTAGATCTAAGAATGAAGATGTCTTATACCTTGATGATGCAAATGTTCTCTGAAGATGATCACAATGTTGATGCAATAGCATGAATCCACAAATGAAAATCTAAAAGGAAATCATTAAAGAAATGCTTGCATGAAGGTTGTTAAAGATTACCACAAGGAAGGGTATAGTGGTACAAATGCCTTCAATACTCGAAGGATTAATTCTTGAATTCCTTTAGTACTTGAATTGAAATGCTTCCTTGTTCTATTCTCTTATTTGTTCATGTTACCTAAAATGAGGGAGGGTAACTTTCTTATATACCTCTCCCAAGCATTTTAGGGTGTTAAACTCAAAGCAGGTCAACGTGGGAAAGGAATTACCACTAAAACAAGTCGATTGTTAAGTGATTCAAATTTGGGCCCAAATATTGGGGAGCAAGGCCCTAATTTGCCCTCTCTTAGGAGTGAGGTGCCCTAGGTTCATTCTAAAATAGGCCTTAGTTGAGTCATAAATTGTATAGGGATATAATTAAAGATGCTATAGGTGCAAATTGAAATAAAATATTTTTCTAAGTGAAGATTTCTTATTAGAAGGCAAATGACTACAAGGGTGTTATTGGGACACATGGACTCACATGAAGGATAATTATATGCAAGAAAGGATATCAAGTTATGAAAAATGCAAGTCATAAAGGAAAAGGCAATGTTTGGAATGAAAGAGAGGATTGAAATGAAATTCTATCCTTTGCCTCCAAGCATGGAGATAAGGATAACCATGATGAAGGATCACACAAATTCTAAGGAGAGATCATTCATAAGAAATGTACCAGTTTAAGAAAGGAATAGGTAAGAAACAAGGAACACACATGTACGTGCATGAAGGATAATCCTATGCAAGAAAGGACATCAAGTTATGAAAGATGCAACTCAAAAAAGAAAAAGTGGATCCTTAGAAAGGAGAAATTATTGAAAATTATTCTTGTCCCCAAGCATAGAGACCGTAGACACTAAAAAATGCTCAACATTTGTGTCTCCTATTTTTAACATGTCTTCTCATCATGCGTTTGGTCTTTACTATTCGCCAATGTTGTATCATTCTTATGTACTTCAATTTAATCATTTTCTATCAATTTCTTGTTATTTTGACCTAAATAAATCCTTCTTGATGTACTGATTAAGAAATTTTGTTAATTCATCTCAATTTCATGTCGGATGATATCATTTTATCCCAATTTCATTTCTGATGATATCACTTTATCGCAATTTCATGACTATTGATATCATTTTGTCCCAATTTCATGGCTGATGATATCATTTGGTCCCAATTTCATGTTTGTTGATATCATTTTGTCCCAATTCCTGTCCTATGATGTCAATTTGTCCCCATTTCAGTCTTGGTGATATCATACTATTCCCAATTTGGTTCAACGATATCAATTTGTTCCAAATCTTGTCCTAATGACATCAAATTGTCCCAAAACTTGTCATACACCATCATTTTATCCCAATTTCATGTCCTTTGGCAGCAGTTCGATCCTATTTCCATCCAATGACATCAGTTTGACCTAACCTCTGACCTTTGATGTTAATTTGACCTAGTTTCCCTCCTAGGGTTAATTAATTATTTAATTTATTAAATCTCTTTCATGCTAACACATCCCTCTTTGATAAATGAGTTTATTATTTATTTATCCTAATTCCCCTTTTCATAACTAAATTACATATTTAATTGGATAATTATGATTGTTGAATGAATTAATAAATTAATATTTATTAATTTTCCCACTCCATTTCTAATTTCACTTCTGACTCACCTTATCTCTTCCACTTTCCCTAATTTGCATCACTTAACTTTACTTAGCTTCTATTTTTCTCTCCACTTGCAAGTGACATCTTTCCCATTTCTCTCCACTTGGAAATGACACATTTCCATTTTTATTCCACTTAACCTCCCCTTCAATCTTGTCCATCAATTCAAATTGATTTTGTTTGTCCATTTGGTCCTCAAATGCTGTAAATTGAGCTCTTTTTGCTTATTCTTGAAACCACATTTTCAAATATCCTCACCATCATGATGCTTAATTACCCCACTTTTTGTCATAGTTGCACTCACCTAATTGAGAGCTACAAACTATTAGAGGAGAAAGAAAGAACAATGGAGCCACATCAAAGGAATGCATTATGGTGAATTTTTTTTGAATTCATGTTGTTATGTGCTTTTTATTTTGATGTCTTTGTTGGTTTGATTAGGTTATTATCCATGTTATTTAGCTTTGTGGCTCACTTTTGAATATCATATTTCTTTCTAAATGATTTCCTAGTCAACAAAGACAAGAATACGTAGAGTATTATGTTGCTCACTAAGTATTATTGCACCAAAAATTGTACCACCATGAATGACAATGAGCCCCCAATAAGTAAGCTAACAATGTGACATACTGAGGAGCAACATAATAGGAAATTGAATGTTATTTCAAATGATAATAAGAAATATGTCTTTCATTGCCATATGTTTATTTTATGATACCTAAGTCAACATATTGTTATATTTTAATTTGCAAAGCTTTACATTCATTAAAAGAATGGCTAGGGATTTGATGATACTTGCAAAAAGTAGAATTTTTAAGATGTTGTCTATATTTATTTCTTTGTTTAGGCCAAAGGGGAGAAATTAAGTTGGCATGAAGAAGGTTGGACAAAATATTATCTTGTTGTAATGTCATATTGAAATGAGATGACATGGATTCACTAGACAATAGGGGAGGGAATGTTGATAAAGGAAGAGGTTGGAAACCTAGTATTGGCAAGATTGTCATTGATGTCAAAAGGATGTCAAGGAAGATTGTAGTGATGCAGGAAACAATTGCACATAAAACATCATTCTATGCTATAGGGGTTTCAAACAGATTCATCATTTTCACATGTTGGTCATGTCGGCAACAGTCATCGAGTCGATTTCCACGTGGCAACAATTATTTGGTTCACGTGCATCTGAGGGTTCCATGTTGTGTTCATGTGCAGGGAAGAGACCCTGCAGGATAACATTGTTGATGGATCAATCGGGCTATCCTCTTATCCCACGACATTATTGAGAGAGAGTGTTGACCTTGCGGGATATCACTTGTGAGGTGCACATGATGTTTCTTCTTATCTCGCAGTATGTTGCTTGAGCGTTGAATGTCTCGTGGGATAACTAAAGTTTGGTGAACAAAGTGGTCCCCATTTGTCCACTTGTTGGTGGCTCAGTGGTTCACTTATACTGTGTTATGTTCATGTGGGACCCATCAAATATGAGCAGGAATCCCGCTACCTCACGGTAAGTTGGAAGGTAGCCAAATGACCCTGTGGGATAACGAAGTCGGATGAAAATGGTCTATCCTGCTATCTCGCACTGTAGAAGGATGGATAGAAATAGCTCGCGGGGTAATCAAAATCAAAGGAGCTCAAGGATCTCCTCTATCCCGCATTGAGAAGGATGAAAGAGAGGTTACCTCACGGGATAACACAAAAAGATAAACAAAAAATGTCTCTCTCTATCTCGCATGAGATGAGGATGATGTTAGTGGGCCCGTGGGATAGGAAAACAAAAGGAAGTGAAGGTACTACTTATCCCACGTGATCAAGATGGGATGTGAAGAAGCCTGTGGGATAAGGAAGAATGAAGAGAAGAGAGTGTGAGACCTTATCCCACATGAGTTAAGAAGCACACAAAATATTGCACAGGCTAACAAGTGAAAGCATGCCATGAAGAAAAGCTTATCCCACACAAGACAGATGGTTATGCAGTGGTCCCGCGGGACAACAAAAAGTGAAGGATACTAAGGAAATCCTTATCCCATGAGGGTTCACAACAGTAAGAAAATTGCTACGGGATAAGAGTATAAAGGAAAAAGAAAGGTTTCCTTATCCCGCGCGTCCCTGCGGTGATAAGGAAAGGGCTGCGAGATAAGAAAGAAATAAGGCAAAGGACAAAGGCTTATCCCGCGTAGGTTAAGAGACTATGCTAATGTGATGCAGGCTAACAAAGAAAGTGGAAGGCTTCTTGAGAATAGAAGAAGCTTATCCCATGTGGGTAAAACATGCATGAAGTTCAATGGATCTGAGCAACTCGATAGTCCACATGGGTGTTGACCAAGTTTGACCCGATGATGTGGCATGTACGGATCAAATCAAAGGACACTTGTCGAAATGATGAAAGGGTATTTTTTTGACATAATTGAAGATTGTGACCAACTTTGTGGACATGTCTGCAAGCTAATAGACTCATAGGTCCACGTAGATGATTGACCAAGATTGACCAAGTGACTTGGATGCTGAACAAGAAGATGTTTGCATGTCGATAGGCAAAATGATCTACATGGTGGCCAACCGACTTTGACCGAATGATCTGAACAAGGAAAACAGAGACATGTGGCTCCCTGGCTGGTTGAAAAAGAAATCAAATATGTTGAAGTCGGTGATGGTGGTTTTTAGTGTGGTAGTTGTCAAACTTTTCAGAGAGAGTGAAAGACACATTAATGGCGACCTAGTTGCAGATAGGATGTGTGGCTTGAGGAAGGATTGCAGATCATTTTGGGTAGAGAAATATTACTAAACTTAGTAATCTAAGTACAAAGAATGATCAAAAGAAAGATTGGATGCATTTATTTCAGGCAGTTGATTTGAGATCTTATTCAGGAGAGAGAATAAAATCTCCCGAGTTGCAGACCTCCAAGACAACCGACTTGAATAAAATATTCAAGATTACAATAGAAGATAAATCTAACGTGTATAGAGTCGATCTAATCCAACAAAAACTGTAATGTGATTTAAATTTGCTAGGTGTGGCTATTGAGACAGTGAAAAAAGGTGGAAAACAAATATATCACCACTAGTCGACTGTATAGTTGATACTATTGAACATAGAAGATTGGTGGTGTTTCTATTGAGAGAGATAAAGTGTATAGCTTCCAAGAGAAAACATAGCAAGAACAAAGCATTCTAGAGAGTAATGTTGTAGCAGAGAGAAGAAGTTAACTAGATAGAGGAAGGAGGAGAAACAGAGGAAAAAATTCAGCAAGCAAAGAAAGTCATTCTTATGATATGAGAGATTTCTAAGTGTTACAAACCTCATTTGTAACAAGGCTTTATCATTGCACTGTAAACCTAATCAATCATTGTCAATCTTTGAGTGGGTTCTTAGAGCAGGGGTAGGTTCTCCTTTGAGTAGGTGCTCATAAAATCAGGGGTTGGTGCTCCTTGGGTTGGTGCCCTAAAGTTTTAGGGGTTAGTGCTCTAAACATTGTAAACTATTATTTACTGTGAGACTAGATTGGAGAAGTAGACTCTAGCAGCTATTCTCACTAGGGTTTTTCCCACATTGGGTTTTCCTTGTATATTCTATGTTGTGGTTTGATTTGTGTGTGTGTATGTTCTTGATTAATTTATAGTTTCAGTCCTTACACACATAGTTAAAGGTTTTAAAATACACTGATTCACCCCCCCCTCTTAGTGTCCATTAGTGTTCTTCACCTAGCTCGTCATTGGAAAAGTGTGATTTCTCATGACTTTCAAGACTTTGTTACACACATCCTAAAACACGTCCATTGTATCAATGTGCATGATTGGTAGAGGATTTTATCTTAGGTGGAATTAGATTGAAGTTTAAAGAGGCCCAATCAATAATAAGACATGCATTAGGATAAAAAAATTGAGTGTCAAGTTTAGGCATCTTAGATTTGCTACAAAAAGAGGGTGTGAATTATAATGACTCCCAATCATCCCCCAATAGTTCCTTTTTAGGAACATCTTTAGTAGGAGATGGTGTATTTGTCTAAATTGGAGAGAGGATTGTAGAAACTAAAAAAGTATATTGTGCTTCAATTTCTATGTTCTTGTCGGCTTCCAAAGTAATCACTTCATTATTATATGTGTAAGGCATTGCATGCTAATCAAGTTGATGATTCACTCCACCCAGAACAACAATTTTTGGTTTTGTTGAGGTTGAAAGACATCTTGATGAAGGTGGACAACAACTTTAGGATTCTCAGCAACATGAATGGTATTGATTGATCTTGGTTAGGTTTCATTTTTGAGAGAGGGAAAATTGGAAACATTATATTAATGGGAAATGGTATCACCCTCTTGCTCTAAGGTATCTTTATGATTAAAACAAACTTTAGGAAAGGGACAACCGTATCTCATTAATTATTCATATCTAGGGGGGATGCCATTGAAATGAAAAGAAGGTATGGTATCACTAGGAAAGTTAGCTACAATATCATGCCTTTGCACCAAATGATCCTTATGGGGGAAGTAAATTTTAGGAGAAGGATGGATATCATAATCCAAAGCTTCATCTTTAGGAGGGAAATCTTGGAAAGAAGTGTTCATATTTTCTTCTTGAACCAATGTACCCTCATTGGAAGGACCATTTTGGTAGAGGGTAAATAATATCTATGAATGAAAGGAAGAGCTAAGTTATCATCATATGCATGAAAGAGAACATCATGAACATCTTGAATGTAAATTGAAATTGAACTAGCCAAATAAGATAAGAACTCCTTATGTACTTATGATCAAATAAGAAATTCATATGTCATATTAAATATGTAACCAAAGCAATGTTAACTATATATATGCAATAAAATTATGTGATATAAAATTTAAAATCAGAAGATATGCAAGTGTAAGAAGTGTTGAGTTTACCAAAAATGTAATGTGTGGAAATAGGGTTGATTAGATTGTGTGGGAAAACCATGAAGCTTATGCCTATTTATACTTTAATTACACTGAGATGGAGAATGATCGTCTTGGCCCAATATGTTCTTAGGCACAAGGTAAATTCATTGGTCCCTTCTTGGGGTACTTGAAAGATGACTCTACAATTTAGGAAGAAGAATGCAAGATGGGGTGAAAAGATGACTCTATGTCCATTGAAAAAGAAGTAAACTACATACAAGTTTTGAAAGAAGATCTAGCAGAACAAACTGAGACTAACCTATAGAATGAATTTTAGGAAAAACTGGAGGGTCTAGGTCACCTAGCTCAACCTTCTCCCAATATTTAGACACCCAAATCGACCTGCCCCTGGTAGTTTCAACTTTGACAAATTGCTAACTATAGATATCCTCCTGATTACTCTATACTTGCTTCTTTGGGTCTGTCACCTATTCCTGCACAATAAAAAAGAGGGAAAATGTTGGGTGCAAAGGGGTTTGCCTAAGTCAAATCCTAGTTTAGGAATTAACCTTGAAATTGAATTGAAATTTACTTGAAAGGAAAGAATGTTGATATGTAGTAGAGACTATATTTGAGAATGAAGATGTAGTACCCCTTCATGCTTTACGTCAGATACACACTACTTTGATTTAATAGACTATGTTCGATTCTTTTTGTGTCGTTTAGTTCACTGATCTATGTAAATGATTACATTCACGTGATCCTTGTTGTTAGACTATGCTATGTTACTTATGTATTTCATGACATGATTATAGCTACATTTCATTGAGTTGGATATTGATGTTAGAATTGAGATACTTGTGACATGGATTCTCTTTTGATGATTTATTGTGATGCACTATGTGATGTTAATCTATGCTTCGATGATGTCATTCGATTATTGATGATGTGTGATTCTATGCATTGCTTTCTTGGGGTTTAGGGTGATAGAAATGATTTTGTATTACTCGTTCATGAGCTCCATACAACGTCACGATTTAGTATCACTAGTTGGGATTAAAGATTTATATTTATATATGCATATTTGTATACAACATGTTTTGGTGCAGGATTGCATGTACTAGACAATGACTCCACCTAGTACTACAGGTCTAAGTGTGTCTTTATAATTCCCAATTGTTGTAAAAGGAGATAGTGCAAGGCCCAAATTATACCTAACCCTATCCATTGTCCTAATTTAGGGGCTATTATCTAATTTTTATTGTCAGTAGTGAGTCTTGTTTAGATGTTGACACTATTTTATAATTTGTTTGAGTGTGATGCATTTTATGTAATTATTAATATTAAGTATAGCCTATGTGTTGTAAATCAAACTAATAATTAATTAATGAATATTGTGGCTTTAAATGTAATTTTGATTTACTAAATATATTTTAATATTGGATAATATTTAATAAATGATTTATGATTTATTGTTTATTATTTATTGCTTATTATTTATTATTTATTATTTATTATTTATTATTTATTATTGTTTATTGTTTATTGTGCAAGTGGATATTGTATTATTTATTTTGCTTTGAGGTGAAACTATTTGTTCGATCTAGGGGAAAACTAGTTGTCTTATTTTGTGGATAATTATATTTTAATTATTTATTTACTTATTATTCTTTCTCCAATTTTTGAGGAGTAAACTTTTTATACAAGATTTTCAATTGGTGATTTATTATATGTTAATATTATTTAATTATTTTTATGGGAATTTCGGAATCTATTTAATATTATTATTTAATATCTATCTATTATTTATTTAATATTTTTAGGTTTAGGGTTTTTGCTTTTTGTGTGCTTTATTTAGGTAATTGTATTTTATTTATTAGGTTCGAATGAGAATTGATGGAGAGGTTATTATTATTATTTTCTTTTCAAAGTTTTGAGAGAAGAATTTTTATTGCATCTTTAGGGAGAAAATTTGAGGATAGGAATTTGGAGTTTACAGATTTTCTTTGAATCGTGGTTGGAATTTCTTCAGCTTGAATGTTTTGAAGACTTGGTTGCTGATTTGAGAAGATTTTGTGTTTTAAAATTTGTCAATGACATTCTCTTCTCTCTCTTTTTCTTTGACAGGTTTTCAAGTAGGTATTCATTTTACTCTATTTGTTTTTAGTTGATCTATGTAATTTGATTTTAAATGGTTATTAGGGGGAATTGGGGTTTGAATGAATTATATTTATCATCTGAGATTGTGTTCTTATTTATTATTTGCAAGATTTGGGGTTGCATGGAAGTCTTAATGTAGTTTTGTAAACTGAGCCTGATTTTGTATATGTGATGATTTATTTATTTTTGAATTGAATTTATACTAGAACCTCAGGTGATAGGTTAGCTAGGTACACTTAAGGAGAGTGACTCACTATGGGGGCTAGGTCTAGAAAGTGGTTGCCAGGGTAATCCATAGGCGAGTTTAGTAATACATGATAATATTAATAAATTTTGGGTTGGGTTACATACCAACAAGATAATTATATGCTCCACTCATGCCTCGTGTGCTCGTATAGGTAAAGGGTGAGAATGGGAAGGCCTGGTCGTCTATTGAGATGTTGAGCTGGATAGATCATGCATTACCTTGTCTTCACGAAAGGAATGTACAGTTCTACATGAGTTGTGGAGACTATGCGATGCCACTCTTCCCTTTGTGTGTTCTAGTTTCTTATTGTGTCAGTCTTACGTGAAACCCTCTAGGAGTTTTCTTAGATGTCTATGATGGTCTTGCATGTTATCCATGCTTTCTTTTCTTGTGTTATGGTATTTTTTGTTTTTTGGAACTATGCATGTTTTGTTTATCTTCCCTAGCCCATTTATTTGTGTTTGGGGCCTTGTGTTTATCTCCTAGCATGGGGGTGGGCCTATGGATACCACATGGTTGGGTGGTGATGCTTTTTCCACCCATTGGGAATACTTTGGAGGACTTGCATGTGAGTGCCTAAGTGGACCCATTCCATATGTTTCAGTGTCTTCGTATCTCAGTTATGAGATGATCTACCTTTATGATGTAATTTGTAATGTATCTTTCAAAATGATGTAAGAGATATATAATTTGCATAATTGTATTTGTAAGAAAGAGTTGTTTATATTATTCCAAAAGAAAAGGATTGTAATAAAGATGTGATGCTCTGCATAATGGGCAATGTTAGACTAAAACCCGTGGTCGTATAACACACAAGAACACAAGAAACAAAGATAAATGTTAGTGTTAATTAACCAAAAACTAGTCTAAGTAGGCATATCAAGAGAGACACTAAAAACATGATGAAGTATTTAACTATGAAAGCAAACACAACAAGGCATCTCCAAATGCCTTCTACCATGCTCGTAACTCCTTCTCCCTTGTTCCTCTCCTCTCCAAGTTCCAAATTAGTGTAGCTCTCAGCAGCTTTTGGCACTATGGATGCCTTATGGAGGTTCTAGATGAAAATATGATTAATCTCAAATGTTATGCAAATGTGGACAAGAGCTAAAACAAGAGATTATCTAATTAGCTAGTGTTGATTTTAAAACAAAAAAGTGAATATGATTCATTATCTAATGCTCTCTAAAAATGGCTATATTGTAAATGCATACAAGTTTTTAGGATTTGGATTGTGAAGAAATGATCTCTATTTATAGGAAAAATGGAGCAATGGATGGTTGAGATTGAGCAATCTCAACAAGGGTTAGGATTGAATGATATTCAATCCATATGAGGACTTTCAACCCAATCCTAGGATGACAAGTGTCAACATGAGATGAGTTGAGAGGAGAGGGAAGAAGCATTTAATTCTTGACATGACATGAGAGTTAACTTGGGAGTTAAGGTTAAGGTTGGGTTGAGTGAATAAATTCATTATTCAAAGAATAATGCTTTTATCCAATGGATAAACTCTTGTGTAAAGGTTAAAGGGATAACCATGGTCAAAGCAATAAATGCTTGAGAAGACACATGGGTCACATGAGGGTTAAGTTAGGGGTCAAAGTCCCTAACCATGTGGGTGAGTTGAGTTAACCATTAATGGTCATGTAAGAGCCATAAGTGGTTTGGAAGACTTTAGAGGTTAACTTGTTAGACACATAAAGCATTAAATGAATTTCAAAGACTTTGAAGTCTTTGAGAAGTGACTCCAAGTTGCTTAGGAATGTGACAATATTTAGGGGATGGATTAGGCTAATTAGAAAGGGGTTTAGAAGAATCTAGAAGGGGATTAGGATTGCAAGTGGGTTTGGTGGGTGAGGAAAAATAGGATTTTTATTAAAATAAAATTCATTTATTTCAACAAATAGGTGCAAGTTGCATTTTTAGGAGAATGCAAGTGGGAGGGGATTTAATGATTTAAATAAATGTTTTATTTAATTTATTTAAAAGAGGAAAGAGGATTAAATGGAATAAATAAGATTTATTCATTTAATTGATTGTGAATTTGGTTTAATGAATGAATTAAAATAAATTAAATAATTTATTTAATTAATAGTAGAATGATTTGAAGATGAATTAATTAAATATTAATTTAATTAACTAATGGCTAGTGGATTTTTAATCAAATAAATAGCATATATTCATTAATTAAAATCAATAGATTTATGTGACTACAAGATGTGTATCAATGAATGTTTTACATGTTAATGAGTTTATGTGTTTTGCATATGTGTTCTTACTATTAATACGTGCTTATTATAGGAATCTTTCTTTTGGTGTTTGAAAATGAACATAAAATAGACATTTATGCGTTAAGTTAGACATAAAATAAATTATTTGCTATAAAATTGAGTTGTTGGTTATTTAATTCTTAGGGTTATCAGGGTTATCTGGGCGTTACAAAATATGTCTTATACATTGATGATGCAAATGTTGTTAGAATATGATCATAAATCTTGATGCAATATTAGGACTCCACAAACAAAAACCTAAAAGGAAATCATAATAGACATGTTTGCATGAAGGTTGTTGAAGGTTGCCACAATGAAGGATATAGTGGTACAAAATGCCTTTAATACTTGAAGGATGAATGATTGAATGCCTTGAGTGTTTGAATTTAATTTCTTCCTTGTTTTATTCTCTTGTTCATTCATTATACTAAAATGAGGGAGGATACCTTGCTTATATACCTCTCTGAAGCATTTCAGGGTGTTAAACTCGAAGCGGGCTGACACGGGTGAGGAATTCCCACTAAAACAAGCCAACCATTAAGTGATTCAAAATTTGGACCAAAATTGGGGAGAAAAGCACCCTCATTGGTCCACTCCTAGAAGCAGGGTGCCCTAGGTGCCTTTCTTCCTCTAATGTGTGTTGGACATTGTTGCTGCTAGGATATGTTGTTGTCATTGATGTCAATATATTCCAACGATTTATTGTTTCGGTGATTACATATTAATTTATTGGGATCATGATTTGATGTATGGATTTTTTATAGTATCATTACATGTTTTTTTATTGGTTTTAGTAATCTGGTAAGCTTAATTGATCATATAATATGATTCGGTTTGTAGTTTGGATTTCCTGATCAGTGCTTTGCAGAGTTTGATATTTCCTCCAGTATATTTCGGTGTGATCAGATCTTAAGCTGAATTTTTGGGAGATTGTTTGGGATGTTCTTGTGTATCTTAATTTTAGATGGTTCATGATTTGGTACTCCACAGGCTATCTTTCTTTGTGACACTTGCTGTTGTTTGAGTATTCTTGAGGTTTAGATGTTGATCAATGAAGATTTGATGAGTAGCGCTGGTATAACTGTTACTAACGATTCTAACATGTTTGTTGGTATTTTCTATTTATGTCCTATTTGTTTTGATGATCCACATTGATCATTGTGCGGGTTTTTGGTGATTTTGCTGAACCGATGATATTCTTCATGTTATGCAGTATTCCTCATGGTGTAAGGTGTTGCGGTTAATCTTGGTGTGATTTCTAGTGGTGTTGAATGTTTGGAGATTTGGTTTAGGTCCATGTTATATCATGTATATCATTATATTGATCAGGTGGTTTATCTTTGTATCATGTGATATAATTTTATAATTATGAGTTGAGGGTTTAGCCGTCCTTGTTGTCATGGTTGATGAATTGTATAAATAGGTGATAAAGTCATGTAATTTCGATGTAGAAGGTGTGTCTACATTATTAGAGGATGGTGTATGTGCGAACAAAGGAATTTATCTTTCGGTGCGATTGAGTAGAGTTTTGGAGGGTTGTAGAGTAGACATATGTGCTTAACCGGAACTGTCATAAGGCATTTGGAGATGCTATTCTTTCAGTTCATCCCTTCCAAATTGTAGTCTAAATCTTGATGTAAGTCAGTGAGACTTCCCTGAGGTTTGTAGCCTTCCGAGTTATTGAATCTTGAGTTGTAAGCTCTAGGCAGTGTGCCTGAATGTTGGTGCTTTCCCCATTGTAATTATTTTTACATATTACTGTAGAGTATCATCTTATTGTGGGTAGGTTTCCATCGTGGTTTTTCCCTTAACCAGGTTTTCCATGTCAAAATCTTGGTGTTGTGTGTTGTGTTATCAATTTTTTTTTATCTTTGTTGTTGTTGCAATTTATCAGATTTGTGATTGTGGCTGAGTTTGTTAATCTAGTGAAAACTAATTCACCCCCCACCCTCTCAATTTTCCTTCCTTGTTGTTGCCAACATTTGGTATCAGAGCTAGATCCTCTGGAAGAAGCTTAATTGCTTAAGGAGATCTGGGATGGCAACTAGAAGTGGAAGTTTTATCTTAAAGAAGGAGAGTTCAATATTTTATGGAAGTAACTATGCTATTTTGAAGAACCGGATGAAGGTGCACTTGAGATGTCTTGGAGAGGATTGCTGGAAGATTACTAAGAATGCCTATTTTGTTCCTCTGAATGGATCAGTTACTACAAATGAGTTCAAGGAAGCTGAAAATAACATTATAGAGAAGGAAGCATTGCTGAGTGCCTATTGGATTATTGGGGAGTGTTTGATTTGGTTGTTCTTTTTTGCTACTAGGATATGTTGTTGTCATTGATGTCAACATATTCTTGTAAGTTATTTCGGTGAGTTTGGAAAAGGTTTTTGGTCCAGTTTTGCAGATCATTGTTTTGTAGTATCCGATATTCCCTCTGCTATATTCCGATATGATTAGATCTTGTGCTGAGATTTTGGATTATTGTTTGGGATGATCTTGTGTATCTTCATTTCAAATGGTTCATGATTTGGTACACCGCAAGTTATCTTTCTTTGTGACAAATGCTGATTGGTAGTGTTCTTGAGCCTTAAGATGTTGATGGATGAATATTTGAAAAGAGATGATGGTACAACTATTAGTGTCCTATTTTTTTGGTGATCCACATTGATCGTTGAGAGAGTTTTTGGTGATTTCTATGAACCGATGATAATTTGTGTGTTATGCAGTATTTCCAATGGTGTAGCATGTTGCAGTTGATCTTGGTGAGATTTTTGGTGGATGTAATTGTTTGGGAATTTGAATTAGGTCTATGCTATGTAGTGTAAATCATAATATTGGTCTCGTGGTCGATCTTTGTATCGTGTAATGTAATTTTTATAATTATGAGTTGAGGGTTGATGGTTTTGCCGACCTTGTTATCAAGGTTGATGATTTGTATATATAGGTGAGATGCTTATGTATTTTAGGTTTCGGTATTATGTCTGGATTATCAGAGAGAGGTAAATGTATGAAGAAGGATATATTATTCAGGGAAGTGTTGTGGTGAGTTTGGTGTTGCAAGGCAGACAACTATGCTTAATCAGAACTGTCATCAGGTATTTGTAGATGCTATTATTGTAGTTCATTTCTTCTGGATTGTAGTTAGAATCATTTTGTAAGTTAGTGACACTTCCCTGAGGGTTGTAGGCTTTCAGGCATATATCTTTTGAGTAGTGAGGTCTAGGCAGTGTGCCTGAATGCAAGGGCACCCTAGGTGCCTTTCTTCCTCTAATGTGTGTTGGACATTGTTGTTGCTAGGTTATGTTGTTGTCATTGATGTAAATATATTTCAATGATTTATTGTTCTGGTGATTCCATATTAATTTATTGGGATCATGATTTGGTGTATGGAGTATTTATAGTATCATTACATCTTTTTTTATTGGTTTTAGTAATCTGGTAAGCTTAATTGATCATATCATATGATCCGGTTTGTAGTTTGGATTTTCCGATTAGTGCTTTGTAGAGTTTGATATTTCCTCTGGTATATTTTGGTGTGATAAGATCTTAAGCTGAATTTTTGGGAGATTGTTTGGGTTGTTCTTGTGTATCTTCATTTTAGATGGTTCATGATTTGGTGCTCCACATGTTATCTTTCTTTGTGACAATTGTTGTTGTTTGAGTATTCTTGAGGTTTAGATGTTGATCAATGAAGATTTGATGATTAGTGCTGGTATAACCGTTACTAATGATTCTAACATGTTTGTTGGCATTTCCTAGTTATGTCCTATTTGTTTTGATGATCCGCATTGATCGTTGTGCGATTTTTTGGTGATTTTGTTGAACCGATGATGTTCTTCGTGTTATGTGTATTTCTGATGGTGTAAGGTGTTGCGATTGATCTTGGTGTGATTTCCGATGGTGTTGAATGTTTGGAGATTTGGTTTAGGTCCATGTTATATCATTATATTGATTAGGTGGTCGATCTTTGTATCATGTGATGTAATTTTGTAATTATGAGTTGAGGGTTTTGCCGACCTTATTGTCACGGTTGATGAATTGTATAAATAGTTAATAAAGTCATGTAATTTTGATGTAGAAGGTGTGTCTGCATTATCAGAGGATGGTGTATGTGTGAACAAAGGAATTCATTTTTCAGTGTGATTGAGTAGAGTTTTGGAGGGTTGCAAAGTAGACATATGTGCTTAATTGGAACTGTCATCAGGCATTTGGAGATGATATTCTTTCCGTTCATCCTTCTTCCAAATTGTAGTCTGAATCTTGTTGTAAGTCAGTGGAATTCTTTGAGGTTTGTAGCCTTCTGAGTTATTGTATCTTGAGTTGTAAGCTCTAGGCAGTGTGCCCGAATATTGGTGCTTTCCCCATTGTAATTATTTTTACATACTACTGTAGAGTATCATCTTATTGTGGGTAGGTTCCCATCATAGTTTTTCCCTTAACCGGGTTTTCCATGTCAAAATCTTGGTGTTGTGTGTTGTGTTATCAATTTTTTTCTTCTTTGTTGTTGTTTCAGTTTATCAGATTTGTGATTGTGGTTGAGTTTGTTAATCTAGTGAAAACTGATTCACCCCCCACCCTCTCAGTTTTTCTTCACTGTTGTTACCAACAATTGGTATTAGAGCTAGATCCTCTGGAAGAAGCTTAACCACTTGAGGAGATCTGGGATGACAACTAGAAGTGGAAGTGTTATCTTTAAGAAGGAGAGTTTGAGATTTTATGGAAGTAACTATGCTATATGGAAGAATCAGATGGAGGTGCACTTGAGATGTCTTGGAGAGGATTGCTAGAAGATTACTAAGAACACCTATTTTGTTCCTCTGAATGGATCGGTTGCTACAAATGAGATCAAGGAAGATGAAAATAACATTAGAGAGAAGGAAGCATTTCTGAGTGCCTATTGGATTATTGGGGAGTGTTTGATTTGGTTGTTCATTTTTTCTGCTAGGATATGTTGTTGTCATTGATGTCAACATATTCTTGTAAGTTATTTCACTGAGTTTGGAAAAGGTTTTTGGTCCGGTTTTGCTAATCATTGTTTTGCAGTATCCGGTATTCCCTCCGCTATATTCTAGTATGATCAGATCTTGTGCCGAGATTTTGGATTATTGTTTGGGATGATCTTGTGTATCTTCATTTCAGATGGTTCATAATTTTATGCACCGCAAGTTATCTTTCTTCATGATAGATACTGATTGGTTGTGTTCTTGAGCCTTAAGATGTTGATAGATGAATATTTGAAAAGAGATGATGGTGCAACTATTGTTTGGGAAGATTTGAAAAGAGATGATGGCGTTTCCTATTTTTTTTGGTGATCCACATTGATCGTCGAGTGATAATTTGTGTGTTATACAATATTTCCAGTGGTGTAGCGTGTTGCGGTTGATCTTGGAAAGATTTTCGGTGGATGTAATTGTTTGGGAATTTGAATTAGGTCTATTCTATGTAGTGTAAATCATAATATTGGTACCATGGTTGATCTTTGTATCGTGTAATGTAATTTTTGTAATTATGAGTTGAGGGTTGATGGTTTAGCTGACCTTGTTATCAAGGTTGATGATTTGTATAAATAGGGGAGATGCTTATGTAGTTTTGGTTTTGGTATTGTGTTTGGATTATTAGAGAGAGGTAAATGTATGAACACAGATATATTATTTAGCGAAGTGTTGTGGTGAGTTTGGGGTTTGCAAGGCAGACAACTATGCTTAATCAGAACTATCATCAGACATTTGTAGATGTTATTGTTGTAGTTCATTCCTTCTGGATTGTAGTCCGAATCATTTTGTAAGTCAGTGACACTTCCCTGAGGGTTGTAGGATTCCAGGCATATATCTTTTGAGCAGTGAGGTCTAGGTAGTGTGCCTGAATGCATGTGCATTTCCGTTTGTAATATTTTCACATACTACTATAGAATATCATCTTATTATGGGTAGGTTCCCACCATAGTTTTTCCCTTAATCGGGTTTTTCACGTCAAAATATTGGTGTTGTGTATTGTGTTGTTTATTTGGTTATTTGTTATTTATGTGATTTATCAATTAATGTTTAGGTAGTCTAATTTGTTGTGCTTCTGTTGAACGCTGATTCACCCCCTCTCTCAGTCTTCCTTCTTGATTGTTGCTAACAACTGGTATCAGAGCTAGATCCTTCAGTAAAAGCTTAAGCACTTGAGGAGATCTAGGATTGCAACTCAAGGTATTCTTTTCAAGAAGGATAGTCTAAGGTTTGATGTAAGTAACTACACTGTGTGGAAGAAATGGATGGAGGTGAATTTGAAATGTCTTAGAGATGATTATTGGAAGATTACTACGAATGCTTATGTTGTTCCCTGAAATGGACCATCTACTCCTGATGAGATTAAGGAAGCTGAATATAAGATCAGAGCCAAGGAAGCATTACTCAGTGCCCTGACTGATTCTGAATTGACAAATGTTATGGAACTTCAGACTGCACATGAGATTTGGGTGAATCTTGAGATCCTATATGAAGGTGATAGTAAAGTGAAAGTTGCCAAGTTGTAGAGTTTAAAAGGGAAATGTGAGACATTGAAGATGGGAGATGATGAGAACATACATTCATACATGGCTAAGGTGAATGATCTTGTCCTTGGTATCGGATCTACTGGTGGAAAGATTGAAGAAGATGAGATTGTTGCTAAGGTACTAAGATCTTTGCCTCCTGCTTATAAACATAAGGTTGTCGCTATTGATGAGATCCAAACTATAACTACTATGACAAGAGATGTATTAGTTGGAAAACTTACTACATTTGAGCTAAGTGAATTTGGTGAATCACATGGAATGTCCGAGACAACATTAAAAGCATCAACATCTATGTCCGATAAGTAGAAATATGATCCTAATGAGTGCAGGATATCCAGATATGAAAGAGAAAGGAGAGAGATAACATAGCAAGAGAGAGAGCTTGATGAGTTTGAATTATTGATTGCTCAGAGATTTCCTAAAGGTACCGGTAAGTATGATGGAAAGTTGCCCTTAAAATTTTTTTCTTGTAATAAGATAGGACATTTTGTTTCTAGATGTCCGGAGAGAATGGCTAAGTATGACGGACATGATACATTTGACAAGTTTGATAGGAATGATAGATATGAGAAGCATGAGAAGTATGATATGTTGGTATTTTGGATATGTTGATATGGTTTTGTCATTGATGTCAACACTTATCAACTCTAGTAAGCCTACTAGCACTTGGAGAATTGACAATGTTCACCAGTGAGCAAGTGACTTATGCACAGTCACTGGTATCTGGTACACCGATAGGATATATTGTTCATTGGCACTTGGAATGACATGGAAAATACTTGTTTATGTTGAAGACATTGTTTGGACACTTTGTTTTGGAGATTTGTTCATTGGTATATTTGTGTTTGCATATTTGTTGTTATCGGTAAATAGGTCTAGGATAAGCATCGACAAGCTTATCTATTCCAAATCAGCACGACATGCTATGGAGATGATTTTGTTGTTATTGTAAATGCATTAAACCAACATGTTGTATCGGTTATTAAATCGGTCATTGTTTTATTTGTAAATATTTTTATTGTAATATCTCTTAGAGCCTACCTACTCAATTAGTCTTAGGTTATGGTATAAATGTAAAATCTCATTTGTGAGATCAATGTTCGAATGTGAAAAGGATTGTAATTTAGTATATGAGAGAATAAGTAGAGCTATACACGCAGACATCATTTGAAGGTTGAAGGAAGGTTTTGTGAAGGCATATCAAAACTGCATCGGTACTGAATCCAGCATATGAAGATGTTATTCTGAGTAGTACATCATTATTGGATTTAGCCATCCAGTTATAGTTAGTGTGACTCCCATTTGTGTTTGAGCAGTGATCTCTAGGCGCTTGGCCTTTCTGCATGTGCAGACCCCCTATTGTATACACATACTATCTGCAGTAGTACCATTTGATTGTGGGTAAGGTTTCCCACCATGGTTTTTCCCCTTACAGGGTTTCCATGTACAAATATTGGTGTTATGTGTTGTGGATGTTGTAGACATCTAAAAATGGTCAACGCTTGCGGAGTCATACTTTAACATTTGCGCATTGCATTATTTTTAGGTTTTTGCATCGCATTAACATTTCTTCTATGATTCACACTTGGTCTTTATCATTTATGAGCATCGAGTCATTCTTCTGCATTCTTCATTCATCTCGCCTTCAAATTTGGTCTTGTTGACAACAATCTTCAGTCATGATTTTGGTCAATCTTATCCTGTCTTATCAATGTGTGTGCTCATTTGTCATCATTTTGGACATCATCAATCCTAATTAGGGTTTTGTCCTCTTATCAATCTTCTCATTTTGCGATCAATTTGTCATTGTGTCATTTTCAATCTTATCATCATGCGATCGATTTGTCATCGATCATGGTCATTTCCAATCTTGTCGTTTTGCAATCTATTTTATCATCGATTGTTGTCATTTTTGTCATTTTGTGATCGATTTGACATCGATCGTTTTCCTTCTCAATCATGTCAATTTGGATCAATTAGTCATTGTTCCTTGTCAATTGGCACATTTGTCAATCAAATCATTTATCACATTGGTCCTTTATCAAGTCAGAATCATGATCAAATCGAATCGACATCAAATCAATCTTACATTAGGACCTAATTGTCATCCTTGCATTGCTAATTCATCTTCTAGGGTTTCATGATTTAATCATTTAACCTTGTTTGTCATTTCTCCCTCTAGGATAAATAAATTATTTATTTATCGTAAGTCTTCGTGTCACAATTAAATGTTTATTTAATTGGCTAACTAATTATTCCTCTTTTTGTGAATTAATTAATAAATGACAAATTATTAATTAATTTACCTAATTTTCTCCTAATTCCTAATTTCCAAGTCATCATTTCTAACCTAATTTTCTAATTTCTCCTAAATTCCTAAATGACTATTTCTATTTCAAAATCTTGTCATAAATCCTTGCATAGCAATTTATCATACACTTGTCATAATTTTGCTATTCCTGATTTGAATTTCCATTCGAATCACTTTCATGCTAATTTGATTTTTTCTCCAATTTGTCTATAAATTGGATGAATTTCTTCAATCAAGGTCCTGGATCCCTGGTCGAATCAATCACACTTCGAGTATTCTTGCGCTACTTGTCAATCTTGCTTTCACATTAGGTTTATGCACTTGAAGGTGAGATCCACAAACAAAACTATTTGAAGGAGAAAGAAGGACAATGGAGCCACATGAAGGAGACATTCAAGTCTGCATTTGGTTTGCTTAGTTTTCAATCTTGAATGTCTTATTTTCATGTCTTTATTGAGTGTTTTTAGGATTGATCATTGCATTTGAGTTTTCATGATTGAGCTAGTCCAATTTGTTATTGCTTTGATGATTTCCACATTTCCTATCTACAGATGTTATTGTCTTTCTATTTTATGCATTAATCTTTACCAATACTGCAATTAACTGACAAACTATGTACTGGACTAAAGTTTGGTTTATCGACATTAAGCATTAAGTTTGGTTAAGTTGTTTTTGGTTTAAATTTATTAGACTTTCTGGGCACTTCTGCGCCTGTGTAGGAACAATCTGTGCTTGTGTCAAGCATTCTATGCTTGTGTCAAAGACTTCTGCGCCTGTGTCAAAGGGATCTACACCTGTGTTGCATCATTCTGCGCCTGTGTCAAGCATTCTGCGCCTGTGTAAGTCGAGAAACAGAGGTAAAAAAGTAGTGTTTTTACTTGCAAATTGGTTTGTTTTGCATTCTATTTCTGCTTTTTGGTTTTATGGTACTGATTCTTTGTGTAGCACCTTGGCATTACGCATGACAAAGACAACAAATGAAACTACTAACACATTTTATGCAGGTTCGATAGTCAAAGACTAAACATATCAAACTTCTGACTTGGGTTTTGCAGGTTGCCTTGGATTACAATTAAACTTTGTGTTTGCAAATTAATATTTAGGCACCTAGTATGATTTCTAAATAAGATGGAATGAACGTATGTTTGCTTTGATTGTTGAGTTTGACATTGGATTAGGAGAGTATGCTCTCATCCTTCTTAGGGTGATTAGAAATCCAGATCTTCGATACCATGCTCATGTTTTTGATTGTGTGTCACCTTTAGAGGGCTTGCCTTCCCGACCATTTGCTTTTGCAAGCAAGTGACAATCGTGAGAAGGGAATGACCCAAAGTGAGTACGGCTAGAATACCTTGGCATTCTAACTCACTATAAACAAATACCTGATGAGCGAAAGCTTTGAAGGAAGGGTTACGTGGGAATTGTAGTTACTTGGGACGTGATGACCCTTGAACTCTTTCTCATATCAACATCTAAGTAGGACCTCATGGTCTAAATCATGCTTGCATGACTACATTTGTTTCGTATCTTGGTGGGCTTAATGTCTCAATCACGCTTGCGTGACACCAAGGAGTAACACTTAACAGAAATCCTTACTAAACACCTTGTATTTAGAGGCCAAAAATCCTTCTAGTTGCTTGAGAAGTACAAGTTCAGATACTTGGAAGAGATACTAAGTTTTCCATGGGGAGATTTCCATGGGGACTGATGCTTGGCTACCCTGAGAAGTGAGTGTTGTGGAGGGGAGCCCGTGGGGTCAAGCATCTATGTATTCTCCTTGAATCTCATAACGAGTCTACCTCTCAAGTACCTACTGTCCTTACCTACCATAAGAAATGTGTGAATGAGCATGATTGTCTTGAGTTAAGTTAAAATATCTTGTCTTCTTTGCTTGTCAAAAGTTGGATTGCATCTCATTTCAAAAACAAGACAAATTGATTCAAAACAAGGTTAAACACAAGAACATTTCATCCAACAAAGTTCAAAATACCTTCAAACATGGTTGTCAAAATCTTGTCTCAACATTTATGTCACTTAGATTTAGGTTCCTCCTAGGTTTGCATTTTGCAAATTCATTGTCAAGTACCAAGGTTAGGTTCCACCTAGGTCATACTCCTTTGCATATCAATAAGGGTCATCCATTTGCATGTGTCCTCTTGCATTAGAGTAGTACCATTGTCATACATTCATATTTGCATACCCTAGGTCTCTTCATTAAGCTTAGGTCATTATCATATCATATTAGGGTCATTTGCATAGTAATTGTCCCTTTGCATATAGTGTCAAAACTAGGTTTTGTCATACTTGAGTAATCCAAATCTTTGATAAACCCTAAGTCATTGTTAGGAAGTCTAGACCTTATCAAACTTTTGTCTTTTTGTCATCAATGTCATTTGGTCAAACCTAGCTTAGTATCCAAGCATATAGGGGAGACATTGTCATTTTTTCCTTTTGTCACTTGGTCCTTTTTTCCTTTGAGGGCTAGACTTCATTTCAATTTCCTAAGGGTCTCATTTTTAGAATTGCATTCATAAGTTTGTCAAAATCTTGAAAAACAACAAAAACATTAAGTTGCATTGTCATCCTTTTAGGTTGCATTTGTCAATCCCATTAGTTCCATTTGCATAGTGACATGTCTATTGAAACAAGGTTCCAAGCACCAATGATGCAACAAAGTTTGACGTATCAACCGACAATGCAATCAAATTTTAATCCAAGGCAATCACAATTATATCCAACCCAACAACAAGGCAATATCAATCAAACTCTTTATGATGAAACAAATGTCCAAATACAAAAGCTAGAGGAGAAACTAGCTCAAGAAAAGGAGATATTGGAACAAAGAGTGAAAAACATTGAGAAGAATAAATCACAAATGTCAAAAATGTTTCAAAAATTTCCAGGTTGAAATCCAAAAATTGAGCCAATTGATTTAAGATCTCTTCTTGAATGATCAGACATACCAGCTCTCCTCTCACAAATAGAGATGATGAAACAATTTCAAGAAAAGAGACAACATCAATTTCAACATTATGTGCCTCCACAACAAGAACAAGAAGGTGTTTACTATCAATCAGATTTTCAACCAATACAGTGAATGGTTCAACCAGTTGTTCAACATTTCCAATAGACACAACTAATTGTCCAACATATTCAACCAACACAACCAATGGTCCAATTTCAACAATATGTCCAACCAACTATACAATGCCCACAAATAGTTCAACCAATGGTGGAATATCAACAAGTTCAATCAACATATCAATATCAACAACCAAAACCAAACATTCAAAAAAAAAGGTTGCAGCCCACACCAAGCCAAGTTTCAAACATGTCGGAACAATTGAACCAAGTCCAATATCAAAACATGACATCAGATCAGAACCAACTCCTTGCCAAACAAGTTCAGATTCCAGATACAACTATGTCAAAACCTTGAAAGAAAGGTGGCTTTATTGCAATGATCTTAAGGAAACTACCAAGTGAGTTCTTTGAGGAAGATCAAGATAATACAATTATGTCTAGCAATGCCTCATCCCCCCGCAAACAAATTGACTCTCTAGTGGCATCTATCCCTACACCTTTAGAAGTTTCACAAGAACCTTCCATATTGTCTTCATCAAACAATACACCCAAGGATGCAATTATCCAAGAGCTATCCATAATTGATTGCCAAGATAATCCAATTCATGATGCACATCCTTGTCATGTTTTAGAAATACAAGACCCAATGCCACCATGCACTTTATTGCCATTACCTATTTTAGAGGACCCCATTCGAAGTCCCTCTTCCTCATGTTCAAGCATTGATTCCTTGTCAGAATCCATCACAAATGTTCAAAGTGCATTTCCTTCATCCCAAAACATTGAGCCCTTGTTAGAATCCTCCATGCATATCCAAAGTCCAACCCCATGTCAAGAGGATAATTTAGAGCATGAAGAAATGTGTCTTGAAATAGATGAAGATCAAGATCTTGAAACCTTATCATCCTATCCAATTGTTGACCAGGATCTCATCTTCGCAGAAACTCATGATGATTCCCCTATTCTTGTCCATCCTATCCAAAGTCCTATTGACACTCCATTCCCTGGGCAAGATCAAGATATCCTAGTTCATCCAATCCCAAACGATCCCCTTCCATTTCATGAACACAATGTCCTTTCAAATCCCATTGACATTCCACTTCCTGAGAAAGATCAAGATATCCTTTCCATCCTTTATGATGATCCCATTGAAAGTCAAGAGCAAAGCACCTTTAAAGAGGATTCCAATGATCTTCCTCCTTGTCAAGATCAAAGTATTCCTTTAGATCCTCCACAAGATCCACTTGTTCCTCCATCTCCTTGTCCTAATGCTCCATATACACTCCAAGATCACATTTCTTTTGATGATCCCATTATTTCTCCCATTCCATCTCTTGAAGAGCCTGTCATTGAGCCATGTCCACTACACAATCCTACTCCCCCTCATGATCCTAATCCCCCTCATGATTCTAACATGTCAGTGCAAGATGTTCATGAACCCTCGACATGCATAATGGGTTCTTCCACTTTGGTTCAATCCGATCCACTTCAAGATCTCATTATTTCTCTCATATCATATCCACCTCATAATGGACTCACATCTTCTTCCCAAAGAAAAGAGTATCCTACAAGTCAAGATATTCATAAAGGCAAAGGAGTAGATTTCCATAAGCAATAATCCCTTCATGTTAAAGAAAATATTAAGGATCATGGCCTCAATGAAATTCCTCAAGACGTTGGTATTCCCCCATCAAAATCAAAACATACACTTTCCCCATCATACTTTCCATCCATCTTAGGTCCTTATATCCCTTCATCCTTTATGCAAGGTCAGCAAAGGCACACATCCTTGAGAACCTTTCATCCATCCAAAAGAACTCCATTTCATTCCTATCCATCCATGCATTCCTTTCCTCCTCCAAGCAATTTGGATGCCAAGTATAAAAGTCATAAGTCTAGCAATCCACATGTATTCAAGGATCAACATGTCCAATATAATCAACATGTGAAAACAAAGAACAATATGATCTATAAAGAAAAAGAAATATCCAAAAGGCCACAAAGGCCCACTGAGCAAAATAAAAAACAAAAGTCAAAATATATATGGGTTCCTAAATCCCTTGTGCAAGCAATGCACTCCAAGGAACCACAAAATCATGAAAAATCAAAAACCATGTGGATCCCTAAGCAGCTTCTTGAAGCACAAGAAGAAAAATCCAACTTGGCATCCAAAATTGCTATTCCTCCATCCAAACCTTCCAAGTCTATTTCTCCATCACCTTCTTCATCCATTTTGGGCCCTTATGTCCCAAAATCCCAAGCTATTCCTCCATCCAAATCTCACAATCTGAGATCCATTTTTCCTCCATCAATCCACCACCTGTCAAGGTGTGTGCCAATGTCAATCTTGCCTTCATTTCCATCCACTGAAGCCCAATTCTTCCACCCTATCCATTATCCAATGCATATTTTCCATCTTTCAATCCCTTTGATCCAATCCTTTGCATAAATCCTTGCCTTAGTTTCATCTTATTTTCCATGTCCTTATCCTACCAACGTCTTTGAGCATACTTTTAAAGGTCATGGTCCATTTTTTTCAAGGCTACTGTCCAAAAAAAAAAAGACGCTTGAGTCCTTCTTCCATTTTGCCCCTATCATGTGTCCATCTTCTATTGAAAAAGTCAAAAAAAAAAAAAAAAGACAAAAGACAAAAGAAAAAAAATAAAGAAAAATAATTCATCCACTAGTGAAAACCTGGCAAACAGGCGCCTTGGGCAAGTACTGTGATGAAAACCTGGCAAACAGGCATCATGCGTAATTTATGAACTTCTTGCACACCACACTTGGGGACAGGTTTTATCCTATCATATCCTATTACCCTTCATTATCCTGTCATATCCTATTACCCTTCATTATCCTATCCTATCCTATTACACTTCATTATTCTATCATGTCATACTCCTTCATATCCTATTGTCCCTCATGTCCATTTTCCCTTTCCACCTTTGATCTTGACAAGGCTGAGGATCGTCATGAGCATCATGCATCTTGTTTGCAGCTTTTAGTCCATCATAGCTTTTGGTCTTTATCCATTTGCTTATTATAACCTTTCATCCATATTCCCTAGCTTATTGCAACTTTCTGCCACTATCCCTTATCCTATCCCAACCTTCAGTCCATGTCCCTTATCCATTCTTGGTCTTGCTTATCCTATCCATATCTTATCACTATCCATACACTCTTTTTCATTTCTTGATCTTGATTTGACATAAGGATGCAAAATTTAAACATAGTTTCAAAAACCTCTTGACATGTCCCTCATGCCATGTCACTGCTTTACATTGTCATATCCAATCCCTTGTCCCATCACGCAATAGCCCTTGAAAATTGCATCCATATTGTCTCCATGATAAAAGGCCTTTGTCTTCCCTCTATCCACCAACATTTCAAAAAGCCTATTTATTCACCTGTCATATTCCTTGCCTTGCTAGACACTGGGGGCAAAATCATAAAAAAAATGAAAAAATGTCCTGAAAAAAAAATCATAAAAATTGAAAAATGTCCTGAAATAATAAAAAAAAATTTGAAAAATGTCCTGAAATAATCCAAAAAAAATTGAAAAATGTCCTGAAATAATCCAAAAAAAATTTGAAAAATGTCCTGAAATAATTCAAAAACATTCATAAAATGTCCTGAAAAAATCATAAAAAATCAAATAATGTCCTAAAAAAAATCCCTAAAAAGTCAAATAAAGTCCTAAAAAAATGAACAAAAACATTATAAAACTCGAAAAACAAAAGAAAAATATCCCCTTTGTGCATAAGGCAGATCACTAAGCATCCCTCCAACGACACGCAATCACACACTATGCTTTAATGGAATCACGCATTCATAGATGAACTTTTTCAATCAAACCAGACATTCAAGCTGATCAACATTGTCTTATCAATCAAACATCAACATCAATATCATTTGTCCTTGTCACTGCTTTCATGGGTCTTATACAGGGGGTGGTATACTCGAAACCAGACTATGTCCTGTCTTAGACGAGGTACCACATATCCTGAAACCAGACAACATGATCATCCTATCAACACTTTCAACTTTTGACAATGAAGATCAAGATGTTTGTTTGATTTGGTTGAATTTGTGCATCTTATCTTTTTCTTGATTTATCTTTGGCTTTGATCATGTTCCTATGTTGCTCGATGATGTCACTGAGTGATTTAGAGTGACCGGGATGGTTCATGGTCCCTTTCTTTTTTTTGTTGTGATTGCTGTTTGTCTGTGATGTGTCTGTCTTTTGCAAAAAGGGTTAAATTTCAGCTCTAGCCTTCAATGCCATGATGCTACGCATCCATTTTGCTACATTAAAATAAAGGTTCTCACCTACAAAGTGCATTACTGAAAGCAAGTTTTTCTTCATCTCTAACTATCCTCTGTCTCATTTCTTCTTACTAACATTTCTTCCATCAGTTCGGATAGTCAGTCCGGTCTAGTGCTCTGATCTCCAATCACATATGCTGCATCCTACATTCATTGGTTAGTACATTTGCATTATATCAAACATCCCATCAAGCATCATATCAAGCATTTTATCCATTTCATATTATAAATGAATCAAAAATACATAAAAATATATCCATACATGTTCATAAACTGTGCATAAGTCATCCATACATTGAAAATCACACATATGTCATAACACATTGCATCCCATCATATAGATGCATATCAATCATATATCAAAATATTATCAGAGCACAAAATTGGACTGTCTGTCCTGAGTATGACCCGCAGGCTGACTACATAATGTCACACTACATAATGTCATCTGTCTCTGTCCTAAGGAGCACGTGCCTCTATCACTAGGTGCTCCCTCTATCCTCCTCATCCCTACCATATCTCATGGATGATGTCCCTCCTAGTCCTGGCTGTGGTGGTCTCATAGGTCCACTCACCCCCATGCTGCTCAATGACCTCTGAGAGCGTGCCCTGCTCTTTGTCCTCGATCATGCCTGATATGAAGCTACTCTCTGCTTTGGTGGAACTGCACTCTTATATAGTGTCCTCCAATGGCGTATCTCCTCTCCGGTCTCTACCAGTATCTGTGCCATCTCACGTGCACTGGCATCCCTAATCGACCCAATGTACTCAGTGACTCTCTGTTCTTCTCGTTGTGCCTAAGCTATTGCCGTATCTCGAGCCACTATGAGTCTAGCTATCTCCGTTCTGAATTGATCCTACTCTATCCTCAAGATGGCATTCTGTCTCTCTAATGTTGCAATGTGATCATGCTAACTCGCTATGGTAGCCCTGCATATCTCCATCTCTTCTATCCTAGCTGTCTCCGACTCTATGGGTATATCCTACAATGACTCCTGATCGGCTGAATCTGGCTTGTAATCATCATCCACCTCATCATCTTCATCCTCATCATCCTCCTCATCCTCATCATCTCCCTCCTCCTCTCCTACGAGTGGGAAGTCCTCCTATCTCCTCGGTACCAAAATATCAGGATTTGTCAATGTTACTGGCCGTTGTTGTGCAAACCATCGCTCATACTCCTCTGTCATCTCGGCATTTGCCACATCTGATCTCCAATCCCACTGTCTCCACTGTAGCTATGTGAAGTTAGCATATGCTATGTGTGGCTGAATCATCCTCCCCCACTGACTCATCTCTTTGTGAGATCGGACAAAGTGTGCAGTCCCTCTAGGTACATCCTGCCTCTCTCCAAACTGTTGTCTGACTCTCTCTGGTAGGTACATCTCAATCACTCTCTGGCAATTCACTGGTCACCCAATCAGATATCTCTCCTATCTACAATATGATAGCTCATCACTATCATCTGACCATCCAGGGCAATCAAGATATGGCCTCCATGTGAACTCTCTCAATCTGTCTAGCTCATGTCGCCAATACAATATGTATCCGAAAGGACCCTATCTCAGTGCTCCCCCATAGCAGTACACATATGGTCGGTGTGGTAATACTTGTCTCTCTGCAATCGGTCGACATATGGCTATGTGCTCAAATGCCCATACCTGTAACAGTGTGACTCCACAACTCAAAGTTTGAACTCCCTAATATGCTATTTGATGCAACTGAAAATATAGCATAACTAGTACGCATGGTCCCCATGCATACACCATCCCCTCTGTCGCCATTTGCTCTAGCACTCCTCCACATCCAATAGGGAATCCATGTCCTCATCTATCTCCTGCTAGTAGACATGCTATCACCATTGCTATCACCACATATCGTCGATCATACTCTGATGCCATGGTCTCCCAGCCGATCTCCCTCTCTACGATATCCAGATCATCTATGTTAGACTCAAATAATCTACACAATGCATCTCTCCCTGTCACTAGGTCATACTCTATCATCTCCCCATGAATTGGAATGCAGAGGATACGCTATACATCCTCTAGTGTCACCATCGCCAAATGGAATGAGGAGGTCTCCGAATGCCATCGCTCTGCCAATGCGGTAAGCAGTCCTATGTTTGCCCTAATCTCAAGCATGAATGTGATATAGTATATCCCAAGTCCTGCTAATGTATCTCTGTCTGTGCTCCTGAGTCTATGTCATAACATGAAGCAGTCAGGTCAGTTCTCCCACGTGATCAATGGATACTGTCTACTCTGCATCATAATTGGGGCACATTTTGTCAGTTTTAGGGTTTGCTCCTACAGGCTGCATTTCCTTGTTTCATGTCCAAATCAGGGTGTTTCTCATCTATTTTGACCTATCCTATCCTTATCCCCCCTTTTCGGACCATTCACATGCCATTTTTGACCAAATTAGGGTTACCAAAGCACAACTGCGCCTGTGTGCTAAGTCCTGTGCCTGTGTAGCAAAAAACTATGCTTGTGTACCCTACACAAGCATAGAAGACCCTACACAAGTGCAGGATTCACCCTACACAAGCACAGAAGTCAGTTTTTGTATTCCCTGTGGGCCCCGCAATGTCCCACAAGCAAGTCAAATTCATGAAATTGACAATATGGGTTTTTGAGATACATATCGCTGCTCCCGCATCATCTGGTCATCTATAGGTGCATACACATTCTCCAAGGTGATCTACCATTGGAATGTTCACCATCCCTCTGCAAGTGTCCTTGTCTAGAGCAACAAATTCTCCTCTTTGGCTAGTGCAAATGAGCAATTTTCACTCTCTTGGTCTCATTTATAGATCTTTGTCAGTGCATAGATGGACGTGCACTCTCTCCATCTCATGCTGGTCATGGTCTTCTATACCATCAATTGCTTGTCCTTTGTGTATCCGATCTCCGATTGTCAGTCCGTTCGATCCTATCATTCTTATCGATCAATTGGCCTCTTTTCTGCATGTTTCTAGCCAATTCCTCGAGGAGGCATGCATATGTCATTGTCAGTTGTTTGGGGCATCTTTAGTATTGTTCTTTGAAACAATGCTTAGAATCGCATTGTCTCAAAGAGGGGCAAAATGTAGACGTCTAAAAATGGTCAACGCTTGCGGAGTCATACTTTAACATTTGCGCATTGCCTTATTTTTAGGTTTTTGCATCGCATTAACATTTCTTCTATGATTCGCACTTGGTCTTTATCATTTATGAGCATCGAGTCATTCTTCTGCATTCTTCATTCATCTCGCCTTCGAATTTGGTCTTGTCGACAACAATCTTTAGTCATGATTTTGGTCAATCTTATCCTGTCGCATCAATGTGTGTGCTCATTTGTCATCATTTTGGACATCATCAATCCTAATTAGGGTTTTGTCCTCTTATCAATCTTGTCATTTTGCGATCGATTTGTCATTGTGTCATTTTCAATCTTATCATCATGCGATCGATTTGTCATCGATCGTTGTTGTTTTCAATCTTGTCATCTTGCGATCGATTTGTCATCGATCATGGTCATTTCCAATCTTGTCGTTTTGCAATCTATTTTATCTTCAATTGTTGTCATTTTTGTCATTTTGCGATCAATTTGACATCGATCGTTGTCCTTCTCAATCATGTCAATTTGGATCAATTAGTCATTGTTCCTCATCAATTGGCGCATTTGTCAATCAAATCATTTATCACATTGGTCCTTTATCAAGTCAGAATCATGATCAAATCGAATCGACATCAAATCAATCTTTCATCAGGACCTAATTGTCATCCTTGCATTGCTAATTCATCTTCTAGGGTTTCATGATTTAATCATTTAACCTTGTTTGTCATTTCTCCCTCTAGGATTAATAAATTATTTATTTATCCTAAGTCTTCATGTCACAATTAAATGTTTATTTAATTGGCTAGCTAATTATTCCTCTTTTTGTGAATTAATTAATAAATGACAAATTATTAATTAATTTACCTAATTTTCTCCTAATTCCTAATTTCCAAGTCATCATTTCTAACCTAATTTTCTAATTTCTCCTAAATTCCTAAATGACTATTTCTATTTCAAAATCTTGTCATAAATCCTTGCATAGCAATTTGTCATAAATTGTCATAAATCGTCATAAATCCTTGCATAGCAATTTGTCATACACTTGTCATAATTTTGCTATTCCTGATTTGAATTTCCATTCGAATCACTTTCATGCTAATTTGATTTTTTCTCCAATTTGTCTATAAATTGGATGAATTTCTTCAATCAAGGTCCTGGATCCCTGGTCGAATCAATCACGCTTCGAGTATTCTTGCGCTACTTGTCAATCTTGCTTTCACATTAGGTTTATGCACTTGAGGGTGAGATCCACAAACAAATCTATTTGAAGGAGAAAGAAGGACAATGGAGCCACATGAAGGAGACATTCAAGTCTGCATTTGGTTTGCTTAGTTTTCAATCTTGAATGTCTTGTTTTCATGTCTTTATTGAGTGTTTTTAGGATTGGTCATTGCATTTGAGTTTTCATGATTGAGCTAGTCCAATTTGTTATTGCTTTGATGATTTCCACATTTCCTATCTATAGATGTTATTGTCTTTCTATTTTATGCATTAATCTTTACCAGTATTGCAATTAACTGACAAACTATCTACTGGACTAAAGTTTGGTTTATCGACATTAAGCATTAAGTTTGGTTAAGTTGTTTTTGGTTTAAATTTATTAGACAACCATTAAGTGAAGATGAAATTGTTTCAAAAGTTTTAAGAGGATTGCCACCAGCTTACAAAATGAAAGTTACTGCTATAAATGAATTGAGAACAATGCCTAATACATCAGTAACTTGGGATACATTGATAGGAAAACTTTCAGCTTTTGAAATTGAGAAATTTGGTCATGTTGCTACTATAAAGACAGATTTAGCTTTTAAAGAATCAACATCATCTACACCATCATTTGACAGGTCTAATTGGAAATCCTTTTATGCAAGAGAACTTGAAGTAAGCAGGAGAGAAAATGAAGAACTTGAAGAACTTGAAGCACTATTTGCAAGGAAAATGCCTAAAGGTCCAATTGGAAGTAAGTATGAAGGCAAAGAACCCTTTAAATGTTTTAACTATAATAAGATTGGTCATATGGCTTCAAGATGCCTTGATAGACATGCAAGATTGAAAGAAGAAGATAGAAGTATAGGAGATGAGAAAATACAACACCACAGGAGCCCAAATGATCTCTGCAAGCTGAAAAACCTGTTACAAGGAGAAGCAAGGAAACAAATATAGAAAAACAAATACACAGAGAATATGCTCAAAAAGAGAGAGCTCAATATTCACAAAAATATGTAATGTGATTCTTACAATGAAAAGAAAGAACTCAACCTTTAATAGGTCAAGAAACCCTAAAAGGGAAAACCAAGGTTTGCACATAATAATTAATTAAAATAATTAATTATATGCACCTAAAGTTAGCTTAAGTGTAAAAGAGATAAAGGGAACTTAAATAATTAAACAAATAATGTTTAATTAATCAAGTAAATACCCAAATACTCTAACAAGAAGAACATACAAGCCTAACCCTGAATGTCAGAGATACAGATTTAAGAAGAATAAAGACAAATTTTGTTATCTTGTTGATGAAGGAGTCACTGATGATTCTGATGAGGATCCAACAATGGATGGGTCTTTGTTGCTATAACAAAAGATCAACTGACACCTACTGTTCAACCAGTAGAGTAGGCCCTGACAGCTAAAATTGAAGTTAAGGATGAATGGATCATTGATTCAGGATGTTCACATCATATGATTGGTGACAAAAGTAAATTCTTGAACTTTTAGGAATATAATGGAGGTCTAGTAAGATTTGGAGGTGATAAAGCTTGTTTGATCAAAGATAAAGGTACTATATCTCTTGATGGTAAGCATAATACTGACAATATTTACTATGTTGAAGGTTTAAAGTACAATCTTTTGAGTGTTGGTCAATTAATTAAAAAAATATTTCTATTACAATTCAAGAATGGAAAATGCAAAATTATGAACAGAACTGGTTTGGAAATTGCAACCGGTAATCAAATTAGAGGTAATATCTTTCATTTGAATAACAATGAAAAGACATGCTTGATTGCACATATTGATGAAAGTTGGTTATGGCATAAGAGACTCTGTCATGTAAATTTTGATTGCATTGTGAAAATCAGTATTACTAAGACAGTTAGAGATTTACCTAAGATTGTTAAACCTCACAATCCGGTATGTAAGGAATGTCAATTTGGAAAACAAGTTAGAGCATCTTTTAAAAGTATTCCAGAAAAATCCAATAATGCTCTTGACTTAATTCATACTAGTTTATGTGGTCCAGCTAGAACTAAAAGCTTACAAGGTGATATATATTTCATGCTAATCATTGATGACTATTCTAGAATGTGTTGGTTTACTTTTCTCAGAGAAAAATTAGAAGCACTTGGGAAATTCAAACTATTCAAGGCAATGGTAGAGAATAAAATCGGTAAGAAAATCAAATGTCTGAGATCAGATCAAGGAGGTGAATTTACATCTAAGGAATTTAAAATATTCTATGAAGTAAATGGAATCAAAAGACAATTATCAGCACCTCGGACACCATAGCAGAATGGAGTTGTAGAAAGGAAAAATAGAACTATCTTGGATGCAGCTAGACAAATGTTATCAGAAGCAAATCTACCACATGTATATTGGAGAGAGGCAATAAGCACAACAATCTATACATTCAACAAAGTTCAAATCAAAGGAGAAACTGGTAAGACCCCTCATGAAATATGGTTTGGCATTACTCCTACTCTTAAATATTTTAGAATATTTGGAAGTAAATGCTATATTAGAAGAGATGAGTATATTGGAAAATTTGATCCTAGAAGTGATGAAGGAATATTTCTTGGTTATTCTTCTAAGAGCAAGGCATATAGATGTTTTAACAAAAGATTGCAGAAAATTGTTGAGAGTACAAATGTGAAAATTGATGAACAGTTTAGAGGAACTTCAACGTATATAGACTCTGAACCAACAATAGAGATATTGGAAAATGAACACACACCAGTATAGAATGAAGATCCAGTTACACCGGTATCATCTGAAAAATTCCACTATAACTGAAGAACTGCAGCAAACGAAGACACCGCGGTATGCAAGATTGAATCACTCTGAAGATTAGATAATTGGGAACAAGTATCAAGGAGTTATGACAAGAGGAAGACTGACAAATGAAGAGGTATGTCTTATTTCTCAAATTGAACCAACATCAATTAATGAGGCATGTGAAGATAAACACTGGATTAAAGCTATGGAAGAAGAATTAGAACAAATTGAGAAAAATAACACATGGACATTAGTTCCCCGGCCTAAAGACAAAAATGTAATTGGAACAAAATGGGTATTTAGAAACAAACTTAATGAAGATGGTAAGGTAATCAGAAATAAAGCTACACTAGTGTGTAAGGGATATTCACAGAAAGAAGGAATTGACTATAATGAAACCTTTGCACCGATAGCTAGATTTGAGGCAGTCAGACTATTCTTGGCTTTTGCAACACACAAGAACTACAAAGTATATAAAATGGATATTAAATGTGCATTTCTGAATGGAGATCTTGAAGAAGTTTACATTGAGCAACCTGATGGATTTTCTTTGACAGATAACAAAGATATGGTTTGCAGGTTAAGGAAAGCTTTGTATGGGTTGAAACAAGCTCCAAGAGCTTGGTATGCTAGATTGGACAAATATCTTTTGAAGATTGGTTTTTCTAAAGGTAATGCTGACAACAACTTATACTATAAAGTGACTAATGATAACATTTTGGTTATAGAAGTTTTTGTTGATGATATAATCTTTGGAGGAGAAGATGAATTATGTAAAGACTTTTCTATTGAAATGAAACAAGAATTTGAAATGTCTATGATTGAAGAGATAAAATTCTTTTTAGGATTACAGATTTTACAGAGTGATAAAGGTATATTCTTGAGTCAATCCAAATACTTGAAGGAGTTACTAAAGAAATTTGGGATGGAAAACTCTAAACCGGTAAGCACACCTATGACTACAAATGACAAATTATCACTAAGGGATGAATCTACTGTTTATCCGACTAGGTACAAATCTCTGATTGGAGGCCTACTATATTTGACATAAACAAGACCTGATATTATGAATGCAGTATGTATTGTTTTAAGATTTCAGAGTAATCCTAAAGAAAAACACGAATCAACAGTAAAAAGGATTTTCCGGTACTTACAAGGCGCTACAAATCTTGGCTTATGGTATCCTAGAGATGAAAACTTTGAATTATGTGCATACACAGATGCAAATTGGATAGGAGATGTGGATGACAGAAAAAGCACCATCGACGGAGCATTTTTTCTTGGAAGCAGATTAATTTCTTGGTTGAGTAAGAAACAAAGTTGCACATCTTTATCAACAACAGAATCAGAATATGTTGTAGCAACAACTAACTGTACACATGTATTATGGCTTAAGAAAATGTTGAAGGACATAAAGGTAAAATGCAAGGAACCCATAACTATCTATTGTGATAACACTGCAACAATTGATATATCAAAGAATTTGGTACTACATTCTAAACTTAAACATGTTTCTATCAAACTAAATTTTCTGAAAGAGAATGTTGAAGCAAAAGAAGTAAAACTGGTTTATGTGAATACTAAAGAGCAGATTGCAAATATTTTCACTAAACCTTTGCCTAAGGAAACTTTTGAATATCTTAGAGATCAGCTTGGGGTCATACCCCCACCGGTAGAAACTTAGACAGTTGATGTTTGCCATCAACCGACAAAATTAACAAAGAAATCTTTTATTCCGGCTTTGATGAGGAGAGCTACTTCTCAGGGGGAGTAGTTGGTATACTAAATAAGTTGGTATTTTGTATTTGAATCGAGTTTTTGTATTAGCTTTGGCATTTGATGTCAAAGGGGGAGAGATTGATATGGAAAAACACAAGAAAAACACATGTCACTCCTAGGGGGAGAGATTGATCACTACCTGTATCTAAATTTTGATTTTTGGTTATGATCTATTTTGGGAGATTGTTGGTTTTTGGTATTTGGCATTTCTGTTTTGGCACTTTTATGGTTTTTCCATCTTGTGTTGCCATCAATGCCAAAGGGGGAGATTGTTGGTATTTTGGATATGTTGATATGGTTTTGTCATTGATGTCAACACTTATCAACTCTGGTCAGCCTACTGACACTTGGAGAGTTGACAATGTTCACCGGCAAGCAAGTGACTTATGCACAGTCACCGGTATTTGGTACATCGACAAGATATATTGTTCATTGGCACTTGGAATGACATGGAAAATACTTGGTTATGTCGAAGACATTGTTTGGACACTTTGTTTTGGAGATTTGTTCATTTGTATATTTGTGTTTGCATATTTGCTGTTATCGACAAATAGGTCCAGGATAAGCACCGATAAGCTTATCTATTTCAGATCACCACGACACGCTATGGAGATGATTTTGTTATTATTGTAAATGCATTAAGCTGACATGTTGTATCGGTTATTGCATCAGTCATTATTTTATTTGTAAATGTTTTTATTGTAATATCTCTTAGAGCCGACCTACTCAATTGGTCTTAGGTTATGGTATAAATGTAAAATCTCATTTGTGAGATCAATGTGCGAATGTGAAAAGGATTGTAATTTGGTATATGTGGGAATAAGCAGAGCTATACACACAGACATCATTTGAAGTTTGAAGGAAGGTTTTGTGAAAGCATATCAGAACTGCACCAGTACTGAATCCAGCATATGAAGATGCTATTCTGAGCAGTACATCATTATTGGATTTAACCATCCAATTGTATTCAGTGTGACTCCCATTTGTGTTTGAGTAGTGAGCTCTTGGTGCTTGGCCTTTCTGCATGTGCAGACCCCCTATTGTATACACATACTATATGTAGTAGTACCATTTGATTGTGGGTAAAGTTTTCCACCATGGTTTTTCCCCTTACAGGGTTTCCACATACAAATATTGGTGTTATATGTTGTGGATGTTATTGTTTTTTTGTTTCATGCATTAATCTTTACCGGTACTGCAATTAACTAACAAACAGTCTACCAGTCTAAAGTTTGGTTTACTAGTATTAAGCATTAAGTTTGGTTCAGTTGTTTTTGGTTTAAATTTATTAGACAACTGATTCACCCCCCCCACCCCCCCCATCTTAGTTGTCTCTGAGACCTAACATGATAAGCCTTATAAGTCTAACTGGAAGTTTAGGAACTAGAAGAATTGTTATTATGCTGCAGATGAAGGTGTTGTAGATGAAGAATCAAAAGAAGATGAAGTTGTGTTTATTGACATTAAAGAAGATATTCATGTGCCTATTGATTCGACTAGCTTCTCTATTGAGGAGACAGACTTGGCTGCTAAGGTAGAAGAAAAAGGTGAATGGGTGATTGAAAATGGTTGTTCGCATCATATGATTGGTGACAAAAGAAAATTTGTAAGCATGGAAAGGTATGATGGTAGAATAGTTAGATTTGGAGATGATAAAGCCTGTGTAATCCATGGGAAAGGTTCTATTTCCTTTGATGGTAAGCATAACACTGATGATGTCTTGTATGTTGAAGGTTTGAAGCATAATATTTTGAGTGTTGGATAGATGGTTGATAAGGGTTATGATCTTCAATTCAAAGATGGTAAATGTAAGATTTTGAATGCCTCCGATATAGATATTACATCTGGAACTAAGACTGAAGGTAAAATTTTCCTTTTGAATGCTAGTGAGAAAATTTGTTTGATTGCTAAGATAGATGAGAGTTGGTTTTGGCATAGAAGGATGTGTCATGTAAACTTTGATTCATTGATCAAGATTAGTTCTACTCAAGTTGTTAGGGATCTGCCTAAGATTGTTAAACCTGCTAATTCGGTATGTAAGGAATGTTAGTTGGGTAAGCAACCAATGATTTCTTTTAAGAGAAAAATGTACACATCAGATGGATTATTAGATCTTGTGCATATTGACCTTTATGGACCTACATATGTTAGAAGTGTGTAGGGTGATAAATACTTTATGTTGCTAATTGATGATTATTCCAGAATGACATGGGTTGTCTTTTTGAAGGAAAAATCAAAAGCATTTGAGAAATTCAAGATATTCAAAGATAAAGTTGAAACTGAGTCTAGATTGAAGTTGAAGTGTCTGAGATCTGTTAGAGGTGGAGAATTCTATTTTGGTGAGTTCAATTCTTTCTATGAGATGCATGGTATTAGAAGACAGTTATATGCTCCTAGGACCCCACAACAAAATGGAATTGTTGAAAGGAAGAACCATACTATTTTAGATGTTGCAAGAACCACGTTGATTAAAGGAAATGTTTCAATGGTTTACTCGAGAGAAGCTATTAACACTACAATCTATACATTCAATAGAGTTCATATCAAAGGTGATATCGGTCAGACTCCTTATAAGCTTTGGTTTGGTCATGTTCCTACTATGAAATATTTCAAAGTCTTTGGTAGAAAATGTTATATCAAGAGAGCTGAGGATATTGGGAAGTTTGATGCTAGAAGTGACGAAGTTATCTTTTTGGGATATTCTACAAATAGCAAAGCCCGACGGTGTTATAATAAGAGACTGAGAAAGATAGTTGAGTGCAAGTGTGAAGGTGGATGAAAACCTTGGGAAGGAGATCAGAGCTTATGATGAAGGTCAACATGTTGTTTTAGCTCTTTTTCAGCCTAAAGAGCCTAAGCAGAATGATCTGGTAGAGACAGAGACTATTGTTGCTGTCGGTGAGGATGTTCATGAGCCTAAGTCTAAAAATTAGAAAACTTTGAGGTATGTAAGATTGAATCATTCTGAGAATCAGATTATTGGTGATAAGAATAAAGGTGTGATGACTAGAAGAAGGTTAGTTGTAGAATAGATATGTTTGATTTCTAAAGTTGAACCTAAAGATGTTGTTGAAGCTTGTAAAGATGATAATTGGATTAGAGCCATGGAAGAAGAGTTAGATCAGATTGAAAAGAACAATACTTGGGAACTTGTGCCTAAACCTAAGGATAAAAATGTTATTGGTACTAAATGGGTTTTCAGGAACAAATTAAATGAAGCCGGTGAAGTAGTCAGAAATAAAGCCAAACTAGTCTGCAAAGGTTATTCATAGCAAGAAGGGATTGATTATGAAGAAAATTTTACTCTGGTTTCTAGAATTGAAGTTGTTAGATTGTTGCTTGCTTATGCTTCTTATAAAGATTTTGAGGTATATCAAATGGATGTCAAATCTACATTTTTGAATGATGATCTAGAAGAAGAAGTTTACATTGAACAACCTAATGGATTTTCATTATTAGATGATGGAGATATGGTATGTAAGTTGAAGAAAGCACTTTATGGATTAAAACAAGCCCCTAGATCCTAGTATGCTAGATTAGATAAATACTTGCTAAAATTGGGATTTGCCAAAGGTGCCATTGATAGTAATTTGTACTTTAAAATTGAAAATGATAACATTTTGATTGTTGAAGTCTTTATTGATGCCATTATTTTTGGTGGTGATGATGATATGAGCATGAAATTTGCTGGTGATATGTAAAAATAATTTGAGATGTCTATGATTGGAGAGATGAAATTATTCTTAGGTTTGGAGATTGCACATACATGAAAAGGTATCTTTATATCTTAAACTTAGTATGTGAAGGAATTGTTCAAGAAGTTTGGATTAGATGATTTCAAACCGGTTGAGACTCCTATGGTGACTAGTTGTAATTATCTAAAAATGATGAATCACCTAAAGCTAATCAAAGTTTGTACAAATATATGGTTGGTGGACTATTATATCTTACTCAAACTAGGCCTGACATTATGCATGTTGTGTGTATGGCAGCTAGATATCAAGCTGATCTGAAAGAGAGTCATGTTACTATTGTTAAAAGAATATTTAGATATCTAAAGGGAACTAAAGATTATGTTTATGGTATCCAAAGAATGATGATTTCATGTTATGTGCTTACATTGATTCAGATTGGGTAGGTGATGTTGATGACCGAAAGAGCACTACTAGTGGAGCATTCTTTTTAGGTAAGAAGTTGGTTTCTTTGGCTAGCAAGAAAGAGGATTCAATATCTTTATCTACTGTTGAAGGTGAGTACATTGCTGTTGATAGTAATTGCACTCAGATAGTTTGGATGAAGCAAATGTTGAAAGATATTAGAGTTATTTATGATGAGCCTACTGTTATATACTACGATAATTCTAGTCCTATAAACATGTCTAAGTATCTGGTGCAACAAACCTAAAACTAAGCATATATCAATCAAATGCAATTAATTAAGAGAGCAAGTCAGTGAAACAGAAGGTGAAGTTGGAATATGTATCTGCAAAGGAAAAAATTGCTAATATTTTTACCAAGCCTTTGCCTGTAGATACATTTGTCTATTTGAGAGACAAGTTAGGGGTCTCCACCCCTCCTGATGATAAATATGTGCATTGAGTTGCGTCGATCTGGTGGAATTCAGAGCTTTACTCTTTTATTCGGATTGATGTGTTGGTGTGGCTCCTCTGTTGGAGTAGTCTAATGATTTGGTTGTTTAAGGGGGGGAGAGATTCATGCTTCTATTTTAGTGGGAGAGTTTGATTTCTATTTTGGTGATCTTTGGCATTGCTATCAAAGGGGGAGAGAGAGATCATGCAAAAAACTGCTTTATCTATCTTGATCTTAGGGGGAGTTTGCTGGTGATATCTTTTTTCTTTGCATTGACTGTTTTTCACATTCATATGTTGCCATCAATGCGTAAGGGGGAGATTGTTTGATTTGGTTGTTCGTTGTTGCTATTAGGATATGTTGTTGTCATTGATGCCAACATATTCCCATGAGTTAGTTATTCCAGTGAGTTTGGAAAAGGTTTTTGGTCCGGTTTTGTAGTTTGGTTTTGCTGATCACTGTTTTGCAGTATCTGGTATTCCCTCTAGTATATTCTAGTATGATCAGATCTTGTGCTAAGATTTTGGATTATTTTTTAGGATGATCTTTTGTATCTTCATTTCAAAAGGTTCATGATTTGGTACATTGCAAGTTGTCTTTCTCCATAACAGTTGTTGATTGCTTGTGTTCTTGAGCCTTGAGACATTGACATATGAAGATTTAAAAAGAGATGATGGTGCAACTGTTCTGGATGATTCTAACATGATTCATGGTGTTTCCTAGTTGTGTCCTATTTGTTTTGGTGATCCACATTGATTGTTGAGCAAATTTTTGGTGATTTCTATGAACCGTTGATAATTTGTGTTATGTAGTACTTCTGGTGGTGTAGCGTGTTGCGGTTGATCTTGGCGGGATTTCGGTGGATGTAATTGCTTGGGAATTTGAATTAGGTCCATGCTATGTAATGTAAATCATAATATTGGTTTTATGGTCGATCTTTGTATCATGTAATGTAATATTTGTAATTATGAGTTGAGGGTTGAGGGTTTAGCCAACCTTGTTATCAAGGTTGATGATTTGTATATATAGGTGAGATGCTTATGTATTTTAGGTGTCGGTATTATGTCTACATTATCAGAGAGAGGTAAATGTGCAAACAAAGATATATCATTTAGCAAAATGTTGTAGTGAGTTTGGTGTTGCAAGGCAGACAAGTGTGCTTAACTAGAATTGTCATTAGGCATTTGTAGTTGCTATTATTGTAGTTCATTTCTTCCCGATTGTAGTCCGAATCATTTGGTAAGTCAGTGAGACTTCTTTGAGGGTTGTAGCCTTCCTGACATATATCTTTTGATTAGTGATTTCTAGGCAGTGTGCCTGAATGCATGTGAATTCCCCTTTGTAAAATTTTCACATACTACTATAGAGTATCATCTTATTGTGGGTAGGTTCCCATCATGGTTTTTCCCTTAATCGGGTTTTCCATGTGAAAATCTTTGTGTTGTGTATTGTGTTGTTTATTTGGTTATTTTTTATTTCTATGATTTATTAGTTAATATTTTGGTAGTTTAATTTGTGGTGCTTCTAGTGAAGACTCATTTCCCCCCTCTCAGTCTTCCTTCTTGATTGCTGCTAACAGTGCCCTCACTAATTCAGAGATGACTAATGTAATTGGACTTCAAACTACACATGAGATCTAGGAGAATCTTGAAACCTTGTATGAAAGAGATAAACAAGTCAAAGTTGCTAAGTTGCAGAGATTGAAAGGGAATTATGAGATGTTGAGGATGGGAGAAGATGAGAACATAAAATCCTTTATGGCTAAGGTAAATTAACTTATCCTAGGTATCAGATGTATCGGTGGAACCCTTGAAGAAGATGAAATTGTTGCTAAGGTGCTGAGATTATTGCCTAATGCTTACAAACATAAGGTAGTTTCAATTGATGAGATCTAGAGTGTGACTATTGTGACAAGATATGTTGGTTGAAAAGATTGCTGCATTTGAACTAAGCAAGTTTGGTGAATCACATGGAAAGTCTAAGACAACATTTAGAGAATCTGTATCCAGAAAGAAGAAATATGATCCTAAAGAATGTAGAATACCCAGATAGGAAAGAGAGAGAAGAGAGATGGAAGAGCAAGAAAGAGAATTGGAGGAGCTTGAAGCATTGATTACCCAAAGATTGCCTAAGGGAGTTGGTAAGTATGATGGAAAATTCCCTCTAAAATGATTTTCTTACAATAAGATAGGACATTTTGTTTCTAGATGCCCAGAGAAAATGTCTAAGTATGATAGGCATGATAAATTTGATAAACATGATAGAAATGATAGATATGAGAAGCATGAAAAGTATGATAAGCCTTACAAGCTTAATTGGAAGTATAAGCATTAGATGAATTGTTATTATGTTGTTGATGAAGGTATTACAGATGAAGAATCAGAAGGAGATGAAGTTGTGTTTATTGTTGTTAAAGAAGATGGACCGACACCTGTTGATTCCATAAGATGCACTATTGAGGAGAAATCTCTAGCTGCTAATGTTGAAGAAAAAGATGAATGGGTGATTGACAATGGTTGTTCACATCATATGACCGGTGATAAAAGAAAATTTGTGAATATGAAAAGATATGATGGTGGAATAGTAAGATTTGGAGATGACAAAGCCCATGTAATCTATGGTAGAGGTTCTATTTCCTTTGATGGTAAGCATAACACTGATGATGTCTTGTATGTTGAAGGTTTGAAGGATAATATTTTAAGTGTTTGACAGATGGTGGACAAAGGTTATGATTTGAAATTCAAGAATGAAAAATGTAGAATCATAAATTCCTTTGGTGTAGAAATCGCATCAGGAACTAAGACTGAAGGTAATATCTTTGATTTGAATACTGGTGAGAAAAGTTGCTTTATTGCTTAGATTGATGAAAGTGGGTTGTGGCATAGGAGAATGTGTCATGTTAACTTTGATTCAATGATTAAGATTAGTTTTACACAAGTTGTTACAAATTTGCCTAAAATTGTTAAGCTTGCTAATCTGGTATGTAAAGAATGTTAACTGGGTAAGAAAACAAGAATTTAATTCAAGAGTAAGCAGTATACGTCTAATGGATTGCTAGATCTTGTGCATACTAACCTATGTGGACCTAAAAATGTTAGAAGTGTGCAGGGTGACAAATAATTTTTGTTATGGATTGATGATTATTCTAGAATGATGTGGGTTGTCTTTTTGAAGGAAAAATTAGAAGCATTAGATAAATTCAAGATATTCAAAACAAAGGTTGAGACTAAGACTAGATTGAAGGTGAAATATATGAGATCAGATAGAGGAGGAGAATTTTGTTCTGGTGAATTTGATTCATTCTATGAGAAGCATGGGATTAGAAGACAATTATATGCTCCTAGAACCCCACAACAGAAAGGAGTTGTTGAAAGGAAGAAACATAACTGTCTTGGATGCTGCAAGGACTATGTTGATTAAAGGGAATGTTTTGAAGATCTATTGGAGAGAAGTTGTTAGTACTACTTTTTACACATTCAACTGAGTGCATATAAAAGGTGATACTGGTAAGACTCCTTATGAGCTATGGTTTGGTCATTTTCCTACTATGAGATATTTCAAAATTTTTGGAAGTAAGTGTTATATCAAGAGAGATGAGGATATATAAAAGTTTGATGCAAGAAGTGATGAAGGAATTTTCTTGGGATATTCAACAAAGAGAAAAGCCTACCAGTGCTACAATAAGAGACTAAGAAAGATGTAGAAAGTGCAAATATGAAGGCTGATGAAAATTGTGGAAAAGAAATTAGAGCATACGGATATGATGATGGTCAACAAGTTAGCATTTGGTGTTCTGGTGAGGCTCCAGTGGATATTGATAATTCCTAATGCTTGTAGATTCTTAGTAGTTGTCATTGATGGCAACTCAGTCTTCTGTTCTGATCCAGTATGAAGTTTTGGTTAACCAGATGTCTTGTACTTCTAGACTAAGACTGTCAGTGCAGCTCAGTATATAGTTTTATGATTTCCGGTGAAGCAATTTTGATTTCAGCAATCGATGATTAATTGACTAGGTATATGAAGTAGATTATCACATCAATCCACCCTCTGGTATTGATTCCTATGCCTGATGGAAGGTCCGATATCTGGAAGAACATTAAATCAAAGTATTCTTCATGTGTGATGGAGTATCGCGTGACCGGATTCCTTAAGTTGTTTCCGGTGATTGGAAATGTGTTTGGAATGACATGTGAGACCTATAGGAAGAGTGTGATAATATATTTTGGGTCCAGTATATCATTTGGCAACAAATCCAATCCAACTTGCAGCTACACGTTTCACCTTTAATATTTGGTGAAGCCAACTTGTGGGTGATTAATTTTGGAGTGTCCGAATATATAAGACCATTTGAGTTAATGGATTAGTTGTTGGAAATAATCTGTGTGGTGTTTTTGGTGTGATTGAGTGCAGTTTGATGTACACACTCAGAATTGTGTTAATTTGGTAGAGCAGAACAAAGCGTAACAGAGCAATTTATCAGAACAATATAGCAGATCATTTTGTGCCTAACCGGAACTGATATTTGGCATAGTCAGATGCTATTTTCCATTTCTTCACTTATTGTAATCAATTTTTAATCTCTTGTAAGGTAGTGAGCCTTCCTCTAGGGATGTTGCCCTATTTTGTAACTTGAGTAGTGAACTCTAGGCAATATGCTTGAATGCAAGTGCATTCCCTTCATGTAATATTTTTTTTCTATTGGCCATAGCGGAATAATATTGTGGGTTCAAATCCCATCATGGTTTTTTCCATTTGGGTTTCCACGTAAAAATCTTGGTGTTATGATTTTTTGGTTGATTATATTATGTTTCTGCATTTCACTTTCTTTCATATGCTTCCAATGGTTTGAGATTAAGTCAAAAAATTTGTTTACCAGTAGATCACTGATTCACCCCCCTCTTAGTGATCCTTGATTCCAATAATTGGTATCAGAGCCTAGTTCCTCTGTGGAAGCATAACCGCTTGAGGAAGGTCCAGGAGATTAAATCAATGGATTCTGGTTTGTAGAGATAGCTTTGTGTGGCTCTTGAAGATCTTGATGCAACAAGAAACAAAATAAGTTCTTTTAAGAAAAAATTGAATGCAGCTGAAGATTTCATTAAGGATTTGAAAGATCAAGTGAGAAATTTAAGAGACAAGAGGAAAGAGATGATGGACAAACTAAAGGAAAAGGAAGAACAATGCATGGAGAATCAGGAAAAAGTTGATGAATGTGATAAGCTTGCTAGAGAGAATGTTGCATTGAAGAATGAGATGCAATCCATTATGATGAAGCTGACTAAGGAGATTGAAGAGCGGAAGAAGAATGAAGAAAGTCTGACTCAATCATTGAAAGATAGATCAGATGAACGCTCCAGACTAACCTATGAGAATGATCAGTTGAAGCTTGAGTTGACAGAATAAAGGAATGATGGACAAGAACTTGAAATACAAATTGTTTCTCTAAGGAAATAACTTGTTACTACAAATGAATACAAAGACAAATTCAATGCTAGCTTAGCAAGGTTGGATGATATGCTGGATAGTTAGAGACATGGAAAAGACATGAGAGGACTTGGATATGAAAAAAGAGAATCCTTCGGTTCTAGACAAAGAAATACAAAGCCTAAGAACAATAATCCTCTAGTAAGACAGTCTAATGCCTATAAATTCAATGGTAGATGTTTTACTTGCAATAAATTTGGTGATATGGAAAATCAATGCAAAAGTAAGATGAATAATAGAATGATGAATAATGTAAACAATGGTCCTACCTTTACTAGTCAATGTTTCATATGCAACAATTTTGGTCACATGTCAAACATGTGCAAAGCAACAATGAACAATTTTTAGAACATGAGATGCTATGCTTGTGGAGTGTTTGGACATATATCTAACCTATGTAGGATGAGACCAAATCAGATGAATTTCAGACCTATGTAGATAAATGTTGTTTTCCATGCATGCAACAAGACTGGTCACATTGCAAAATACTATAGAAGCAAGAGTAATAGTCCTGTAAATAAAGGCAAATCAGATGAGAAAGGGAAAGCAATAGTAGATGAAATTAGAGATCAACATAAGAAAATGTGGGTGAAGAAAGAAGATTCCAATGTGTAGAATGACTCCACACCTGAATCTAGTGATGAAACCTTATCTGACAAATAGGGCTTTTTGGCCTTAGGGGGGGAACTTTATGTTAGATAGTTCAAATAGCCAAAAGATAGCTGAGAGGGGGGGGGGGGGTGAATCAGTTGTCACAAATTAATTAGAGAATAAATACTATCCACATGACACCAAGATTTATACGTAGAAAAACCAGTAATGGGAAAACCCACTGTGGGAAGCCTACCCACAGTCAGATAATACTTTTTGTAGTAAGTATGTGAATTACAATTGAGGGGCTTGCACTTGCAGGAAGGCCAACAGCCTAGAGCGCACTGCTCATCAAAAAAGGAGTCTCACTAACTACATAGAAATCCAGACTACAATCTGGAGAAATGAATGAACTACAAAGATAGCATCTCCTATGCCTGAGTAGAGTTGTGGTTAAGCTCAATACTGGAGGACTAAATCCTCTTACATAAACCCAACTCAATCTCCAATGATCAACCAAATCCTCTACCTGAATGATATTAAATTATTCTCACATTACATATCCATATCCCATACCATGATTATCTACAATGAGATCTTACATCATATATATACAAGCCCTCGACCATAAATAATCAAGTTAGCCACTAGACAATAAAACGATTACATAATTACAAAACATGTCAACCTTAGACCAAACAAATAATATCCAACCTATAAGACATCCCATAAATACATCGAGAGGTCCAATCCACACGTTACATTAAGTCAGTCCATAACCTAGATCAACCGGAACCCAATATAGGTCCACATGACAATGTAATGATTCCAATCTGCCAAATCTCAAACATGATCACCATTAGCATCTTGAATCTCCACTAGAAGCTACACCAACACCACTTATGCATATCATCAAAGATCTTCATCAAAGCTCTACCGATGAAACCCTCTCCGGAACCACAAACCAAGCTTTCTAGCAAACAGGATAGCATTCGATTACCAGACAAAAACCAACTGACTGAATATGAACATGAGTAAGACAATTCTATAACCAAATCATACCGGATCCAAACCAACCAAAATCCACACAATCTGCCAGGACCATAAGAGTGCCAGTAAAGCATCCAAAACAACTAGTGTTGACATCAATGACAAAACATCAATGCAACACATAATCAATTCCTCCAAATGGTCAACACTTTACATGAAAATTCATAGAACCCCCTCTTAGGTGATCTGTAACTGATTGTAGTAGGTTGCAGAAGGTTTAAATCATGTATGAAGATGTTATCCAGAATATTTGAAGGAGATTTCATGAAAATTATAGTAACTGGTTGAAGCATTTATTACAATATAGAATTAGGTTTTTTAGAGGTTAAAAGGGCATTTTAAACGTTTATTTTTTGCAACGCGATAAAGAGAAAAGAGAAGCGTCAAAGGGGGAGAGATATTGATGTGAAAAACTTAAGGAGTTATATACATTAGGGGGAGAGATATATGTGTAAAACATAGCTTTATGAGATATCATTGACAGGGGGAGTTTGGTCTTTGTTTCAGAACTTCATTGCTATATCTTTGAGTGGGAGATTTATTTCTATGTAGTCAGTGAGACTCCTTTTATGATGAGTAGTGCACTCTAGGCTGTTGGCCTTCTTGCAAGTGTAGGCCCCTTAATTGTAAATCACATACTTACTGCAGAAGTATTATCTGACTATGGGTAGGCTTCCCACCGTGGTTTTTCCCTTTACCGGGTTTTCCATGTATAAATCTTGGTGTCATGTGGATGGTATTTATTCTCTGATTATTGTTTATGCTTAATTAGTTTATCTATTATTCTAGTATTTAGTTTAAGCATTCCGGTATTAATGTTTTGGGTTCCAGTATTAAAGTTTTAATTTCTAATGGTTCCAGTAATCTGTGACAACTGATTCACCCCCCCTCTTAGTTGTCTTCTAGTTATTTGAACTGTATAACAATTGGTATCAAGTCTCTAGTCCTCTCCATAGAAAGATTAACCATTTGAGGAAGATCATATGGTGACTAACATTTCAAGTTCTTCCAGTTCATCTGGAGCTATATTTCAAAGAGATATTCCTAGGCTTGATGGACCAAATTACACAGTATGGAAGATTCAGATGGAGACTCATCTGAGATGTCTCAGGAAGGAAATATGGGAGATCACATAGAATGTTTTTAGACCTTATAATCTGGCATCTGGCAATCCTCCTCTAGCAAACTTGGATAAGGAGCTTGGGAATGATTGTAGAGAAAGAGAAGCCCTCTTGTGTGCACTTTCTGATCAACAAATAATGGGATTAATTGACAAATCATCTGCAAAAGTCATATGGCATAAGTTGGAGACTCTTAATGAAGGTGACCCTACTATGAAGATTGCTAAACTTGATAGTTACAGGGTCAGATATGAAAACTTGAAAATGGAATAAGAAGAAAGGATTACTACATTCATGGAAAGGGTAAATGAGATTGTTATGGGAATTCAATGTTGTGGTGGAACTCCGAGTGAAGATGAAATAGTTTCTAAAGTTCTGTGAGCTTTACCACCGGCTTACAAGATGAAGGCTACTACAATTAATGAATTGAGAACAATGGCTAATACTTTTGTCAACATAGATACCTTGGTTGGGAAATTATTTGCTTTTGAGCTTGAAGAATTTGGAACTTTTGGATCTGTGAATTCTGAACCTATTTTTCACGCATCTGCATCATCAACCGGTAAGAAAGATTGGAAATATTTATATGCAAAGGAATTGGATGATATGAAGAGAGAATATAATGAGTTTGATAAACTTGAAGCACTATTTTCTAGAAGGATACCCAAAGGACCGGTAGGAAGTAAGTATGAAGGAAAAACACCTTTTAAATGTTTTGCATGTAATAAGATTGGTAATTTTGCATCTAGATGTCCTGAAAGGAATTCAAGATTTGAAGAAAGAGTTAGAAGATCATTTAAGCCTAACCCTAGATATCAAAACAAGTATAAGTAGAGGAAAAACATAGATAAATACTGTTACATAGCGGATTAGGAAGGTGTGATTGATTCTTATGATGAACCAGCAGAAGACTCTGCTAGTGGTTCTGACAATGCGAAGGAATGGGTGTTCCTGACTATCAAGGAAGATGTTATGGCACTGGAAGAGAATGTACCTGAAGAGAAGGCACTTGCTAATAAAATTCAAGACAAGGATGAATGGGTAATTGACAGTGGATGTTCACATCATATGACTGGAGATAAAAGGAAGTTTCTATCTTTGCAAGAATTTGATGGCGGTCTGGTTAGATTTGGAGATGACAAAGCATGTATGATCAAAGGAAAAGGAACTATATCATTGGATGGTAAGCACAATATTGATAATGTTTATTATGTTGAAGGTAAATAAGGAATAATCTTTTGAGCGTAGGATAATTGGTAGATAAGGGATTTCAATTACAATTCAAGGATGGAAAGCACAAAATCATTAACAGATTCGGTTTGGAGATTGCAACCGATACACATACAAAAGGTAATATATTTCATTTGAATTATAATGAGAAGACATGTTTTATTGCACAAATTGATGAGATTTGGCTATGGCATAAAATTCTATTTCATGTGAATTTTGATTGCATTCTAAAGATTAGTTCAGCTAAGGCAGTTAGAGATATACCGAAGATTGTGAAGCCCTATAATTTGGTATGTAAAGAATTTCAAATGGGTAAACAGGTTAGAAACTCTTTTAAGAGTATACAAGATATATCTAATGATGTTATTGATCTTATTCATATTGATTTGTGTGGCTTGTTTATGGTGAAAATGGATAACAATAATAACAAAATTGAATGGCTAAATGAATTCAACCACAAAAACCCTAGCCTAACAACAACAAAGATCCACCATAACATATGAAGATTACCTAAGACAATGCAAATCAAATGAAATCACAAAGATTATACCATCACATGTCCAATAGGGTTTTGATCTCCATTCTTCCTATCTCCATTGATCTTGCCTGATATATTTGCTCTCAGATTTTATGTGCACGAGAGCTCAACAAAGAACGGAATGTGGTTGCAAGTAGGATCGTAGTATAGTCAAATGATCAAAAATAGTTCATTAGGTCATTAGGGTTTGATAATGAAGGAAGCATCTCCTTAAATAGAAGACACTATATGAAATGGAGGGATAAGATTGAGAGGTGTAAAAAGGAGGTCGGCTAGGATTAGAGGGTAGGTAGAAGAAATAATAAAATAATGAAAGATGTAGGTAGTGTAGGAATTAAGAGATGAATGACATGTGTCATGGGTAGAAAAAGGCTAACGAATTAATTAAATAAATAAAGATTTATTTAATTAATAGAAGAAATGAGATCAATTAAATAAATAAAATATTTATTTAATTTAGGAAAATGATAATTTAAATAAATAAATGTATTTATTTAAATGATAAATAAGGCTAGAAGAGGATAAATGAATTAATTAAATAAATAAAAATTTATTTAATTAATAGAAGAATTAGGCTTAGATAATTAAATAAATAAAATATTTATTTAATTAGACATGACAATTTTGGGTGTCTACATTTTGCCCCTCTTTGAGACAATGCAGCTTGTCGCATTGTTTCAAAGAAGATAAGATGAACTGATACAGAGTTGCCCCAAGATGGGAATGATATGCCCCCTCGAGAGATTGGATGAAAATGTTTGAAAAGATCGTAGACAATCTCTCAATAAGAAAGATGGGATAGAATGGACTGACCGGATAAAGTGACAGAGTCACAGGATAAAGAAGACTGACTCGGGAAATGAGGGCTAAGGTGAGGGTAGGCTATAAGATAGACCATGGGCAAAAGACATCCTCATTGTCATCCACACATCCATGAGAGCAGAGTGCAGAGCAAAAATAGAGCAGTAGCAGTCAGCAGCGATGGCCTTTGTTCACAGATTCGACCGCGTTCGCCGATTCTAGAGGCCAGCAGAGGCAGGAGAAACCTCCTTGTACTTCGATGCATTTATTGTTGTCATTAATGCATGCTAGGTAGAGTAATAAATGTTCTTAGAATAGGGTCCAAAAAATGTCAAAAATGTGTAGGCGCATTTGCATTGGTGCCAGGCGCGTTTATGCAGTCTAAAAGAGTGTTTATGTCATGAAAGCACGTTTGTGTCCAAAAATGTGAATTTGTGTCTTCTAGGTTAAATCGACAGTTCTATGATGAACATACACTGTCGATTGGATAAGCTACTGAGAGGATACACTCAAGCAGGTCCTCTAGGGAAGACTAGGATAGCAAAAAGGGCTATGATTGACAATTTTGTGATAGAACATACGTTGCCAATTAGGAAACTACTCAAGAGGATTCACTCAAGCATAGGCCCTAGGATAAGATAGATCAAGGCACTTTGTGATGAACAGTGAGTACCAAGATATGAGCAACACTTTGTGATGAACAGTGACTGCGAAATGTGAGCAGCACTTTGTGATGAACAGGGAGTGCCAAACACGTAGTACTTTGTGATGAACAGGGAGTGCCACTAGGATAGAAGCAACACTTTGTGATGAACAGTGAGTGTCACTAAGACTGAGATGATTGATTTGTGTGACTATAGGAGTATTTGCCTATGCTAGAGTCATGGGAGAGATTCCCATCGACATAGAGATTGCGACCTGAGTTGACACTTGAGGACCGAGTAGCGATTGAGGCTATGGGATTGAGATACATTCTATATGTGCCTGAGTTTCGGGCGAACATGGGATTGCTGACTGCACTGGCAGAGAGGTGGCACTCCAAGACATGTACTTTTCATTTGCTGATGGGGGAGATGACAGTTTCTGCGGATACCGATCGATGGGGAGTTAGTACCCTATGATCGAGACGGAGACAGGGATGCACTCAAACGAGTGTTCTAGGATCCGGGACTGGAGATGAGGGTGGGACATGTGGCATGGGATACCATGACATGGATAGGATTAGCACTACCAATAGTGTTGGCAGTAGTTATCAGTGGGTTCCTCTATCCGGATAGGGCGACATGAGGGGTGGCTGTAGGGGACACAGGGGCCAGGAGAGATGATCTTGGGGTGGGTCCTTCTAGGGCTCAGACTCCATCAAGGCCAGCCGGCTCTGAGGAAGGGAATTCATTATAGCCGTAGAGGGCTCCCTATATATCAGTATTGTACCATTTTGTATGATGATGTAGACACCTGTGGGTGATTGTAGCCATATGATTTTGACATCATTGTATCATGACACTTTATATATATATATATATATATATATATATGAGATGATTCATCTTTGCAGAAGCTATATGCATGCATACCTATGTGATGTATGTTTCTATGTGATGCTTATGATATGGATGCAAATATGTATATGATGCAATGCAATATATTTTTTTGTTCTTTTATGTTTTATATGTGTATGCATGATGCAAATGTGAATGTATGTAATGCAGATGAATATGATAATGCAAATGTAAATTGTGCTAATAGGTGTTGTGTGCAGGATGTGATGCAGTTGTGATATCTATATGTATGTATGAAATGCTTATATGTGGTAATGTAGGTGCAAACTACATGAAATGCAAATATTTTTGGTGTGTCATTATACTCAGTCATGTGATAGCAGGCTACGCGGACTCAAGAAGGACGATGGAAGTCAATCAAGAAAGGGGGATGAAAGACAGAAGATATGAAAGTGAAAGAGCTTCTTGTGCATTATCATCATTGAGCTTTATTATGGCAAGTAGGTTATGACAATCGAGGCATATGTTCAACCCAAAAAGTCATTGTACCTGTTTGCATGGAGATAAGACAGTCACAAACAAGGAATGCCCTAGTTCATACTACACTCGCAGTGTCCTCATATCCTTGGACAAGCCATAGCATTACTAAAAGACAATCCACAGACAACAAATACAAATAGGTGACGATACCCCATCCTCGCCTTTCTAGTCAAAGACATCTTGGAGATAAAATCTCTAGTCAAAGACATCCTGGAAAAGCTAAAAGACATGTCACCAAAAGATAAAAATCAAAAGAAAACCAAGACTCGACACCAACATCCACTGTAGTCCTCAATTTTAGTGTCTCTTGTCACTTGTATAAGTCTTATTTGATTGTGGTCACAATGTTTACTTTCACAAAAAGGATAGATAGCACTGAACCATATGTTGTCTGAGTCTGTTGAAAGATTTGATTTGTTGAAGCTCATTGTTGCTGCTGTCTCATCTAAAACTGACTGAATCCATGAAGCTGATACTTTATTGTGGAGAAGATGAAACTTTATTGCGGATTGGTGATGCAAATGTTGTTTTATTGTGGATTGCGCGTGGATAGACTGAAGGAAGCTGGAAGAAACTATACTCCTCAAAACATGTGATGCTCTCAGTTCCACACCCATCACTAGACGCAGGATTTGCCTTAGCCACAAATAGGATCTGATTTATTATGGATGGAAAGGGAGGTTTATTATGAATGGCTAACCAATCTTGGGTAGATCAATAACAAGCAATGATGGGAATGGGTAAGTTTATTATGGATGACTTGGTCGTGAGTGTGTGCGAAGTGAAAGGATGAAAGTGAATCCTGAAGCAGGGAGGAGCAATGTCTCTACGCATGGCGCTGGTGACCCAGTTTTCACCATGGTGCTTGCCCAGGGCGCCACTGAAATGGTTTTCACCGTTGGACGAAATTATTTCTCTTTACTTTTTTTGATTTTTTAATGTTTTTTGTGTCACAAGGCGCCTATTTGCCAGGTTTTCACCAAGTAACGATTTTTTTTTTGTATTTTTGAAATTTTTTGATTTTTTTGTATTTTTGAATTAGGATACTCTAAAGAGCTATGTGTAGAACCTGCGAAGGTGCATGCTATTGATAGGATCCTCCAAAGGTTCACCTTCTGTAGTTGAGAGCTGATATGCCCCGGATCCATATGCTGCTATAATGATGTAAGGACCAAGCCAATTTGGTTCGAACTTTCCCTTCTTCTCTCTGTCTTGCTGATTTTTAGGATTTTCTCTAAGAACTAAGTCACCTACCTCAAATGTACGAGGCTTGACCTTGTGATTGTAGCTGCAACTCATTCGTTGTTGGTAAGCCTTGAGATGATTAAAAGCAGTTTATCTCCGTTCATCCAGTAGTTCAAGTTCTTGTAAGCGAGAGACCCTATAATCTTCATCACCGATGATATTTTGCAAAGAGACCCGTAAAGAGGGTAACTCGACCTCAATAGGCAAGATGGCTTCAGTGCCATAGACAAGTGAATAAGGTGTAGCTCCTGTAGGTGTGCGAACACTTGTGCGATAGGCCCAAAGTGCAGGATTAAGTTGGATATGCCAATTACGGCCAGTGTCGTTGACTATCTTCTTAAGGATTTTAAGGATTGTTTTATTAGATGCCTCAGCTTGGCCATTACCTTGGGGGTAATATGGTGTGGAGAAATGATGGGAAATATGGAAGCAGTCACAGAGTTCATGAACATCTTGATTTTTGAAAGGACACCCGTTATGAGTGATAATGGAAACAGGAATACCATATTAGCAAATGATATAGTTAAGGATGAATGTAGCAATCTGTTTTCTAGTGACTTGTGTGAGAGGCATGGCTTCAATCCATTTTGTGAAATACTCTGTGGCATTGATAATGAATTTATGACCATTAGAAGAAGGAGGGTGAATCTTGCCTATGAGATCGAGTCCCCATTGACAAAAGGGCCAAGGAGATGCCATTGGTTGTAATTCTTGTGCTGGCGCATGTATGAGGTCTCCATGAATTTGACATTGCTTACACTGCTTGACAAACTGATATGAGTCTTTTTCCATGTTGGGCTAGTAATATCTAGTCCTAATGAGTTTCTTGGCCAAGGTAGGACCACTAGCATGTGGACCACATATCCCTTCATGTACTTCACGTAACACAATTTGAGCTTCGTCGCTTTCTAAACATCTAAGAAGAGTGCCATCTAGACCTCGCCGATATAGGATATCAGCTAAAATGACATATTGAGAGGATTGACGAATGAAGGTGGGACATTGGTTATTTGATAGATCAGGAGGTAGGGTATTGTCACAAAAGTATGTGAAGATGGAACCATATAACTGGGATTCAGGACCGACAACACATATCATTTCAGTAGGGGTGATCTCATATGATGGAACCAAAAGGTTATCCACCAAGAACTCATAGCATGTCTCATTTGGAGGTAGATTGATCAGTGAAGCAATTGTAGCCATGGCATCTGCGGCATGATTCTGCTCTCTTGGTATCTACTCAAAATCTATCTTTGTGAAATGTTGTTTCAGGTCATCCACCATTTGTTTGTAAGGCATTAATTTTTCATCTTTTGTTTGGTAATCATCAGTTGCTTGACGGATGACAAGTTGAGAATCCCCAAAAATATGAAGTTCCTGGATCTTCCACTGAACTGCAATCCGTAATCCAGTTGTTAATGCCTCATATTCTGCTATATTGTTAGTGCAAGGAAATGATAAGAGGTATGATTTTGGTATAGAATCCCCTTGAGGAGTTATAAAGAGGATTACAGCTCCTACTCCATGCTGTGTGTATGAGCCATCAAAGTACAGTTGCCATGGCTTTGCATGTGATATTGTTAAAATGGATTCATCTGGAAATTCTGAATTTAGAGGAACATCATCAATCATGGGGGCATCTACTAATTGATCTACGATGGCTTGTCCTTTTATTGTTTTTCTATCCACATACTCGATGTCAAATTCACTCAGGATCATTACCCATTTGGCTAGTCACCCAGTAAGTGTTGCTTTGTTGAGAAGGTATTTCAACGGATCTATCCTTGCAATAAACTTAGTCTTATGAGTGAGCATATAATGTCGTAATTTCTATGAAGCAAAGACCATGGTGGGACATGCACGCTCATTTGGTGTGTAGTTTAGTTCATATCCCACCAATGTGCGACTGATATAGTATACTGCCTTTTCCTTACCCTCGGCAATTTGTTGTGCTAAGAGTGCCCCTAGTGCTGTTGGAGTAGCTGATATGTATAGTAACAGAGGCTGATCTGGAACTGGTGGCATCAAAACTGGCAGATTCAAAAGATAATCTTTGAGCATCTGAAAAGCTTGTTGACAGTTATCATCCCATTTGAATTTGATGTTTTTATGTAGCAGGTGCTGAAAAGGATTACACTTATCAGCAAGTTGCGCTATGAATCTTTGTATAGACTGGAGTCTTCCTTGTAAAGATTGAAGTTGATTGATATTTCTAGGTGGTGGCATTTCCAAGATGGCCTTGACTTTTGCTAGATCAGCTTCGATTCCTCTTTTGGACACAATGAATCCTAGGAGCTTCCCGGAGGTTACTCCAAAGACACATTTCTTGGGGTTTAATCTTACTTTGTATTTTTCCAATCGATCAAAGATGACTGAAAGTATGTCCAAATGTGTATCTCTATCTACTGATTTACCCAAGAGATCATCAACATAATCTTCCACCGTTACATGCATGAGATCATGAAAGTAGTAGTCATGGCTCTTTGATATGTAGCACCTGCATTTTTTAGCCCGAAGGGCATGACATTCCAGTAGAAAGTTCCCTAAGGACAAGTGAATGATGTTTTGTGTTGATCCTCAAGTGCGATCCTGATTTGATTATAACCAGAAAATCCATCCATCAATGATAACATTTCATGACCTGCCGTGAGATCAACAATCAAGTCAATATTTGGTAATGGGAAGTCATCCTTTGGACAAGCTTTGTTGATGTCTCTGAAATCTGTACATATTCTGATGCTGCGATCCGGTTTACTGACAGGTACTAAATTGGAGATCCATTCAGGATAATCAATTAGGCGTATGAATCCGACATCCAATAATTTCTCCAGCTCTACTTTGACTAGTAATGCCACTTGTGGATGCATTTTTCTTAATTTCTGTTTCACTGGCTTTGCCCCCGGTTTGACTGTTAAATGATGATTACCAAATCCAGATCTAGTCCAGGCATATCAGCGTATGACCATGCAAAGTTGATTTGTCATTCTTTGAAGAAGCTTATGAATTTTGACCTTTCAGATTCTGTCAATGATTTAGCCAGAAATATGTTGTGTGGAACCTCTTCTGTACCAATGTTTGTTTTGATAGTCTCCTCTACCAACATGGATGACTTTTCCTCATATGATGCTGGGAGAATGTCGAGCCTTCCATCTTCAGGTGCCTCAGAGAGGTTTTCACCCTCAGATATGTCCTTTCTTTTTACTTTTTTGGGGTTAGACAGCGCCACAATGTGGTTTTCACCATAAGACCCTTGGTTTGTTCTTATTTTCACATTTTTGCGACTGGAAGGTCCAACACCCTCACCAAAATATGCCATGTTGTTAAGTTCTATAATGTATCCTGCTTTATGGTCCCCAGGGGGAAGGTCATCTTGTATGCCAAGATAGTCAATAACAGCTTCATCATTTTGGAATGTGTCAAACTGTGTTGGTCCTTCATGATCCCAGTTAATGAGTTGGTGGTGAACAAGGGGAAGGCCTTTTATGTCTTCAAAGTTAGCGGAACTAAGAGTGAGGATGTGGTTATATTCGGGTATGTCAAGGTAATCATCGAGGTCATTTATGGCACTCTCCTCATTAGTTTCAATCGCGAGTGAATCCAAATTGTCATCACTAGTAGCGCATTCTGGGATATGTGTTCTCATCCTATGCGATTTCAACCTAGAACCTTGAGACAAAGACTGTGTGGCATCCTCATGGGTTGTTTCTTGACCAACTCTGAACTTTTTATAAAATTCCTTTTCTTCTGTGGGTTCATCTGGCCCTCTGAATGTCTCGGTGAGCTCGTAATCACTGGAGGATTTGTCTAAACCCCATTCCCATTCATTGGAGTCTGTGGAATAGTGATCCTCTTGTTGAATTTTGGCAGCTTTGATTTGTAATGCTTCTTCTGTCCTTTTAGTGTGGATCTTGGAAGTCAGAAAACCAAGTCCCTTCGAGCGTTCCCTTTTTACAGTCAATTCAGGTTGTAAAGCTTCCATGATGCCTTCCTTTCGTAACCCAAGAGGTCTTTTTCCATCATACCTAAATTTTTGTAGAATCTTGAAGCCTTTGCCATATTTCTCACAGGGTATATTGATGTGACCTTGTGTATCATTTTTGATGTCTTTGTATAGCATTTTGTATAAACCTTCCTCTTCTAGTTCACCCCATCTTTGAAAGGTAGTAGGGTCCCATTTGAATATCATGATGGATATTTGCCTGTTAGGATGTGGTCTTCCATATTCTTTTGGGGAACTCATGACTTGTCATAAGTACATGGTCTGATTTAAAGTGTATTCTCCCATGCCTTTGTCCTGAAATTTGCCTTTAAGCTCACCTTGTTTTGATGTCGAAGGTTCAAATGACTCAGGATCAATGTATGCTGAAGAAGGAACAACTTCACGATTACTAGGAATGATGGTCTCAGTATGTGATCTCAGGTTATTACAATATATGAACGGATTAGGATCACCGTTAACTATTACCTCGACTCCATTATGAGGAAACTTAATGCATTGGTGATATGTCGATGGGACTGCCCTCATTTCATGGATCCAAGGATGTCCTAGCAGTATATTATAAGTGAGATCTAGATCCAAGACTTGACAAATCACATCCTTTGTAACTAGCCCAACTCTGAGAGGCAAGGTGATTGTGCCCTTGGATGAGCGTTCTTCATCATCATATGCCTTGATGGTGATTTGATTTGTTGAATTTACAGCTTTATCAAAATATCCCAATTGTTTAATGGTGCTCAATGTACAAATATTTAGACCAGCGCCTCCATCTATCAAGACTCGCTTTATTCTATGTTTGTGTATGAAGGCTTCAACATGTAGTGGTGCATTATGTGGCTGACTTATGGAGGCGTCATCGGCTTCTGTGAATGTAAGGGAATGTGGAGCAGACAGGTATCCCACCATGGCTTGAAATTGGTCCACGTTCAGATCAGTAGGAATGGTAGTGTCTCTCAAGATTTTGTCAAGAATGGCTTTATGAGCGGGGGATATACGTAAGAGCTCAAGTATGGAGATGAGCGCAGGTGTCTTCCCTAACTATTCTACAAGGTCATACTCAGGTTTGGTTGATGAAGAAGCAGTATTTTTAGTGGAGGAACCTTGCAAAGTGATTTTACCTCGATGGGTTGTAACATGACATTCAGAGGTAGGTTCGAAAGAAGATCCAACACCTTTTAGGACAATCTTGGGTCTCTGAGTGGGATTTTCAGGAGTTTTGTCCTTGATGATAATAGTAGAGACATGATTGTCCATTGAGATGTGATTGATGGTTGAATCATAGTTGTAGGATGCTCTAGTATAGTTGGCTTGATCATCTGTGACTTTAGCTTTTCCCTTGTCATGCTTTGGGAACGGTTCCTTAAACATCTCATGTTCTTGATTGGATGAGTGTCCCTCAATCTCAATGTCACCTCTATCAATGAGATCTTGCACGATGTTCTTCAGTCGATGACAATTTTCTGTCTTATGACCCTTGCTCTTATGAAATTCACAATACTCGTCATTGGTCCACCAATTTGGTTTGACCTTTGGTTCATATGGAGGAAAATCTGGAATTGTGATTACCTTGTTTGCCACTAACTTTTTGAAGACTAACTCAAGTAGTTCTCCTAATGGGGTGTACTTCCTTCATGATCTAGAAGTTGTTTGAGTATTCACTTGATTGTTTGTAGAACTTGATCCTGAAAAGATGAATTTGGGTCGCACTGTGTTGGCATCAACAACACCATCATTGATTGTGTTCTTGTTTTTATTCCAAAATCTTGGCTTATCTTTTCCTTTAAAGTCATCTTTGTTCTCCTTAAATATCTTAATGACTCCTTGCTCAATTAGGACCTTTTCTGTTGCTAAGCCTTTTTCAATGACATCCTTGAAGGTGGACAAATAAGCTTTTCTTAGATCATAACCAATGTCTTTGTTAACGTTCTGGTTGAACATCTCTACCATTTATTTTTGTGAAATTTCACAAGAGCATCTGCTGGCTAGATTTCTCCATCCTTTTAAAAATGATGCAAAAGACTCTCCCTCTTTTTGCTTGGTGTTGCATAAAGTAGTGACTGATATGTCTATCTCTATATTGTAGGAGAAATGTTGAATGAATGCCTTTGCTAAGTCACCCCATGACTTAATACCAGGTGGGAGTTGGGAGAACCATTCCATAGCTTGATCACCTAAGCTTTGTGGGAATAATCTCATCAAATATGTCTCTTCTGAAGCTACTTCAATGCAAGCTGCGAAAAACTATCTTATGTGTGCCTTAGGATCCCCTTTTCCTCTATACTTATCAAATTTAGGCGTCACAAAGTGTGTAGGAAATGGAGGCATTGGAATGCTCTTGTCGAATGGATAAGGACATATGTCTCTCATTGTGTATGTTGGCTTCGGTGTATTTATGTCCTCCATTTTCTTTTGTAGGTCCCTGATTTGTTGTTCCAAGTTGCTCTTAGGTGGAGATCGACTTCTTGGACCATACCCCATGCTTGAGGCACCAATTGGAGGAGAAGCATGTTGCATATATGGATGATATTGATCATACACATGTTCATATGAAGGAGGTCTATAGTAATGCTGCGTATATGGACCACTTGGTATAGATTCATGTTGAGGAACACCATATCTATTTTGTGCATGTATACCATACTCTACAGGCATGTCATGTTCTAATGTGTTGCCCCCAAATTTGACACGGGGTTTCCTTGTGTCCAAATTTTGAGCATGCCTTTGAATATCCAATTGCTTTGGTGGTTGATCCTTAGCATTTGTATGTGATTGAGCATATCTTTCTGCATAAGACTTCCATAATGGTCTACGAAGGTGAGTATCATATGCTTGACCATGTGTATGTGGGACCTCTGGTTTTTGAAACAAAGATGATGGTGATTCAGGCACAAGATGTGGTCCTTTATTTCCTCCACTATTAGGCCTCCTTTGATCCATGTTGGAGTGAGTTTGTTGCAAAGGTTGATTTTCCATTATTTGAGACATGTCAAAATCATGAGGTATCTTGGCTCCACTTTGTGCCATCATTTGTAAGAAGTATTGTCTATCCCTCCTCATTATTTCCTCAACCAACCGATTGAAATGGGGATTCATAATGGATTCTTCTACATCTGCTGAATGTATTGAAAAGTTGTCCATATTGTCATTGTGTGTAGCATTGTTATTTGTAGTGTCCGTGTTCTCAACACTTGGAATGTTTCTATAGACATCCATGTCAGGTAATGTAGTGTGATCAATATTGAAAAATATATCGTTGTCATACTCATAAGAACTCATGTTTGCGGACTCTTGAGCCTCTTTCGTTTCTCTCCTAGATTTTTGAAGACGAGTTTCAACCAACTAGGTATTGACCAAGATGTGTGAGACTAGATGAAAATGGAAAAAGTATGGAAGACCAAGAGTTGGATGGAGTGTAAATGAATTTGAGGTGTACTTGCAATGTCCAAAGTGTAAGACCAAGTATGTATGTAGTAGAGTAGGTGTGGCTTCCAAAGAGAGGATAGTTTCTCTTGATGAGGTAAGTTGACCTTGACTCTAAGTAAGACCAAATGAGATCCAAAGGTAAGAAACCTTGATGAGGGACCACTTAGCAAAGTGTTGTTGTATGTAGTGTGTTGACAAAGTATGATGAGGACAAGCAAGTGACCTTTTGACTCAAGTTTAGACAAGTGTGAATGTAAAGCAAGATGTGAAGCAATGATGGACTGTGTGAGACCCAAAGACAGGTTGAATGCTAGATGAAACCTGGAGAAACAACCTAGGAAGCTCAAGAATTCTGAAACTGACTGTGTTTGTTTGCTGGACTGTAAAAATTTTTGCAATTCTGAACACCGACGCGCCTGTATACTTCACAGATGCGGTTCCCCGACACAGACGTGCTTCTGAGATTTTTTTGAAATGCACTGTTGATTCTGGGGACACAGACATGATTATGCCCTTCACAGACGCAATTATATGGCATAGACGCGATTAGAATAGACACAGACGCGTTTCTGTAAAATTTGTGCAATTTTTTCCATTCTGTGAAGTCATTTTTGTTGTGACCAAATCTAACTGTTTGACTGTTTTTCGTGACAAGAGGACACAATGTTGATGAGGACTCAATGTTTGTAAGTGTCTAGACTCAAAAATGACTCCAAGAAAAGTGTGTTGTTTGATGTAAAATTATTTTGCATACACTTGAAGACACAAAAGACATAATGTTTTACTGTTTGGTCTTGAATGTTTGAATGTTTAAAATAAGTCAAGCACAATTCTTATGGCTGGCCAAGACAATAGTTGTTGATCCCATATGGGGTTTTACCCCTGAGGCTATGCTATTCAGAGCAGATACTTAGATGCTTGACCTCATTGGCTCCACCCTCAACACTCACTTCTCAGGTCAGCCAAGCATCAGTCCCCATGAAAAATCCCCATGGCGAACTTTGTATCTCTACTAAGAACCGTATGTGTGTGGGCTGCTACCAGAGGTCTGACCTCTTGCCCCAACAACTAGAAGGATTTGGGCTTCTATAACAAAAAGGTGCTAGTAAGGGCATCCGCTCATGTGGCCATACATGCAGCACTTTCAGTTCTGTAAATACAAAAGGCTCCCAGCTGGTAGGGGTTACGCCCTACAACTGATCAAATAAATTTGATCAAACGGGTTTATGGGGAGACATAGTGTCGGTATGAACTAATCAGCACACGTTATTCATAGTTTTCACCATGAATACATTTGTTTATAGTGGTTCAGAAGAGGTGGGTTTTCCTCGCTACCACTTGGGTCGTTCTCTTTTCACTAGTAGTCCTAATGACCACACGGGAAGACAGGCCCTCTAAAGATTAAACAAAAAGAGCCTATTGCTCAAGACACAAAAGACAATGATTCAATTTTAGTGCACCAATGGAAGTGTTTGCTAGTCTATGAAAACAAGGCACACAATAAAAATCCAAAAACCCTTGCCAAGGACCTGCAACAAAAGGTTGTTAGTAATTTGGATTGTTTCAAATAATCACCCCTTCCTGCAAGCACACAAGTTAGGTAAATTTTAAACCCAAAAGACTTTGTGAAAATAGGGGCCTTCAACCAAACATTTTGCTTCCAAGACAAGCTGCACCAATTTCGTTAGTGAGATCTGAAAATGTTAGCGCAAAATAAACCAGATCTGAAACCCAAAATGCGAAACTGGAATTAAATGAACAAACTTCAAAATTTTGAAACTGCTAAACACAGACGCAACTATCCTCGACACAGACGTAGTTCTGAGACGCAAACGCGGTTCTGTGAGACATAGACATGGCTATAAGTCATAGACGCGGCTATAAGTCACAGACGCGACTATACAACACAGACATGGCTCCAACAATCACAGACACGATTCCAGGGCATAAACGCAAGTTTTGAAATCTGCAAAACAAAATGTTGTCGATAACACAGACACGATTTAAGTTGTCGCAGACGCGCCAGAAAATAAAAAACGCGATCCGAAAGTATGCAAACGTGGAAATACCAAAAATGCTGTCGAAAACGTCTGATTTGCAACTTCAAAAACACAAAATTTGCAACAAGGAGGTTAAATGCAAAGGGACAAGAGTCCCACCGGGTGTGCCAAAATGTTTATGGTGAAAATGGATAACAATAATAACAAAATTGAAAGGCTAAATGAATTCAACCACCAAACCCTAGCCTAACAACAACAAAGATCCACCATAATATATGAAGATTACCTAAGACTATGCAAATCAAATGAAATCACAAAGATTATACCATCACATGTCCAATAGGGTTTTGATCTCCATTCTTCCTATCTCCATTGATCTTGCTTGATATATTTGCTCTCAGATTTTATGTGCACAAGAGCTCAACAAAGAACGGAATGTGGTTGCAAGTAGGATCGTAGTATAGTCAAATGATCAAAAATAGTTCATTAGATCATTAGGGTTTGATAATGAAGGAAGCATCTCCTTAAATAGAAGACACTATATGAAATGGAGGGATAAGATTGAGAGGTGTAAAAAGGAGGTCGGCTAGGATTAGAGGGTAGGTAGAAGAAATAATAAAATAATGAAAGATGTAGGTAGTGTAGGAATTAAGAGATGAATGACATGTGTCATGGGTAGAAAAAGGCTAATGAATTAATTAAATAAATAAAGATTTATTTAATTAATAGAAGAAATGAGATCAATTAAATAAATAAAATATTTATTTAATTTAGGAAAATGATAATTTAAATAAATAAATGTATTTATTTAAATGAGAAATAAGGCTAGAAGAGGATAAATGAATTAATTAAATAAATAAAAATTTATTTAATTAATAGAAGAATTAGGCTTAGATAATTAAATAAATAAAATATTTATTTAATTAGACATGACAATTTTGGGTGTCTACATGGCCCTTCTAGAGTTAAAAGTTTTCAAGGTGATAGATATTTCATGTTAATCATTGATGACTATTCTAGAATGATGTGGGTTACTTTTCTAAGGGAGAAATATGAGGCTTTTGAAAACTTTAAAATATTTAAGGCTAAAGTTGAGACAGAGAAAGGATTGAAGATTAAATGTTTGAGATTAGATCATGGTGGAGAATTCACATCCGGTGAGTTTAATAAATCTTGTGAGAAGAATGGTATAAGGAGACACTTTTCTTCTCCTCAGACACCTCAATAGAATGGAGTTGTGGGAAGGAAAAACATAACTATCTTGGATGCTTCTAGAACAATGATGATGGAAGCTAGTCTATCTCATATCTACTAGAGAGAAGCAGCGAGCACAACGGTTTATACATTCAACATAGTACATATCAAAGGAGAAACTGGTAAGACACCTTATGAATTATGGTTTGTCAATACACCTATAGTTAAATATTTTAGAATCTTTGGTAGTAAATGTTATATCAGGAGAGATGATATCATTGGCAAATTTGATCCTAGATGTGATGAAGGAATTTTTCTTGGTTATTCTAATGAAAGAAAAGCATATAGATGTTATAACAAGAGATTGCAGAAAATTATGGAGAGTGCTAATGCCAAGGTGGATGAGCTGAGTAGAGGTCAAATCAGAGTTTATGAGCAAGAACCAGAAGTGGAAATGATTATATCTGAACAAGTAGCACCTTTACCGAAACAAAATTTTGAACCAGTTACTTCGGCAGTATCAAAAAATTCAACAGTAACTGAAGAACTGGGAAGAGGAATAGAGAGTCAAAAGGCTCCTAGGTATGTGAGATTGAATCATTTAGAAGATCAGATCAGTGGGGATAAGAACAATGGAGTGATGACAAGAAGAAGACTAACAACTAATTGTTACTACTTATCAAGTTGCCATTAGTTTTATGTTCAAAGTTATTCTATATACTCTAGTCAGTTATCTCTATCGAAATATTCAGTCGGTATGCACAGTCCAGTCGGTTATAGAAGAAAGTAGTCACAGAGCCCAGTATGCAATGAGTTGTCTATTGAGTATCATTCCATGTCTACCGAGCAGCAAAGATGATACACCGAGTTGATATACACTGAGTGAAACGTGTTACCAGATTCATTGAACCTGGACATACATATGGAAACATGTTACAAGATCAAGGAACATAGAGCCGTTATCACATTGGAAATTGCACTTAAAGATTGTGTATGATTTTGAGGTCATCTAACCAATGAAATATTTTGCATGATTATTCATTCGATAAAACATGTTTGGAAGATCGAAGCAATGAATGGATCACTGACATAAGAGATCTATTTATACAACATGGATTAAGATCAGATATACATGTAGCATGACAGAAAGGAAGATATAGAAATATATGAAGCAATACATGTGAAAGCACTAAGTGTTATGACTGTTACAGAGACACAGAGGTCACCGAGAAGGATTTCAGAGAACAGTCAAAGAACAGAGTAAATAGAAGGGTTTACCGAGTTACTATATGGGTTATTGAGGTATGCTATAAGCAAGGTAATCTTATTTTGAGCACATAAAATCTGTTATAACATTCCAGATGTAAAGTTGCAGATATTTGTAAAGATTTTATTGAAAATTTTTGAAGTTGTAAGAGAAACCTTTAACAGGATAAAAGACTCTAATCAAGTCTATAAATTGTAAAGCCTCTAACCAGGTGCAACATTTAGATTAAGTGTTGTAAAATCCTTTAGCAAGGTAGATCTAATAGATCTTGATACTCCTAACAGAGTAAGCTATCAGAAATAGCTAAACATGTAGCTCTAACCAAGCAACCTTTATTATTGCAGTAGTGAAGTTGTGGGTGCCATCCGCATCGTAGTTTTTCTCTCTAACCAAGAGTTTCTGCGTAACCAAAATATATATGTTATGGAGTGAATCATGTATGATTGTTATTTATTTGTTTTAACTTTATGTTATGTTACAACAGTTTTGGGTCTATGCATAATAGTAAAGATATTGTTAAGAAAAGGATTTGAAGTACTGATTCACCCCTCCCCTCTCAATACATTAGCTTTCCATATTGGGCCTAACAATTGGTATTAGAGCTTCAATCTTGGAAAAGGGTTTAACTGCCTAAAGAGAAATATTTTATCAAAGGAAGGCTATAAACAATCTCAGAGGATTGTGTATCTGCAAGAAGAGCTGGATCATGGTAATCAACTGATTGCAAACATGCAAAGGCAAATGCAAAAATCTTTGAAAGTAAGAAGAAGATTATCTGATGATTTGCAGGACTCTCAAGGGTTAGTGGAACAAATTGAGACATCATTTGAGAATAGTATATCTGAAGAGACTGAAGACATGATTGGAGTATTGAAAGAAAAGAACAAAGCACTGTCTGATCAACTAAAAGCAATGAAAAGAGAACATGAACATTTCAGCACACAAATGACTGAAAATCTTGATGCATTGAGGATAGCTAAGGATAAAGTAAGAGATCTAGAAAGAGAGAAACAACAACTTGAAGCCTTAGTATCTGATAAGAATGATGAAATCACAAGGTTGACTAGAATTCAACAAAACCTGTCAGATCAACTAGGTTATGCACATCATGAAGCAAATCTAAAAAATGATGAGAATCAAGCATTAAAACTTGAAGTATCAAGGTTGACTGATGAACTTGAAATAGAGAAGAAATCCAAAGAAACACTAAAGAAGAGTTATGAAGCATCAAAGATGTTGGATGAGCAACTGAATACAAGATGACCCAACAAAGATGCAGGACTCGGTTACAAAGGAAAAGACTCTACCGAGAAGGGAATCCATACTACTGAGAGAGGAGAATCATCAAAGCAAGTTGGAATCAAGAAGAACATGAAAAGAAAGAAGCCTATTTGCAACTACTGTGGAAATCAAGGTCATACTGCCAACATGAGAAAAATCAGAAAAGGTAAGCAACCGAATGTCACTAAGTCCAATGGTTATTGTTACAATTGCAATAAATATGATCAGGCATCTAATCAATGTAGGACAAAGTCTGTTAACAATTATCAGAAGGTAAAATTCAAAGGGTTTTGTAAAAACTACAATAGATATGGACATAGTACCGAGAAGTCTTGGTATAAGCAAAAGAACTATATGTGGTATGCACACCGAGCAAATACTGGAAGCTACCAAACCCACAGAGATCTTAATCGACAATATGTTGCAGTACCATGGGATTACAATACAAGGATATGGTGTGAATGTTGTGGAAGATATGGACATATAAGTGCCAATTGCTTTATAAGGTTTGGGATGAACAACCGAAGATCATGGAGAAATCCTGGTATGGCATGTTTTCATTGTCACAAAGTGGGACACTTGGCTGGAGATTACAGAGATCAACCTAGAAAAGACACTGAGGAAATAAAAGAAAAATTAAAGATGATTTGGAAAAAGAAGGAAATTGTGTCAAATGAAGAAAGCACCTTATCTACCGAGTTAGGTGCTCCTATTCCAAATTAATCGGTAAAGGTATGAAGGGACTGCATTCTCTCAAGGTTAAATCTTAACAGTTCCTACTTTATTATGTACTTAATTCAAAATCTGCATAGTTAAGATGTAGTAGTAAGTTTGAAATTCTATCAAAGTCTTTTGGAGCACTATACAGGAAACTTGTCAAGTCGGTGAATATAAGAAGCCTGTCAAGTTGTTAAATGAAGGAAGTTTGGTTACTCGGTTAAAGTGCAAAAAAAAGGAAAGAAAGTTTAGGGGAACTGAGTGCATTTAATGTTTTTGACCTAACCTGCACGGAGCTCGATAAGGTATATTGTGTACTTAAAGCATTTACGTGGTCATTTTTCACTTACCAAGTTTTCGAGAGAGTAGAGAAAAGCAAATCAAAGGCAATCAAACCTCCTATAAAGCAAAATTCAAGGTATTTACATTAATCTCAACACATTGTTAAGCTAGTTTACCAATCTTATCAAGTTGTTATTATCTACTAAGTGTGAAGCGTTTGCCATTTGAAAATCCTCAAACCCTAAGGATCTTTTGTTAGTTTTTATCAGAAATCTACAAATGGCACCTAAGATCCAAGATCCCATTGTTGCTAAGAATGTTGAAAAGCCCTCACTAAAATACTCTTTAACTCCCAAAGTTGCATTTGAACCGGATGACAAAACTGCATTTTCACTCATCCCAGATAGAGTGTTATTAGTCAAGGATGTGAGATTCTTCACCAAATGTCATGTTGAAGAACTTGGTCACGTTGAAATCAAAGATACATATGATGAATTTTGCACCGATGGTAAATTGGATAGCAAGTATGAGCACATTAAGATCAATGGATTAATTGAAGCCCTAACCTATCCCCATGTGTTCAAACCCCAGTGGGTCAAGTTTGCTCTGAGCAGAGTTCATGATGAATTCATGTGGTTAGAGGAGAAACCATTCAAAATCACCAAGGAAATCATTCATCTGATTACAGGTTACCCTATTTATGATCATGCCCAAGCTCAAAAAATGATATCACAGAAGGAATTGATCCATTTAATCGGAGTAGAATCAGATTGGAGAGGACTGAAATTGAACAATGTCATTGATGTAGAACTAAAATTTGCCATTAGAGTAATAGGTTACTGTTTCTTCCAATTGGCAAGGGAAAATAGTGTACCCTATGCAGTAGTAGACTTAGCATACAAAATTGTGAAGAAAGGCATGAAAATTGATCTATGTGATGTGTTTCTGAAAAACCTATTTGAGAATCTGAACACCATCAGGAAGCTGAAGAAGAACAACTCGGCTAATACACTAAAGTTTGGATCACTACTTGTATGCATGTTTTTTTATTTTGAAAAATTCTTTCCATCAGTCGGTAAAGTTGTTTGGGAACTACACTGACCAATCACCCATCAGATCAATGACTTCATCAAGAAGCTAGGTGATAATTTTAATGATATTATGGATGATTACTTCAGTAAGTTTAAGAGAAAATGCATAACAGGTACTGGATTCCACTCAAGCTAGTGGAGAAATACAAAGATGACATATGTTTTGAAGTAGACACTGATTACTGTTATGTGAATGTTGTAGAACCAAGAACTCAATCTTTGCCACCTATGGGTTACAAGATTGATTCTGACATCACACAACAACAAATTGATGCATTTCTCACATTACCAAGGCATGCTACTGAGCTAAGGTATGGAACCTATGAAGAAGTGAAAGAAAAAGTAAAAATGAGAATTGTAGTACCCAAAGCTACAAGAAAGGCATCAAAGATGATAAAGGCATTATCGGAGAAATTCAGAGAAGATTCTTCCTCCACACCTATCAAAGGCACTATAGCCATTACCGAAGAGGAATTTGAAGCCCAAGAGGCAGCTATAACACTGAACACCGAATTGCCTAAGGGAAAAGTGTTGAAAAGAAAGAAACAGGATACATCAAAGGCCTCACCGACTCCTCCAGCAAAGCGACCTAACACAAGAGCATCTGCAGCTTCACCGAGTAAGAAAACAAAGAGTGTTATTGTTCCCAAGGTAACAAAAACTTACAAGAAATCTACTCGGAGACTCATTTTGGCAAAAGAGTCTAGTGACACCGAATCTGAGGATGCAAGCAAATTTTAGATTGTCAAGAGCAAGAAGGTAAATGTACATAGTGTTGAAATTTTTTGTACTAATCTGAAGGAATATGGTGGATTTGGAGGATTTAGATATGTTAAGTATGAATCCAGAAATGATGATGAAAAGAGACAAATAGAAGAAGCTTCCATCTGCACACTTCTAAAATTCTGATTGGTCCCATTGGAAGTCTCTAATTCTCTTCCAAAAGAATTATATGCACATATTGATAACAGGTGGCAATATGCCCTGGACTCAGAGAAACATATCAGAGAAAGAAGTCTGGTACATCTCTTTCCTAACATGTCAGTAGTTGAAATAAAAGAACATCTGACAACCTACCACACAAAGTTCCTTGTCAAACAAAAAGCCTTGAAATTGATGAATGGTCTGTATATTGAAGTGGAAAATGAGACAAAAGAAAAGTGGTAGGAAATCTTTAGAAACAAGGATGCCGGTGAGCAAGCTGAAGTTGAAATAGTTGATGTCACCGAGCAAGATCCTGATGTTACCGAGCAAGACCCTGCTGACACCATTCAAATAGACGAAGATATCATGGATATAGAGGCACCTAAACAGGAAATGATAGAAGGCAATGCATATGCAAAACTTGTATTCAGTGAATCAGTCTTGGAATAAGTTCAGCCTTATCCACCGGTCAATCAACCTATCTCAACCGAAGCCCCTCAAGATATAGATCAAGACATAGAAGGTCACAAGTCTATAGTAGGAGAAGGTACTACTCAAGAACATACCTCTCAAGCACCTTCTAGCACTGAAAATGTTGCAACTGAGACACCAAGTATTGAGACACCAAATGACACTATAGAGGCTAAAGAAACTGACCAAAGTGTTTCCTCTACCGAGCAACCTTCTGAGGGTCATCAAGCCTCACAAGCCATTGTCTTAGTTCAATCGGTGAAAGGAAAAGAAAAGAAAATGAAAAAGCATAGTTTCAAAGTAGATATATCAAGAATAGTGTTGTCCAATGTAGACATATCAAAATTAAAAGGGCAAGCACTCATTGATTTCGGTGAACTATGCAAAGCAAAGGCCAAACAGGAAAAACAAATGGCCATACAAAAGAAAAATAAAGTACTTTAGAAGGTGAAAGCACTCTTAACAGATATGCTACCTGAAGCTACAATAACCAAAGATGCAACCATCCACATTCAACTAGATGAACTCCTAACCAAGATAGAGACATCTGGAGTAGATGCATCTGAATATTTGAGCAAGCTAAAAGACAAAGAGCTCACTGCAAAAATGATAGAAGAGGTATAGAAAGCTATAGCTATTGGAAAAGTAAAACTTGTCAAATTTATTGTTGAGTTGTCCCCTCAACTCAAGAACATTCTTTATTTATTTTAGAAACTCTGTACATTTTCTTTATTCATTAAAGACATCAGAAATAAAACAGAAGCAATTGAGAAAGAGATCACCGATCTCTCAAATAAGTTGACCAAAGAGCCCAATTCAGTTCGGAATTTCTATACAAAGTTACAACAACTCATGGCTCAACAATTGGACCTAAGAAATGAAGAACATGAGATCAGGATGGACATAATGACACGTCACACATTATTCCTTCCTCATCTTTCATCCGTTCAAGAATAGATCAACCGAGCCACATACTTATCTACTACACAAGAGGGAAGCACTTTAGATGGCTTAATATCATTATTGGCTCGTATTCAAGCACAAAATTCTTTAATGGATAGTGTAAAGGATGCCCTCTCTATCGGTCTCACTGAAGCATGGACAAAGTACAAATCCATTTTTGACCAGTTGCCACCACCGAATGGTAACTAAATTTTGATGTTTGTCAAAAGGGGGAGTGATATAGTATTCAAAGCATCAAAGTATAGTATCAAACAAAAGGAGTGTAGTATACAGGGGGAGTATACCGAGTAGAGTGAGCAGAGTATCCAAGAGCAGTGAATCGAGAAGTGAAATGAACAGTGATCATTGAGCATACAAAATCAGAGTTTTGTACAATATATTGATAAGGGGAGTATATCTAGATATACTATTTCATTGACTAATGTATATACTATCAGTTTAGTCAAATTTTGCAAGTATATAGATTTTTGAGTTATAACTTTGAAAGTAGTTTTTGTCAAACATCTCAACTAATATCAAAAGGGGAGATTGTTACTACTTATCAACTTGCCATTAGTTTTATGTTCAAAGTTATTCTATATACTCTAGTCGGTTATCTCTATCGAAATATTCAGTTGGTATGCACAGTCCAGTTGGTTATAGAAGAAAGTAGTCACAGAGCTCAGTATGCACCGAGCTGTCTACCGAGTATCATTCCATGTCTATTGAGCAACAAAGATGATACATCAAGTTGATATACACTGAGTGAAACGTGTTACCAGATTCATTGAACCTGGACATACATATGGAAATGTGTTACAAGATCAAGGAATATAGAATCGTTATCACATTGGAAATTGCACTTAAAGATTGTGTATGATTTCAAGGTCATCTAACCAATGAAATATTTTGCATGGTTATTCATTCGATAAAACATGTTTGTAAGATCGAAGCAATGAATGGATCACCGACATAAGAGATCTATTTATACAACATGGATTAAGATCAGATATACATGTAGCATGACAGAAAGGAAGATATAGAAATATACGAAGCAAGATATGTGAAAGCACTAAGTGTTATGACTGTTACAGAGACACAGAGGTCACTGAGAAGGATTTTAGAGAATAGTCAAATAACACAGTAAACAGAAGGGTTTACCGAGTTACTATATGGGTTACCGAGGTATGATATAAGTAAGGTAATCTTATTTTGAGCACATAGAATCTGCTATAACATTCTAGATGTAAAGTTATAGATATTTGTAAAGATTTTATTAAAAAAATTTGAAGTTGTAAGAGAAACCTTTAACAGGGTAAAAGACTCTAATCAAGTCTATAAATTGTAAAGCCTCTAACCAGGTGCAACATTTAGATTAAGTGTTGTAAAATCCTTTAGCAAGGTAGATCTAATAGATCTTGATACTCCTAACAAGGTAAGCTATCAGAAATAGCTAAACATGTAGCTCTAACCGAGCAACCTTTATTATTGTAGTAGTGAAGTTGTGGGTGCCATCCCCACCACAGTTTTTCTCTCGAACCAAGAGTTTTTGCGTAACCAAAATATATGTGTTATGGAGTGAATCATGTATGATTTTTATTTATTTGTTTTAACTTTATGTTATGTTACATCATTTTTTGGTTTATGCATAACAGTAAAGATATTGTTAAGAAAAGGATTTGACGTACTGATTCACCCCTCCCCTCTCAATACATTAGCTTTCCATATTGGGCCTAACACTAATGAGGTATGTTTAATTTCTCAATTTGAACCAGTATCAATAATTGAAGCATGTAAAGATGAATAATGGTTGAAAGCTATAGAAGAAGAATTAGATCAGATTGAGAAGAATAATACATGGACTTTAGTTCCCCAGCCTAAAAATAGGAATGTTATTGGAACTAAATGGGTTTTTAGGAATAAATTGAATAAGGGTGGTCAAGTTGTAAGGAATAAGGCTAGATTGGTTTGTAAAGGATACTCTCAAAAGGAAGGAATTGATTATGGTGAGACTTTTGCACATGTAGCTAGGATTGAAGCTATAAGATTATTTCTTGCCTATGCTGCCCATAAAAACTACAAGGTTTATCAGATGGATGTCAAGTGTGCATTTTTGAATGCGGATCTTGATGAGGAAGTTTATATTGAGAAACCTGATGGTTTTTCACTTTCAGATGATACAAACATGGTTTGTAGGTTAAGGAAAGCTTTATATGGATTGAAACATGCACCTATAGCTTGGTATGCAAGATTGGATAAATATCTTTTGAAGCTTGGTTTTACTGAGGGTAATGCTGATAGTAATTTATATTATAAGGTCACTAATGATGATATACTGATTATTGAAGTATTTGTTGATGAATCATTTTTGGAGGTGAAGATAAGTTGTGCATAGAATTTTCTAAGAATATGGAGAAAGAATTTGAAATGTCTATGATTGGGGAAATGAAATTTTTCTTAGGTTTGCAGATTACTCAGATTGAAAAAGGTATTTTCATCTGCCAAACTAAGTATGCTAGGGAATTTTTGAAGAAATTTGGTATGGGAGATTCTAAACCACTAAGTACTCTTATGGTTACTATTCTTAGGTAGTAAATAGGCATAAATTGCATAAATCAGATTATCAAAGAGCGAATCACAACTCTAAATCCAATCATTACTCCTAAATAACAATGAAATAAATCTAGTTATCAATTGAATTGAAATGATCTATCTAAGACTCCCTCAATTGACATAGAAAGGCTTACATTGCTCTTCTCCATTGTTGTTGATGTAGGTGGCTCTCAGGTATTGCACTGATTTCCTGCATAAGATAAGCAACAATTTTGAAGACTGTGATTCTAGACTGAATTGATAAGAGAGGTTGAATTTATATATTTTCAACACAAAGGGGGTGAGAAATAGAACTCAAGTGTTGATTGGGAGACAACTGAAATTGATTGATCAGTGACCTCAATTGATTGATTTGTTAACTCATTTGATTGAGTAGTCAACTAGATTGATTGAAGAGTGAACTGAATAGATGGATTAGTCAACTCACTTGATTGGTTAGTGAACTGAATAGATTGGGGAGATGACTAAATTGATTAATGAGAAGACTGAATTGATTGATGAGTTAACTGATTTGATCAATCAATTCTGATTTTAGCATGTGTTGTAGGAATTTAAAATTGAATTGATTTTCATTTTCAATTTGGATTTGAATTTGGTCATTCGAATTCTGAAATGCACATGAAATTAATTGAAATTCAGATTTGGGGAAATGTGAATTTGATTATTTGAAATTAGATGAAATGAAGTGAAATTCGAATTTGGGGAAATATGAAATGAATTAGATGGAATTAATTGGAATTATAATCTGGGGAATTGGAGGAATTTAATTAATTAATTAAAATAAAATTATTTAAACTTAGGAGATAGAAATAATTAAATAATAAAGATTATTTAACTAAGGAAAATGTCATAATTAATTAAATAAATAATATTTAATTAATAATTGAGATAGGGTTAACTGACTAAAATGATTTGAGAATAGAAATAGAATAATTAGAGGTGTTGAAGGGTGATGATTAGAAGAAATAGTTAATTTAATCAAATAATTAAAGAATTACTTAATTAAATTGATGAATAATTAGTGTAGAATTAATGAGACATTTTCAGGTGTCTACATTTGCCCCTCTTTGAGACAATGTTGAAACAATGTTGTTTCAAAGAAAATGAAAAGAAAAATTGCCCCAGTATGTCTCGATGATGCTAGGGTATAATGCCCCCTCATGAAAAGTGGTCAGAAAATTTTGGATCGAAGACCAGTTTTTCGGAAATATGCTAGATAGTGATAATATGAAGTTTGAAAGAGTTTCGATCTCATTTTCTATGTCTAAAATTGCGTTGAAGCTAGAGGGGTCCATGGGCATTTATGTTAAGAAACCCTAATATTTGAGCTTATAAATTGAGGATTGGTATGGATTTGAGCTCATTTGCATTTTTTGTTTTAAAAGAATTTCTTAGAGAGATTAGAGCTTCTGACGTCCTTGGAGTGAAATGGTAGGTCATAGAGCGAGGCTATATTTATCTGAGCGAGTGTGATCTTATCAAAGATCTCCTGACACTGGTGGCATGGTGAGTTTCCCAATTTTCTGCTTGTTTTTGTCTATGTTTTGAAAAAAAATTAATCATTTTTTGGTGTGTCATTTTTCATGTATGTCATAATTAAGTATCGATATTGCCACAATTGACTTAGTTATGTCACAATTGAGTTCAATGCGTAATAATTGATTTTTTATGTTGCAATTGTTAACTTTGTGTCGCACTTGACAAAATTGTATCGCAATTGAATATTTTGGATCACATATGATACATTTGATTCACAATTGGCATAAATATGTCACATTTGCTTATTTTGCTTCGCATATGGTAATATTTAATCACAATTGATAATAAAGGCCTTATTCCTTTAGTTTATGCATCCTGGTAGTTTTGATGACGTAGTTGACTCATTTTTATATTTTTCAAAAGCAGACACATTATCCAGCAGTTCTTGATAGTCTTGTAGATTGATGGACTTGCAAAGAACTGAGAGAGGGGGGGGGTGAATCAGTGAAACCAAAAATAGTACTACTTTAAACATTTACCAGTAGATAAACTTAACTAGTTTGTTAAACAATATGCATGCAATAAAAAATGATATAACAACGTCCACAATAAGTAAAATATCCACAATAACACAAGTGTTTATACGTGGAAAACCCAAATAGGTAAAAACCACGGTGAGATGGGACTCAGAAGTTAACTATCTGCAGTAATAGATAACTAACCAGTTAGGGTCTACAAAATGCTCTGCTAGGAGCGAATACTATTAAAGATCCCAAAGCTTAGTTAAAAGCTATACCCTATAAAAGGTAGTACCTTGTAAGGAGTAGCCTCGGTGGAGGATTTCTAAATCCAAACTAATGTATCACCCGGTTAGAGGATTTGAACAATGAAGCTTGTTAGACCTTACCTGGTTAGGGGATTTTACTGTTGCAGTGGTTAGAAAACAATAGGTGATGTGATCTGGTAGTAGCACAAATTGCTTGTATAGATCCTCTTCTGCACACTTAACTCCTCTTTATGACTATACTTTACGACTTAACACTTCCGCCTTTACACATAGCATATCACTTTCACTCATACAAAATAATTCATTGTGATGTCAATATATAGACATTTTAGATTTCATGTCGGCCTCTAGAAATCATAACACAATTACCTAGGTGGAGTGTATTTGGTCAAGTGATCATAACTCATCACAAAAATACCGCCAAATCTTGTTGGTAAGGATAACTCATCATGACTTTTGATAACTCATCACATAATTAGTGAATATCGGTCGAAACAATCAATACTGGTTGGAGTTAAACATATAAACCATTATCATTGATGCTCCTATGATAATCTCCGTTGGATCTTCATGTTGTTGCCGAGTTATGTTGATCCCCTGGTTGTCTCCATGTATATATTCTGGTTATCACCAAGTATCGGTTAGAAATAAACCTCTAGTATACTGGTTGTAGTATAAACAACTTTGAAGTTGCATCGGTAGACAATATGAACATATGTGTGTGTATGTGTTTCATCAATGACAACATATGATGAATTCATTATAATCATCATCAAGCCAACAATCTCCCCCTTTGGCATTGAAGGCAACACTTATAAATTTTTACAGTAATATTGCTAAGTTTGCTTACAAAAAAAAATATACTCATATACACATACTCCCCCTTACAACATAAATCATACAAATTTTTCAAAAACACACATACATATTTCTACTCCCCCTTTGACAACAATGCCAAATTGAAAAGAAAAATACATATATATATCTAGAAAAGTTTGTATCAAAATGTTTTACATATACAAAAAATTGAAAAACTGAATCAAGATTCATGCATTCCCAAATCTCATGAAAATAACTTTAAAGTTCCTCTTCAACTATGATAAGGCATGTTTCCATGTTTCTTGCATGTTCTCAGTGTATGGAACTCTTCCATTGAATCAAGTGTCCAAGTTTCTGGAGCAGCTAAAATAGCTTTTGCATTCTTGTAGGCTCTCTGCAGTATGTCCACTTAGGATGTGAGTACACTCTTCAATTCCTTTAGTGACTGGAGTCTTTTTGCTTTCTCAAGATCATAGGTATCCAACCTGCTGTGCAAATCATCCATAGATTTGCTAAAAGCAAAAATAGAGTCTTGAAGTGGTACATATGCATTGCATATCTTTTCTAGCTCTTTCTCTATTTCAGTTCGCCTTTTATTGATATCAGAATAAAAGAATGAAACATTAGAAGTAGAAGCAAGATATTTGCCTCCTATTTCAATAGTTGTTCTTAACAAATCTTTATTCAAAGATAGAGAAACTTTCCCTATATAAATTGCTTTCATAAGCTTCTCTCCATGCCTCTTCCTAAAACTCTTCTCAACATAAGTTTGTGCTGCTTCTTCAAGTGACTTAATTTGGTCAGATGCATCAGTAACCAATTAACAAAGTTTGCTAATAGGGATTGTTAGATGTCTTGTAGAAGTTTCTGGTATTAGACTTGATAAAATATCTACTACATTCTGAATTGTTTCAGCTTCCATTCTTTTCTCTTTAAGTCTCTTTTTGTGTGCTCTAGATTGCATGGCAGTTGCAATCTTCATCATTTCAGATGCACTCATATTATCAATAGTTATAGGCCCTGATATGCCTAATGAGTCATCATCATCTTCATCAATGTGTTTTATGACTAATGTTTTTTCTGGTTCAGAGGATGTTACCTTAACAATTTCTTTCTCTTATCCTTTCTCAGTTTCCTATTCATAAATCTATGTGTCAACATTTTCATTAGATTCCTTCTAGATGTTCTGTGAAACCGGTGGGGATTGGGGTTTCTCGGGTTGTTCCTTTGTAGGTGGAATATGCACTCTTGGTTGAGTTGTCATTTTTTCAACTAAAGTAACCTGTAAGTCAGTGATTTCAGGTGGCTGCATATCTAGTACAATGATGTCTCCAGATAGATCAATTGTATCCTAAATATCATGAACAACTTGGATGATAGTTCCATCCTTCTTCTTAACAGGATAGACTACATCAGCTTGCACAATTTCTTCTTCATCCATTTTAGGTCGATCAATAGTATCTTTCTCATCCTTAGAAGAATGTATAAGATCTTCCAAGTGTTTGATATTATGAGAAATCTAACGAGTCTCAGTCTCAACAGGTTTCACTTTTCCATTGATCAACTTCAATCTTCTCGATTTGTAAGGAAAATGAACTTTATACTTATCAACCAACTCATTCAACTCATCCTTTGACAACTTTGGAAAATATTTTATAAATACATCATCTATGATTCCTTTTTCTCTCTTTATTGCTTCCTCCCATTTATTTAAAAGAATAATATACAAGGAATTAGAGATATCCTTTTCAAGATCATGTGGTAATCTATTGTAATGACACAAATGATTGATTACCTGTTGAATGATTTGCTCCTTTTCATCTTCAGTGAAAGAATCAAAATGTTCTTTGACATTGTCAAATCTATTTCTCCCTAATGTCTTCACTATCCTCTCAAAGGTAGTCTCAGACTTGTAAGTTGAAATATCAAAAGGCATAGTTGCCTTTGATACTTCCTTCACTTGCTCTGCTACTCTACCGGTTGCTTTCATTTTCTTGGGTTCTTCCTCAGTGTCAGTACCTTCAGATTCTTCTTGGAGAATTAGTTTCCAACCTCTTTTCTTAGATGCTTTCTCCTTCTTTTCATAAACTTTAGGTGATGGTTCCTTTTTGGTTTGGACACTTCATGTCACTCTTGTATTTTTCATCATCGGAGGTGCTTGCTCACCCTTCTTTTTCTTACCTTTACCACTCATGGTAGGAACAATACTGGCTCTGGCTTGTGCAGTCTGATCTTCAACAATATTCAATTTTGCCTTCTTTTTATCCTTTGGAGATGCCAACAGGTTATTAGCATAACCAATTAGTAAGTCATAGTTGATCTCGTAACTCATATCTTCCATTTCTTCTTCTCTGGGCTCAATTGCCTCCATTAATCAGAATTTAGTGGTAACTATGAAAACAATGTCCTTAGCAAAATGTTTTGTCACATCCTCAGGCAATCTTAATCTCATGCTCATTTTCTTCTGAAACTCATTGAAGTATTTGTTCATTGCAGCAGAAAAGGTGTTCTTAATCTGGGTAGATACTGGTAGATCCTTAGACCATTCAAGATCACCTATTCTCGGTAGGAAATTATGGAAATAAAAGAATAGCTTGATCAATAACTGTCCAAATTTAAACTTTAGACTACTTTCCTTCTTGATAGACTGAAGATTTAGCATTAATTGACTCCTTATGGCCTCACATAGGTCATAATTAGCATTTTCAATTATCATCTTGTAAGTAGTATGTACTGCTGCTAATGGAACACTATTTAATCTGCTAGAGTAGAATAGTCGGTAGCCTATAACCATAGCTGCCAACTTTACCGCTGGGTCCCTGATGTTATTGATAGAAAAAGAACGCTTATCAGGTATTGATTCAGTTAGAGTGTATACTGTCTCTTTTGAAATACGCCTCAGCACAAGTACTTCACCGGTTGAGTAAAAACTAATTACAACTTGAATAGCTTCCTTGGTTATAGTATGAGTTTTTTCTAAATACATGATTTCTCCATGAACTCGACTCAAAATAATTTAGATATGTTCTTCTTCAAAATCTTCAAGAAAGTAAGCTACAATATGAAAACCTTTTTCATAAACCCTAATATATTTTGTTTGAATCTTTCCATTCTCATCGCAAAGATATTTTAATTGAGAATATATCGACAATGATCTTAAATCCTCAATCTTGCAATCAATGTAGCTAGACAAATCTCATTTCACTATAACACCACTAGGAACTTGTGATAAAGCATTATAAGACACAATTTGTTCCGCTTCAACAACTTCTATAGGTTTAGATGTAATCATTAATCTCTCTATTGGTTTATAAGACGATGCCATTCAGATAAACTAGATTCGAAGCAGGATTTTTAAAAGAAATACCTTATTTCATGCACGTTGCCTCTTTAACCGGTTGAATGATCAAGTGCACACCAGTTTAGCCTTCTCCAACCTTCAAATCTACTTGATTACTCAAATCAAAATGCAGCTTCGACAAATATTAGCCAACAATCATTTCTCATTTTTGCAAGCGCTCAAAAATTCTTTCTCGTATGCGTTAGGGTAAAAATAACAAAGTGAAAACTCGCTTTTATCCTTTTTACCTACTGCATTAAATGTTCACCTGTTAGGGTTACAAACCCTAATTATACCACTTAAAGATACATAGATGTAAAATTGATTGATAACCGATTGACAAAAAGTTATCAAAATTTCATGCATTTAAATTCTCTTACCACTCATTTATCTCAAGGGGTCCGGAGGTGGTTTTACCGTTAAGTTCCCCTTAGCCATATTGAAAAGGCTTAATTCACCCGTGCAGGATTCTCCACACTTGGTGAAGGGACAGTTTCTTCTCTAGGTGAGTCATCACTCTTCTTATTCCATATTCGATTAATTTCTTCTATGGTTTTTCAACATTAACTTTCTGCTTTCCTTTCTGATCTTTAGAAGGGTTGACCGGTTTGCTCTTTCTGGATCTACCAAATTTTCCAAGTGTCCTGGATTGTGACAGTGATAGCAAGCCATACCAGATGATTTCCAAGGTCCTGTATTACTTCTTCCGGTTCTTCTTCTGCAATTCATAGCCACATGACCAAAGTTGTTACAGATGGTGCAAATGACATTTTTTACCTTTTCCATCTCAAATGGACTAAACCAGTTGTCGTAGGGTCTTTGCCAGTTCATGTTGACCAAGTTATCAAAATTTCTCATCTAGTTGTCATTTGGTCTTGAATGCATATGTGGTACAGGATTATTCACTCCATATTTGCATTCATCTGATCTATGTCCATACATTTCACATGTGAAGCAATGACCTTCAAACTTCTTGGACACATACCTAGCATTAGTATTGTAACTTGCATTTCTATTAGGTTTGTCTCTACAAACATTTACAGTGTGACTAGGTTTATGGAAAACAAATAAAAACAGGTTTAAAGACCTTCTTATTGGTAGCCTTTTTGACCTTAGGAGCAGATTTATTCTTAAGAGTGTTTCTCTTGGTACCGAAGGATTCACCTTTTTCAGATGTGTGAAAACCAAGTCCAGAGGTATCACCATTCATCCTTTGTGATTGAATTTGTTCTTCCAGCAAGATAGAACTTTTGTTGAACTTCTCCAATTTCCCATTTGCTTCAGTGAGCTGTCTGGTAAGAGCTTCATTATGTTTTGACAAGTTCTCTCTCAAAGATGATGCTAATTCAAGATCTTGTTGTAGGTTCTCTTTTTCTTCTCTTTTTGCATTCAAATACTCATGCAAGGTGGCATTCTCTTACTTGATATTGGAAATATCATGATCTCTTTCTTTGGTGAGATCTTCAGCAGTTCTCTTGGCTTCCTACTCCTGACTCATGGAGATAGTAAGACCTTCTAGCTCTCTCCTCAGATTTAGCTTTTCACTATTTAGTTTTTCAACTTCCTCGGCTAAAGCATCAATATTGACCTCATCTGAAGAACTATTATCAGATATTTCTAATAGTTGTTTAGTTATCTCTCTTCTTTTGACTTGAGAAGCTTTCAGTTTGACCCTTAGGGTTTCAAGCTCATTCCTACTAGCCTCAAGCTCTCTAGCCATCTCAAAGTAGCTCATATCCCCCATGATAGCTTTAGGGTTTTCTTCCAAACGATTAGGCTTGTAGGAAGTTAGGCTCTGATAGAACTTGATGGACTTGTAAATCATTGAGAGGGGGGAATGAATCAGTGACACCAAAAATAGTACTACTTTAAACACTGATCGGTAGATAAACTTAACCAGTTTATTAAACAATATGCATGCAATCAAAAATGATATAATAGCATCCATAATAAGTTAAAAATACACCATAACACAAGTGTTTATAAGTGGAAAAATCAAATAGGTAAAAACCACAATGAGATGGGACTCACAAGTTAACTATCTGCAGTAATAGATAACTCACCAATTAGGGTCTACAAAATGCTCTCCTAGGAGAGAATCCTGTTAAAGATCCCAAAGCTTAGTTAGAAGCTATACCCTGTAAAAGGTAGTACCCTTTAAGGAGTAACCTCGGTGGAGGATTTCTAAATCCAAACTAATGTATCACCTGGTTAGAGGATTTGAACAATGAAGCTTGTTAGAGCTTACCCGGTTAGGGGATTTGACTGTTGCAGTGGTTAGAAAACAATAGGTGATGTGATCTAGTAGTAGCACAAATTGCTTGTATAGATCTGCGCACTTAACTCCTCTTTACCAACATACTCTATGACTTAACACTTCTTCCTTTACACATAGCATATCACTTTCACTCAGACAAAATAATTCATTGTGATGTCAATATATAGACATTTTAGATTTCATGTCGGCCTCTAGAAATCATAACACAATTACCTAGGTGGAGTGTATTTGGTCAAGTGATCATAAATCATCACAAAAATACTGCCAAATCTTGTCGGTAAGGATAACTCATCATGACTTGTGATAACTCAACACATAATTAGTTAATACCAGTTGGTGTTAAACATTTAAATCATTATCCTTGATGCTCCTATGATAATCTATGTTGGATCTTCATGTTGTTGTCGAGTTATGTCGATCCACTGGTTGTCTCCATGTATATACTAGTTGTCACCAAGTACCAGTTAGAAATAAACCTCTAGTATACCGGTTCTAGTATAAACAACTTTGAAGTTACACTGGTAGATAATATGAACATATGTGTGTGTATGTGTTTCATCAATGTCAACATATGATGAATTCATTACAATTGTCATCAAGCCAACATAGATCTCCCCATCTAATGAAAGAACAAGAATCTGAATATTTTACTATTTCTTTGCCTTTATCTTGCTTCATTGTTGTGTTCTAAGGCTTCCCAAAGGACCTAAGAGAAAATGATGACTGTTTGTCATCTGATGTGCTCAAAATGGAATATTCTCCATAACCAACTTCTTTAATATGCAAAGAAGATGTTGTTGGTGTATTTTTCTCTGTTTCTTTAATTGATAATGATTCCATTTGTAGGTGAATAGGAGCCTCCTAATTGTTTGGTACTTGATTGTTTGAGCTTTCCCTTAAATGATTATAGTGTTGGAAAGGGTTCGGGTCACCATGAACAATAATCTATATACCATTGTATGGGAAATTTACACATTGGTGAAAAGTTGATGGTACTGCTTGCATTGTATGTATCCATGGGCAACCTAACAACATATTGTACCCTAGTTCTCTGTCTAGTAGTTGGAAGGCGATATTTGTTGTAGTCGGTCCCACTTGTACTGGTAAAGTCACCATACCTTTGGAAGGACATTCCTCATCGTCATAGGCTTTTATATTGATTGTGTTGGTAGAGTCAATATAATGTTCAGAATATCCCAGAGCTTTGATCAAATGTAGAGTGCATATGTTGAGGCCCGCACCACCATCTAATAGTACTCTTCAAACCTTTTTTTGGTTAATGAAATCTTCTAAGTGCAACGGATCATTATGCATGAGTTGGTTTGTAGGAACATCTTGTTCAATGAATGTGACCTTTGAGGTTGACAAGTTTCCCACCATTGATTGAAATGTGTTCTCATCAATGTCCCTAGCAACAATCGAATCTTGTAAGGTTGTATCTAGGACTACTTTATGGGCTAGTGACATGCACAAAAACTCAAATAATGAAATTTGGGCAGGAGTTCTCTTCAATTGATCCACCATATTATAGTTGCTAGTTATTGAAGGTTGGTTCAGGGGTACTCCTTGTAATGTGACTTTCGATCTTCTTGTAATAACAACACAATCTCTACTTTTAGGATTCACTATGATTGTAGCTACCATTTCATGTCCTTCACTTAGTGTGTTAATGGCATAGTCAAATGCTACATTGGTATAATTGGCAGTATTGTCTTGTGCATTAGAACCAAAAGCCTTTCCCTTGTAATGTTTGACAAAAGGATGTTTGAAAATGGTATGATTTATATCTGGTGCTTTATTATCCACTGTAATGTCACCTTGATCTATGAGATCTTGGATGAGGTTCTTCAATTTGTAGTAGGTTGTTGTCTTGTGACCCTTATTACAGTGATATTTGTAGAAGTCATTGTCATTCCACCGAGAAGGCTTAAATGGACCTGGTTCATATGGCCTAGCTTCCGATAAAGTTATGCATTGTATCAACTTCTTCAATGCTGATTCAATAGGTTTTCCAAGGGGTGTGAGGTTCCTTCTAGGTGCGCCTATCCTTGGAGGCATTGGATTATTTGACTGTAGCACATTGGTGTCATTTTTCTGAGACTAGTTCTTATCAGTTGGTCCTTGTAAAGATATCACTGGTTGAGTGTTGTTCATAATACGTGCATCAACAACTTCATCATTTGTGAGATTTTTGTTTCTAGACCAAAATTTTGGTCTTTCATTGCGTGTGTTGGTGGTTGGTCCACTATCCTTGTGGTGTTTCAATATCTCTTGTTCTAATAGGCCTTTCTCACATTTGATGCCTTTTTTTGTTATGTCTTTGAAATTATTCAGGCATTGCATTTGTAATGGATATTTAATCAAAGGCACAAGATTTTCATTAAAGATGTCTACTTGTTCTGCTTCAGGGATGTGACTGAGGCATCTACGATATAGGCCTCTCCATCTTTGTAAGAATGTAGCAAAAGTCTCACCTTCTTTTTGTTTTGTTGCACACAAATCCATTAATGTGATTGGATTATCTATGTTGAAGGCAAAGTTGGATATAAATAACTCATCTAATTCTCCTCATGAACTAATTTTTGGTGGAAGTTGCGAAAACCATTCTAGTGATGTCCCTTCTAGGCTCTTTGAAAATAATCTCATCAAGTATGTATCAGTGTGAGCTACTTCAATGCATGTCGTGAAGAACTCTCTTATATGATCTTGAGGATCTCCTTTCCCTCTATATTTGTCAAATTTTGGTGTTTCGAAATGTGGGTGAAAAGGTGGCATGTATAATTTTCTATCAAAAGGATACAGACATAGATCTTCCATAGTATAGCTCTTTTTATCATTCCTTGCTTGTATACTAGCCATTTGTTGAGTCAGGAGTTTTGTTTGGGTTATTGGTGTGTTGACCTGATGAATGTTCCTTACAAAAGGAATAGTATTTGAGCACCTTTGAGCTTGTTGAAATGTAGATAAAAAAGGTAACTGTGTACCATAAGTCTCAGCAGGTGGTGTGAAGTATGTAAATTATAGAGTAGTGTTTGGCCAAGCCAAGTTTGTTATCTCTGGATTCACATTCTGACTATTGTAGGAGGAACCAACCAAAAATGTTGATTGAGTTATATTTGCCAAGGTAGTGGTGTGAGATATTGGAGCTTGCAGCATCATATTTGGTATTGTCCACATTGTAAGATTGGTACTTGGTGGTGTTTGTATTGAGATTGTAGTCATATTTGCATTTTGGGATATGCCTTGTGTTTCTGTAGCAATTGTCACTTGTGTCTATGTTGTAACAGGTATTTGAGGTATATTCTGGTTTAATGTCACACCTTATGGTAGTATTGTTGGAATATCTACCCCTAGCGGTAGTTTGGCCCCATTTTGTACTAAGAGAGAGAGATACCTATCTCTATCACTATTAATGAGAGTGTTGATAATCATTAATGTTGTGGGATCTTGTTGGGCTGCTTCGAGCTCTTCCTTTATCAAATTATTTCATATTTCATCAAGGGAAGACATCTTGTTTATGTTTGTTGACATTGTTGCGGGTGTGTAACCTTATGTTTTGTTGTGTGGATAGATTTTTTGTTGTTTGTTGTTGTTGTGTACAATATTCCATGTTGGGTTGACCAAGGGGTCATTGTTAGGATCCATTTGATTTTTTTTCCTTTTGAGCGTGCGTTAATGGCATGAATATTGCTTCAAAGTGATCTTGACTCTCTAAGATGCATATGCAAGACTTGGTTAAATGCAACTAAATATTCTTTTATGACAGCCTAAAATGTAGACAATGTGATCTATGATGATGACTTACTATCTAGTATTCTGAAATTCGAACACTACATTTTCAGCTTATTGCTGAAAAGCTTCAAACTCTACCTCTTCTTTAATTTGGGTTTTGAGGTCTATATCTATTTTTACTAATTTTTCAAACTTCTTCATCTATGATAGCTTGGACTATGTCATATTGGTTTTGATCAATTATTAATTCCTCAACAAGGGTATTTATGTTAATGCATGATAGCTTCGGTAAGATAAATGATTGAATGAGAGATAAACGAAGTCTCTCATTCAATCATTTATCATATCGATAAACCATCAAGAAAAAAATTAAGCTATTATTCATTTGATAATCATTCCTATCTATATTGAATCTACTTAGTAAATCAATATCGATGATCTCTAAAGGTTATTCGGGTTAACTATGTATTCCGATTTACATCGGATATGTTCCTTGAAATAAACAAATGATTATCAAGTGCTTTCAGGTGGCAAAGTATGCACCGCTTTGGATGTATAACCGTTAGTTAGTGATCCATGTCAATCATCATAGACATCAATTCCCATCGGTTAATATACCACACCAACCCCATCGTAAATATCGTTTAACATATACACAATGTTACATGAACCCCGATTAGTATCGGGCTGGTAATAAGTTAAACATTGGTTGATAATACATGCCAAGGGGTGTGATCAAGTAGTGTCTTGATCGGTCATGTCCATAAGACATGACCTGTCAAGGCACTACTTGTTCCTCCCTCTTGCATATATATATATATATATATATATATATATATATATATATATATATATATATATATATATATATATATATATATATATATATATATATATATATCATTTGATATTTGTGAAGAGGATATAGAAATCAAAAAATAATCCTCTCACCTGTCAAATTAAGAAGATAGTCAGATTCATAATAGAGATAGAAAATTTCATAAATATAGAGAATACATTAAGAATACATCTCGTATATTGAATTGTAAATTGAACAATTTAAACCGTCAGTTATTTCTAATTGAATGTTGTTTGCCTCAAGATTTGGCTGTTCAAATGGGAATTGATCATTTCCTTATAGACCCATGCGTTGAAGATTACTATGCAGACAATGCAAACTCTGAGAATGAATGAATGATACCTAAAATGAAGGACACTTTTTCTTTTTCTAACATGGTTTGAGGAATGTTGCTATGGTTTTCTCTACCAATTGTCTAATGGCTTCTTTTTGAGCTTATCTTTGTATCTTTTTCCTTAGTTTCTCATCAAGGCGAACAAACTTTCGGATTTCATCATCAATGACGGTCTCAACTGTATCATATTGGGCACAATTTACTCTTACTTCCAAAACGAGGTTCTCTAAACCATCAATTATTTGTAATTGGTCAGTGTTTGGTCCAAGATTTGGATGTTCAAATGGGAATTCTCCATCTCCTCTAATACCCATGGACTTAGGTATGATTCCTATAATATGACATGACACTAATCTTAAGGTACTTTGGTGAAATGACTTGTGTGAGGACTTTGTGTGGTGATTCTAATGGAACTTCTACATGAATTGAGTACCTAGGACCTATGATCACTTAAAGTAGCATTTTCATCAATTTTGAATTTGTCCAAAAGGTTTGGTTCTGACGTTGGTTTTGTTGTTGGCACTTGTTTTTCTTGTTGAAGTCTTGATCTCGTTGAACACTGAAAATTTTGACTTTGTTTTGATATGAATCTTACAATGTTTTGAATTTGTTGAAGTATAGCAAAGGATAGAGAAGTCACATCAAAAATAATAAAACCATGAATATAGCAATTGTTTAGAAAAGTTTTTCAGATTTCCATGAATGTTGAAATCTTTTTCAAGACCCCATTTTGTTTTCATTGTATTTGGGCAATTTGATATCAGACAAACTCTCCTAATGTCAAAAGGTCATAAGTATTATCATAGCCCACATCTTGATACTCCACCAGCTCAAATAGTCGTGTCACACCCTAGGGTGCTTTCATATTTTTGTCTTTTCCTAGAAATTAGATCAAAGAAGATTGCTCCTCAATTGGTCCATTATCCTGGGAGATTTATGGTGAGTGTCTTGGGGGCAGATTCTTCCCCACCCTTGTAGTGTGATAAAATAAGTGTCTGGTTATTGACTTGTCTTGGCTTCTAATTTCTATTGTGTTTAGACAGGGTTCCGTTCGAGTGGTCGTAATTAGCTGCGTTTTACACTCCATTGAGGGAGGTCTCCCAGTCTTTAAAGGTTACGCTCTATAGATTTTAATGTACCGTATAGGCATTGAGGGAGGCATAACATCATTATGACAACATGCAACACTCGTCGCACATAATTTTTATCACATACACATTTGATTATAGTGGCTTGGATTACTTGGCTTTAGCTGTTGGCCACTTAGGTCGTTCCCCTCTCACTGACCTTAATGGCGCCCTAAGGGCAACTCGGGAGGCCAGACCTTCTAAAGGATTTAATTGCAAAAAATAAAGGAAAGCATGAAGGAAGAGAGTTTGGTTTTCTGGTCACCCATTGAAGGGGAGAGCATAATACCTATCTCCTCCAAGACACAAAAACCAAAGTTCTTTTGTAACCTTCCATTGCAATGATTTTCTATTATAAGTGGAGATGTTACTCCACACAGACATGGTGTTCATTTTAACCATCATATCAATGATGAAAGTTGTTTTGTTCTTTATTAAAGCACCAAAAAGAAGTATTTCTAAGCTACCCCTAGAGAAAAATAATAACGTTAGTCAACACATGGTGGGCTATCTAGCCTAATTTTTCAGGTTATAGAGTTTTGTCTTTTCACAGATAGAAAGATATTCTAGTAAAAACCAAAACGACAACAAAATAGAAAATAAAAAACTGAATCTATCAAATGTGACTAAACTACTAATCAAATGAGAACTGATATCATATTAAATGTGAAATGATAAACCATCAATTGTGAATTATTGTGTAAGAAATTGTGACATGATGACTGATCAATTGCGATATGATGTGATAGCAATTACGACTTCTATTTTTTTGGATTTTTTGAAATTTTAACAAAAAAATAGAAGAAAAAGACAAAAGACAAAAGAGTTATTCTGCAATGATATTGTTCCACACTACTCAATCCAACACATCAATTTCATCAAAGAATTTGTATTTGGTTAAAAAGCGATGGATGGTTCTATGATACTGAGCAATCTCCTCTCTTTCTTCGATCTCACGAAGCTCCCTTTCAACCTTTAGAAGTCTTTGATAAGCCTTTTGTTGTCTCCTATTCTTCTTTGCCTTTCTTGCACCTAAAATTAAGAATGTCACCTTTCCTACCATTGGATTAGATACATTTTATATGCAGAAATCAATTTTTCCAGAATTTAATAAACTTTCAGGGTTAGATGCGCAAGACAAAATAATGCCAAAATGACACAATTTTTTTTGAATTTGCAATCCTTAATAACAATTGTGATCCATTTAAGTCATTGAGATATCCTATCTAATCAATTGCAATATGATATCAGGGCAGTTGTGATATGATATCAATAATTGCAAATTTCTGTGTATGCAATTGCGATATCCAGTTTTCTGTGCACGTACGGATCTGCAAATTTTGTCAAAATAGAAAAGAAGGTTAGAGTGTTTCACTTTGGTTTCACCAAATGTTCTTAGGCAATAAATAGGTATAAATTGCATAAATCAGATTATCAAAGAGTGAATCACAACTCTAAATCCAATTATTACTCCTAAATAACAAACAAATAAAGCTAATTATCAATTGAATTGAAATGATCTATCTAAGACTCCCTCAATTGACATAGCAAGGCTGACATTGCTCTTCTCCATTGTTGTTGATGTAGGTGGTTCTCAGGTATTGCACTGATTTCCTGCAAAAGATAAGCAACAATTTTGAAGATTGTGATTCTAGACTAAACTGATAAGAGAGGTTGAATTTATAGATTTTCAACACAAATGGGGTGAGAAATAGAACTCAAGTGTTGATTGGGAGACAACTGAAATTGATTGATCAGTGAACTCAATTGAATGATTTGTTAATTCATTTGATTGAGTAGTAAACTAGATTGATTGAAGAGTGAACGATGGATTAGTCAACTCACTTGATTGATTAGTGAACTGAAGAGATTGGGGAGATGACTAAATTGATTGATTAGAAGACTGAATTGATTGATGAGTTAAAAAGGATGGTTGATGAGTTAACTGATTTGATCAATCAATTTTGATTTTAGCATGTGTTGTAGGAATTTGAAATTGAATTTGATTTTCATTTTCAATTTGGATTTGAATTTGGTCATTCGAATGCTGAAATGTACATGAAATTAATTGAAATTTAGATTTGGAAAAATGTGAATTTGATGATTTGAAATTAGATGAAATGAAGTGAAATTTGAATTTGGGGAAATATGAAATGAAATTAGATGGAATTAATTGGAATTATAATTTGGGGAATTGGAGGAATTTAATTAATTAATTTAAATAATTTAAATGAAATTATTTAAACTTAGGAAATAGAATTAAGTAAATAATAAAGATTATTTAACTAAGGAAAAGATGATTAGAAGAAATAGTTAATTTAATCAAATAATTAAAGAATTACTTAATTAAATAGATGAATAATTAGTGTAGAACTAATGAGACATTTTCAGGTGTCTACAATTACTAGTGAGAATTGACAAGGAAATATGTTTCTACACTGGTAAATCCTACAAGATACAAATCTATGATTGGAGGTCTTCTTTATTTGACTCAGACTAGGTTTGACATAATGAATGATGTTTGTATTGCATCTACATTTCAGAGTGATCCTAGAGAAAATCATGAGAGTGCGATGAAAAGGATTTTTAGATACTTGCAAGGCACATCAAAATATGGTTTGTGGTACCCTAAGGATGATGAATTTACTTTAAGTGCATATACAAATGCTGATTGGGCTAGTGATGTTGATGACCAAAAAAGTACTTCTAGTGGAGCTTTCTTTCTTGGAAAGAAGTTGGTGACCGGAAAACTACTTCCAGATTAGCAAGAAATAATCATATACTTATTTATCTGTTGCTAAAGCTGAGTATGTTGCTACTGCTACTAACTATACATAGGTCCTATGGATGAAGCAAATGTTGAAGGATATCAAAGTGCATTGCACTGGACCGGTAGTTATTCACTGTGATAACTGTGCTGCTATTGACATATGAAAGAATCCGGTATTTCATTCTAAGATAAAGCATATATCTATCAAGTATAACTTTTTGAAGGAGAAGGTGGAAGAAAATGAAGTCAGGCTGGTTTATGTGAACACTAAAGAGTAGATTGCAAATATTTTTTACTAAACCTTTGCCTAAAGAATCATTTGAGTACCTGAGATAGGTTAGGGGTTTCAGCCCCTTCGACAAAGAACTAATTGATGTGATTTGGCATCAGTCTAGTATGAATTAGCAGAGATATCATTCATCCCAACACTGATGTGGGGATGCTACTGCTCAGGGGGAGTAGTTATCCTTGTGTTTTAGTGGTTTTTGTTTTTTCTTTGATATTTTTGTCAAATTTCTGGCATTGATGTCAAAGGGGGAGAGATATTGATGTGAAAAACTTAAGGAGTTGTATACATTATGGGGAGAGATATATGTGTAAAATAGAGCTTTACAAAGATATTATTCACAGGGGGAGTTTGTTATTTGTTTCAGAACTTCATTGCTATATCTTTGAGTGGGAGATTGTTGGTTTTCTTCCATTGGGGGAGACTTGTTTGGCATTTCTTGGCACTTGGATGCTTTTCACATCTAGTGTTTCCATCAATGACAAAACATGAATGCAACACATAATCAATTCCTACAAATGGCCAACACTTTACATTTAGATCCATAGAACCCTCTCATAGGTGATCTGTAATTGATTCTGGTAGGTTGCAGAAGGCTTAAATCATGTATGCAGATGTTATCTTGAAGATTTGATGAAGATTTGATGAAAATTATAGTAACTGGTTGAAGCATTTATTACAATGCAAAATTAGGTTTTTCAAAAGTTAAAAGGGCATTTCAAAGGTTTATTTTTTGCAACGCGATCAAGAAAAAAGAGCAGTGTAGTGAAGAAAAGAGATTTAGCAATCAAAATCGAGCTTGTAGTGATTTGGAAGCGATTTCTTATGCCCGGTTGAATTAAAAGGTATTTATTTGTTCCACAAAGCTATCCATTTCAAACCCTAGATTCAAAATGGCATTGATATCTGGAATTGCTACCCTATTGGTTGTTGAGATTAAGGATAGAGCCAAACCTATTTTCAAGAAACACCCTTTCAAATCTATCAAAGATGATCCAGAAGGAGCATTTTCTTCGATACCCTATGTCATCCTTCACAATGAGGATATTAGGGCATACATCCATTGTGATCTTGAGGAGCTTGGTAATAGTGATATGTTGACCTTGTATAACAAATAGTTGGCGGACAACTTGGGTAACCTCAAACTAGAATATAAGGTTCTTTAGAACAAGGGTTTTTTGCATTTCATCCATTTTCCATTGTTCGATGAAGCAGTGTGGATCTAGTATATCCTCAGTTGAGTCCATGATGAGTTCATATGGCTTGATAGGCCTCATAAGATCACTAAACAAACAATTCAAGTTGTGATATGCCTAAGTAAAACTAGTGAAGTACCTAGCCTAAGAAAAGTATCAAATAACACAATGATAGCCACTACCGGTTCCAAGTTTGGCAATAGAGTAATCACTATCAACGACATTTTGGAGCATGATGTGAGGTTTGCATAAATGGTGGTTGGTTACAAAGTCTATTAATCAAGTAGACAAAACTCCATCTCCAGAACTATCATATATACAACATATCAGATACTAAAGGATGACATGAGGTATGATCTGTGTACAACCCTTTTGAATGAACCGATGAGTAATTTGAAGAAAATTAAGCAAGACAAGAAGCACACTTTTAAGTGTGGGTCTCTTCTTATTTGCTTGTCCTTATATTTATTGAATGAGATACTCGGTGTAAAAAGAAAGGTCCAATGGGCCTATGATACACCAGTGGCAATGCAAATCAAGGAGGGATTGTGGGGAATAAGAAATGCCATAATGAGAATATCTACACTATGGGGCTATTTCAAAACTTTTCAAGCCTCCATGAAGAGAAGAGAAAGAATCCATAAGGAGATTGTGGAGAAGTATGAGAAAAATATGTGCTTCATGGTTGATAATGATCAATGTCAAATGTAATCCATTGAGCCTAGGATAGTTTGTATCATGCCCATGGGATATGAAGTTGACACTATCATGCTTGAGGCATATGTCCAACACCTATTGAGACAACCAGTAGATCCAAAAAAAGAAAGATTTGGTACTTTCAAGGAAAAGGAATTAAGTCTACATAAATAGTTCACTAATGTAGGGAGAAAGAGAAAGATCTGAAAGGAAGAAGAGGTTGTTGTAGAGAAAATGGGACTAACAAAGGAAGTCGTACAGAGGGCAAGATCTCAGAACATTCTAAGTGAGGAGGATGTAATAAAACCTCAACCCCAAATGGTGAACCCTCCTATACAACCCAAAGCTAAACCTAGTAAGTCTAAACCTATTTTCGAAGTAAAGAAACAAATTCCTCCACCCAAGCCCAAGCCTACAGTATCAACTAGTGGAGTTGAGAAGAGGAAAAAGGAGAAGTCTTGTAGGTAGTATGCTGGAGAAAAGGAAGAGACAGAGTCGGATGAAGAAGTTTGAAAAGTCAAGAAGACTGCTACATATGCTCGAGTAGTTAGGAAGCCATCTAGTGATGCTCCACCCTCTAAGAAGAGAAAGATTCAAGGCAGGCCATCCAGAAATTCTAAGGGAACCAAGAAGTAGAAATCTAAAGCCTTGGAATCTGGTAAGGTTGAGATTATTCCTCCCAAATCCTTAGAAGATGTAAAGAATGAAATCATTAAGGATGGAAATTTGAAAAATATTGGTGTATATTATGAGAATCCGGATGATAAGGAGAGGAGAGAAATTGAGGAAGCAGTTGTACTATATATGAATAATTTTAGTAGATCTCTAATTGAGTTATCATACGAGTTGCATAAGGAGTTGTATAATATCATTGATATCCAAAGAAATATTGCCTATCAGAAAGATGAAGAAATGCAAGAGTATGTTTTGGTGAATACCTGTTCAACCATCTCTAGGGATGAAGTTGAAAGATTATTAAAATTGGCAAAAGAAAAATTCTGAAGAAAGAGAAGAGTTAACAGAATTATGCTTGGAAAATTTGATGAAGTTCTAAGAGAAACTGAACAAATAGTGAAAGACTTTTTACTTGAGCTGAGATATGAGGTAAATCAACCTCAGGATGCCTCCCACTTGGAAGGACAAAATCTTGACACTTCCATTCCGGAAGTACATATAGAAGTCTCTGGTGGTCAGATAGATCAGTAGTCTGTTGAGAAAGAAGCAACACTAGATGCACCTTTTGAAAATCCAATTTCAGATGTCTCTGGTGAAGCTACTTAGGACCCTCTTGAGATAGAAGTGATTGCAGAAATGATAGCAGAGGAGATTACAAAAGTTGAAAAGAGTGTGAATGAAGAGGTTGAGAAGGAGAAGAGTGATGGGAAAATAGATAAACCTTTGGTAACCATGACTGTGGTAGTTGTCACCATCAAAGGTAAGAAGATTGATGTAGAGGATGACTTTTCTCATGGTCCAGATGATTTGAGCACTCTTTCCCCTCTTTGAGCTTTGAAACTTTCCACCCAAGCTTAGGTCAAGGCAAGTGAAGATTTGTTAAAATCTCAGTCTGAAGATAAAGAATTCATCTCTCTTTCCACTAAGGTTTTGAAAAATATTTTACCTAGTTTTTGTCAGGATTATGGTGCTTCTCCCTCCAGAAAGCTTAAGAACTTTCTAAATGTTGTTAACTCCAATTTTGTATCATTAGAAAAGGCTACAGATGAATCTATACAAAAAAGGTTTAATGAAATGATATTGCAGGAAAAGTGGAAAGAAGTAGAGAGGGATAAAGTGAGTTTAAAGTCTGCAATGAAGAGTGTAGAACGGGCATTAGATGCAGGCGGGAAAATTTTCAAATCATGTCTGTTTTTGCCCAAATTTACTATAGACAATGATCGAAAAATAAGAGATCTTGAGGGTAAACTTGTTGGTATTGGTCACTCTTTTACCCCTCAATTTGTCTTCCCGAGTTTACTTGAAGCACAAATTTTGGATTATTCTGATAAAATAAAGGGCTTGAAGCATGACAAAGAGAGAATGCTGAGTAGAGTAGGGGAATTGAGGAGCTTGATAATTCCCTAGATGGATACTTTGTTTGGAGCACAATAGAATACAATTAGTACCTTAGGAAAACCGATACCATTTGATATTCAGAGTGTTGAGATTCATGCATTTATGTACAGTACCCTAGAATAAATGTCTTTGATTGTTTCCTAAGAGGATGGAATGAGTATTTGAAATCCTTAAAGGTGACTTACTCAGACATCTTTAAGTTCATATAATCAAGTGCATTCATTCATTCTTTTGTATATAAGTTTTGGTGGATTCCCACCCTTTGCCATTGATGTCAAAGGGGGAGAGAGAGAGCAGTGAAAAATGGAGTAAGCAGTTTAGGGGGATTCAGTCAAACTGAATGTGTAAAATTCATACTTTTGGTGTTTTTCAAATTTTGGATATCATTTTTTTTCACCTGTGTTTCCATCAATGCCAAAGGGAGAGATTGTTGGTATTTGGTGTTTCGGTGATGCTCCAATGGATATTTGATGATTCATAATGCTTGTAGATTCTTAAGAGTTGTCATTGATGGCAACTCAGTCATCTTATATGATCCAGTATGAAGTTTTGGTTTACCGGATGTCTTGTACTTTTGGACTAAGACTATCAGTGAATCTCAGTATATAGTTTTATGATTTCTGGTGAAGTAGTTTTGATTTTGGTGATTGGTGATTAATTGACTAGGTATATGAAGTAGATAATCACATCAATCCACCTTCCGGTATTGATTCCTAGACCTGATTGAAGGTCCAGTATCTAGAAGAACATTAAATCAGAGTATTCTTCATGTGTGATGGAGTATCGTGTGACCAGAGTCCTTAAGTTGTTTTCAGTGATTGGAAATATGCTTGGAATGATATGTAGACCTATAGTAAGAGTGTGATAATGTATTTTGGGTCTAGTATATGATTCGGCAATAGATCCAAGCTGACTTGCAGCTACACATTTCACCTTTAATATTTGTTGAAGCTAACTTGTGGGTGATTAATTTTGGAGTGTTCGAATATATAAGACCATTTGGGTTAATGGATTAGTTGTTGAAAATAATCTGTGTGGTGTTTTTGGTGTGATTGAGTGTAGTTTCATGTACACACTCATAATTGTGTTGATTTGGTAGAGAAGAACAAAGCATAACAGATTAACTTATTAGAACAATGCAGTGGATCATTTGGTGCCTAATCAGAATTGATATTTGGCATAATCAGATGCTATTTTCCAATTCTTCACTTATTGTAATCAATTTGTAATCTCTTGTAAGGCAGTGAGCCTTCCTCTCGAGTTGTTGCCCTATTTTATAAATTGAGTAGTGAAGTCTAGGTAGTATGCTTGAATGCAAGTGCATTCCCCTCATATAGTATTATATTTTTACTGGCCATAGTGGAATAATATTATGGGTTCAAATCCCACCGTGGTTTTTCCCATTTGGGTTTTCATGTAAAAATCCCGGTGTTATGATTTTGTGGTTGATTATCTCGTGTTTCTATATTTTAATTTCTTACATATATTTCCGGTGGTTTGAGATTAAGTCAAAAAATTTGTTTACAGGTAGATCACTAATTCACCCCCCCCTCTCAGTGATCCTTGATTCTAGCACAACATATTGTACTAACACCTATTCAGATTGAAGAATTTTAGCAGAATGATCTGGTAGAGACAATTAATCCAGATGTTGCTGTTGTCGGTGAAGAGGTGCAGAAACTTGAAAATCAAAATAATTGGAATAATCTAAGGTATGTAAGATTGAATCACTCTAAAAATCAGATCATTGGTGTAGCGTCGAAAATTGTACGCACTTGCTAGGGTGGTACAATTTCACACCTAGTTTAGCACCCGCCTTGGCGCATTTTGCATTTTGCATTGCATTTCCCCTTTAGCACTTAATTAATTAAATTAATTAGGTCTAAGGTTCTATTTTATCATCTCCCATATCATAAAGTTGGGCCCTTTTCATTAAAGTGTGCCCCTTTCATTTTATTCTTCCAATACATCATTTAGTCTAAAACCCTAATTAGGTCCTATTTTGAACTTTAAGGCCTGATTTCGGGGGTCAAAACATCTTGAAATCAGCTGTAACTTCAGGATTCTCTCTAAAATCATCATATCTGATGGCCCTGAAAATTTGGTGAAAAGTTGTCGGGACCATGGCACCCGGAGTGCACACAGTCTCGGACATTTTTCCTAAAATTTTAGGAGTGCGATCCAATCATAAAATAAAGCTTAACCCCAAGAAATTGGTGGGAGATTCAATCTCTAAGTTGGCCTAAAGTGAAATTAAGACCTAGGGTTTCCTATATAAAGACTCTCTTTTCTCAATTGAATATATAAGAGACATATAAGGAAGAATCATGAATGGAGACAACAACAACAAGCAACAAGAAGGAAGGCATTGTAGCAAAAGAGAAAGTCTTGTGGGATCTTCAACAAAACTCAACATCCATTAATCAAGCATTCAATTTCATTCATCAACTGAGGGCTTTGAAGACATAGAAGAACAATAAGAGATCACCGACTGAAGATTGGCTTGTACCCCTCCCTTGGGGTTGGGTATGGTTTCATGTTGTTTTCATGTCTTTGCACAAGCTTCATTACATCCTTTGCACTCATGCTTTAGATCACTTTGCATCTTGATTTAGAGCATTTTACTTTGTCAATTACAAGCAATTAGGGTTTACTTTGTAGGTTGCTCTAGTTTGCTTACTTTCATTTTAGGATCTTGCACACACACAAGGTCTGCACACACAACTTTTACTATACAACTTGGCTATTCGTGGAGGTGGAAATCACCAAAGTGGGGGTTTGACTAAGGCAAAACCCTATATAGCCACCTACAACCCTTTTCAGATATAAGTGCATATTTTCGAATTCGAAGGATGGTGCAAGTTGCAGATCCGACAGAAGCAGACCGAGGTAGAACTTCACACCAAATTCCAACCCAGGAAGCTAGGACAGGGTCGTGGGGCACCCTGGTCCTACCAGGACAGGGGCGCTGGGCACCCTAGTCCCTGTCCATTTCAGTGAATTTTGGTAGTTTCAGAGGTAGCAGCTTCAGTATTTTTGGCTTCTGGCTTCAGCGACAGATCTTGCAGAATCAAATTCATTCAAGGTACACATTTACATTTCTCCTCTTATCCTTACAATTGTTCATCATTAAATCTCAATTCTACAATCTTGTGCTCAAAGTTACTAGTTCATACTTACACTTTAGGGTTAATAGTTGAACTTGCATCATTCTATCTATCATTTGCAACAAAGGAATAGAAATCCTAATAGGTAGCCCGTGGCTCTCTCTTCCACAAAAAGAAGTAGCCAATTGTGTGATACCTCTAGGCTCTTTCAAATTCCATAGGTGTGTGATTGAAAGTGAGATCAGGGCATGTTTGCTTAGTGTCACTTTTTCCCCTACACAATTGGTGATAAGAATAAAGGTGTTATGACTAGAAGAAGGTTAGCTACTGAAGAGGTATGTTTGATTTAAAAAATTGAACCTAAAGATGTTGTTGAAGCTTGCAAAGATGAAAATTGGATAAAGGATATGGAAGAAGAAAAGATCGGATTGAAAATAATAACACATGGGAGCTTGTGCCTAGACCTAAAGACAAGAATGTGATTGGTACTAAATGGGTATTCAGGAACAAATTAAATGAAGTCGGTGAAGTTGTCATAAATAAGGCAAGATTGGTATGCAAAGGATATTCACAAAAAGAAGGAATTGATTATGAGGAGACTTTTTCTCCAGTGGCCAGACTTGAAGTTGTTAAACTATTTGTTGCATATGCTGCCTATAAAAATTTCAAGGTATATCAAATGGATGTCAAGTCAGCCTCTTTGAATGGTGATCTTGAGGAAGAAGTCTACATTGAGCAACCTAATGGATTCTCATTACAGATGATGGAGACATGGTAAGCAAACTGAAGAAAGCTCTTTATGGATTAAAACAAGCCCCTGGAGCCTAGTATGCTAGATTGGATAAGTATTTGTTGAAATTAAGATTTAATAAAGGTACTGCTGGCAGTAATCTATATTTTAAGATTGAGAATGGTAACATCTTGATTGTTGAAGTTTTTTTTGATGATATTATATTTGGAGGAGATGATAACTTGAGCATGAAGTTTGTCAGTGATATATAGAAAGAATTTGAGATGTCGATGATAGGAGAGATTAATTTTTTCCTAGGATTGCAGATTTCACAGATTGGAAAAGGTATTTTTATATCTCAAAATAAATATGTGAAGGAATTATTGAAGAAGTTTAGGTTGGAAGACTCCAAGCTGGTTGTAACTCCTATGGTGACTGGGCGCAAATTGTCTAAAAATGATGAAACTTTGAAAGATAATCAGACTTTGTACAGATCTATAGTTGGTGGACTACTATATATTACTCAAACTAGACCAGACATTATGCATGCTATGTGCATGGCTGCTAGATATCAAGCTAATATGAAAGAGATTCATGTCACTACTATAAAGAGGATATTCAAATACCTGAAAGGGAATATAGATTATTGTTTGTGGTATCTAAGGAATGATGATTTCATGTTATGTGCTTACACTGATGCTGATTGGACTGGTGATGTTGATGACCAAAAGAGTACCTCCAGTGGTACATTCTTTTTGGGTAAGAAATTGGTCTCATGGGCAAGTAAAAAATATGATTCAATGTCCCTATCTACTATTGAAGTTGAGTACATTGTGGCTGCTAGTAACCGCACTCAGGTAATTTGGATGAAGAAAATGTTGAAGGATATCAGAGTTATCTATGATGAGCCTACTATCATATATAGTGAGAATTCTAGTGTTATTAATATGTCAAAGAACCCGATGCAACATTCAAAGGCTAAACATGTATCAGTCAAGTATCATTTCTTGAGAGAAAAAGTTAGTGAAGAGGAAGTGAAGCTAGAGTATGTGTCTACAAAGGAACAAGTTGCTAATATTTTTACTAAGCTTTTGCCTATGGATACATTTGTGTATTTGAGAGACAAATTAGGGGTATCTACCCCTCCTGATGTGAACTAGATGCATTAAGTTACATCAATCTGGTAGACTTCACAGTCTTATGCTTTTGTCTGGATTGATGAGTTGGTGTTGCTATTCTATTGGAGTAGTCAGTATGTTTTAGGAGGAGAGAACCAATATTTGTTTATCAAAGGAGGAGAGTAGGTTTGGTTTTTTGTTTGAAGACCTTTGTCATCGATGTCAAAAGGGGAGAGAAGCATGTGAAAAATTGTTTTATCTACATGATCTTAGGGGGAGTTTGTTGAAGATGTTTTCTTTCTTTTCATTGATTACTTTTCATGATTCATATGTTGCCATCAATGCAAAAGGGGGAGATTGTTGGACATTGTTGCTAGTAGGATATGTTGTTGTCATTGATGCCAACATATTCTTGTGATTTATTGCTCTAGTGAGTGCATATTAGTTTATTGGGATCATAATTTTGTGTATGGAGTATTTCTACTATCATTACATCTTTCTGTATTGGTTTCTATAATTTGGTAAGCTTAATTGATCATATCATATGATCCAGTTTGCGATTTGGTTTTTCTGATTAGTGCTTTGCAGAGTTCGGTATTTTCTCTGGTATATTTTGGTGTGATAATATCTTGAGCTGATTTTTTAGGAGATTGTTTGGGATGTTCTTGTGTATCTTCATTTTAGATGGTTCATGATTTGGTGATCCACGGGTTATCTTTCTTCGTGACAGTTGTTGTTGTTGGAGTATTCTTGAGGTTTAGATGTTGGTCGATGAAGATTTGATGAGTGGTGCTTCTACAATAATTACTGATGATTCTAATGTGTTTGTTGGTGTTTCCTAATTATGTCTTATTTATTTTGATGATCCGCATTTATCGTTGTGCAAGTTTTTGGTGATTTTGTTGAACCGGTGATGTTCTTCATGTTATGTGGTATTCATGATGGTGTAGCATATTGCATGTTTTGAGATTTGGTTTAGGTCCATGTTATATAATGTATATCATTATATTGATCTAGTGGTCATTCTTTGTATCGTGTGATGTAATTTTGTAATTGTGAGTTGAGGGTTTATCCAACCTTGTTGTCAAGGTTGATGAGTTGTATAAATAGGTCATAAAGTCATGTAATTTAGATGTAGAAGGTGTGTTTTCATTATCAGAGGATGAAAGGAATTCATCTTTCAATGTGATTGAGTAGAGTTTGGAGGGTTGTAGAGCAGACATATGTGCTTAACCGGAACTATCATTAGGCATTTGGAGATGCTATTCTTTTAGTTCATCCCTTCTAGATTGTAGTCTGAATCTTGTTGTAAGTCAGTGAGACTTCCTTGAGGGTTGTATCCTTTTGGGTTATTGTATCTTGAGCTGTAAGCTCTAGACAGTGTGCTTGAATGCTGGTACATTCCCCATTGTAATTATTTTCACATGCTACTATAGAGTATCATATTATTGTGGTTAGGTTCCCACCATGGTTTTTCCCTTAAATGAGTTTTCCATGTCAAAATCTTGGTGTTGTGCATTGTGTTATCAATTTGCGTATCTTTGTTATTGATGTAGTTTATCAGATTTGTTATTGTGGTTGTGTTTGTTAATCTGGTGAAAAATGATTCACTCCCCCCCCCTCTCAGTTTTCCTTCACTATTGTTGCCAACAATGTGGTCCCAAATTGGTGTTGGCAACAACACAACAAAAATGTAGGAAAATTGAGAGAGGGGGGGGTGAATCGGTTCTCACCAAATTCAATCAAATCAACAACAACTTCAGATCTGATCAATGACAATAGTATCAAAGATAACAACACACATAACACATGGATTTTTGTCATCAAAAACCTGGTTAAGAGAAAAAACATGGTGGTAACTTACCCACAATAAGATGATACTCTACAGTAGTATGTGTAAATATTGCAATGCAGAACACACATGCATTTAGGCACACTGCCTAGAGAACACTGCTTAGAACAAGAAGGGCTACAACCCTGAGGAAGGCTCACTACCTCACAAATATCAAACAACAATCCAAATTACATGAACTGAAAGAGTAGCATCTCTAAAGGCTTGATTATAGTTCTGGTTAAGTACACTGTCTACACAACAATTCTTTACTTCTCTTCCACACTTTTGAATGATAGATTTGCTTGTTTGTAGATACAATTCTCTCTCAAATCATAAACATAACCATAGACACACAAGTAACATGATTACAACACTTATTTATACATATCATCAACCTTAACCCTTAAGGTTAGTTCAACACATAAGACCTAATTATAAAATTACATCACATGATACATAAATCCATAACCAGACCAATACAATGTTGACAAGGACATAGCATGGACCCAAATCAAATCCTCAAACATGCAACAACACCACTGAATATGTTGCATAACACAAAGAATAACTCCAGACCAATAAAATCTTAATAACGTGCACCATGATCAATGCAGACCACCAAAACATATAGAACACGATTAAAGAACATCAACAAGAAACAAGAAATTGACCACAATCACGACAACAACTCAGATAACAAGAATTGTCATTAGCACCATTACTAGAGCTCAAGTACACCAATTGAAAAACTAAAAGATATGCTTGCGAAGTTCCAAATCATGAACCATCCGATACGAGGACACACGTGAATGTCCCAAACACTCAAAAATTTGCAACTCAAGATATAGTCAGTCTAGAGCAATAAGGATCAAATACCACAACTCTGCAACACAAAACATTAAAAAACCAGTCACTATACCGGATCACATAACTCGATCAAATCACCACATAGCATCATGAGATTCATACTAATCAACTAGAGATAAGTATCTCAAAACCCAATAAATTGTATCATCACATATTCAACAAATCACCAAAGCCAACTCTCTGCAACAAACCAATTCACTGCAACACATGAATATGTTGACATCAATGACAACAACATATCCCAACAACTCTAATATCCAAAAATCTCCCCCTTTGGTATTGATGGAAACATATGAATGTGAAAAACAATCAATGCAAAGAAAGAAGTCAACAACCAACAATCTCCCCCTAAGATCATAAGCATCAACTTCAAAAATACTGCAGGGTTTTCACATGCTCTTCTCCCCCTTTGACAACAATACCAAAGACATATACATGAAAATCTCTCTCCCATAGGATAAAATCACACATCTGATCAACTAAATAAAATACTAAATTATCCCTTAGAGAAGCAGCACCAACTCATCAATCCGCATAATAGGATAAGACAATGAAGTCCACCAGATCGATGCAACATAATGCATCTAGTTCTTAGCAAGAGGGGTAATCACCCCTAACTTCTCTCTTAGATAGATAAATGTTTCTGCAAGTAGAAGCTTAGTGAATATATCTGCAATTTGTTCCTTTGTAGGTCCATACTATTAGATAGCTCAAATAACCAGAAGACAACTAAGAGGGGGGGGTCAATCAGTTGTCACAAATTACTAGAAGCATTAGCAATTTAAAATTTAATACCAGAACCCAAAACAATTGTATTAGAATAGAAGTTAATCCAATTAAGCATAAACAATAATCACAAAATAAAATCCATCCACACAACACCAAGATTTGTACATGGAAAACCTGGTAAAGGGAAAACCCACGGTGGGAAGCCTACCCACAGTCGAATAATACTTTTGTAGTAAGTATGTGAATTACAATGAAGAGGCCTGCACTTCCAAGAAGGCCAAAATCCTAGAGCACACTGCTCATCACAAAAGGAGCCTCATTGACTACATATAAATCCATACTACAATCTGAAGAAGTGTTGAATTGAAAAAGATAACATCTCCTCTGCAAGAGTACATTTTCTATTAAGCTCAATACCAAAGGACTAAATCCTCTTACACAAACCCAATTCAATCTCCAATGATCGACCGACTCCTCTGCCTAAATGATATTACATTATTTGTACATTACATTCCTTGACCATGACCTCCTACAATAACCATGATGATCTACAATGAGACCTTGTTAGGTCCCGAAGACAACTAAGAGGGGGGGTGTGAATCAATTGTCTATTAATTTCAAACCCAAAACAACTTAACCAAACTTAATACATAATACCGGTAAACCAAACTTTAATGTCGGTAGATAGTTTAGCAGTTAATAATAGTACCAATAAAGTTTAATGCATGAAATAGAAAGACAAGTAACATACACAACACATAACACAATTATTTGTACGTGGAAATCCTGTAAGGGGAAAAACCACAGTGGGAAACCTTACCCACAATTAGATGATACTACTGCAGATAGTATGTGTGTACAAATGGGGTTTGCACATGTAGAAAGGACAACTGCCTAGAGCTCACTGCTCAATCACAAAATGGGAGTCACATTGACTACAATTGGATGGTTAAATCCAATGATAATGTACTGCTCAAAATAGCATCTTCATATGCTAGATTCAGTACTGGTTAAGCACTGATTGTCTTCCTCATACCTTCCTTGAATCTTGAATGATGTCTGCATGTATAGCTCTGCTTATCTTCACATATACCATATTATATTCCTCTTCCACTCTCTCTACTACTTCATAATCTCACAAATGAGATCTTACATATATACCAAAACCTAAGACCAATTGTGTAGGTTGGCTTACTAAGAATATTACAATTAAATCAATTACAAATGAATCAATATGTGATGCATGATGTCGGCTCAATTCATTTACAACAATAACAAATCATCTCCATAACACGTCGTGCTGATCTGGAATAGATAATGATTATCGGTCCATAACCTAGACCTATTTACCAGTAACAACAAATATGCAAACTTGATTGTACCAATAATCAAATCACCAAAAACAAGTGTCCAAACAATGTCTTTGACATAACCAAGTAATCTCCAGATGATAACAGATCATCCTCAATGCTGGTGAATAATATAACCTATCGGTGAACCAGATACCGATGACTGTGTATAAGTCACTGAACATTCTGGTGAACATAACCAAAGATCTCCACAAAGATAAGTGTTGACAAGTGTTGAAATCAATGACAAAAACAATGCAACACATCCATAATACCAACAAATCTTACATCTTATTTATACAAACCCTCGACCATAAACAATCAGGTTGACCACCAGATAATAAACCAATTTCATAATTACAAACCATGTCGACCTAAGACCAAACAAATAATATCCAACACATAAGACATCCCAGAAATACAACAAGAGGTCCTATCCACATGTTACATTAATGTCGATCCATAACCTAGATCAACTGAGACCAAGTCGGTCCACACGCTTCAGCAATGATCTCCAAATGCCAAGTCTTGAACATGATCACCAACAACATCCTGAAACTTCATCAGAAGCTCAACCAAAACCAATTATGCAATGTATCAAAGATCTCCACTAGAAGCTGTACTGGTGAAACCCTTGTTAGAACCAGAAACTAATCTTCTAAGTAAGAAGGATAGCATCCAATCACCAGATCGAAACCAACTGACCAAATATGAGTATGAGTATCATGAACAAGCCAATTCCATCACTAGACTATACCAGAGTCTATCGGATCATGCCGGATCTAAGTTAACCAAAAACTACTCAACCTACCAGGACCAGAAAGGTGTTGGTAAAGCATCCAAACAACTAGTGTTGACATCAACGACAAAACATTAATACAACACATAATCAATTCCACCAAATGGCCAACAATATCCCCCTTTGGTATTGATAGAAACACTAGATGTGAAAAACATCTAAGTACCAAGAAATGTCAAACAAGTCTCCCCCTATGGAAGACAGACATGTCTCTCCCTGTGGAAGACAACCAACAATCTCCCGCATATATCTTTGAATATCAATGCCTCTCCTCCTTTGAATGATATCTCTGTAAAATTATGAATTTATTTTTCACATCACTATCTCTTCCCCTTTGACATCAATGCCAGAAATCTGACAAAAATATCAAAGTAAAAGCATAAGCCTCTGAATCTCAAAGCTGACTACTCCCCCTGAGTAGTAGCATCCTGAATCAGTGCCAAAATGAATAGTATCTCTGATAATGCATGCCTTATTGATGCCAACCCGCATCAATCAAGTCTCTATCAGAGGTGTAGAAACCCCCAATCTATCTCTCAAGTACTCAAATGATTCCTTTGATAAATTTTTAGTGAAAATATCTACAATCTGCTCTTTAGTGTTCACATAAACTAGTTTAACTTCATTTGCTTCCACCTTCTCCTTCAAAAAGTTGTACTTGATAGATATGTGCTTTGTCTTAGAATGAAATACCAGATTCTTTGATATATCAATAGTAGCAGATTTATCACAGTGAATAACTACCGGTTCATCACAATCCACCTTTATATCTTTCAACATTGTCTTCATCCATAAAACTTGTGTACAGTTAGTAGCAGCAACAACATACTCAGCTTCAGTAGTAGATAAAGAAGTACATGACTATTTCTTGCTGATCCATGAAACCAACTTCTTTCCAAGAAACAAAGTGTTACTACTTACTAAGATTTCCATTAGTCTTATGTTCAAAGTTATTCTATATATTATAGTTGGTTACTACTACCGAATCTTTCAGTCGGTAAGCACAAAATAGTCAGTAAGCACAGTGCAGTCGGTTATAGAAGAAATTAGTCTCAGAGCATAGTATACAATGAACACTCTACCGAGTAACACTCTATGTCTACCGAGCAGCAAAAATGATATACTGAGTGAACACACACCGAGTGAAACGTGTTACCAGATTCACTGAACCTAGACATATATGGGAAACGTGTTACAAAGATCGAGGAACAAGTAATTGTTATCACATTGGAAATTGCACTTAAAGATTGTGTATGATTTTGAGGGCATCTAACCAATGAAATATTTTGCATGGTTATTCATTCGAGAAATCATGTTTGTAAGATCGAAGCATGGACCAGACCACCAACATAAGAGATCTATTTATACAACATGAATTTAGAATTAGATATATGTGCATGTGTGTGTGAAGCAAGACATATACAAAAAGGAAAATCATGAGATATCACAGAGTGCTATGACTGTTATAGTTGACAGAGAAACACAGAGGTCACCGTGAAGGATTTTAGAGAACAGTCAAGGAATAGAGTAAACAGAAGGGTTTACTGAGTTAATATATGGATTACCGAGGTATGCTATAAGCAAGGTAATATCATTTTGAGCACATAGAATCTGCTATAACATTTCAGATGTAAAGTTGCAGATAATTTGTAAATATTTGATTGTAATATTTTGAGTTGTAAGAAAAACCTCTAACAAGGTAAAAGACTCTAACTACATCTATAAATTGTAAAGCCTCTAACCAGGTGCAACATTTAGAATAAGTGTTGTAAAATCCTTTAGCAAGGTAGATCTAACAGATCTTAAGCTATCAGAAATAACTAAACATGTAGCTCTAACCGAGCAACCTTTATTATTGCAGTAGTGAAGTTGTGGGTGTTATCCCCACCGCATTTTTTCTCTCTAACCAAGAGTTTCTGTGTAACCAAAATATATATGTTATGGAGTGAATCATGTATGATTGTTATTTATTTGTCTTAGCATTATATTATGTTACTACACTATTCAGTTTATGCTTAATAGTAAAGTTATTGCTGAAGAAAAGTTTTGAAGTACTGATTCACCCCTCCCCTCTCAGTACATTAGCTTTCCATATCGGGCCTAACAATTTGTATCAAAGCTTCAATCTTAGAAAAGGGTTTGACTGCCTAAAGAGAAAGATATTATCAATGGAAGGCTATAAACAATCTTGGAGAATTGTATATCTACAAGAAGAGTTGGATCATGCTAATCAAGTGATTGCAGACATGCAAAGACAAATGCAAAAGTCTCTGAAAGTTAGAAGAAGAGACATCATCTGAGATTAGTATGTCTGAAGAGATTGAAGAAATGATTGAAGTGTTGAAAGAAAAGAACAAAGCATTGACTGATCAGCTAAAAGCAATGAAAAGAGAACATGAGCATTTCAGCACACAGATGATTGAAAATCTTGATGCATTAAGGACAGCCGAGGATAAAGTAATAGATCTAGAAAGAGAGAAAAAACAACTTGAAGCATTAGTATCTGAAAAGAATGATGAAATCATAAGATTGACTGGGATTCAACAAAATCTATCAGATCAACTAGGTTATGCACATCATGAAGCAAATCTGAAAGATGATGAGAATCAAGCATTAAAACTTGAAGTATCAAGGTTGATCGATGAACTTAAAATAGAGAAGAAATCCAAAGAAACACTAAAGAAGAGTTATGAAGCATCAAAGATGTTGGATGAGCAACTGAATACAAGAAAACCCAACAAAGATGCAGGACTCAGTTACAAAGGAAAAGACTCTACCAAGAAGAGAATTCATAATACTGAGAGAGGAGAATCATCAAAGCAAGTTGGAATCAAGAAGAACATCAAAAGAAAGAAGCCTATTTGCAACTACTGTAGAAATCAAGGTCATACTACCAACATGTGCCAAATCAGAAAAGGTAAGCAACTGAATGTCACTAAGTCCAATGATTATTGTTACAATTGCAATAAATATGGTCACACATTTAACCAATGTAGGACAAAGTCTGCTAGCAATTATAAGAAGGCAAAATTCAAAGGGTTTTGTAAAAACTGCAATAGATATGGACATAGTACCCAAAAGTGTTGGTTTAAGCAAAAGAACTATATGTGGTCTGCACACCGAGAAAATACTGGAAGCTATCAAACTCATAGAGAACTTAACTGACCATATGTTGCAGTACCATGGGATTACAATACAAGGATATGGTGTGAATATTGTGGAAGATATGGACATATAAGTGCCAACTACTTTATAAGGTTTGGAATGAACAACCAAAGATCATGGAGAAATCCTCGTATGGCATGTTTTCATTGTCACAAAGTTGGACTCTTGGTTGGAGATTGCAGAGATCAACCTAGAGGAGACACTAAAGAAATAAAAGGCAAATTATAGATGATTTGGAAAAAGAAGGAAATTGTGTCAAATGAAGAAAGCACCTTACCTACTGAGTTAGGTGCACCTATTCCAAATTAATCGGTAAAGGTATGAAGGGACTGCATTCTCTCAAGGTTAAATCTTAAACAGTTTCTATTTTATTATGTACTTAATTCAAAATCTACATAGCTAAGATGTATTAGTAAGTTTGAAATTCTATCAAAGTCTTTTGAAAGCACTATACAGGAAACCTGTCAAGTCGGTAACTATAGGAAGCCCGTCTAGTCAGTAAATGAAGGAAATCTGGCTACTCGATTAAAGTAGAAAAAGGAGAGTAAATCAATTTAGTGGAATTGAGTGCATTTAATGTTTTAACCTAACCTGCACAGAGCTTGATAAGGTATATTGTGTACTTAAAGCATTTACGCAATCATTTTTCACTTACCAAGTTTTCAAGAGAGCAGAGCAAAGTGATTCCAAGGCAATCAAACCTCCTCCGAAGTGAAATTCAAGGTATTTACATCAATCTCAATGCATTGTTAAGCTAGTTTACCAATCATATCTATTGAATATTTCTATTTCATATTTGTTAAGAGGAAAAGCGTCTGTCATTTGAAAGTTTTCAAACCCTAAGGATCTTTTGATAATTTCTATCTGAAATCTACAATGGCATCGAAGATCCAAGAACCCGTTGTTGTTAAGAATGTTGAAAAGCCCTCACTAAAATACTCTCTAACTCCCAAAGTAGCATCAGAACTAGATGACAAAACTACATTTTCACTCATCCCGGATAGAGTTTTACTAGTTGAGGCTGTCAGATTCTTCACCAAATGTCGAGTTGAAGAACTAGGTCATGTTGAAATCAAAGACACCTATGATGAATTGTGCACCAATGGGAAATTGGATAGCAAGTATGAGCACATTAAGATCAAGGGATTGGCTGAAGCCCTAACCTATCCCCGTATCTTCAAATCCCAGTGGGTCAAGTTTTTTCTGAGCAGAGTTCATGGTGATTTGATGTGGTTAGAGGAGCAACCATTCGAAATCACCAAGGAAATCATTCATCTGATCACCAGTTACCCTATTTATGGTCATGCCCGAGCTCAGAAGATGATATCAAAAAAGGAATTAATCATCTTAACCAGAGTGGAATCTGATTGTAGAGGATTGAAACTGAATAATGTAACTGATGTAGAGCTAAAGTTTTCTATTAGAGTGATAGGTTATTGTTTCTTCCAATCAGCAAGGGAAAATAGTGTACCCTATGCAGCAGTCAACTTAGCATACAAAATTGTGAAAAAGGGAATGAAAATTGATCTTTGTGAAGTATTGCTGAAAAACCTATTTGAGAATCTGAACACCATCAGGAAGCCGAAGAAGAACAACTTGGCCAATACACTAAAGTTTGGATCACTATTAGTATGCATGTTTTTCTATTTTGAAAAATTCTTTCCAACAGTCGGTAAAGTAGTTTGGGAGCTACACCAACCAATCACCCATCAAATCAATGACTTTATCAAACATCTAGGTGACAACTTCAATGATATTATGGATGATTATTTCAGCAAGTTTCAAGAGAAGATGCATAACAGGTATAGAATTCCACCCCAGCTAGTGGAAAAATACAAAGATGACATATGTTTTGAAGTAGACATCGACTACTGCTATGTGAATGTTGTGGAACCAAGAACTCAATCTTTGCCACCTATGGGTTATGAGATTGACTTTGACATCACATAGCAACAAATAGATGCCTTTCTTACACTGCCAAGGCATGCTACCAAGCTGAGGTATGGAACATATGAAGAAGTGAAAGAGAAAGTAAAGATGAGCATTGTAGTACCAAAAGCTACAAGAAAAGAAACAAAGATGATCAAGGCACTATCAGAGAAATTTGGAGAAGGTTCTTCCTCCACACCTATCAAAGGCACACTAGTAATCACCAAGGAGGAATCAGAAGCCCAAGAGGCTGCTATTACACTAAGCATCGAGTTGCCTAAAGGGAAAGTTCTGAAGAGGAAGAAATAGGACACATCAAAGGCATCACCGACTCCCTCAGTAAAGCGCCCAAACACAAGACCATCTGCAGTGTCACTGAGTAAGAAACCAAAGACTGTTGTTGTTCCTAAGGTAACAAAGACCTATAAGAAATCTACTCAGAGACTCATTTTGACTAAAGAGTCCAGTGACACAGAGTCTAAAGATGATAAAAAATTTCAGATTGTTAATAGTACAAAGGAAAATGTTAAGTATGAAACCAGATTTGATGATGAAAAGAGACAAATAGAAGAAGCTATCATCTGCACACTTCTAAAATTCCAATTGGTCCCATTGGAAGTATCTAACTCTCTTCCAAAAGAATTATATTTGCATATTGATAACAGGTGGAAATATGCAATGGACTCAGAGAAACAGATTAGGGAAATAATTCTGGTACATCTCTTTCCAAACATGTTGGTAGTTGAAACAAAAGAACATCTGACAACCTACCACACAAATTTCCTCATCAAACAAAGAGCCTTAAAACTGATGAATGGTCTATATATTGAAGTGGAAAATGAGACAAAAGAAAAGTGGCAGGAAATTTTTCGAATCAAGACTGCTGGTGAGCAAGGTGAAGGAGAAATAGTTGATGTCACTGAGCAAGATCCTGATGTCACTGAGCAAGACCCTATTGACACCATATGAATTGATGAAGACATCATGGATATCAACGCACCTGAACAAGAAATGATAGAAGGCATTGCCTATGCAAAACTGGTATCCAGTGAGTCAGTTTTGGAACAAGTTCAACCTTATCCTCCGGTCACTCATTCTGCTACAACCGAGGCCCCTCAAGATACTGAATAAGGTGCAGAGGTTCACAAGTTTGCAGAAGAAGAAGCTACTCCTCAAGCCACCAGGGAACAAACTCTCAGGATCCTCCTAACACTGAAAATGTTGCAACTGAGAACTCGAGCACCAAACCACTGAAGGACTCAGCAAAGGCTAAAGAAACTGACAAAAGTGTTGCCTCCACCAAGAAACCTACCGAGTATCTACAAGCCTCCCAAGCTATTGTATTGGTTCAACCGGCCAAATCTAAAGAAAAGAAGATGAAAAAATATAGTTTCAAGGTAGATATATCGAAACCAATAGTGTTACCCAATGTAGACATATCAAAATTAAAAGGGCAATCACTCATTGAATTCGGTGAACTATGCAAAGCAAATGCCAAATAGGAAAAACAAATGGCCATACAAAAGAAAAATAAAGTACTTCAGAAGGTAAAGACACTATTATCAAATATGCTACCCGCAGCTACAGTGTCAACAGATGCAGCCATCCATATTCAACTGGATGAACTCCTCAATTAGATAGAGACATCTGGAGTAGATGCATCTAAATATTTGAGCAAGTTAAAGGACAAAGAGCTCACTACAAAAATGATTGAAGAGGTACAGAAAGCTATCGCTATTGACAAAGTTAAACTTGTCAAATTTATTGCTGAGTTGTCCCCTCAACTCAAGCACATTCTTTATTTATTTCAAAAACTTTGTACATTCTCTTTATTTATTAAAGATATAAAAAATAAAATAGAAGCAATTGAGAAAGAGATCACTGATCTCTCAAATAAGTTGATCACCGAGCCCAATTCTATTTAGAATTTTTATACAAAGTTACAACAACTCATGGCTCAACAATTGGCACTTAGGAATGAAGAGCACAAAATAAGGATGGACATTATGACTCTTCAAACCTTAATCATTCCACACTTGTCCTCCGTTCAAGAACAGATCAACCGAGCCACTTACCTATCTACTACGCAAGAGGGAAGCACATTAGATGGCTTAATTTCTCAATTGGCTGACATTCAAGCACATAATTCTTTAATGGACAGTGTCAAAGATGCACTCTCTGTCGCCCTCACCGAAGCAAGGACAAAGTATACATCCATTTTTGACTAGTTGCCTCCACCAAATGGTAACTAAATTTTGATGTTTGTCAAAAAGAGGGAGTATAGTATCAAAGTATATAGGGGGAGTGTAGTATATAGGGGGAGTATACCGAGCAGTGAACAAAGTAGTAAGCAAAGAACAAGAGCAGCACACAGAACATTGATCATCAAGCATGCAAAATCAGAGTTATGTACAGTATATTGATAAGGGGAGTATATCTTAATATACTATTTCATTGACAAATGTATATATTGTCAGTTTAGTCAAATTTTGCAAGTATATATATTTTTGAGTTATAACTTTGAAAGTAGTTTTTGTCAAACATCTCAACTAATGTCAAAAGGGGAGATTGTTACTACTTACTAAGATTTCCATTAGTCTTATGTTCAAAGTTATTCTATATATTCTAGTCAGTTACTACTACCAAATCTTTCAGTCGGCAAGCACAGAACAGTCGGTAAGCACAGTGCAGTCGGTTATGAAGAAAGTAGTCTCAGAGCGTAGTATACAACGAACACTCTACCGAGTAACACTCTATGTCTATCAAGTAGCAAGAATGATATACCGAGTGAACACACACCGAGTGAAACATGTTACCAGATTCACCAAACCTGGACATATATGGGAAACGCGTTACAAAGATCAAGGAATAAGTAACCGTTATCACATTGGAAAATGCACTTAAAGATTGTGTATGATTTTGAGGTCATCTAACCAATGAAATATTTTGCATTGTTGTTCATTTGAGAAATCATGTTTGTAAGATCGAAGCATGGACCAGATCACCGACATAAGAGATATATTTATACAACATGAATTCAGGATTAGATATATGTGCATGTGTGTGTGAAGCAAGACATATACAAAAAGGAAAATCATGAGATATCATAGAGTGTTATGACTATTATAGTTGATAGAGAAACATAGAGGTCACCATGAAGGATTTCAGAGAATAGTCAAGGAACAGAGTAAACAGAAGGGTTTACTGAGTTAATATATGGATTACTGAGGTATGCTATAAGCAAGGTAGTATCATTTTGAGCACATAGAATCTGCTATAACATTTCAGATGTAAAGTTGCAGATAATTTGTAAATATTTGATTGTAATATTTTGAGTTGTAAGAAAAACCTCTAACAAGGTAAAAGACTCTAACTAAGTCTATAAATTGTAAAGCCTCTAACTAGGTGCAACATTTAGAATAAGTGTTGTAAAATCCTTTAGCAAGGTAGATCTAACAGATCTTGATACTCCTAACAGGGTAAGCTATCAGAAATAGCTAAACATGTAGCTTTAATTGAGCAACCTTTATTATTGCAGTAGTGAAGTTGTGGGTGTCATCCCCACCGCAGTTTTTCTCTCTAACCAAGAGTTTCTGCGTAACCAAAATATATGTGTTATGGAGTGAATCATGTATGATTGTTATTTATTTGTTTTAGCATTATATTATGTTACTGCACTATTTAGTTTATGCTTAACAATAAAGTTATTGTTGAAGAAAAGTTTTGAAGTACTGATTCACCCCTCCCCTCTCAGTACATTAGCTTTCCATATTGGACCTAATAGAAAGCTCCACCAAAAGTACTTTTTTGATCATCAACATCTCTAGCCCAATCAACATCCGTATATGCAAATAAAGTAAAGTTATCACTCTTAGGGTACCATAAGCCATATTCTGATGTAACTTGCAAATATCTAAAAATCCTTTTCACCACCATCTCATGATTTTCTCTAGGATCACTTTGAAATCTTGAAACAATATAAACAACATTCATAATGTCAAACCTAGTCCGAGTCAAATAAAGTAGACCTCCAATTATATATTTGTATCTTGTAGGATTTACTGGTGCAAAAACATCTTTCCTTGTCAATTTCTCACTTGTAACCATAGGTGTACTTACCTATTTAGAATCTCCCATACGAAATTTATTCAACAATTCCTTAGCATATTTAGTTTGATAGATAAAAATACCTTTGTCAGTCTTAGTAATCTGCAAACCTAAGAAAAATTTCATCTCACCAATCATAGACATCTCAAATTCTTTCTCCATATTCTTACAAAATCTATGCATAGTTTATCTTCACCTCCAAAAATAATGTCATCAACAAATACTTCAATAATCAATATATCATCCTCAATGATTTTATAATATAAATTACTATCAGCATTGCCCTTAGTAAAACCAAGCTTCAAAATATATTTATCCGACCTTGAATGCCAAGCTCTAGGTGCTTGTTTCAATCCATATAAAGCTTTCCTTAACTTGCATACCATATCAGTATCATCTGATAGTGAGAAACCATCAGGTTGCCCAATATAAACTTCCTCATCAAGATCCCCATTAAAAAATGCACATTTAACATCCATCTGATAAACCTTGTAGTTTTTATAAGCAACATAGGCAAGAAATAATCTTACAACATCAATCCTAGCTACTGGTGCAAAAGTTTCTCCATAATCAATTCCTTCCTTCTGAGAATATCCTTTACAAACCAATCTAGCCTTATTCCTTATAACTTGACCCTCCTCATTCAATTTATTCCTAAAAACCGATTTAGTTCCAATAATATTTTTATTTTTAGGTCGGGGAACCAAAGTCCATGTGTTAGTTTTCTGAATCTGATCTAATTCTTCTTCCATAGATTTTAACCAAAATTCATCATTACATGCCTCAATTACTGATACCGATTCAACTTGTGAAATTAAACATACCTCATTAGTTTCCAATCTTATTCTTGTCATCACTCCATTGCTCTCATCTCCAATGATTTGATCTTCAGAATGATTCAATCTCACATACCTAGGAGTCTTCTTACTCTCTGGTCCTCTTCCCTATTCTTCAGTGACTGTAGAATTCTCTGATATTGCTGGAGTAACTCGTTCAACTCTCTATTCTGGTAAAGGTGCTACCGGTTCAAATATAATCATTTCCACTACCAGTTCCTTCTCACAAAGTCTAATTTGTCTTTTGCTTAGCTCGTCTACTTTGACGTTAGCACTCTCCATTATTCTCTGCAATCTCTTGTTATAACATCTGTATGCTTTTCTTTCATTAGAATAACCAAGAAATATGCCTTCATCACATCTAGGATCAAATTTCCCAATAGTATAATCTCTCCCGATATAACATTTACTACCAAAAATTCTGAAATACTTATTTGTAGGTGTATTGCCAAACCATAATTCATAAGGTGTCTTACCGGTTTCTCCTTTGATATGTACTTTGTTGAATGTGTAAACCGTTGTACTAACTGCTTCTCTCTAGTAGATATGAGGTATATTTTCTTCCATCATCATTGTTCTAGCAACATCCAAGATAGTTATGTTTTTCCTTTCCACAACTCCATTCTATTGAGGTGTCCGGGGAGCAGAAAATTGTCTTCTTATACCATGCTTGTCACAAAAGTTATTAAACTCACCAGATGTGAATTCTCCACCATGATCTGATCTCAAACATTTAATCTTTAATCCTATCTTAGTTTCCACTTTAGCCTTAAATATTTTAAACTTTTCAAATACTTCAGATTTTTCTCTCAAAAAAGTAACCCACATCATTCTAGAATAATCATCAATGATTAGCATGACATATCTATCACCATGAAAAATTTTAACTCTAGTAGGGCCACACAAATCAATATGAATAAGATCAATAACATCATTTGATTTATCTTGTATATTCCTAAAAGAGGTTCTGACCCATTTACCCATTTGACATTCTTTACATACCAGATTATAGGGCTTCATAATCTTAGGTATATCTCTAATAGCCTTAGTTGAACTGATCTTCACAATGCAATCAAAATTCACATGACACACCATTTTATGCCATAACCAACTCTCATCAATTTGTGTAATCAAACATGTCTTCTCACCAGAGTTCAAATGAAATATGTTACCTTTTGTTTGTGTACCAGTTGCAATCTCCAAGCAAGATCTGTTAATGATTTTTCATTTTCCATCCTTGAATTGTAATTGAAATCCCTTATCTACCAATTGTACTACACTCAAAAGATTATGCTTCAAACCTTCAACATAATAAACATTGTCAGTATTGTTCTTACTGTCCAATGATATAGTTCATTTTCCTTTGATCATACATGCCTTGTCATCTCCAAATCTAACTAGTCCACCATCAAATTCTTGCAAAGACAGAAACTTCCCTTTATCTCCAGTCATATGATGTGAACAACCACTATCAATTACCCATTCATCCCTGTCCTCAATTTGAGCAGCAAGTGCCTTTTCCTCAAGTACATTCTCTTCCAGTGCCAGATCATCTTCCTTAATAGCCAAGAACACCCATTCTTTCCTATTGTCAGATCCACTAGTAGAGTCTTCTGCTGGTTCATCATCTGAATCAATAATGCCTTCCTCATCCACTATGTAGCATGATTTGTGTCCATTTTTCTTGAATCTATACTTGTTCTAATATCCAGGGTTAGGCTTAAATAATCTTTTAACTCTTTCTTGAAATCTTGAATTTCTTTCAGGACATCTAGATGCAAAATGACTAATCTTATTACATGCAAAACATTTAAAAGGTGCTCTTTCTTCATACTTACTTCCTACTGGTCCTTTCAGTACTCTTTTAGCAAATAGTGCTTCAAGTTTCTCAAACTCGTCATCTTCTCTCTTCATATCTTCTAGTTCTTTTGCATATAGAGATTTCCAGTCTTGCTTACTGGTTGTAGATGTAGATGCATGAAAAGAAGGTTTAGTCTTCACAGCTCTAGAAGATTCAATTTCCTCAAGCTCAAAAGTAGATAATTTCCCAACCAAAGTATCTCTGTTGATAGATGTATTAGCCATTATTCTCAACTCATTAATAGCAGTAGCCTTCATTTTGTAAGTTGGTGCTAGGGCTCTCGGGACTTTAGAAATAATTTCATCTTTGCTCAGAGTTTCACCACAACATTGGTTTCCCATAACAATCTCATTTACCCTTTCCATGAATGCAGTAATCCTTTCATCTTCTTTCATCTTCAGGTTTTCATATCTCACCCGATAACCATCAAGTTTAGCAATCTTCACTATAGGGTCACCTTCATTAAGACTCTGCAACTTATCCCATATAGCCTTTCCAGATGATTTGTCTATTAATCCCATTATTTTCTGATCAAAAAGTGCACAAAAGAGGGCTTCTCTTTCTCTACAAACATTCTCAAGCTCCTTGTCCAGGTTTGCTAGAGGAGGATTTCCAGATCCCGAATTAAAGGGTGTGACACCATTCTATGTGATCTCCCAAATCTCCTTGCCAAGACATCTCAGATGATTCTCCATCTGAATCTTCCATACTGTATAATTTGTTCCTTCAGGCTTCAGTATATCCCTTCGAAAGATAGCTCCAGAAGAATTGGATGAACTTGAACTGTTAGTCACCATAGGATCTTCCTCAAGTGGTTAAGCTTTCTGCAGAGAGGACCAAAGCTCTGATACAAATTGTTAGGTAGTTCAGATAACCGAAAGACAACTAAGAGGGGGGGAGGGGGTGAATCAGTTGTCACAAATTACTAGAAGCATTAGCAATTTAAAATTTAATACTGGAACCCAAAACAATAATACTAGAATAGCAGTTAATCCAATTAAGCATAAACAATAATCACATAATAAAATCCATCCACACAATACCAAGATTTGTATGTGGAAAACCCAATAAAGGGAAAAACCATAGTTGGAAGCCTACCCATAGTCAAATAATACTTCTACAATAAGTATGTGAATTACAATGAAGGGGCCTACACTTGCAAGAAGGCCAACAATCTAGAGCACATTGCTCATCACAAAAGGAGCCTCACTGACTACATATAAATCTAGACTACAATCTAGAGAAGTGTTGAACTGCAAAAGATAGCTTCTCCTATGCCAGAGTACAATTTTGATTAAGCTCAATACCGAAGGATTAAATCCTCTTACACAAACCCAATTCAATCTCCAATGATTGACCAAATCCTCTGCCTGAATGATATTACATTATTCGCACATTACATTCCTTAACCATGACCTCTTACAATAACCATGATAATCTACAATGAGATCTTACATCTTATTTATACAAACCCTCGACCATAAATAATCAGGTCGGCCACCAGACAATAAACTAATTTCATAATTACAAACCATGTTGACCTAACACCAAACAAATAATATCAAACACCTAAGACATCCTAGAAATACAATAATAGGTCCTATCCACACATTACATTAATGTCAGTCCATAACCTATATCAATCAAGACCAAGTATAGGTCCACACGCTTTAGTAATGATCTCCAAATGCCAAGTCTCGAACATGATCACCAACAACATCTTGAAACTCCATCAGAAGCTACACCAACACCAATTATGCAATGCATCAAAGATCTCCACCAAAAGCTTTGTCAGTAAAACTCTTGCTGGAACCAGAAACCAATTGTCTAAGTAAGCATGATAGCATCCAATCACCAGACCAAAAGCAACTGACCAAATATGAGTATGAGTATCATGAACAAGCCAATTCCATCACCAGATTATACTCGAGTCTACCAGATCATGCCAGATCCAAGTTAATCAAAAACTACTCAACCTACTGGGACCAAAAAGGTGTGAGTAAAGCATCCAAGCAACTAGTATTGACATCAATGACAAAACATCAATGCAACACATAATCAATTCCACCAAATGGCCAACACATAATCTAACCTCACTTCCTTATCAGTGACTTTCTCTCTCATAAAATGAAATGACTGATATATGCTTTGTCTTAGAATGCAAAACTGGATTCTTAGAAATATTAACAGAACTAGAATTATCACAATAGATAACAATAGGCTCATTATAAACAACTCTAATATCCTTCTGGTCATCAACATCACCTACCCAATCAGCATTAGTATAAGAATTTAAAGTTAAATCATCATCCAATTTGGATACCACAGACCATAATCAACTGTCCCCTTCAAGTATCTAACTATCCTCTTCACAACAGTAATATCACTTTCCTTAGGATCATCCTGAAATATTGCAACAAGGCATACAACATTCATAATGTCAGGCCTAGTTTGAGTCAAATAAAGCAGTCCACCAATCATAGATCTATACAAGGTCTGATTAGCCTTTGAAGATTCATCATCTTTTGTCATCTTTCATCCAATCACCATAGGAGTTGCAATAGGTTTGGAATAATCTAACCCAAATTTCTTCAACAATTCCTTCACATAATTAGATTGAGATATGAAAAATGCCTTTATTAGTCTATTTAATTTGTAATCCTAGAAAGAATTTCATCTCACCTATCATAGACATCTCAAAGTCTTTTTGCATATCATCAACAAACTTCTTACTAAAATCATCATCCCCTCCAAAAATAATCTCATCAACACAAAGACTTCAATAGTCAAAATATTATCATTATCAATCTTGAAGTATAAATTACTATCAACAGTACCTTTTCAAAATCTCAACTTCATCAAATACCTGTCACGTCTGGTGTACCAAGCTCTAGGGGCTTGTTTAAGACCATACAATGCTTTCTTTAATCTGCATACCATGTTTTCTTCATCTGTTAGTGAAAATCCATCTGATTTCTCAATATAGACTTCTTCTTCTAGTTCACCATTCAAAAAGGCCGACTTAACATCCATTTGATATACCTTAAATTTCTTATGAGAAACATATGCGAGAAATAGTATAACAAATTCAATTCTAGCTACCGGAGAAAAAGTCTCCTCAAAACCAATACCTTCTATTTGTGAATATCCCTTACATACTAGTCTTGCTTTGTTTCTGACAACTTCTCCAACTTCATTCAGCTTATTCCAGATTACCTATTTAGTACCAATCACATTCTTGTCCTTAGGTCTCAGAACAAGTTCCCATGTTTTGTTTCTCTCAATCTAATCTAACTCTTCTTCCCTAGATTTTTTCCAATTTTCATCTTTACAAGCTTCATCAAAATCTTTAGGTTCAATCTTAGAAATAAAACATGTCTCTTTAGCAACAATTATTCTCCTAGTCATCACACCTTTATTCTTATCACCAATAATCTAATTTTCTAAATGATTCAGTCTTACATACATTGGGGTCTTCTGATTATTTTGATTCTCAGGCTCTTGAACTTCTTCACCAGCAACAACATCAACATTCACTATCTCCATCTCTACTAGATCACTCTACTTCATGCTCAGACTCTGCACTTGCTTTGAATTAACATTCTGATCATCAGACTCATATCCACATGCTCTAATTTTCTTCTCATGATTCTCATCTACCTTCACATTCAAACTTTCCATTATCTTTCTCAGTCTCTTGTTGTAACACTGGTAGGCTTTTCTCTTAGTAAAATATCCCAAAAATATTCCTTCATCACATCTTGCATCAAATTTTCCTATATCCCGATCTCTTTTGATATAACATTTGCTTCCAAAGATTCTGAAATATCTAACTGTACAAACCTAACCAAACCATATCTCATAAGGGGTCTTACCGGAATCACCTTTTATATGCACCTAGTTGAATGTGTATACAATAGTGCTAACAACTTCTCTCCAATAGATATGTGGAACATTTCCTTCAATCATAATATTTCTAGCAGCATCCAAAATTGTTTTGTTCTTCCTCTCAAGAACTCCATTTTGCTTATGGGTTCTCAGAGTAGATAACTGTCTTTGAATTTCGTGCTCTTCACAAAAAGAGTTAAACTCACCGAAGGCAAATTCTCCTCCTCTTTCAGACATCAGACACTTTAGCTTCAATCCTATCTCCATCTCCACTTTATCTTTGAATATTTTAAACTTCTCCAGTGCTTCAGATTTCTCCCTTAGAAAAGTGACCCACCTCATCCTAGAATAGTCATCAATCAACAACATAAAGTATATGTCTCCCTGCAAGCTTCTCACTCTAGAAGGTCCACATAAATCAGTATGCACAAGATCTAATAAACCACTAGATGTATACAATTTTCTCTTGAATGAAATTCTTGTTTGCTTCCCCAATTGACATTCCTTACATATTGGATTAGTACGCTTCACTATCTTAGGTAGATCTCTAATAGCTTGAGTAGAATTAATTTTAATCATGCAGTTAAAGTTGACATAACACATTCTCCTATGCCACAACCAACTCTCATCAGTCTGAGGAATCAAACAACTTTTCTCACTAGCATTTAGATGAAATATATTACGTTTAGTTTTAGTACCTGATGCAATCTCTATACCAAAGCTATTCAAGATCTTACATTTCCCATTCTTAAATTGCAAATCATATCCATTATCCATCATTTGTCCAACACTCAAAATATTATGCTTAAAACCTTCAACATATAAATCATCATCAATATTATGCTTCCAATCAAGAGAAATAGAACCTCTACCATGAATCACACAAGCTTTATTGTCTCCAAATATCACTACACTACCATCATACTTCTCCATATTCACAAATTTACCTGTATTTCTTGTCATATGATGTGAACAACCACTGCCAATCACCCATTCATCTTTCTCATCAACTTTAGTAGCCAAAGCTTTCTCTTCAATAACACAACTTGTAGAATCAATGGATACTGGATCATCTTCCTTGATAGCGATAAATACAAATTCATCTTCAGAATTCCCTTTCCAAGACTCCTCATCTGTTACACCTTCATCAGCAGCATAATAACATTTCTTCTGATATCTATACTTTTGGTTAGCTTTGTAAGACATATCACACTTTTACACTTTTTTTGTTTTTTTAGGACACCTAGAAGCAAAATGACCAATCTTATTGCATGAAAAATATTTTAAAGGCAACTTCCCTTCATACTTATCAGCTCCCTTAGGAAATATTCTAGCAATAAGTGCTTCAATCTCTTCTAGCTCTCTTTTGTGTTCTTCCATATCTCTCATTTCTCTTTCATATCTGGACACCCTAGTTGAACTTTTTCTAGGATCATACTTTTGCTTCTCCGATATAGTAGCTTCAAATGCAGTCCCAATTTTACCATGTGATTCATCAAATTTGTTTAATTCAAAAGAAGCAAGCTTACCAACCAACATATCTCTTTTCATAGTTATCACAGTCTGGATCTCATCTATAGCAACAAATTTATGTTTATAAGTAGGAGGCAAATATCTCATCACTTTAGCCACAATCTAATCTTCTTCAAGAACTCCACTGGCACACCTGATGTTCAGCACACGACCATTCACTTTAGCCATAAAGAATGTAATATTCTCATCTTCTCCCATTCTTAGCAACTCATACTTTCCTTTCAAGCTCCGTAATTTAGCAGCTTTCACATGTTTATCTCCTTCATATAGGGCTTCAAGCTTCACCCAAATCTCATGTGCAGTCTACAATCCCATCACATTAGTAATCTCTGCATCAGTTAGGGCACTCAGCAATTCTTCTTTATCTCTAATATTACTTTTGGCATCCTTGATCGCAACTGTAGTAACAAGACCATTTAGAGGAACAATATATGCATTCTTTGTGATCTTCCAATAGTATTCTCCATGACAATTCAAGTGAACTTCCATCTAGTGCTTCCATATAGAGTAATTAGTGATGAATACTAAGAGGGGGGGGTGAATTAGTATGCCAAAACACCTTGCACTAAAACACTTTCACAGTCTAGAGATAAACCGGTAAAGCAGTCTGACAATCAAACTGGTTATCACACATACAAACCAAAATGCGAATAAACCATTCACCCACAAAAGCAATACAACCATAACACAAGATATTTGATGTGGAAACCCAACTGGGAAAAACCACGGTGAGATGGAACTCACAAGTCACTATCTACAGAATAGAAACCAGACCAGTTAAGGTCAGACCAGTTAAGGTCTTACAATGTTCTTCACCAGAACAGATCCTGTTAGGAATCTCAATCTCTGTTTGGAGATAAGTCTGATTAAAGACTACCTTGTTAGAGGATTTTAGATTCACATGTGTGAACCACCTTGTTAAAGGATTTTACAAAGGCTTTGAGGCCTACTCAGTTAAGGGCTACAAACTTGTCAAAGATGTGAGTAATCAACAAGTGTTTGATCTATCTACTAGCACAAACTACTTGGTTAGATCCAGTATTGCTCATAGCTAATGCATTCCAGCATTACTTTAGTCTTCTCTATCTCACTCTTAGTTACAACTCGATCTTCTCTAATAAGATCGCTCTACTCTTTCACCTTAAACCCTAGCTCAACATAAACCCTATTCGCAGCTCTTTCAACCACCTTAAAACCCTAGACATGATTTCCTTTTAAATGAATCTGATTTCATGTCAGTCCAATAGGATTACATTATAATTTCCTAGGTTCAGTGAATCTAGACATACTCAGTAACACGACACAAGAATCATCGTCAATGTGTCGGCACCGTCAAACAATCGGTGGATTGGTAACTCATCACAAAATGTCGTTTGGTAACTCATCACAAAGTGTTACCAGTTCATACAAAATGCCGGTTGCCGGTTTGACAAAAATAAAGACTGGTAAGAATTTGTTGTGCCACTTTGCTTCCTTTTACCACTTGTGATCTATGAACCGCTTGGGGTCAACATGCCGCTTCAGACCGGGAAACACATTCTGCAAAATCACCACTAGTCAAAAGACTAGATTACAACATACCGGTTGGAACAAATACCAGTTGAGCATGAGCTCATACATATAAAGGGGATCTCAATACAAGTGTGTGTCCATCAATGACAATCACAAAATAAACATCAAAAATGCCAACAATCTCCCCCTTTGGCATTGATGGCAACACTTAGGAAAATAAAATTTTGACATCTAAGTGTTTTATAACAAAAACTTGCCATTAACAAAATTGCTCCCCCTAAGCATATACACTATCCCTTAATCAACAGAGTGTATAGAAATTTTGCATTCAGAGCATATAGCATATATCACAACATATATCAAAATTTCAAAAATAGATACTTCTCCCTTTGATATACTTCTCCCCCTGATATATCAAAATTTCAAAATTTAAGACCATCAAAATTTTAATTAAAACCATGTACTTCTCCCTCTTTGCCAACAATGACAAAGTACCGCTGCAAAAACCTATTTCCATATATATATATATAAGAGTTTATGACAATAATGAATAATACTTGTCAAAAATTGCTTTGTAGTCCTACAAAAATTGTTTCATGGAGAGAGACCAGGACTCAAGTAGGGAGGTCGCCACTTCCTTCTCTATCTGCATTTGTGATACCTGTTCCTCCATGGCATCTATTGTGCTCAGTTCTTGGGTAACTGTCAGTGCTTCCAGGTTCAGATAGCATTTCTGAAGAATTTGTAGTCATGGAAGTAATACCAGTTGAAGTTCCTGCAAATCCCTAGATCTTGTGCTAATCTCTTGCTCTATCTTGGCTAACTGGATCTGGAACCGGTGAATGGTTTGCACATATGCCGCAAAGGAGTCGTAAGGAGTCTTGAATGTGCTTAAGTAGGATTGTAAGTCCATTTGAAGCTATTGCTTCTTAGCTAGCACATCATCACAAAACAAATGAGGTTGACAGATTTTGCTGAGTAGCAAGTTTCCCTCATCCAAAGCACTCCTTATGTCCTTTTGATCCTTTGACAGTTTAGTACTAAGTTCATTCAGTTTCTTCACCAGAGAAACATTAATAGCCTTTTGGTGCTCTTTCTTTACATTGGCCTCAGCAGCTTCTTCTAGGCTCTGTACCTAATCATCCACTATAGTACACAAAAGTTTGAGTTGTGCTAGTGATGAATTAGTGTCAGGAATATTAGTACTAGGGATTAAATAGGTGAGCGTGTCTACAGCTGCCTGAATGATGTCTTATTCCTTTTTCCTGCGGATGATCTCAAGGCACTCTTGAGCAACCTTGATGCTCTGCATAGGTTTTGACTTGCTTGCAGATTGGAGATTGATAGGACTAGAGAGATCAAACGGTAAGGGTTGACTTCTGGTTGCCTTCGGAGTCTCCACCTAAGAACTTTTTGCTGCTTCATGTTCTTTGGCTTCTTCAGCTTTCTTCTTTTCTGCTTCTCTTCTCTTCTCTTCTTCCTTTTCTTCTTCTAACCTTTTTCTTCTCCTCTGCTCTCCTCTTCTGCTCTTCCTTTTCTTCTTCTTCCCTCTTCTTCTTCTCTTCCTCTTCCTTTTTCTTCTTTTCTTCCTCTTCCTTCTTCTTTTCTTCCTCTTCCTTCTTCTTTTCTTCCTCTTCCTTCTTCCTCTTCTCCTCTTCTTTCTTCTTCTTTTCTTCTTCTTCCTTCTTCCTCTTTTCTTCCTTGTCCTCTTCTTCTTTTTTTTCCTTTCTTCTTCTTGCTTCTTTTTCTCTTCATCTTTTCTTTTCTCCTCTTCCTCTTTCTTTTTCTCTTCATCTTTTCTTTTCTCCTCTTCCTCTTTCTTTTTCTTTTCCTCCTTTCTCTATTTCTCATCTTCATCCTTCTTCTTTTTCTCTTCTTCTTTGTCTTTTTCCGCTCGTTGTGTGTCCACAGCTTGTTCACCACCCTGATCGGCCTATTGCCCCTGTTCAGTTCCCTTAGATGGTATATCCTGAGTGACATCTTCTGTATCCAAGGCATTGACATCTATGGTGTCGATTGGTTCCTCCACCAGGTTTCCTTCCTCATCAAAAACTTCATCCGGTTTGGAAATAACCGGTTCCTTTTCCACTTGGAGGTTGGCCATTCGAGCTTTGTGTGAATTGATAGCATGGGCCATGTGTTGATGTGTATCCTTTTCTACATCATCAACTCTCCCTTCCAACAACCAGAGTCTTCTTCTCCTTGTGAAGAAGAGACCTTTATTTTGATCTAATACATCAAATAATTCTAAGTTTGAGAGTTCGGGGAAGTAATGTGCAAAAACTTTCTCCCTAATCTCTTGTTCCTTTTTAATGGCAATGCGCCATTTGTTATCCAATGCTTTATACAATGAATCCGGTGTCTGAGATTTAATCTCTGATGGTGACCGGTCATTTCTACATAAATAAAGAATAATCTCCTGCAGTACTTCATCTTTTTCCTCACTATTTAAATCATCATAATAATCAATTAAATCATGAAGTAACTTTCTCCTAATATTCTTTACTGTTCTTTGACAATGTGTCAAAGGTTTGTAAGAGGAGATATCTATATTTATCGGTGTGGATGTTGTCAGTTCATTCTTCTTCACCTTCTTGGTCTATCTAGCCTTCTTCGGTTGTTCATCAGACTCAGTTTCTTTAGAGTTCGGTTCATTTGCCTTAGTCTTCCTCTTTCTTTCGAAGACTTTTTCTGGTGTTGCCTCCGATTTCTTCTTTGCCGGTGACCCCTTGGTCACTTTTGGAGTCTCCGTGGTAGCTGGTGCTGATGCCACAGGCACTACCTTAGCTTTCTTGGCTGCCAGTTCTTTTCCCTTCTTCACTGATGGTTCTTCAATTGGTGCTATCCTCTCCAAGTAGGTTCTGGTTCACTTCACCTTTGGATCAAGAGGTGAGGCAATAAGGGTTGAAGCATACCCTTCCAGCATGTCATACATGACTTCATAGCCCATAGGCTCCACTTCCTCCATTCTAGGCTCAACAACCTCCATTAGACATTTGTCCACCTGAATATTGAAATAGATGTCGTCTTCATACTTCTTCACTATGTCACCTGAGATTCGCATCCTCTGACTCATTTTTCTTCTGAACTCATCAAAGTATTTGTTCAGGATCTTAGGGTAGCCGGTTCCAATGTCTTGCACACTTTCCTTTATCTACTTGGTTACCGGTTGGTTAGGGGACCACTAGACATCTCCTACACCCAGAAAGTAGCCTTGGAAATAGAAAAAAAATCCTACCAGTAGTTGTCCAAATTTAAATATCAATGAATTGTCCTTTTTGATTGCCTTGAGATATGACAGGAGTTGCCTTTGCATACCGGTGCATAAGTCAAATGATTTATCCTCTATAATCATCAGGTAAGCGACATTTATCGTTGCAGCAGATACATAATTAATCTTGCTGGCTGAGAATGTCCTATAGCCTACCACCATGCAGGCATATTTTACCAATTCATTCCTGATAGGATTAACTGTCATACCTCATGAATCACTTGTCGAACCAATGAGCTTGGTCATTTCCATTTTGCTTACCATTCTCAGGGCTGGTACTTCCCCTATGTTGTGGAAACTGGTGACTGCATGAATTGCCTCAGGCGTGATATCATGTGTTCTCTCCAGGTACATCTTGTCACCATGGACTCTGCTTAGGATGATTCTGATGTGATCCTCTGTGAAATCTTCTAGAAAATATACTGCATTATGGAGTTTCTTCTTCTCTAAGATACTGAACTCCAGTTTGATCCTTTTGTCCTTACCGCAAAATATACCTAATTGAGTATGAATGGCTAAAGACCCTAGGTATTCTATCTTGCAATCAATATAGTCTGAAATTCCTTCTTCGACTATGACTCTAGTTGGGACTTGTGACAAAGCATTATACTTGGACTTCCTCTGAGTGAAATTTTCTGATTCAATGGATGTGCTTGAACTGGTATGAGATGCAGAAGCCATTGAAGAGTATTTCAAGAATATGAAAAATACCTTTCAAGCACAAATTTAGGGCTTCCTGATTCTTCTTTGCTTCGCTCTTCATCGGATGCCAAATCACCGCTTTGAGTTCTCCACTGCCGGTTGCAAACTATAGTTGAATCTCCTTCAAATCTCTCCAATTCCTCAAAATCTAAGCTCAAATTGCCTTCTCTTCGCTCTGCACTTGAAAAATTTTCTTTGATCGAAAAACAGATAGCGAGAAATGATTTGAAAATTGTATTTATACATGTCTCTCACCTACCATCATTAATGCTCCTATATTAGGGCATAAACCCTAATTTGCCTTTTTACTATTTCTGGTCTTCTACCAAGCAACAAGTGTAGCATATTGGTTAAGGTCTTTTACCAGTGTTAACCAAGGGTTCGAAAGCATTTTTCCATTTGCTCCCCCTAAGCCTTTGAGGCTTAGTTTGCCAGTTCAGATATTTCCACACTGGGTGCAGAAACCGGTTCCTCCTCCAATAATACCGGTTTTTTCTTCCATACTTTCTGCATGTCTTCTTGAACTTTTTCAACATCTATTTTTCCTTCCTGAGTGACCGGTATATCATCAGATATACTTTTTTTTGCTTCTGCAGAATCTTGCAATGTGACCCAGTTTGTTGTAGTGATAGCAAACAAGTCTAGGTGCTCTCCAAGGTCCATTGTACATGTTCCCATTCTTCCTTCTGCATGTTGTAGCAGTGTGACCATGACCATGATAGATCATACAACTTTCTCTCCATCTAGTTGCCACTTGATGACCACCGCTTCTTGACTGATGATTGAAGACATTAAGCCAGTTGTGGTTCCAGTTCATAAAAGATTCAGGACCAGTTCCTTTGGTCCTCTGAGGATATCTTCCGGTGTTATCCATTACAGACCTACATTCAAATGCTCTATGCCCAAACTTGTTGCATGCATAACAATGACCATTGAACTTATTGGATCTAGGTATATTGTTGATAAAATAAGGAAAATTATTGTAGGTTTTTCTCCTACACACATTGGCAGTGTGTCCTTCTTTAAGATAGTTAAAGCAAACAGGTTTGAATTTTTGCTTACCTTTTCCTTTGAGTGTCGGTTGCTTCTTTGATGCTTCAACATTTGTCCTTAAGGATTCTCCTTCCTCATGTCTAGAAAAACCAAGACCATTGGTATTCTTTGCCGGTCTAGATGACTCAAGCTTTTGCTCTAGCCTGACTGTACTTTTGCCAAACTTAGATAGTATTTCTTTTGATTCAAAGAGTTCTTTGGAAATAGCAGTGTTTGTCTCCATAAGACTTGCATTTTCTAAGATGGCAATGTTCAGTTCTCCTTGCATGTCTTCTTTCTCCATTCTACTCTCATGAAGGCGAGCAGTTAGTGCACTAATCTCTTGTTTCAACTTGGAGATCTCATGATCTCTGTCTTTTACCAAATCTTCAGCCTTTCTCCGATTCTCAAGCTCTTGGCTAAACCGAATAGTCAGTCCTTCCAACTCCTTTCTCAGATTAGAGTTTGAATCATTCAGCTTATTCACTTCAGCAATCATAGCTTCCATGTTAGCTTCATCTTCAGAACTACTTTCAGATAGTTCCATCAGCCTCACTACATGTTCTCTTCTTTTTGCTTGAGATGCCTCGTATTTGACCATAAGATCATCATAGGCTTGCTCAAACTTAGTGAGCCATTGAGTAAGTTCCCTCAATGTGTATTCTCCCATATCTCTTTCCAAGTGGTTAAACTTATAGAAAGGTTTGCTCTGATACCAATTGATGAATACTAAGAGGGGGGGGGGGTGAACTAGTATGCCAAAACACCTTGCACTAAAACACTTACACAGTCTAGAGATAAATTGGTAAAGCAGTCTGACAATCAAACCGGTTATCACAGATACAAACCAAAATGCAAATAAACCATTCACCCACAAAAGCAATACAACCATAACACAAGATATTTGATGTGGAAACCCAACTGGGAAAAACCACGGTGAGATGGAACTCACAAGTCACTATCTATAGAATAGAAACCAGACCGGTTAAGGTCTTACCCAGAACAGATCCTGTTAGGAATCTCAATCTCTGTTAGAAGATAAGTCTAATTAAAGACTACCTTGTTAGAGGATTTGATATTCACATGTGTGAACCACCTTGTTAGAGGATTTTACAAAGGCTTTGAGGCCTACCCGGTTAAGGGCTACAAACTTGTCAAAGATGTGAGTAATCAACAAGTGTTTGATCTATCTACTAGCACAAACTACTTGGTTAGATCCAGTATTGCTCACAGCTAATGCATTCCAGCATTACTTCAGTCTTCTCTATCTCACTCTTAGTTACAACTCGATCTTCTCTAATAAGATCGCTCTACTCTTTCACCTTAAACCCTAGCTCAACATAAACCCTATTCACAGCTCTTTCAACCACCTTAAAACCCTAGACATGATGTCCTTTTAAAGGAATCTAATTTCATGTCGGTCCAATAGGATTACATTACAATTTCCTAGGTTCAGTGAATCTAAACATACTTAGTAACATGACACAAGAATCACCGTCAATGTGTCGGCACCATCAAACAATTGGTGAATTGGTAACTCATCACAAAATGTCGGTTGGTAACTCATCACAGAGTGTTACCGGTTCATACAAAATGTCAGTTGCCAGTTTGACAAAAATGAAGAGTGGTAAGAATGTGTTGTGCCACTTTACTTCCTCATACCGCTTGTGATCTGTGAACTGCTTGGGGTCAACATGCTGCTTCAGACCGGGAAACACATTCTACAAAATCACCACTAGTCAAAAGACTAGAGTACAACATACCGGTTGGAACAAATATCGGTCGAGCATGAGCTCATACATATAAAGGGGATCTCAATACAAGTGTGTGTCCATCAATGACAATCACAACATAAACATAAAAAATGCCAACAATTAGTTCCATAAAATCTCAGACTCTCCTTGAAAAAAATTGATGCCATCCCAGATCACCTCAAGTGGTCAAGCTCCATCTAAAGGATCTAACTTTGATACCAATTGTTGGTAGCAGGATAAAAAAATTCAGGAAAACTGAGAGGGGGGGTGAATCAGTTTTCACCAAATTCAACCAAATCAACAACATATTTAGATCTGATTAATAACAATAGTAGAAAAGATAACAACACACATAACACATGGATTTTTGACATGGAAAACCTAGTTAAGGGAAAAACCATGGTGGGAACCTACCCACAAGAAGATGATACTCTGCAATAAGATGTGTAAATATTACAATGGGGAATGCACATGCATTCAGGGACACTTCCTAGATCTCACTGCCTTACAAATATCAGACAACAATCCGCATTACATGAACTGAAAGAGTAGCATTTTTAAATGCCTGATTATAGTTCCGTTTAAGCACATTGTCTGCACAATAATTCTTCACTGCTCTTTCAAATGATAGATTCACTTGTTTGCACATACAATGTTCTATCAAATCATAAACATAACCACAAACACACAACTAACATTATTACTACTGGCAATTGGAGGAATTGATTATGTGTTGCATTGATGTTTTGTCATTGATGGAAACACCGACTATTTTGGTTGTTTACCGATTTCCAGTAGGTTCTGGTAAAGCGGTTGGATTATGATATTGATTTGGTATGTTCTAGCATGCTTCGGTTTGTGGAATTGGTTTGGATCTATCATTAATGCTATTCAGATGTATATCATGATCAGTTGGTTCAGGATTTGATGACTCAGGAGCTATCATTTGTTCTAGTAAGCCTTTTGGTCACCAATAAGGGTTTTACTGACAGAGCTTTGTTTAAGATCTTTTGATGAACTTGATAAATTATGTTGGTGTGGCTTCTAGATGGCTTATGGGATGTTGTTTTTTATCATGTCCATGTTCCTGTTGATTGATGGTATTGCATTTCAGATAGGACCTAATGCTATCTTATTCTACTAGGTTATGGACTAATTTATGTAACGTGTTGGTGGATGATCTTGATGCATTTCTGGTTGGATCTATTGATTGGATTATATTGTTTTAGTCTTAGGATGACTTGGTTGATCATTGGATTACGTGTTTATTTTATGAATTTATTTTATTATCTTTTAGGTGGCCGACCTAATTGTTTAGGTCCCAGGTTGGTATAAATAAAATCTCTTTGTAGATCATGGGTTTTTCAAGACATAGGATTATTTGTGTGTGAATAAGTTTGTAATCATATACATAGTTTTTGGTCAATCATAGTTGATCGAATTGGGTTGGTGGAAGAGGATTAAGACCTCTGGTACTAAGCTTAATCAGAACTATATTCAGGCATAGGAGATGATATTCTTGCAGTTCACTCTTTTTTTTGGATTATAGTCTGGATTTATTTTGTAGTCAATGAGGCTCCTTTTATGATGAGAATTGAGCTCTAGGTTGTTGGCCTTCCTGCATGTGCATGCCCCTATTTTTGTAATCACATACTTACTACAAAAGTATTATCTGACTTTGGGTAGGCTTCCCACTGTGGGTTTTCCCTTCACCGGGTTTTCCACTTACAAATATTGGTGTTATCTTTTGTAGATGGTTGGTAAATATTTTGTGGTTTATATTTGTGCTTAACTGTTATATATTCTATTCTAGTAATAAGGTTTTAATGCTTAAATTTTTATAATCTGTTAACAATAGATTCACCCCCCTTCCTCTTAGTTGTTCACCAATTATCTGAGTTGTCTAACAATTGGTATTAGAGCCTAGTCCTCTCTACAGAAGCTTAACTGCTTGAGGAAGATCTATGGCATCTAATAGTTCAATTTCATAAGTTCATATGCAGTTGTTTTCGGGAGAGAAATTTCTAGGCTTGATGGAACAAATTACAGAGTATGAAAGATTCAGATGGAGACTCATCTGAGATGTCTTGGTAAGAAGATTTGGGAGATCAATGAAAAAGGATATCTACCTCATAATCCGGCATCTAGAAATCCTCCTTTGACGAGATTGGATAAGGACATTGAAAATGATTGTAGATCTAGAGAAGCCCTTTTGTGTGCACTTTCTGATCAACAAGTTATGGGACTAACCAACAAATCAACCGCAAAGGCTATATGGGATAAATTGGAGACTCTAAATGAAGGTGACCCTACTATTGAAATGACTAAACTTGATGGTTACCGGGTGAGATATGAGAACCTAAAGATGGAAGAAGATGAAAGGAATACTGCTTTTATGGAGAGAGTTAATGAAATTGTTCTGGGAATTCAGTGTTGTGGTGGATCTCTGAGCGAAGATGAAATAGTTTCTAAAGTATTGAGAACTTCACCACCAGCTTATAAGATGAATGCTACTACAATTAATGAGTTGAGAACAATGGAAAACACCTCTGTTAATTGGGATACCTTGGTTGGGAAGTTATCTGCTTTTGAGCTTGAGGAATTTGTTCCTTCTGGAGTTGCAAAATTTGAACCTGTTTTTCATGCATCAACATTATCTACCGGCAAGAGTGATTGGAAAGCCTTATATGCTAATGAACTGGTGGAAATAAAGAAAGAAGATGAAGAGTTTGAGAAACTTGAAGCCCTATTTTCTAAGAGAGTACCTAAAGCTCTTATAGGAAGTAAGTATGAAGAAAAATCACCTTTAAAATGTTTCGCATGTAATAAGATAGGTCATTTTGCATCTAGATGTCATGAAAGGAATTCAAGATTTGAGGAAAGAGACAGAAGATATTTTAGGCCTAACCATGATTATCAGAACAAGCATAAGTACAAGAGGAACAAAGACAAATCATGATACTATGCAGATGAGGAAGGTGTGACTGTTTCTGATGATGAACCAACACAAGATTCAACTAGTGGATTCAACAATGGAAAGGAATGGGTATTCTTGGCTATAAGGAAGATGATCCGGTTCTTGAAGAAAAGGCCCTTGCTGATAAATTTGAAGACAAGGATGAATGGGTGATAGATAGTGCATGTTCACATCATATGACTGGAGATAAAAGGAATTTTCTATCTTTGCAAGAATTTGATGGCGGTCTGGTTAGATTTGGAGATGACAAAGCATGCATGATCAAGGGAAGAGGAACTATATCATTGGATGGTAAGCATGATATGAATAATGTTTATTATGTTTAAGGTTTAAGGTATAATATTTTGAGTGTGGGACAGTTGGCGGATAAGGGATTTGAGTTATAGTTCAAGGATGGAAAATGCAAGATTATCAACAAATCTGGATTGGAGATTGCAACCGATACTCAGACTAAAGGTAACATCTTTCATTTGAACTTCGATAAGAAGAAATTTTTGATTGCACAAATTGATGAGAGTTGGCTATGGCATAAGAAGTTGTGTCTAGTGAATTTTAATTGCATTGTAAAGATCAGTTCTACTAAGGAAGTTAGAGAAATACCTAAGATCGTGAAGCCCTATAATCTAGTATGTAAGGAATGTCAAATGGGAAAGCAAGTCAGAACTTCTTTTAAGAATATACAAGACAAATCTAACGATGTTCTTGATCTTATTCATATTGATTTGTGTGGTCCTGCTAGAATCAAAAGTTTTTCAGGGTGATAGATATTTTATGCTAATCATTAATGACTATTCTAGAATGTTGTGGGATAATTTTCTAAGGGAGAAATATGAAGCATTCAAAAATTTTAAAATATTTAAAGCTAAAGTTAAGACAGAGACAGGATTGAAGATTAAATGCTTAAGGTTTGATATGGGTGGAGAATTTACATCCAGTGAATTTAACAGTTATTGTGAAAAGAATGGGATAAGGAGACAATTATCTGCACCCCAACTGAACACCTCAGAAGAATGGATTTATGGAAAGGAAGAATAGAACTATCTTGGATGTGGCTAGAGCTATGATGATGGAAGCTAATCTACCTCATATCTACTCGAGAGAAGCTATGAGCACAACGATATACACATTCAACTGAGTTCATATCAAAGGAGACACCAGTAAGACACCTTATGAGTTATGGTTTGGTCATACACCTACAGTTAAATATTTCAAAATATTTGGTAGTAAATGCTACATCAAAAGAGATGATTCCATTGGAAATTTTTATCCTAGATGTGATGAAGGGATATTTCTTGGTTATTCTAATGAAAAAAAAGCATATAGATGTTATAACAAAAGATTGCAAAGAATTGTCGAGAGCACTAATGTCAAGGTGGATGAGCTGAACATAAGTCAAATCAAAACTGATGAGAGAAAATCGGCAGTGGAAATGATCATAACTAAACTAGTAGTACCTACACCAAAACAAAATGTTAAACCAGTTACTCCGATGGTATCAAAAAATTCAACAGTAACTGAAGATGAGAGCAAGGGAATAGAAAATCAGAAGACTCCTATGTATGTTAGGTTTAATCATTTAGAAGATCATATGATTGGAGACAAGAAGAAAGTTGGCAGCTGATGAGGTATGTTTAATTTCTCAAATTGAACTAGCATTAGTAATTGAAGCATGTAAAGATGAATGTTGGATAAAAGCCATGGGAGAGGAATTAGATCAGACATAAAAGAATAATACATGGACTTTACTTCCCTAACCTAAAAATAAAAATGTTATTGGGACTAAATGGGTTTTTAGGAATAAATTGAATGAATATGGACAAGTTGTGAGTAATAAGGCTAGATTGGTTTGTAAAGGATATTCTCAGAAGGAAGGAATTTTTTATGATGAGACTCTTTCTTTGGTAGCTAAGATTGAAGTTGTGAGATTATTTCTTGTTTATGCTGCCCATAGGAAGTACAAGGTTTATCAAATGGATGTTAAGTGTGCATTTCTGAATGAAGATCTTGAAGAGGAAGTTTATATTGAGCAACCTAATGGATTTTCACTTTCAGATGACAAAAACATGGTTTGTAGGTTAAGGAAAGCTTTATATGGATTGAAACAAGCCCCTAGAGCTTGGTATGCAAGATTGGATAAATATCTTTTGAATCTTGGTTTCACTAAAGGTAATGTTGATAGTAATTTATATTATAACATCACTGATGATGACATATTTATTGTTGAAGTATTTATTGATGATATAATTTTTGAAGGTGAGGGTAAGTTATGTATGGAATTCTCTGATAATATGAAGAATGAATTTGAGATGTCTATGATTGGGGAGATGAAATTTTTCTTAGGTTTGTAGATTAGTCAAATTGATAAAGGTATTTTCATCTATCAAACTAAGTATGCTAGGGAGTTGTTGAAGAAATTTGGTATGGAAAATTCTAAACCAGTTGGTACTCAAATGGTTACAAGTGAGAAATTGACCAAGATAGATGCATCAATACCGATAAATCCTACAAGGTACAAGTCTATGATTGGAGGTTTGTAATATCTGACTCAGACTAGACCATATATAATGAATGCAATTTGTATTGTATCAAGATATCAGAGTGATCCTAGAGAGAATCATGAGAGTGCGGTGAAAAGGATTTTCAGGTATTTGCAAGGAACAACTGAATATGGTTTGTGATATCCTAAAAATGATGATTTTACACTATGCACATATACATATGTAGATTGGGTTGGAGATGTTGATGACCGGAAGAGCACATCTGTTGGAGCTTTCTTTCTTGGAAAGAAAATTGTTTCATGGATCAACAAGAAGTACTCATGTACCTCTTTATCTTCTGTTGCAGCTGAGTATGTTGCTACTACTACTAATTGTACACAAGTTTTATGGATGAAGCAAATGTTGAAGGATATAAGGGTGGATTGTAATGAACCAGTAGTTATTCACTGTGATAACTCTGTTGCTATTGACATATCAAAGAATCGGGTATTTCATTCTAAGACAAAGCACATATCTATCAAGTACAAATTTTTGAAGGAGAAGGTGGAAGCAAATGAAGTCAGACTGATTTATGTGAACACTAAAGAGAAGAATGCAGATATCTTCACTAAACCTTTGCCTAAGGAATCATTTGAGTACTTGAGAGATAGATTGGGGGTTTCTGCCCCTTCGATAAAGACCTGAGTGATGGTGATTGGCATCAATCTGATATGCATTTACAGAGCTATTGTTCATCTTGGATGGATGTGTTGGTGTTACTACTCAGGGGGAATAGTCAGCTGTGTGGTTCAATAGATTTATGATTTTTCTTTGATGTTTATGTCAGATTGTTGGCATTGTTATCAAAGGGGGAGAGATATATGTAAAAAATAGAGCTTAACAGAATATCAACCAATGTGAGATCAGAGCTTAACAGGGATATCTTTCATAGGAGGAGTTTGTTAACTTCATTGTAATATCATCTTATGGGAGATTGTTGGTTGTTTTCCTTTGGGGGAGACTTGTTTGGCATTTCTTGGCACTTGGATGTTTTTCACGTCTAGTGTTGCCATCAATGCCAAAGGGGGAGTTTGTTTAAAATTGGAGGAATTGATTATGTGTTGCATTTATGTTTTGTCATTGATGCAACACTAGTTGTTTTGGTTGTTTACCGATTTTTGGTAGGTTCTAATAGAGCGGTTAGATTATGATATTGATATGGTATGCTCCAATATGCTTCAGTTTGTGGAATTGGTTTGGATCTATCATTCATACTATTCAAATGTGTATCATGATCAGTTGGTTCAGGATTTGATGACTCGGGAGCTATCATTTATTCGAGTAAGCCTTTTGGTCACCGGTAATGGTTTTACCGATAAAGCTTTGTTGAAGATCTTTTGATGCACTTGATAAGTGGTGTTGGTGTGACTTCTAGATGGATTTTGGGGTTCTGTTGGTTATATTGTTCATGTTCCTGTTGATCGGTGTTGTTGCATTTTGGACCCAACCTAATGATATCTTATTCTACTAGGATATGGACCAATTTATGTAATGTGTTGGTGGATAATCCCGATGCATTTTTGGTTGGATCTATTGATTGGATTATGTTGTTTTAGTCTTAGGCTAACTTGGTTGATCATTGGATTACGGGTTTATGTTATGAATTTATTGTATTATCTTTTAGGTGGCCGACCTAATTGTTTAGGTCCCAGGTTGGTATAAATATGATGTAAGATATCTTTGTAGATTGTGGGTTTTAGGGATATAGGATTATCTGTGTGCGAATAGGGTTGTAATAATTTGTAGAGGTTTTGGTTGATCATAGGTGATCGGATTAGGTTGGTGGAAGAGGTTTAAGACCTCTGATACTGAGCTTAACTGGAATTGTATTTAGGCATAGGAGATGTTCTTCATGCAGTGTAATACCCTAAAATTGGTCATCTAAACCATGGGCCCCTAATCTCGACAACATCACCAAGGTCCTAACCAAAGGCAATTAAATCAATCTTGAGCACATTATTAATTCTTTAATTATCAAAAATCACATGGCAAATCAACCGCTCAATATTAATTAAATGTTTATTTAATTAAATTGAATTATTCCAAGAATATCATTTTGATCAATTATCCCATTTTAATTTATTAAATATCTTTGCATATTTAATTAATTAATAAATTTGCCATTCAATCATGTGAAAGGATTAATTTATTACAAAAGATGAATTAATTTATTACAAAGAGTTGAATTGAAACAAAACATAAAAAAAAAAAAGAATTGAATTGAGAGAGAAATCAAACTTGAGATATTATTTCTTTTTCTAAATTTAGAACTTGAAATCAGAAAAGCAATTTAATTGAATTGTTGAATTATTCTCTAAAATTGGAACTCAAAGATTTTCAGAAAAAGAAGTTCAGTTGCATTAAGAAGACTCTTTTCTTGATTAAATTGAAGAATTATCTATTTTTATTAGAGATGCATGGAATTGATTTATTATTATTTTCCAATGCAACTTGGACTTCATATTTGAATGCATTTCAATTAAACTATAATTGGAATGTATCTCAAGGTTAACTCAACCTGATTTCTCAATTATTTTCAATTAATCCTAAATTGAGCTTTTTTTGATTCTCTATAAATTCAGTCTTCAACTCTCATTCCAATTCACCTCAGAGATTTTTGAGAACACGCTTGGAAATTATTATCACACTAATTTTGCTCTGGAGTCATCGAATCATTGTGATTTTTTAGATTACTTACATCCATTGTTGCTTGAATTGGTTATTATTGCTTGAATTATTCATCCATCTTGCATCCATATAGCTTAATATCATATAGATTAAATCCTTCATCTTGGTGTAGTCTAGTCACTGGTATTGCTTATAAAAAAAATCTGAGAGCAATCTTATACTCGCATCTTTTAGAAGGCAATTAGTCGCTTTGCTATGGTTTATTTCTTATTGATTATTGATTACTAACCATGCATATAATGACTTAATTGAAGTGTTGTGCTTGCAGCTACAGGTTCACTTTTTCACACACACATCTCTGGCGCCCACCGTGGGGCCCGAAGACTATTTTTCGGCCTCCAAGACTGACTGCTTTATTTATTCTTATTTTATAGGTTTTAGATTTTTCGGTTTTTTCGTCCATACATCTCATACAACAATTCCCACATGCTGAAATGACAAATTGCAAGTGTCGCACAAATTACAAACATATTATTGTACGAGTAGACACTTTGTCGTACAAATAGATCCTCTGTCGTACGAGTAGTAATCATCTGTCGTATGAGTCAACATCATCAGCGATCTGGTCTCGTACTATACTATATCTTGTCTCGTATGAGTCAAGTATTTGTCATACGATTCTGTATTTTTTGGTAAAGGAGGCAAATTTCATATTTTTTTCATTTTTGATTATTCTGACGACTGACCCTAACTATTTATCTGTCTGTCTCAGAGTTTTTCACAGCCTAACTAGTTTTTGCAGAACGCTTGTCGAAGAATATTGCTTGTCGCACAAAGACAATATGACTACTGATTCATTGTCTTTGTAGGTTGCCTGAAGGAGAATCGACTAAACATCATGTATTCTTTAAATTCATTTTTTAGGAACCTAACTTGATGTCTGGTTAAAGAACAAATCTATCTTTTGTGCTTTTAGAAGATTATGAGAGGTAGGAGAGTATGCTCTTGTCTTTTTCTAGACAATCAGAAATCCAGACCCTTGAAGCTTTTTCTTTGTTTGAGATTTGTACATCTTTAGCAGGCCTGCCCTCCGAAGGGGTTGAAAAACTCTTAAAGCCATTACGGCCGGTGTGAGGGGAACGACCTAAGTGGGAATGGCTAGATGCCAAGTACTCCAACCCACTATAAAATAAACGCGATTTGATGAAAATCAAGTCAACAGCAGTGCTCAGGAATAGCTCTCCTCCGTACCTTCGGGTATATTAAACCTTGGTTTTCAAGGCTGGGAGACCTTTTAATTGAGTTTATACCCCGACGCACCGAATGGATCCCTGACTAAGTCCAATTTAAAATTAGAAGCTACCCGATTCATCTTTGAAAGGGGGATAATCTTTGTGCAAGAGAGATAGTAACTCTCCCAAGATACTTGTCATTTCGTGCCCCCATTAGCATTTGGAGTTGGATAATATGGTGTTGAGAATCCATTGTGTGAGACTCAGTGACTGTATTCTGATTAGCTATTGGGTGTGTACCTAAGTCTACAAGCAAAGGTTTTCTTTCCTCACCAAATTCCTTAGGGTTTGCATGCTGTGATTGGAGTCACTATAAATACTACTTGTTTTCATCCCTGAAACAAAAACTGAAATACCAAAAATCAGTAAAGACCAAAAACAACTCAGTGAGTCAAAACTCTGTCCGTGTTAGAAACTAGTCCATCCTAAGTCGAAACTCTGTTTGTGTCAGAACTAGTCCATCCTAAGTTGAAACTCTGTCTGTGTCAAAAACTAGTCCATCCTAAATTGAAATTCTGTCTGTGTCAGAAAATAGTCAATCCCAGTCAAAAATTAGTACATCTTAGAATTTGTCATAATCAGCAGTCAGGAAAATCAAAATTTTTAGTCTTTGCCCTGTGAACAGTCGTACGAGTCTTCTAAATTATTGTGCTGCATTAGTCTTGTTTCGTACGAATCTACTCAATTGTTTTCCTATAGCAGATTCTCCACCGTACAAGTCTAAATCATTCATCATCCTGCACTGCATTCTATCTTGTACGAGATAGAATTGACCTCAGTCTTTTGTCATCCTGCACATGCCCATCAATCGTATAGTATAAAATAGCAATTCATACGAAACAGAACTTCTATTGTCCTATAACTGCTAAACTATCATCCGGTTCAGAAAACCCAGTTGTACGAGTCTCTGGTTTTGTCAGACAAAACATTCAAAATTGCCAAAAACACAGTCTACAACAAACATAATACTAGTTATCATTTTCCTGAGCATAAAACAGATCAAGATAGTGTACCTCTACCATTTTTTGTTGCATGATTTTTTCAATCACCCTTCAGCTAGTTCAATCAAACTACCTATCAAACTCAAGTCACTTAGATAACGTCTTACATAGGATATATCATTCCTGAATCAGACTAAATCTTAGTTACAATTTTAGAATCAATCCAGGTAAACATATTAGATAGGATAGATCATTCTTGAAATCAAATAGAATCTCAGTTGTTTCTCCCAAAACAATACTCTAAATAGAACAAACTAGCTTTGAAATTGATCTTGACCTCTGCATCACAAAACAACTCTAGGTCACACTAATCCATAAAAATGCCTATTCAAACCAGGAGTTCTCATAAGAAACAAGCCAAAGGCAAAGAACAAACCTTCACTTATCAAGATAATCCATTCTACATGAAGGATCCCCTCATTGACATACTATCGTCATTAGGTGGATCGATTTTTGATGAGCCAAAATCTCCCACTATACATGAGACAAAATACAATGATGGAAACAAAAATGATCATAATATTCCTGAAAATCATAATGACTCCTCATCATCAAATGAGATTGACGAAGCTGTTGAACCTCTAGAAAAAGAAATCCTTGACTGTCAGAAAGACAAAGACTTTAGAAAAATGATGAAAACTATCATGACCCGAGAAAAGGAAGACTATTTCTTAGAACTAGCAAATCAAGGTGCTAAACTTCTTGTTGGATATGATGTTTAGACACTTGTTACTAAGAGGAAAGACTCACCTATACTCATGGTACACAAACAGTTAATAGCTTTGCGAATAGAGCTCATAGAGCTGAAGAATAAGGACAAGTCCCCGAACCAATATTCTCTGGAAGCAATATGTCCCTTCCCATTTGACAAGAATTTACACACGCCTCCATTCCCTTCATGAGTGGAAACCCCAAAATTTGATAAATATGATGGTACCTCAGATCCTCAAGATCATGTCAGGGAATTTAGTGTTGCTTGTATGGAATTCATGCACGATCAAATGTACCTCATGCGTCTCTTCCCAAGGAGTTTAGGGGGTCAAGCAATGGAATTGTTCTCAAGTCTACCCAAAGGAATAAAAACATTCGAAGAGCTAATCCAACCATTTTTACAACAATACTCATACAACATTCGACATCCTGTGACTATGATCAATCTTTGTAATACTCAACAGAAAATAAGGGAACCTCTTCTTACTTTTCTCCAACGTTGGAGAAGGATGTTCTCTAGGTACCCACGACCTATTCCAGACTCTGAGAAAATGGATATATTTGTCAATAACTTGGTCCCCGAACTAAAATATAGCATACAAATGCAAGTACACCCATCATTTAACAAAATGGTAGATAATGCCATTTGAATGGAAGATGTGCTCATAAAAAAGGGAGATATCACACCTTGGAAAGAAACAAAAATAGGATCTAGCTCTAAAGAGAAGAACAAGTATTGGAAATTTGCCAAAGACAACAACAATAATGTTGTTAATGATGGAGCAATATACATTGTCAAAACCAACTCAAAATCAACAATATTCAACCTGGCTAGTGGTACACAAGCGCTTAAAGCCGTTGAAATTGTAGCAGAAAATCAGCCAAAGAAAACAAAGGAATGGTTCAAAGAAAAGCCTTGGCTTTCTAGACCTACGCGTGATTTTACTCCTCTTGAGGAATCATATGAGTCGGCTTTCAAAACTCTATTGGAAAACAACTTGATAACACTACCAAATAACTCTAGACCATATGATCCAAATGTCAAACCAAGATGGTGGAGAGAAAATGAATACTGTGACTTCCATCGAAATAAGGGTCATAACGTAAACAATTGCATGAAGCTAAAACATGAGATTCAGGATCTCATAGACACTAGTAAAGTTGTTCTTGGGAATCATCCAACCAATGTTGATCATAAAGAATTTAAAGACCCTTTGCCTGCTTATGAACAAGGTGATTCCTCAAAGACCAAAGGAGGTGTCAAGGTAAATTATGCTTATGCCAGCCAGGACAACATTATCAACATGATTGAACCTTCACACTCAGAATATTGCAATGTGATTATAGTTCAAGATAAGCCCAATGAATCACAATATGCAAAAGCTCTGACTAGATCTCAAAAGAAAGTTACCCTCCAAGGAGCTTGTTCTTTCAAACTGACTCAAGAAACATCAAATCCAACAGCTGTGCCAAATAAATCAAAGGAATCAACCTTGGACAAATTTAAAAGATTAACCTCATCATCATCCTCTGGATACAGCGTGGTTGAACAGTTGAAAAGGACAAATGCTCAAATTTCAATTTTTGAATTGCTATAGCTCGTATCTGCTCTTATCTGCTCACAAGGAAATCCTACACAAAGCATTGCTCACTACCAACATTCCAAAAGATTTAGACATTGATCGATTTCAGTCTATGGTGGGTCATCTGACTTCACCTCACTATTTGACCTTCTCTGAGGAAGATGACAATTCATTAAATCATCCACATAACCAGCCATTGCATATTGAAGCCATGATCCACAAACACAGAGTTAAACATGTTTTGATAGATGGAGGCGCAAGGTTGAATATCTGTACTTATCATCTGCTTACACAACTAGGATTCTCTGAAAATGTCATTGATCTAGGCAAGAAAATAACAATTAAAGCCTATGATGAAGAAGAGAGGACCTCCAAAGGTTTGGTATCATTACCAATTAGAGTGGGACCGATAGAGAGAGATGTCCTTTTCCAAGTTCTCAATATTCCATTGTCATACAATATATTGCTGGGCAGGCCATGGATTCATGAAATGAAGGTAGTACCATCAACACATCACCAATGCTTAAAGTTTCCTTATAATGGAGCTGAAGTCAATATTCTAGTTGATACAAATGTCATCTGTAATGCATTGACAAAAGGTGTAGATACTTTTGTGCCTCATAATAGGGCAGCCTCTCCAAATGAAGATCCAGAAACATTGATGAAAGACTTAGAAAAGAGATTGAAGATTACAGATACCAACATGGATAGCTACAAGATAGAACCGATATTATCATTAGTTTTTCTTCCTCCATCGCCCAAATAGTTGGGCAAGCCATTAGAGGCTATGAGAACACAAACTTCAGCTCCGAATACTATATATGATGGTCTCTTCATATAGTCTTCTACCTCCTTGGTAGATGAAATAGAAGAGGATGCTATGCTTAACTGGCTTTTTAAGGAAGATAGTCCAAATGAGGAGGTACAACATTGTGAGATTTCCTCAAACCAATATGGTCATGGTTACAAAATGATTCAGCGCATGGGGTACTCAGGTACTAGTCCTTTGGGCAAACAAAAAGAAGGTATTACTGAACCAATTCAGCTACAAACCAAATCCATACATGATAAAGTTGGACTGGGATACAACCCTAAAAAGACATCAGAACAAAAACATGTTTCTAAGTCTAAAGGCTTGAAAAACATATCGCCTTTAACATTACATGAAGCAAACACTAAACAAATGAAAGAAGAGTGTAGACAAGAGAAAGAGGAATCAACAGTTAAGAAAGAAGAGATAGTCAGTGCTCAAGCTTCGACGGTATCAGCTACGATAATACAAGAAGTTGAGGTTCTAGAGGATATAAGAGATGAATTTGTAAGAATCAGAGAATTGTTTGCACCATTAAAAGTTCCAGTCACATATACTGGCAGACAACAAGTAGATGATTCAGAAACGGATTCAAATGAGTATGAATGGGGTCCTGACTATCTTTCAGACACATCCGCTACAGAAAATCCAGAAGAATCTAGTGGTGTCATAGATGATACTCAAGAGCTGATGTGCCTAAAACTAGAGAAGGAAATACAAGAAATTAGACAAAAGAGGCAAGCAAATTATGAACAGGCATTGAAAGAAGGAACAATACCAGAAAGCTTCTCATATATGTGTCCTTATCCTAAAATAGAACAAATCAGTTATAGCACTACATAGGAAGAGTTAGAAGCTACAGAACAAGAACCAGTTATCAGTCCAGAAGAAACTGAATGGAGTAGATGATAGAAAGTCACAGAAACAATGAGACCATGTCAACAGATGTGTCAGATACAAATGACAAATGAACTACAATATGAAGGAATTTGTAGAATTAAAGATGTTAGTATTGATACCATACATATGCTTACTAAATCACCTAAAAGAGACTTGGAAACTTCATCCGATAACTTTGATGATTCTGATGACTCTGATGATAGTCCTGTTCATGATGATACCCACTCATCCAAAAATTCTAAATCATCTGATACAAACAATGAAAAATTGCCTAATAGTCTTAATGTTGTTAAACCATAACATGACATCCAGTCCAACTTAGTCAACGATGTTACAAGTATGTCTATTGCATTAGATCGATTAAATACTAACATGAACTTTAATAATCATGATCTGACTCTTCTTGGTCTCAAGACACTTATGTAAGGTATCATTCTAGAACTCAACTTTTCGATCCGCAACTATGATAACAATACCGTGAACGCTCTTGAACCTATCCAAAATTTGTCCTTAATACATCCCAAATTGATTGACTGTACTTTACAGAATCAACCCATGGATATACCTACTTTTGCCAATGACTATACATTATCCTATTATCTCAATGCAGTCGAACCTATTAACTCTTCCACCAGTGAATGGAGTGAAAATATGACTAAAGAGGATATCAAGTATCTTAGTCACAAAAATAGGAAAGATAAAAAAAAAAGATCTGATGGCGAAAACCACATTGTGGCAGTGTCAGAATCTAAAAAATAGAAAATAAAGGACGCACCTAAAGGTGAAAACCTCTTTGAGGTGCCTGAAGGTGAGATACTTGGTATACTGCCCAATCATTTTCAAGAGCAATCTTCCATATTGATCGAGCCAACTCAGCCAGTGAATATCGGGAATCAAGACACACCACAAATTATTCATGTAGCTCAATCACTATCAGCAAAGGAATTGAAGGATTTCACTCAGCTATTCTTAGAGAAGAAAATAAATTTTGCATGGACGTACTCTGATATGCCAGGCTTGGATCCTAATCTCATTATGCACCATCTCTCAATCACACTAGGAGTAAAACCAGTTAAACAAAAACTTCGTAAGATTCACCTGCATGTCGCACTATTGGTCAAAGCTGAACTAGAGAAATTACTCAAAGCTGGATTTATCAGAGCAATAGATTATGCTAAATGGATTTCCAACATAGTACCTGTGTCAAAGACAGATAAATCTATCAGAGTTTGTACAGATTTTAGAGATCTCAATAAAGCATGTCCAAAAGATGACTTTCCATTGCCAAATATTGATATGATAGTCGACATGACAGCTGGGTATGAGATGTACTCACTAATGGATGGATTCTCCAGCTACAATCAGATTAAAATCGCTCCTAGAGATCAAGAAAAGATAGCCTTCACCTGTGCATGGGGAACCTTTTGTTGGAACGTTATGCCATTTGGGTTAAAGAATGCAAGAGTGACCTATCAAAGAGCAGTTACAACTATCTTTCATGACATGATGCATAAGAATATGGAAGATTATGTTGATGACACCTTAGTGAAGACTAGATGAAAAGATCAACGCAAATTCAAGAGTTAGGTCCTATACTTGACAGAATGGAAAAGTTCAAGCTCCGATTAAATCCAAAGAAGTGTGCATTCAGAGTGACATATGGTAAACTACTTGGCTACATCATTTCAAAGAAGGGAATCAAGGTTGATCCTGAGAAGGTCCAGGCTATAATGGAAATGTCACCTCCAAAGAACATCAGTCAAATGAGAAGTCTATAGGGACGTCTGCAATCCATTAGAAGATTCATTTCTCAACTAGCAGACGAGGCTCAACCTTTTACAAAAGTATTGAGAAAAGGAATAATATACAACTGGGATCAGTAGTCTGAACAACATCTTCAACAGATAAAAGAGTACCTGTCTAATCCACCGATATTGATGCCACCTATTTAGGGTGAGTCACTAATCTTATATATATCAGCAACTAATTCATCACTAGGGGCACTTCTGGTGCAACAGGATGACAACAAAAAGGAAAGAGCTATTTATTACATCAGCAAGACATTGGTGTCTTATGAAATGAGCTACAGTATAATAGAAAAATCATGCTTGGCATTAGTCTTTGCATCATAGAAACTGAGGCACTATATGCTTGCACATTCAGTCAAGTTGGTGGTCAAAATTGATCCACTCAAGTATCTTCTTAATAAAGCAATACTCACCAGACAATTGGCAAAGTGGGTAATAATCCTTATAGAGTTTGACATTGAATATGTGGAACACAAAGCCATAAAAGGATAGGTAATTGTTGATCAACTTGTTGAAGCTCCACTTGAGGATACTCAATCACTACACATTGAGTTCCCAAATAAATCAATAATGCATCTTACTCACCAACCCTGGAAGATGTTCTTTGATGGGTCCTTTACTCAAAATGGTTCAAGTGCTAGCATACTATTCATTACTCCTCCGAAGTCCTCAATTCCAAAGTCTTATAAGATTCTATTCCCTTTCACAAACAACATTGCAAAATATGAAGCACTGGTTAATGGAATAAAACTAGCCATTGAATGGAAGGTTGCTGAATTACATATTTATGGAGATTCTTAGTTGGTCATCAATCAAATCAATGATACATATCAGACTCGGGATGAGAAATTGATGCCTTACAAGAGGATGGTAGATGATTTCAAGAAGTACTTTTCTTTTGTATCATTCTATAGCATCATAAAATTGTGACACTTGTAATTTCGATTGCATTTGGGTCTTCACGATGGCGGCACAACATTGAACCTGAATGGAGACCCTGAAACCTGTTTACGACATCAAAAACTGCATCTTTCTGCACCTTGGCCTGATCCTCCTTGCACCCTGCTATCCCGAGAGGTGGGACCATGGCACCCAGCGCCTTGGTCCTTCAGAACCATGGCGCCTAGCACCCTGGTCGCTCAGGACCATGGCACCTAGCGCCCTAGTCCCTGGCCCTATTTTGGGCCCGGTCTCTTGTTGGGCATCGGATCTTCAAGTTTGCAATTTGGAAAATAATGCTCCTAGGTCAGCCTAAGGTCAGAAAAATCAGTCTCCTAACTCTAATTGACAAGTATATAAACTACATTTCCCCTCCCAGAAAAGAAGGAGGAAAAACATATGTGTGCAAGAGGCGGAAGCGATAGGCAAAACATTCAAACATTCAAACATTCAAACGTTCAAGCATTCCTTCAAGCAATTGAGCATTCTAGGTCTCCATTCAAGTCTAGGTGTTGCATTCAAGACAAGGATTCAACCATTGAAGAGGAGACACCTACAACACACAACATACAATATACAACATCATTACACCTTTGCATGTAAGAATACAAGCATTCTTACAACAAGGTATCAATACTTGATTACATTACAAACATTTACATTTACAACATTCTCATTTCTTGGTTAATTCCAAAACCAGGGTTTGACCTGAAGGCAAACCCCTAATCCCTAACCCCCCAACCGTCCTCTCTTTTCTGTGTGTAGGTTGTAGGTACGTAGCTGTAATTGAAGATCTGGAACCCTTGTGCAGAGACGAACAGATCCCCCTTCGTTTCACTGATTTTTCGGAGGACCGTGTACACTCCGGGCGCCATTGTCCTGTCAACTTTTGCTCAAACTTGCAGGACAGCATCGTCTCGACATTTTACTGCTAATTTTAGGTCCGCGGCTTCATCCCATGTCTCTATCTCTGTCTACAAGTGAATCTTTCCTACTTTTACATACACTCCTAGTTCAATCCTTCTATCTACATTCTTTACAAAAGAGGGTATCCTTGCTGTTTCAACCCTTGAAACTCATTTAGAATTCAATCTTGCATTGTGTGGGATTGGATCTTGCAAGTTTCAACCCCTCTTTTGAATGTAAAGTCTCTCCTAAGTGAAAACCGTCAATCCTAGTGACCTCCTTTCTCTCTCCTTGGAGTGGGGGAACACCTAGGGTTTGATTTTCTACTTTACATTTTGGTGAACCCAACGTACACATCCTAATTGTGATTATTCATGGTTAGATCTGAAAAATTTTGCTTCCATTTCCATGTTTGATCTTTTGCAAATTTTAGAGGTTAATTGCATAAAAACCCTAAATTTTCTTTTTAGTAATTGAGCTTGTGAAATGTTTAATTCTTAATGCTTGTTTCAGACCTACCCTTCTATTGCAAATTGTCAATTCATATTTGTGCTTTAATTCTGAAAATTAAATGGTTAAGTGTCAAAACCCTAATTTTTAAAACCCTTTTGATTCAACCTTTGACCGATGATTTCACTGATCAGAACACCTCCAAATCGGCTGTAACTTTGGATTCCGCAACAAAATCATAATATCTTTCATCCCTGAAAATTTTGAAAAAAGTTGCAAGGACCATTTGCACCCCGAGCGCCATTGTCCCCGACATTTTTTCTGAAATTTCGGGAGCTAGATCTTATTGTATTTTTCTGCTAGAATCCTGAATCTTGGCTGATTTCATCAATTCTAACACTTTCAAAATTAAAGTCAAAGTTGGTCTAGTGATTGCTTGGATTAAGGCTTCTAATCATTCAAAAATTGTTGAAATTGAAATTTTGTGTTAAAATTATGTTTCTTACTGTCCTAAATCTGAAAAGTGTGTTGGCATTCATTCAAAGTTTCAGTGCTTTATTCAAATTTTTGCAATTTGTGACTTTTGAAATTAAGTGTTTAATTGCAACAACTTTGATTTCCGCTTTCAAAATTGAATTTTGCATGAAATTGAGTCAACTTTTAAATTTCAAAGCTTGCATTGCTTTTAGTATTCCCTCTAAAATCATAAAATTCAAAATTTAAGTTTCCCTCTCTTTTTCAAAGTTCAAATTTTGCATTTTTCAACAATCTTGGTAGGATTCAATTTTGAGATTACAACTTTAATTTGGCCTATCTACAGATCGTAAAATCACTCAATTTTTTCAGATTAGCTTTAAAATCATCATAACCTTCATCCCTGAAAATTTCAAAAAAAGTTGCAAGGACCATGTGCACTCTGTTCGCCATGGTCCCTGACATTTTTTTGAAATTTTGGGAGATTGTCATGATTGCATTTAACACTTAAATCTAGGAGATTGGCTGATTTTATTGAAATTTGCTACCTCTAAATTTGAAAATAAATTCAAAATTCAAGATTTCAATTTTCAAGATAACAATTAAAATTAAGAGCTACCCCCCTTGGCCCTAATTTTTCAATTGTGCCTACCTTTCTTGGAAGTTGTGTTTCCCTCTTCTTTCACAAAGTTCAAATTGGATAATCATTATCTCATTGTTCAATTTTGCCAACTTTATTTTCAAAATTCATAATCTTCTCTCTCTCTCTCTAGTGCATGAGTTTTACAACAATAAGCCCTACTTACACTATTCCCGTTAGACGAAGCCTTAGAATTAAGTCTTTCCAAGGTTTAATTACCGAGGAGATGGAACCTAATTTGAATGGCCTTTTTAACGAGGACACGGGTAATTCCTCTAATCCTCTTAATGATGAAGAAGCTCTACATCAGGTTTTTGTAGAACAACTTTCAAAATTGGATAACCAATTTGATGATTTTCAGCAATGGATGTCTCAAGAATACCCCGATAGTCAAGCCCTTTCATTAATTGAGGGTCTAAAATGTATGGTTCAAAGTGATAAGAATGGAATTGATATTTTGTGTAGTATTGCACACATCACAGATTCGAATGTGATGCCTATGAAGAGTTGTGCCGAAACTTTAGGCTATACATAACCTCCTACTCAAGTCAATCATTCTATCCCTTTGACAACTTCTATTGCTAGTATACCTACTTTTACATCAAACATAATGACTACTTCAATACAAAACATTCCACCTATGATCAATAGTCATGGGGGAAATCCTTCCTCTTCAATCAACCCTCTTCCTTCATTCAATCTGAATTCTTCATTCATTCCTTCAATGAGTGTCCCTATTACATCTCCACAAATGAACATGACGCAAGGGGGCAATTCATTCAACCATTCCATTCCTCCTTGTAGTGCTCCTTTTTTCCAATCATCTCCTATGACTAACTATCATAGTGTCCTGCCACCTTACTCTTAATCAATACCTTCTTTCAATAACATAATACCTCCATCACAATCTAACATGTCTAATATGAACTCTTCGATTGAAGCGACCATTAACAATCTTGCACAAACTGTCTCTTCTTTACAGCAACAAATTGCCTCTATGAATCAATCTAAGTTTAGTGTGCCCACATTTGATGTTGCGAGCCCACTTTCTCTTGACATTGTTCGAGCTATCCCCCCTAAGCATGTTGAAATCCCGTAGTTGGAGCTTTATAATGGTAAAGGTGATCCTCTAACACATGTTAAGACCTTTCAAACAATATGTACCTGTAGACACCCAAAAATGGTCAACGCTTGCGAGGTCATACTTTAACATTTGCGCATTGCCTCATTTTAGGTTTTTGCGTCGCATTAACATTTCTCCTATGTCATGCACTTGGTCTTTATCATTTGCGAGCATCGAGTCATTCTTCTACATTCTTCAATCATCTCGTCCTCAAATTTGGTCTTGTCGACAACATTATCCAGTCATGATTTTGATCGATTTTACCCTGTCGCATCAATTTGCGTATTCATTTGTCATCATTTTGGACATCGTCAATCCTAATTAGGGTTTTGTCCTTCTATCAATCTTATCAATCGTATCATAAATCCTTCAGTCTTGTCATTTTAACGATCGATTTGTCATCGATCGTTGTCATTGGTCATTTTCAATCTTGTCATCTTGCAATCCATTTTGTTGTCGATTCTTGTCCTCTTATCGATTTTGTCATTTTGCGACCGATTTGTCATCATTTCACTATCAATCATTATCTGTCTCAATTGTGTCAATTTGGATCAAATCATGTCAATTGGCGTATTTCTCAATCAAATCATTTGTCGCACTGGTCATTTATCAATTCAAAATCATGACATTAATTATCTTCAATCAAGACCTAATTGTCATTCTCGCATTTCTAATTCGTCTTCTAGGGTTTTATGATTTAATCATTTAACCTAATGTGTCATTTCTTCCTTTAGGATTACTAAATTATTTATTAATCCTAAGTCTTCTTATTACAATTAAATCTTTATTTAATTGGCTAATTATTCCTCTTTGTGAATTGATTAATAAATGAAAAATTATTAATTAATTCACTAATTTTTCCTAAATCCTATTTTTCATCAATTTCTAATTCCAATTTCCTAATTGGTCATCAATTTCAATTTCCTAATTTTCAAATTTCTAATTCTTTTTCCCTCCTATTTCATCTCCTAATTCTATGGGAGTGGCATTTCAATTTGTCATGAAATTGTCATAATTGATTAATCAATCAATTTTGACATGAAATGTGTCATAATCAATCAATCAAAATTGTGCATGGAAAGTGCATAATTTGCATAATTTGTCATAATTAACATATTGATTTGCAATTTCCATTTGAATTGCATCATGCCAATCTTGTCACTTCTCCAATTTCTCTAGAAATTGGATAATTTTTCTTCAATCAACCCCTTCAATTACTTCTTGAAATCCGAATTGCTGTCAAACTATCAAATTTTAGTTCTAGTACTCTTGAGCTTTTTGCTTTCAATTGTGAGAGCACTTGTAGGTGAGATCCACAAAACTATTGAAGAGGAAAGAACAACAATGGAGCCGCATGGAAGGAGTATTCAATCTTGAATCTGGTTTGCATAATGTTTTCTTTTGAATGCTTCATTTTCATACCTCTATTGAATGTGCATTGTAATTAGGTTCATTTGCATTGAGTTTTTCTTATGATTGAGCTATCATGTTTAATGTTTTGATTGATCTACTTATATCTTGTGATGAATCCTAATTTCTATGCCACAGTACCGATTTTGCTCATGACCAAAGGTTGCTTGCAAAACTGTTTACTAGAACATTAAGAGATAAGGCTCTACAATGGTATTGCTCGTTGCCTTCCTATTCTATTACTTCTTTCCAACAACTTGTAAATGCTTTTATTCAACAATTTCAAAACAATATAAGTCCTAAAGTTACTTTGATTGATTTAATGCATTGTAAACAAGGTGTTAAAGAAAAACTGATTGATTTCATTGGTAGATATAAGCATTTGTGTGCTCAAATTTCTTTTCCAGTACCTGACAATGATATTCAAAGAATCTTTATTTATAATTTATAAAAAGATATTAGAGAAAAACTTCTATTTTCTAAGTTTACTTCTTTCCAACAGTTGTGTGCAACTCTTCACAATTATCAACTGACTGTGAGTCAAATGGAACAAGCAAATCCTATGGCTCTAAGTGATAAGGGTGATAGTAGTCAACAACCATTTGGGAATTTTAAACCGAACAAAGGGTTCGTTAAGTTCAATGAAAACATCACCAACAACAATGTGAATGCAGCATCAAGTGTGCCTCCTATTTCTAAGTTTTTCAAGAAAGAAAGAGAGTTTACTCCTTTGAATGTATCATTGCATAGTATGATGAATAAGTTATTGGAATGAAATGTGCTTACCCTCCCTCCTATAAAGCAAATAGATCCTGCAAAGATTAATTCACCCTATTTTGATAACAAATCTTTTTGTCAATTTCATCGTCAACCTGGGCATGATACTAAAAAATGTTTTGCTTTAAAGGGTAAAATTCAAGATTTGATTGATAATAATACTATCTCTGTTTCAGGTGTGAATGATAAAGGCAACACATCTGTAGCTCTTCCTAACCAAAATCTTAAGATTTTTACTGATCCATTACCTTCTCATACCTCTAATGTGATTGAGACTAATGATTCCTCTTTCTCACCTGATGGTCTTATGTCTATGACTCCGAATGTGATTAACTTTGTAGAGCAGCAGAAAATCCCTTAAGAATCTTCCATCACATTTGATTCCAGTGAAACTATCAAGGCACCTGATGGTCCTTTATATATAGTTGCAAAAGTCAAGAATACACCTTGTTGTGGAGTGCTTATTGATCCTTCTTGTATGGTTAATGTCATTACTGAAGAATTTCTTTTTACTTTGCAATTGAATCAAGTGATCTATGACAAAACAAATGTGGTTGTGAAATTATTTGATGCATTTTCTTCTCCTACAATTGGTTCTATTACATTACCTATTGAGGTCCATAACAAATCCCTTGATGTGAGCTTTGCTATTATTCCATCATCCGAACAATTTCATGTGAAGCTAGGCTATCCTTGGCTATCTTCCATGAAAGCTATTGCTTCTCCTATTCACAAGTGTTTGAAATTTCCCCATAATGGTGAAGTTGTTACTGTCAATCATAGTCTCTTTAAACTAGCTGAAAGAACTTCTAGTGTTCCTATTGATTATTTTTAGCCTAAACAATTCCAATCTCTTCCACCGCGAAGTGATCATGTTTTCAAATCTTATCAAAACTGGAAAAAAGATATGATCCTATCTCTAAGTGAACCTCGAACACCCAAACTTGATATTCCTATCGTTCTTGAGAAGGAAGTTCTTCCTTTGAAAGATAAAACTAATGTCTTTCCTCAAGAAGATTCCCAACCCATTCCTATGGATGTGACTATGTCTATGTCTAATAAACTTTCTAAAAGTACACCTATACCTCCTCGTCATGATGGACTTGGTCTCCTTCCTAAACCAAATATTCCTCCTTTATATGGAGCAGTTCCTTCTCCTTCCTCTTATAAAGAGAAGAGACCTTCCTCTTCTCCTATTATCCAACCTAAGAGACCACAACCTAAACACCCAAGTGATAAGGATGAGAACATTCCTCCTCCTCAATCTTCTCAACTTCCTACTAAGACTAGATGAAATTGATCTGCGCGTGAACACCGACGAAAGCATTGTCTTAGAGCTCATGCAGCTGCTTCTCAAACTTTGCAATCCCCAAAAACACCTTCAGCTAGTATTATTCCATTTTCTCCTCAGCCGAAAATTGAGCCAAAATCTCCTAAGCATAAGATGCATGATGGTTTTGATCCTGTGTGAGTTAAAGATCCTATTTTTATAAATCTTGATGATGATATAGATGAAAATGTTATTCATGATGAAAATGTTACTTCTCTTGCTTCTGATAGTGAATATGAATATGTTGATATTGATAACCATTTATCTAACGAATTTTCTAAAGCACTTATCTTAGCTCCTAGACAAGAACAACGTGGCTTGGAACATGAACATAGCCCTTGTTTGGATCTTGTGATAGCTCCATCTGCTGTGTTGGATGTTCCTCCTCTAGCGTATTTCCTGCCTTCCCGAAATATTGATCAACAAGATCGGGGGGTGGATGACGTACTAGACTAGTTCATTAGCACAACAGACTCTCTCCTCCTCTCTTGATATCTTTTGTTACTTCTTCTATGTGTTATTCTCATTCTTCTATTTGTTGTCCTTAGTGTTGTCTACTTGAGGACGATGCAAAGCATTGAGATCTCTTTTGGTCTCTCTCATGTTGACTCAAATGACACATGTGTTCCCTTCTTCTAGGTGACCTTCCTTGATTGGGGAATGAAGAACAATTATGCATACATACATATGATATACATGAATTATCATACAACATACTAACCCCAAGGAAACCGAAGTCACCTCGTGATTTGTGTTTTGTGTCTATTATCCTTGGGTTTATCTCACACTTGGGGGCTAAATCTTTGTGATAACATGCTCCTTTCCCTTCTCATTTCTTATGTGTATCACTACCTTAAAGCAATCACCCCCGATGAGGCATGTGCAATCACTTTAACGTAGGGGGCATACACTCCATTCATATCTCTTCAAGATTCTTAACAAAATTTCTTGGCGAACTTAGCTTTGCCTTGAAAATTTTTGGTATTTTTTCTTGCATGACTCATAGTGAGGGAACCGTACTACTATCAGTCATGGTTCTCCCTTGTGATCTTTCCTTTTACTTTGTCAATCAAAGTCATAAGATCCTTAGTCCACTGGGGGCTTGGTGTATCTTGCCTCCTTGACGTGGTGAAAGTCTTTCAATGTTGTTTCCTTGTACTTTACTGGAAGTATGGTCGTACGCTTATACTCCCGCTAAAGTTGGGGCTAAATGTAACACCATAAAATTGTGACACTTGTAATTTTGACTGCTTTTGGGTCTTCACGATGGCGGTGCAACGTTGAACCTGAATGGAGACCCTGAAACCTGTTTACGACATCAAAAACTGCATCTTTCTACACCTTGGCCTGATCCTCCTTGCACTCTGTTGTCCCAGGAGGTGGGACCATGGTGCCCAGCGCCTTAGTCCTTCAGGACCATGGCGCCTAGCACCCTGGTCCCTCAGGACTGTGGCGCCCAGCGCCCTGGTCCTTGGCCCTATTTTGGGCCCGGTCTCTTGTTGGGCATCGAGTCTTCAAGTTTGCAATTTGGAAAATAATGCTCCTAGGTCGGCCTAAGGTCAGAAAAACCAGTCTCCTAACCCTAATTGACAAGTATATAAACTACATTTTCCCTCCTAGAAAAGAAGGAGGAAAAACATATGTGTGCAAGAGGCGGAAGCGATAGGCAAAACATTCAAACATTCAAACATTCAAACGTTCAAGCATTCCTTCAAGCAATTGAGCATTCTAGGTCTCCATTCAAGGCTAGGTGTTGCATTCAAGACAAGGATTCAACCATTGAAGAGGAGATCACCTACAACACACAACATATAGCATACAACATCATTACACCTTCGCATGTAAGAATACAAACATTCTTACAACAAGGTATCAGTACTTGATTACATTACAAACATTTACATTTACAACATTCTCATTTCTTGGTTAATTCCAAAATCAGGGTTTGACCTGAAGGCAAACCCCTAATCCCTAACCCCCCAATCATCCTCTTTTTTCTATGTGTAGGTTGCAGGTACGTGGTTGTAATTGAAGATCTGGAACCCTTGTGCAGAGACGAATAGATCCCCCTTCGTTTCGCGGATTTTTCGGAGGACCGTGTGTAGTCCGGGCGCCATCGTCCGGTCAACTTTCGCTCAAACTTGCAGGACAGCATCATCTCAACATTTTACTACTAATTTCAGGTCTGCAGCTTCATCCTGTGTCTCTATCTCCGTCTACAAGCGAATCTTTCTTACTTTTACATACACTCCTAGTTCAATCCTTCTATCTACATTCTTTACAAAAGAGGGTATCCTTGCTGTCTCAACCCTTGAAAATCATTTAGAATTCAATCTTGTATTGTGTGGGATTGGATCTTGCGAGTTTCAACCCCTCTTTTGAATGTAAAGTCTCTCCTAAGTGAAAACCGTCAATCCTAGTGACCTCCTTTCTCTCTCCTTGGAGTGGGGGAACACCTAGGGTTCGATTTTCCGCTTTACACATTCCGACAAATTCCTAGATCAGCAAATAGAGTAGCAGATGAATTGGCTACCTTGGCATCTATACCTGAGCTATAGGAGTCTAATTTTCGCTTTGATTTCTTGGTGGAAGAGTTATATTACCCTGCTTATGATTCTCCTGAGACCCAAATAGATTGTTCTATTATTGGACATGACTCATCCTGATATAGCCACATCTATTCCTATCTTTGTGACCAAATTATCCCTAAAAACCTTACTTGTAATGAGAAAAGAAACCTAACTCGAAATGCTTCACGGTATGTTATCATAGCTAATGATTTATTTAGATGAGGTTTGGACGGTACTTTGCTTAGATGTCTAGAAACTGAAGAATCAAAACGTGCATTATCTCATACTTTGCTTAGATGGTTTTACTTTAGCTTAGAAACTATTATGGGCTGGCTACTACTGGCCAGATATGGAAAAAGATGCCATAAAATTTGCTAAGACTTGTGAGAAATGTCAGCTTCATGGAAATCTCATACATGCCTCGACGAGGGATCTCATACCATTCATTACACACTGGCCTTTTCAGCAATGGGCCTTTGATCTCATTGGTCAGATATATCCTACTTCATCCAACAGACATAAATTCATCATAACGGCCACTGAGTATTTCACCAAGTGGGTAGAGGCGGTTCCACTCATCAAAGCAACTGGTAAACAAGTCGCCTTATTCATCCTAAACTATATAATTTGCAAGTATAGGATACCTTCATCCATCGTGATTGATAATGGAGGATAGTTCAAGAATAAAGACTTGGATGAACTTTGTGAGAAATTCAAAATAAAGCAACATTGGTCATCAATATTTTACCCTCAAGGTAATGGACAAGCTGAGGCATCTAACAAAAACCTACTGACTATCTTGCACAGAACAGTGAACAAATCCGGGAAGGATTGGCATCTGTAGCTCAATCCTACACTATGGGCTTACAGAGCAAGTATCAGAACACCTATTGGGGCTACACCTTTCTCTTTGGTGTATGGGTCCGAAGTAGTATTACCTATTGAAGTAGAAATACCATCTCTAAGAGTTTCGTTGCAAGGTCTTGTTACTGATGAAGATCGTAGAATATCTAGATTGCAAGAACTCGAATTGCTGGATGAGCATCGACAAGTGGTGTTTGATCATCTCAGAGTGTATCAGAAGAGAATGTCCAGAGGATATAACAAGAAATTTTGACAAAGGGAATTTCAAGTTGGTGACCTAGTCCTGAGAGAAAACCCAAAAAATCAACAGTTTCGAGACAACAAAGGGAAGTTTGAACCCAACTGGCCGAGTCTGTTGGGAAAAATGGTGTCTCAACCTTGCATTTATGCAAAGTTACTATTTATAGTAAGTTTTCATTTGAGCACGAAATGGTGTGAAACTCTCCCTAAAGCTTCTGGTTGGTTAGATAAGCATTCCGGTAAAGTTGCGTCGCAAGGTCACAGCTAGTTTTGAAGATATTAAAGTTTTCATCTTGGAGGGGTGCAATAAAATATTTAAACTTAATTTTGGGGACTTTAGAGGCTTCGAAATGCCCTAAAAAGTGGCTGTAACCGGTGAAGCGGGTTACGAGGTGATAGAGCACTTCGTGAGCTTTCCGGTGCTTCAAACGGTTCGTCAATCAGACACCCGGTTCTCAAGTTATGGCCTCCGGAAGTTTGTACTCTTGAAATAGGAAAAATAATTTGTATCGAATACATAAATGAGTTGTAAAAAGGGAGTGACACATGTTCATGTGTGCTTTAACATGTCATAGGGCATCTAGAAGGGAGATAAGGTCGGCTACACCTTATTGGGTGGTTTTAGCCCATGGTTTTGTAATACCGTTTGACGGTTTCTTGTATTGTATCTCCTATTTATGAGGTGTGTGAGATAGAGGTTATGTGTAAGAGTCTTATGGCTATTGAGTTGCCTTTGAATCTCTGATTAATGGTACTCCTGCGAAGAGCTTGCTCTGCAAGTATGTTGTAATCTGTTTTTTGATTGCTGAATAAAATATTGAGCTGCTTTTGAAGGGTGGGGTTTTTCTCCCGAAAGGGTTTTCCCCACGTAAATCACTATGTTGTGGTATGATTGCTATTATATCTATTTCTATTTTCTGTAACTGTTGTAACAATCTGAAAAAGTTTTGCATTACCCTCCTCTCAAGGTTAGTGTAGGAAGTTGTTTCCGCTACTTAACTTCCTTACAAGTGGTATCAGAGCCTGATCACCTTTGGTTTCAATTGTGGGCAGTTGGGTTTTCTGAACTAATCCAGATTTGAGTGGGAGCTTGTGCAGAAGACACTTTTTAATCTTGTTGTAGGAATATTCAGATGGCGAGTTCGTCAGGGAGAATAGAGGTGGAGAAATTTAATGGAAGTAATTTTGAGATGTGGAAGCTAAAGATGGAAGATCTGCTAATAGATCGAGATCTTTGGGATGCTGTTGATGCGAATGTCCAAAGGCCCTCAGATCCTACTGCGGCAGCTCAGTATGATGTTATGGACCGAAAAGCCAAGGGTGTAATCAGACTATGCTTGGCAGACTCTGTTCTAATCAATGTCTATGAAGAGAACTCTGCAAAGAAGCTATGGACTAAGCTTGGTGAGATGTATCAAGTGAAATCTTTATTAAATCAAATTTTCTTAAGAAAGAAATTGTATTCCTTGAAGATGGAAGAAGGTGGACGAATCGCAGACCACCTGGAAGCATTCAATATGTTGGTGGCTCAATTAGTATCCGTCAGTGTTAAGATGGACGAGGAGGAGAAATGTCAGATCTTGCTTTGTTCTTTGCCTGATTCGTGGGATTCTCTTGTTATGGCTATCGGTAGTACTTCTGTTGTTTTGAAATCTGAAGACGTGGTGGGTGCCCTACTCGGTGAAGAGATGCGAAGGAAGGTATCCATCAGTTCAAAGGAAGCCCTAACCGTTCGTGGAAGACCTAAGGAGAAAGGCAAGAAGAATGAGAAGCGCGACAAGTCCAAATCCAAAGGGAGATCAAAATCTCCTGGAAAGTCCAAAGTCATTTGCTAGAATTGCGGTAAACCGGGTCACATCCGTAAGGACTGCAAAGAAGAAAAGAAGAAGAAAAAGAAAAAGTTCGATTCTGATTCTGAGTCCGACAAGGAAGATGGCGATGCATTTATTGCAGCTTTGGCGACTCATGCAGGTAATGATGCCTGGCTAATTGACTCAGGTGCATCTTTTCATATGACTTCCAATAGAGATTGGTTTTCTGAATATGAAGGATTTAATGGAGGTAGGTGTACTTGGGTGATGATTCACATCTAGACATTGTTGGTTGAGGTAAAGTTAGAATCAGGTTTTCTGATGGTAGAATAAAAAGGATTAATGGTGTGCTGCATATCTCTAGATTAAAACGAAACCTGTTATCTGTGAGCAAACTGATAGATGCGGGTGTGCAGGTAGTCTTTTCTGAAGCAGGATGTAAGATGATTAAGGGTGCTATGGTAGTTGCTAGAGGTGTCAGATTTGGCACTTTGTATAAGCATGAAGCATACACTGTTGAATGTAATAGCACTTCTATAAAAAGCAAATCTGCGGATACTTCACTGGAAGATTTGAAGGTTTCACCTTCAGCAGATGGAAATGGTTTTTGGGTACCTAAGGGTGCTCTTTTGTCTGAAGCAAAGTTACTTGCAGAGAAGACTATGTTATGGCACCAGAGACTTGGCCACATTGGAGAAAAGGGTCTAAGAACCTTGAAAAATAAAAACCTTGTTGAAGGTTTGAATGACTGTAACCTTGACTTTGATTTCTGTGAGCATTGCATTTATGGAAAACAAAACCGCATTCAATTTTACTCGAGTTCTCATAAAACTTGTGGTGTTTTGGATCTTATTCATTCTGATGTGTTTGGTCCAGTAGATGTCTTTTCGATTGGAAAATCCACATATTATGTTTCATTTATTGATGATTTTAGTAGAAGGACATGGGTTTATTTCCTAAAGAGTAAATCTGAAGTTTTTAGTCGTTTTAAAGAATTTAAAGCAATGGTTGAGTTGCAGACTGGAAAGAAAATAAAATGTTTGAGAACTGATAATGGCGGTGAGTTTTGCTCTAATGATTTTGATAGATTCTGTAAAGACTGTGGAATTAACAGGCATAAGACAACTCCGTATTCTCCACAGCAGAATGGAGTTGCAGAAAGAATGAATAGGATACTGATGGAGAAGGCTAGGAGTATGTTGAGTGGTGCTGGTCTCGAACAAAAGTTTTGGGCTGAAGCTGTTGCCATTGCTTGCTACCTGATTAACAGGTCTCCTACATCAGCTCTTGTTGATAAAACGCCTATGGAAGCATGGTCAAGTCACAAGCCTTCATTGAGACATCTTAGAGTTTTTGGTTGCGAAGCATATGCACATGTGCCAAAGGAGAAGCGAACAAAGTTGGAGAACAAGGCTGTGAAATGTATCTTCATCGGGTATAGTTATGGTGTGAAAGGATACAAGCTTTGGGACCCTGTTGCACAAAAGGTAATTCACAGTAGAAGTGTTATTTTTAGAGAAATTAAGTCTCCTTCTATTACATTGTAGCCAGAACAAACTAAAAAAGAAGATGTGATTCAACTTCCTTCTACACCTGAAAGAGTTGAATCGAGACCCCTACATAGGCAAGAATTTGAGGAGAGCTCATCTAGCTCCGAATCTTCAGAAGAGGAGGAAGAACCTCCAACTCAGCTTGTTCGAAGGTCTACAAGACATAGACAACCACCTGAAAGGTATTCACCTGATGATTGGAGATGTATTTTTGCTCTGAATACTAGTGTGGATGAACCGAAATCTGTAGAAGAGGCATTAGGTATGAATGATGCAAAATCCTGGAAGATTGCTATGGAGGAAGAAATGGCAACTTTGAAAAAGAATGATACATGGGATCTTGTACCATTGCCTGAAGGACAAAAACCTGTTGGTTGTAAATGGGTGTTCAAGAAAAAGATTGGTTCAGATGGAAGCATTGAGAAGTATAAAGCAAGGTTGGTTGCAAAAGGCTACTCTCAGGTTGAGGGTGTTGATTACGGTGAGATATTTTCTCCTGTTGCAAAAATGATGTCCATTAGATTTTTGCTTTCTATTGCTACTGCTTATGATTTAGAGGTTGAGCAAATGGATGTGAAAACTGCTTTCCTTCATGGTGATTTGGAGGAAGATATTTTTATGACACAACCGGAGCACTATGTGGTGAAAGGCAAAAGTAATTTGGTCTGTAAATTGAAGAAATCTTTGTATGGTCTCAAACAAAGTCCTAGGATGTGGTACCAGAAATTTGATACATATGTGTTGAGTTTGGGATTTGAACGTTCTAAATCAGATCACTGTGTTTATTATAAATCTGATGGTGATCATTTCTTATTCATTGCATTGTATGTTGATGATATGTTATTCATTGGTAAAGGGAAAGGTATGATTTCAGAACTAAAGTCTCAGCTCGCTGCTAAATTTGAAATGAAAGATCTTGGTGCAGCAAAGCACATTCTTGGGATGGAAATTAGAAGAGATAGGGTAAACAGAAAGCTATGGCTAGGTCAGAGTAAGTATGTGAATTCAGTGTTACAGAGGTTCAACATGCAGAATTGTAGACCATTGAGTGTTCCTTTTACAGTTGGAACGAAACTATCTGTTTCAGATTGTCCTACATCCCCATTGGAGATGGAAGACATGAGCAGAGTGCCTTACCAGAGTGCAGTTGGAAGCTTGATGTATGCTATGGTCTGTACTAGACCAGACATTGCCCAAGCAGTGGGAGTACTTTCTAGATATATGTCTAATCCTAGTAGAGTTCATTGGGATGCAGTCAAAAGAGTCTTCAGATATTTGAAGGGTACTTCAGAGTATTCTTTGTGTTATCATGGTAATTTAGTTGGAGACATAACTTCCCTTGATATCCATGGTTATGTGGATTCAGATTGGGCAGGTGATATTGATAGCAGAAGGTCCACCAGTTCTTATGTGTTTACTTTGTTTGGTGGTGCAATTAGTTGGATGAGTAAGCGACAGGCTGTGGTTGCTCTATCCACTACTGAAGCAGAGTATATGGCAGCTACTCATGCTTGTAAAGAGGCCATTTGGCTTAAGAGACTGTGTTCGGATATTGGAATAAAACAAGGTACAGTGACAGTTTACTGTGACAGTCAGAGTGCAATTAGCCTAGCTAAGAACCCGACATTTCATGCCCGGACCAAACATATTGATGTTCAGTATCATTTTGTTAGAGATATGGTCGAAGATGGTAGGGTGAAGCTGGTTAAGGTGGAAACTTTGATGAATGTTGCAGATGCTTTAAGTAAGGCTGTGAGCACAGAAAAGTTCAGATGGTGTTCAGAGTCTATGGGCCTTATGGCCCCTAGCAATTGATTCATTGTGTTGACATTCCATTCCGCTCTTGCAAGGTGTTCGACAAGTGGGAGATTTGTTGGGAAAAATGGTGTCTCAACCTTGCATTTATGCGAAGTTACTATTTATAGTAAGTTTTCATTTCAGCACGAAATGGTGCGAAACTCTCCCTAAATCTTCTGGTTGGTTAGATAAGCATTCCGGTAAAGTTGCGTCGCAAGGTCACAGCTAGTTTTGAAGATATTAAAGTTTTCATCTTGGAGGGGTGCAATAAAATATTTAAACTTAATTTTGGGGACTTTAGAGGCTCCAAAATGCCCTGAAAAGTGGCCGTAACCAGTGAAGCGGGTTACGAGGTGATAGAGCACTTCGCGAGCTTTCCGGCGCTTCAAACGGTTCATCAATCGGACACCCGGTTCTCAAGTTATGGCCTCCGGAAGTTTGTACTCTTGAAATAGGAAAAATAATTTGTATCGAATACATAAATGAGCTGTAAAAAGGGAGCGACACATGTTGATGTGTGCTTTAACATGTCATAGGGCATCTAGAAGGGAGATAAGGTCGGCTACACCTTATTGGGTGGTTTTAGCCCATGGTTTTGTAATACCGTTTGACGGTTTCTTGTATTGTATCTCCTATTTATGAGGTGTGTGAGATAGAGGTTGTGTGTAAGAGTCTTATGGCTATTGAGTTGCCTCTGAATCTCTGATTAATGGTACTCCTGCGAAGAGCTTGCTCTGCAAGTATGTTGTAATCTGTTTTTTGATTGCTGAATAAAATATTGAGCTGCTTTTGGAGGGTGGGGTTTTTCTCCCAAAAGGGTTTTCCCCACGTAAATCACTGTTTTGTGGTATGATTGCTATTATATCTATTTCTATTTTCTATAACTGTTGTAACGATCTGAAAAAGTTTTGCATTACCCTCCTCTCAAGGTTAGTGTAGGAAGTTGTTTCCGCTACTTAACTTCCTTACAGGGTCCCTATATCGTTACTATAGTCTTTGGCTCTAGTGCCTATCAACTCTCAACATCGGAAGGAGAACAGCTTTGAGAACTAATTAACACCATCCACCTGAAAAGATTCTTTACTTAGCATTCTCTGCTCCAGCAAACTGTATAGCTGAAAAACTCCTGAAAAAAATCCTAAAAATTGGAAAAGTCTTGAAAAAAGTTTTAAAAAAATAAAAATGGAAAAATCATAAAATACAAAAAAAAAATGTAAAAGGGAAAATGCCATGGTGAAAACCTGGTAAACAGGCACCTTTGTAAAAAAAAAAAATGATGATTCTCTGCCAAGCAGGTGAAAACCTGGCAAACAAGTGCCTCTTGTATTCAAGCACTCCATCTATCAACGCAACGTTGGCATTTCCCACTTTCAAGTATCTTTTGCTTTCACTTGTACATATTTTTAGTCACTTTTGTGACATCCTGGTTCGTTGGAACCCTCATGACTTGAAACAGATCAATGTCCTAGTCTTAGGTTACTCGACAGAGCACATTACATATCCTAAGCAGTGTCAACCAAGTCATTATTCCATCAGTGAAACCTGGTCATCCACTCCGAGTCAGTCACCTGTCTCCTAACTACTACAAAGTTTTATCACTGAGTTCACAAGCAAAACAACATAACGAAAAACAATTACTAAACAGTTTGAGCTATGAATGAAAATTTTCTTCGTATTCTATCTTTTATATTGATTTTTGATTAATGTCCCTTTGAGTAACTCGAGGAAGTCTATTGTGACTAAGAGAAGCAAGGATTGGGGGCATAATATTTTCTTTGTTTTCTGCTTGTAGGATTGATCCTGATGATCTAGAAACATATAAATTAGCTGGGTGTCTGTGATAAGAGCCTTTACATTAAGGTGAAATCACCTCATATACCTTGACTCTGCTTATTTGTATGCTACAGGGAGGTCCATGTCATTTCTTTGTCTGTTTTGAGAGAATTTCTTTATGATGCAATTCGGGTCCCTACAAAATCTGTCCAAGGATATGAACAAAAAAGGGGTCATTGCGGACAAGATAATTAATATTGCACATTGAAAAAGAAAGGAACTCTAACATGTCTGTTGTGTTCGTTATGCTCAGTGATGAATCTTAAGTATTTTAAATCCAGTGACTAGGTTTAGGTTGCATTTTGCACATCATTTTGCATTTCATTCTGCATTTTAGTGAATCTAGGGTGATTTTGGTGTGATAATAATAATCTCTTTATCTTCAGAATGAGAGCTGAAAGCATCATCATTTCTTACGCTAAGTGGTCTATTTATCATTATTTCTCTGATCAAGTACTTATGTTTTGAGATGTTTAGCTGCATACATAACATTTCATATAGATTCATTGATTCATTTTATTAATCATTTGTATTTATCTTATTGCATAGAAAACAAAAAAATTTGCACTGCTCATTCATTTATTTGCATATGAAAAGAAACAAAAACGTAGACATCCATAATCATTTGTAATACATACATTCATGCTGAAAAAGAAATGCATACATATAGAATAAAGCATATAGAAACATCTCATAATCGAATTGACACAAGTATGATGAAGTCAAATTGGATCTCGTATATATATATATATATCATCTCAAGTCTAAGAGTACAAAATGATGTCCAATGACATGTACAAACTCCCAGTGGAGCAAGAATCGTATAGGCTACAAAAAAATGGGTGTGTCTACAAAAAAATATCCGAGCTACAAAAGACTCATCTAGCTGGCACCCTCTCCATCATCGCCTGGTGGAGGAGGAGGAGCCTGATGCTCGGGATCCTATCGAGGTGCTCGTGCTCCTTCTGATCTGGCCATATACTACGAATAAGGTTGCACCTGTTGTGTAATAGGAACTACAACACTATATGCTGCTACATAATAAGATGCCCTACCACTCTGGAGAAGGACCTCCTATTGTAGAGACTCTATCTCTGCCCTTGACTCTACTCTCAAAGCCACAATTTGGTGATCACGCTCAGTCCTCACCTTAGCCAGCTGTTGGTCTCACTCCACCAGCTGAGTCTGCACCACTATCAACTATGACTACAACTCTGCAAGATGTGCTCTCATTGATCGACCTGTGTCAGCCCCCTGCTCTCTCATAGGCTCTTCGCTGCCATCTCCACCACCATCTCCACCTGTGGCTCCACCTTGCTCCTCTCACCACTGATGGACCTACCTCGAAGCTGCTTGCTCCTCCTCTCCTCCACCCAACCTCATGCCTACTCTCCCAAGGGATCCACCCTCACCCCTCTGTTGTCCAATGTTGGCTCGCACTCCGCTGCTATTGGCACTAGGATCACCCCCAGTCCATCATGGAGCATCTGGTCTCTAGCCCTGTCCCTTCCTATGACCCTATCTTTGTGCTTGTCCCTATGTCGGTGCGGGGGCATCATCCTCCACATCCTTAATATGAGGAGCATGCTCTCCAGGATCCGTAAACTGAGGGAATGGATGTTGCTGAAAATAATCCCTATACTGGGGCAATACCCCTGCATCTGCTATATCCTTTAGGTAATCCCACTTCAGGCGGTGTAAACCTGTCAGCTCCTGCATAGCCAAGGCATAAGATAGCCTAGGTGCCCAACCCTGCCTCTCCTCGTCAGCATACCTAGCATATGGTATGAACTCTTGTGAGATCCCTTGAGGCCGGCCATACTACCTCATCACTTGTGAAATGATGAATCACTCCACAACAGTCTGTGATCTCCCAATCAGTGGGCATGTGACAAATAGATCTCTCCACACTACCCATCAGTCATCCCATGACTCTAACCCTCTATATGGTCACCATATGACAGCTATCAAGTCATCGAGCTTCCATCTCTAGAAGTCTGTCTTACCCAGATGGGGCTGCATAATATATCCAGCATATCTAAAGATGATCGGCTGTCCTGGCTCCCTACTATCTGTCACTATCGGCCGACACATGGGAAGGTGCTCCCAAGCCCACACCTGCAAAATGTACACCCCAGCAGCCATGCTCCATCCCTCTCTAGAAATGATCTCATGTATCTCTCGATACATGTGGGCTAGTAAGCAAGAACCCCAGCCAAGTCTCTGAGGGGACTCTATCAATTGCTCGAGCATCTATCCCCATTCACTCTGAAAACCCTGCTACCCTCGGTCTGGCATCAAAAAGCACCCAATAAAACCTACTAGGACACATGCCAACGGATATTCCTCACTATACCTGCTCATCAGTATATCCCAACTCATAGAATGAGTCAAGATATCAGGATCTCTGAATACATTCCTCAGTGCCTGCAGTCTAGGTAACAATGTGGTATCATAGTCCACCTTATCCCCAGCAAAAGGAATACGAAGGATCCTGTACACATCCTTGGGAGTGATGGTCAACTCCCCAACTGGAAAATGAAAGATATTATGCTTCGAATGAAATCGTTCTACCAATGCTGTGAGCATCTCGTGGTTCACATGGATATCAGGTAACCTCATCAAATGAGTCAAGCTGCATAAATCAACATGAGCCTGCTCAACCTCAAACAAATCTCAAACTAAAGACATTGTGGGTGGATATACACATTTGAAGAGCATAGGAGGTAAACAAACCTACACAAAACGCAACAATGAACATCAGAAAATGTTCCAAATTAGCCTATAAGAGAAGTTAAACATCACGCAAATCCAAATAAGTCAAATGCAAAACCAACATTTCATCTTTACACTTTAAAAAATGATCACTATTTTTTGAACGACAAAACACAATTAAACAGAATCTCGTACGAGTCAGGAATGGCTCTTGTATGAGAAAACAGCCTCAAACAACAAAGTTTTATACAACGCATGACAAAATGGTCTCCTAACCGACCTGTCGTACGACACAAGGGTTACTCCCATACGATAATTCTAATGGGTTTAAATGATAAAGCAAAAAATGTCAGTTTCTCGTACGAGACAGGATCTTGTCTCGCATGATAAACCAAGAAACCCGACCTAAAACCCGTCAAAAACGTGAAAAATACACAAAAAAATTCAAAATTGGAAACATAAAGAGGCTAAAGATCGATCACTTACCGCTGGCTCATAGTTTTGGGGTCGATTATGTCTTCTCTGGTGCTCAAATCAATGCTAATGAGTAGGGACCACCATTTTTCTTCGTAGAAGGCTTTTTGAATTTTCAAACTTGGAGGGTTCAAATGAATTGAAAATGACACTTTTGTCCTATATATAGCCTAAAACCTAATTTTTCAACTTGATCCAATGGACACAAAAATTGTACCCTTAGCTAATGTGCCTACTCTGATTCCATTTTCGGGATCAAAATTGAAATTCGAGATCATCTTGCTTGTCAATTTCAAAATTTTGACCACTTAGCGCTTTTTTTCATCAAATGCTCATTTTTTCTTCAAATTGTGCTCTATTTCAAAACACTGAATCTTATATCAATTTCAATTCTGCTAGTCAACTCTACGCTCAATTTGTCATCAATCATTGCAAAATCTTCAGAAAAATCCTTAGAATCAATTTGTGCTCAAATAACTTATTTTTGCCAAACAATTGCCTATAATCAAGTACCCTTGCTATCTTTCGATTTCGCTCCTGAGGGGGCATACTCATCACCTTATGACTTCACATCTCACAAGTCGAGAATTTTTTTTCAAATCTTCATCAAAAGTCAAGCAAAATCTTTTCAATTAAACAAAATCAATCCTTATTGTTAAGGGGCATCTCAGCTTCATCGCTTCACACCAAGTTGAGATCTCTCGATTATCTGAATCAATCAATCGCTAGGGGCATATCAGTTTCATTGCTTCAACTAAAGCTGATATTTGTCTTTCATCTGAATTAATCTCTTAACATTAATTAGTTTCATCACTTCAAATCAAACTGATTATTCATTTAAACTTAATCAAAAGTTTAAAGAGTTTCTTTGATCACTCTAAATCTAAGCAGATGTTCAGTATTCATTTCTTGATCAAGCTGGATGGTTTATTCTTCGCTCATCGTGTCTTGATCAATCAAGTTCAAGATTGATTTTTATCATCATTCACTATATCTAAGATCAATCAAGTTCTAGATCAGTTAGATCCGTTTCTTGATCAATCAAGTTCAAGTTCAGTATCCTTGTTTTCTATCGTTCTTCAGTTCCATCAAGTTCGGGATCGGTATCACTTTAATCAGACCTCATTTAGCTTTGTTGCTTCGAATCAAGCTAAACACCTCACTTTTTATCTAGTTCATGATCAATCAAGTTCAGAATTGGCATCTCCTAGACATCACACATTCTTTGAATCAAAGCGCTGCTCGCACATTAATTCAAAGAGGGGCAAATGTAATACCCTAAAATTGGTCATCTAAACCATGGGCCCCTAATCTCGACAACATCACCAAGGTCCTAACCAAAGGCAATTAAATCAATCTTGAGCACATTATTAATTCTTTAATTATCAAAAATCACATGGCAAATCAACCACTCAATATTAATCAAATGTTTATTTAATTAAATTGAATTATTCCAAGAATATCATTTTGATCAATTATCCCATTTTAATTTATTAAATATCTTTGCATATTTAATTAATTAATAAATTTGCCATTCAATCATGCAAAAGGATTAATTTATTACAAAAGATGAATTAATTTATTACAAAGAGTTGAATTGAAACAAAACATTAAAAAAAAAAAGAATTGAATTGAGAGAGAAATCAAACTTGAGATATTATTTCTTTTTCTAAATTTAGAACTTGAAATCAGAAAAGCAATTTAATTGAATTGTTGAATTATTCTCTAAAATTGGAACTCAAAGCTTTTCAGAAAAAGAAGTTCAGTTGCATTAAGAAGACTCTTTTCTTGATTAAATTGAAGAATTATCTATTTTTATCAGATATGCATGGAATTGATTTATTATTATTTTCCAATGCAACTTGGACTTCTAATTTGAATGCATTTCAATTAAACTATAATTGGAATGTATCTCAAGGTTAACTCAACCTAATTTCTCAATTATTTTCAATTAATCCTAAATTGAGCTTTTTGTGATTCTCTATAAATTTAGTCTTCAACTCTCATTCCAATTCACCCCAGAGATTTTTGAGAACACGCTTGGAAATTATTATCACGCTAATTTCGCTCTGGAGTCATTGAAATCATTGTGCTTTTTTAGATTACTTGCATCCATTTTACATTCACTATTGCTTGCATCCATTGTTGCTTGAATTGGTTATTATTGCTTGAATTATTCATCCATCTTGCATCCATATAGCTTAATATAATATAGATTAAATCCTTCATCTTGGTGTAGTCTAGTCACTGGTATTGCTTATAAAAAAAATCTGAGAGCAATATTATACTCGCATCTTTTAGAAGGCAATTAGTCGCTTTGCTATGGTTTATTTCTTATTGATTATTGATTACTAACCATGCATATAATGACTTAATTGAAGTGTTGTGCTTGCAGCTACATTTCACACACACATGCAGTTCACTCTTCTTTCTGGATTGTAGTCTGGATTTATTTGTAGTCAATGAGGCTCCATTTGTGATGAGCAGTGGGCTCTAAACTGCTGACATTCCTGCATGTGCAGACTTCTCTTTTGTAGTCACATACTTACTACAAAAGTATTATTTGACTATGGGTAGGCTTCCCACTGTGGTTTTTCTCTTTACCAGGTTTTTCACGTACAAATATTGGTGTTATCTTTTTTGGATGGTTGGCAAATTTTTTATGACTTATATTTGTTCTTAACTATTATATCTTTTATTCTGGTAATAAGGTTTTAATGCTTAAAGTTGTATAATCTGTTAACAACAGATTCACCCCCCGCCCCCCTCTTAGTTGTTCATTGGTTATCTAAGTTGTCTAACAATTAGAACACTTATTTGTACATATCATCAACCTTAACCCTTAAGGTCGGCTCAACACATAAGACCTAATTATAAAATTACATCGCATGATGCATAAATCCATAAGTGGACCAATACAATGTCAGCAAGGACATAGCATGGACCCAAATCAAATCCTCGAACAAGAAACACCACCAATTAATTTGCCAAGGAAATGTGGATTTTTAGTGAAGGATTGTACACTTTCACTAAGGAGAGATTATTCATAAAAGACACACATGTTCACACATGGAGGATGATTCCATACAAGAAAGGACATCAATTTATGAAAGACACAACTCAACAAAGGAAAAGGAAATAATTGAAATGAGAGAAGATTGAAATATTATTCTTGCCCTACAATCATGGAGACAAGAATAAGAAAGGCTATTATGTTGCTAACTGAGTATGATTTTACATGAAATATGTGAAATAGGTATTCACTAGTTTAGCTTTGTAAACAAGGAATGACCCTATTTCCAAAGATAATTACATTAAAGGAAGGTGAGGTCAATAGATTAACTCCCAAATTATGAAATGTTGATTGACTTCTAGTGGTCCTTTGTTTGAGCTACGAATGAACTATGAAAATATGCAGTTTAAATGCTAGATCTAGGGTACAAGGTGTAAAATTGGCATAAATCAACATGCATAAGTAAATTCAAATTTTATATGTAGACATGTGTATAGATTTTGAATAAGGAAGTTGAGATGAACTTGTATGTGAAATCTAGGCCTGAAAATGCATGACAATGGTACTTTGGTAAACCTCGTGCTTAGAATGTTGGATCTAGACAACATATGTCTTTCTAATATCAAAATTTTGTCTTGAATGCTCTCCTAAAGTTTCACTAGAAATTTATCAGACATAGGTGTGTGGGGTGATCTTGTCCTCCACTTTTTGCCTCTATGAAAATTGGATCTGACCGTCTCTGTCTACTCTTCCCAATTTTATGATTGTGCCTTCAAATCTTGCTACCCATGCTTGCAAAAGATAAAAATGATGTTGTGCATAGGGGTTTTCCTAGGTTACACCCTAGGTTTGGAATTAACCCTTGAATTGCATTGAAATGCTAAAGTAAAATAATAATTGTTATACCTCAAATCTGTTGTAGTTGATGAAGGTTGATAATGCAATACTTTTTGAATGTGAATACAAGTTTTGATGCAATAACATGACATGGCATGATAATATATAAATGAATCAATCATAAACACATGCTTGTATAAATATTGGTGTAATTGTTTCTCTATAATGTCTAGATCTTGAAGAATGCTTGAAGAATTTGGTGGGATGAAATGTTGCCTTGATGCTCAATGAATGTTTATGGATGTAGGTGGGTGACGTATGCTTGTGATGGATGTTAAAAGTATTAGTAAATAATGCTTTAAACCCACATTCTAATAATTCATTTCCTACATAACCCATGAGAGAAAAACATGCATAAAAGCTTACAGAATCACCATAATGCAAAGATCAAATAGACAGGACACAAGATAACATAAAATAAACCCTAGGAAAACCCTCAAGAGGGAAAAAAACCAACCTCTAAAATAATCCATACTCCATTATATTATTCAACCATAAACCAACATAGAGTTACAATAAATACATTAAAACTGTCAAGCCCTCCAATGCTTTCCCATGTGTCCAAGCATAAATCCACACATCTCATGCCATGCTTCACAAATGCAATCCTCCAAAGGACTCAATACAATGACAACCCAAAACCAAAAGCCAACCTTAACCACTAAACATGTGCTTGCTTTTATAGAGAAAATATCACACAAAAACAGCTAGTGGTAAAGTAAAACCATGTGCTCACAACTACCCTTGACCCCACATTTAATATTGGGTACTAAGTTTTATCTTTTTAAATATCTTTCCCCAATGTTAAATAATTATAATATAATATTACAATGTTACAATATAACTCATCAAGTGGCCTAAAAAATATTCCAAAGGAATCTCTACATGTTACACGCCCATGTGCAACATCACATAATAAATAAATATCACAATTAAAACATTATTATGCAAGGTGTATAAAACCTTATTTCCCAACATTATCCCACTTGTTGTATACATTGCATAAGGGTCAATCATTTAAATACATCATCATAGACATACATGTAACCACATGAATCTCCAACATGCTCTCATGCTCCAACAAGATACCCTCAATAAAACCAAGTGACCACCATCTCAAGAGGAACTCCTCTCATCCTCCAACATGCCACCTATGGAAGAAAAGGAACAAGCCAAGGTGAAGATGCACCAATCCATGAACACAAGCATAAGATCCAATGAGATAACAAAGGCTCTGAGTAGTTTTCATAAAGAAAAAACCCACATGATTAGAAATGACATCCACAACACAGGCCAATACATCCAACCATCCATACCTCCTAGGTATAACCAACATCAATAAACTTGTGTCAATATCATATCAATCCATAAACCGCAATCAAGCTCCCTATATCAAAACCTATCAATGAAGTACATACATATCTAGGAACTCCCACTACATGGTTAATACCAAATCTAAAATGAATCTCAAAGAATTTCAAGTCTACCAATAACCACTCATATTAAGGTGTGATAAATAAATCAAACATGTAGTACCAAGAACAATCACAGTGATCCACACATGCAACCCATCTTTTGCATACTCTCCCACAATATGTCACCATCCTCCCAAAAAATGAGAGAAACAATAGAATGAAGAGAGACATGTAAATCATGACCTGTCCTTCTACCAACATCTCAAATAAGCAATGTTGTGTCAAGTATTATCTCCTCCAAAATAACCCAAATAAAAAGCCATGTTACAACACCCAAACCCATGCTGAATCTCTTAGATCAAACAAACATAAGTATCATGTAATGCCAACATGTATGTAAGCCTCTCATGACCAAGAAGATCAAACTCATAAAACCATTCCTAATGAAGGAAATCAGCCTACTAAACCATCTCCTAACATCCTCATAATGATATCATAATATTAAACCATATGCACATGGAGATAACTAATGTTATACATCTCTCAAAATTAACCCTCCAGAACTAAACATCTCCATAGCTCAAGATCCATATCTATTAAAGATAAGCATTATCATAATGCACCTGAAAGAAAAATTGGCAATACCTCTCAAGTAGTAAATTGTCGAGTAGACCAAGAGTGTGGAATGAGAATTCTCATCAAGCTATCCAACTCATCATGACTTGAACTAAGAGCAATCTCCTCTCAAGTCTATACTAGGTGAATCTTCCTTAGAATTTATGTTGAAACAACCAACCATCCCAACACATATCTCTAATGACAAGAGAATACTAGCATCACCAACATCTCAATCTATCCATGAGCACCTGTAACCAATCAATCCATGCCAAAATCCAAATACAACATAACACCATCATGAAGAATCAAGCAAATGATCATACACTCAATACAAAGAGAGCCAACCAAGATCAATGTAAAAGCTCCAACAACTTAATAAAGAACATAAACATGACAACATGATCTAACCATCTCCTCATAGGAGATAACATGCTCTATATGAACATATCAAATAACTATATCATGCCTATAATGGTGAAAAAGGTGACTGATGGAGAGATCAAGAGGAAAGTGTTTCTTCCATCTAAGGAGAGATGAAAGTTTCACTGCGGATTTCCCTTCAAACACTTTATCCACATTACATTAAAAGAGGGGGGAAATTCAATAGATCCAATATCTTAGCGAAGAGATTGAATACTAAATGAATTGATAATGAGTTAGAAATGACAAGCTAGCCCCTCTTTCAGAATGAAAAATGATTGAATTATGTGTTGTGAGATTAAGTGTAAGAGTAGAAACAAACTGATTATAACTTGAGATAGAAGCATAAGATGAAACTATGCACCTGGATCTGGCTATAACATGTTGAGACAAAGCTGCCCTGCGAATTTGAGGAGAAGTTTTTGGGACTGTGCTGAAAGATCACACAGTCCTTTGAAAAATCCACAAATCGAAAAGGGTTTTTCTGCCTCTACAAATGGAGTCTGAATCTAGAAACACAGTTGTGCACCTACAACCTACACACAGAAAAGAGAGGAAAAGGGGTTGGGATTGGGGGTTTGCCTTCAGGTCAAACCCCAATTTTGGAATTAACCAAATGATGAAAGAAAGTACTTGCAAGTAAATGTAAATGAAAGACTAAAATTTAATTCACCTCAAGGGAGGTAGAAGATATAATTTAGGTAGATTTGTTTGTATTGAATTGAATGTTTAAAGGGATCTCCTCTTCAATGGTTGAATCCTTGACTTGAATGCAACACCTAGCCTTGAATGCAAATGGGAGGGCGAGTGCAACTTATATACTCATTAATTAGGGTTAATTGAATGATTTTTTGTCACACGCCAACACAGGGAAATTTTTCCCACTTTATGCAAAATCCAATGCAAAGATAGGATAGAGGGAGCCCAAAATAGGGCAGGGAAAAGGGTGCCCTAGGGGGGACTGTTAGACAGTTCAAATAACTAGAAGACAACTGACAGGGGGGGTGAATCAGTTGTCACTAGATTACCGGAACCTTAAACAATTAAAACTTTAATACCAAAACCCAAAAGATCAATACCAGAATGCATAAACCAATTACCAAAATAGTAAATATACCAATTAAGAACAAGAAACAATTAGAAATAAATACCATCCACATGACACCAAGATTTGTACGTGGAAAACCTGATAAAGGGAAAGACCACAGTGAGAAGCCTACTCACAGCCAGACAATACTTCTACAGTAAGTATGTGATTACAAATGAGGGGCTTGAACTTGTAGGAAGGCCAATAGCCTAGAGCACACTGCTCATTACTAAAAGGAGTCTAACTGACTACATAAAAATCTAGACTACAATCCAAAAGAGAGAATGAACTACAATGATAGCATCTCCTCTGCCTGTGTACAGTTCTAGTTAAGCTCAATACCAGAGGACTAAATCCTTTTACATAAACCCAACTCAATTACCAATGATTGACCAAATCCTCTGCATGAATGATTATTACATTATTCGCTCCTTACATATCCATACATCCGCACATATATATGATCTACAATGAAATCTTACATCATATATATACAAACCCTCGACCACAAACAATCAGGTCGGCCACCAGACAATAAAGAAATTACATAATTACAAAACATGTCAGTCTGAGACCAAAAAAATAATATCCAACCCATAAGACATCTCATAAACATATCAAGAAGTCCAATCAACACGTTTCATTAAGTTGGTCCATAACCTAGATAAACTGGACCCAATTCAGGTCCACACATGCTAAAGCAATGATCCCAATAAGCCAAGTCTCTAACATGATCACCATAAACATCATGAACCTCTAATATAAGTCACACCAACACCACTTATGCATAACATCAAAGATCTTCAACAAAGCTCTGTGGGTGACACCCTCACCGGATCAACAAACCAGGCTTACCAGCATATAAGATAGCATCCGATCACCAAATCAAAACCAACTGATTGAACATGAATTTGAGTAGCATGAATAGAAGATCTAAGCCAATTTTATAAGCCAAAATATACTAGAGAATATCGGATCATCATGATCTAATCCAGCCATAAACCAAACAACCTACCGGGACCAGAAGGATATCGGTAAACAACCAAAACATCTAGTGTTCGCATCAATGAAAAAACATCAATGCAAAACATAATCAATTCCTTCAAATGGAAAACAGGGGCAACATGCCCCTATCCTACCCTTGTCTCATAACAGGAAGCAAGTTTAGGCAGTGCGGAAGGCAGAAAAAGTGTAGTTTTCGATGATGAGAAATTCTGAGGTCTCTGATTAGGCTTGGGGATTCAAATCGCCAATGTGAAGACCCTAATGTGGTCTCAAATTGTAAGGGTTGTAATTTTATGACACTACATTTAGCCCCCAATTTAGCGGGAGTATAAGTGTACGTCAATACTACCAGTAAAGTATAAGAAAACAAGATTAAAGAACTTCTACCATGTCAAGGAGGCAAGATGCACCAAGCCCCCAGTGGACTAAGGATCTTACAACATCGATTGACAAAGTAAAAGGGAAGATCAAGAAAGGAAAACCATGACTTCAAGTAGCAAGGTTCCCCTCACTATGAGTCATGAAAAGAAAAGATACCAAAATTATGAAGCAAAGCCAAGTTCACTAAATAACTTTGATTATCAAGAAGGAAAATATGAGCGAAGTGTATGCCCCCACATTAAAGAAATCTCGCATGCCTTATTGGGAGCGATTTTCTTTAAGGTAGGATACACTCAAGAGAGATAGAAGAGATGGAGCACATTATCGAAAGGATTTAGCCCCCATGCGAGGAATAAACCCAAGGATAATAAACACAAAACATGAGGTAGTTTCACTTTCCTCAGGGTCAGTATGTTGTATGATGTCAATGTTGGAGAGTGAACTGACAATATGTTGCAGAATGAACCGGTTAAGTAGCTTGACATGATGATATTATGTTGTCATTGATGTCAATATGTTGGAATGTGAACCGTTATAATGTTGTGAACCGGTATATGTGCAAAAGGAGAAGAGGTATGCTTATTCAGGAGAACTGATATGATGTAATGTGAACCAGCATATGGAATGTTTTCTATTAAGGTTTAATATTGTATGACTATCGGTTGGTAGTCTTAGCTTTAGGGTTTCTGGTTGAAGTGTTCCAAGCCTGTGTGATTCAACTGATGACATCATGTGATGAGTTAGCATTGTGATAGAGATCAAACCATGTTGCCACATTAGCCTTGTGTGCATGAAGGATCTTGCATGAAGGAGATTGATCCTATCTACCTCGGGAATGTGTGAAGTCCCTGTAAATGGTGGAGAAAGTGTGGTGGGTTATCTCCTCCATGAAGCGGTGAAGAATGAACGATGGAGAATCTCTTGAGATCTGTTCAAGACTATTGTATTCAAATGCAAAGTGTTTAATTGTCAGGATTGAACCGCCTAAATTTCTTAACCTAAATGTTTAGGGTTTAGGGTTTTTTCTACTGACCTATATGTTTCCTATAAGGTCGATGTTGTATTTCATACTAAAGTTGTTGGCAAATGGTGTGTGTGTATCTAAGTGTAGAGATATATGATTCTTGTTAGATCAGATAAGAGGATTGATACCTGCATAGTGTGTGTGCAGAAGGAAGGAACTAAAGCGGGTCTGCATTGGCATTTGAGTGCTATTATCATATCATTGTAATACCTTTTGATCTTTAACCACTTCAACAGTTGGAAAATTCCTTAACCAGGTAGCTTTAACCAGCTTGCTATAAATCCTTTAACAGGGTGACTCAAAGCCATTGAGTTCATAAAATCCTCTAAAAAGGTAACCTCTAACAGGGTTTAACCCTTAACCGGGTATTCTAGAAATCCCTTAATCGGGTGATCCGTAACAGGATTGGTTCCGAACAGAACCTGTTGTAACAGTCTTTAACTGGACTAAGCCCCTAACAAAGCAGACTTCTAAAGAGTTAAAAAAAAGCTTGTGGGTATTCATCCCCAGCGTGGTTTTTCCCAGTTGGGTTTCCACATGAAAATATGTGTGTCATGTGTGATGCCTCTTTCATGTGATGCTTTGTTATTTTCTGTCAAGTGGGTGAATCATGTTATGCTAGTAAATTATTTTATCTTTGATGATAGATTATCTGTTTATGCATAAGGATAAAATGGAAATGAAGGTGTAAGTTGTGTGGAAAGACAAGTGTTTCTGGTTTATGTCTTCCTTTGTTACATTGTGTTTAACCGATAGTAATCTGGATCAAACCGGTGTTAGTGATTGTCAGTAAAGTTCACTGTTTGCAGTCAAACCGGTTCGGAAAATTTTTTTGTGCCTGTACTAGTTCACCCCCCCCCCCCTCTTAGTACCAGTTTGGTACTCACTGTTCATCATTGAGTTATCAATTGGTATTAGAGCGTCCTCTAGGTCCTTTGTGTTGTAAGCTTAACTGCTTGAGGGAAAGATCCTATTGTAATGATGAAGAGGGAAGGTCCAAAATTCAATAGAGATAAATTTAAAATATGGAAGGACAGAACGAAGATATACATCAGAAGCATGGGTGCTCAACACTGGAGCTATGTTGAGAATGCTTATGTTATCCCTACCGGTATTCTTACTGATGATCAAAAGAGATAAATTCAAGAGAATGGGCAAGTCATGGAAGCCCTAATCAGCAATTTATCTGACATTGACTTTATTGATGTCCAGGATAAAGAAAATCCCAAATAAGTATGGGATACTCTTGAGAATATCTATGGTGGTGATGAGCATGTAAAAAAAGATAAGGAAGAAATCCTTAGAGGGAAGTTTGAAGACATGTGGATGGTTGAAGGTGAGACCATTCAACAATATGGAATAAGAATCAAAAGTGTTGTTGGAGATATCAAGAGTGTAGGTGGTAAAATGAAAGATTCCACTGTGGTAAGCAAAGTTTTGAGATCCTTATTACCAATCTATTCAATAAGGGTTGCTGCTATTCAGGAGTTGAGATCAATAGACAAGACTAAGGTATCCCTAGACTCCATCATTGCAAAATTAATAACCTATGAGCTAAATAGTTTTGATGGTAGTGTTCAAAAGATTGAATTAGCTTTTAGAGCTTCTACTGCACCATCTAGAAAAGGAAAAGAAGCAAGCACCAGCGGTGAACCAAGACAGAGCAGAGAAATGGATGATGAGAAGATTCTAATGGAATTTGAAGCTCTTCTTGCAAAGAGACTTCCTAAGGGAATTGGTAAATACAAAGGTAAGTTCCCTTTGAAATGATTTTCTTGTAACTGAATAGGACATATTGTTGTAAACTGTCCTAATAGTGACAACAAGGACAAATCAGATAGGTTCAAGAAATTCAAAGGAGGAAACCAGAGAAACTATTTTGTAGTAGTTGATGAAGGTGTCACAGATGAGGAATTGGAAGATGAAGAGAATGAAGATATTGTGTTTGTTTCAGTAAAGGAAGATGTGTCAGACAAGAAGGCTCTTGTCTCCCGCTTTGATAATTCCAATGAGTGGATTATCGACAGTGGCTGTTCTCACCATATGACTGGTGACTGGAGCAAGTTTCTATCTTTGGAAGAATATGATGGTGGTGTGGTTTGCTTTGGTAATGATGCACCATGTATGGTGAAAGGAAGAGGGTCCATCTCTCTGAATGGAAAGAGTAGTGCTGACAATGTGTATTGGGTGGAAGGTCTCAGACATAATCTATTGAGTGTTGCCCAGCTCAATGACAGTGGACTCACTCTGGAATTCAAAAATGGAGTGTGCAAAATCAAAGGAAAGAATGGTGAATTGATGGCCACCGGTATGCAGACCAAAGGTAACTTATTTTAGCTAAATGAAAATATAAGTACATATCTTATGGCTAAGTTTGATGATAGTTGGATATGGCATAGGAGACTCTGCCATGTAAACTTTGATAACAAAAGAAAGGCCAGTAAGATCAAGGCAGTTAGAGGACTGTTGATGCTGAGCAAACCAGAAAATCCTTTGTGCAGAGAATGTCAACTGGGGAAAATGTCTTCCTCAACCTTCAAAGGTAAATCTTTCACTACTGACAACTTACTTGATCTTGTGCATACTGATTTGTGTGGTCCTATAAAAACTAGGAGTGTGCAGGGAGATAGGTATTTTATGATCCTTACAGATGATTTCTCAAGAACGATGTGGGTCACATTCTTGAAGGACAAGTCTGAAGCCTTTGGAAAGTTCAAAGCTTTCAGAGCACTAGTAGAAAAGGAAAGTGGTAGAAGAATCAAATGTCTTAGAACTGATCAAGGAGGGGAGTTCACTTCGGGTGAATTCAACAAATATTGTGAAGAGAACGGCATCAAGAGGAAACTGTTTGCCCCCCGGACTCCACAACAGAATGGCCTAGCAGAGAGAAAAAACCAGATTGTGGTTGAAGTGGCTAGAACTATGTTGATCCAAGAAAAGGTCGCTCACACCTTTTGGAAAGAAGCGATGAGCACTGCTGTCTACACAATGAACTGGGTACTCATCAAAAAGGGAAAGGATAAGACTCCTTATGAGTACTAGACCGGCAAGACACCAGTGGTAAGCTACTTTAGAGCATTTGGTAGTAAATATTACATCAAGAGGAGTGAACATCAGAGCAAGTTTGATGTTAAATATGATGAGGGAATATTCCTAGGATATTCCACCAAGAGTAAAGCTCTTAAATGCTTCAACAATAAGACTTGGAGAATTTTTAAAAGCTTCAAAGTTAGGGTTGATGAAAACTCTGGGAAACCTGACGAAACCGACAGTGAGAAAGTAGGAGATGAACTGGTAGCAACATTATGAGAACCGGTTGCAAATCAGCCCAGTACTAGTAATTGTGCTCCTACACCAGTGGATGCAGATGCTGATGAAAATAAGGATGAAGAAGAAAAGCAAGAGGAATCTTTTAAGAACATACCTAGATATGTTAAACTCAATCATGATCCAAAGAAGATCATAGGAGACAAAGATGCAAGAATTCTTACAAGAAGAAAGGTCAGAGAAAGCTCATGTATGATCTCTGAATTTGATCCTAAATCATTTAAAGAGACACATAAAGATGAAGACTAGATCAAGGCAATGTAGGAGGAACTTGACCAGATAGAAAAGAATGGTACATGGTCTTTGGTACCTAGACCAGAGCATAAAAATGTCATTGGAACCAAATGGGTTTTCAGAAACAAGCTAAATGAGGATGGCACAGTGGTAAGGAACAAAGCTAGACTAGTGTGTAAAGGATATGCCCAAGAAGAAGGAGAAGACTATGGAGAAACCTTTGCTCTAGTAGCAAGATTGGAAGGAGTGTGTATGCTTCTTGCATATGCATCTTTTAAAGGATTCAAGGTATACCAAATGGATGTAAAATTTGCATTCCTAAATGGAATACTTGAAGAGGAGGTGTATATAGAGAAACTAGTTGGGTTTTCCCTATCAGAAGGCAATGACATGGTGTGTAGGCTACATAAAGCCTTGTATGGACTAAAGCAGGCACCTAGAGCATGGTATGAATGCTTGCATTCCCATCTTGTGAAGATTGGATTTGAAAGAACAAGTGAAGATAGCAATATCTACTTGAAATCAGAAGGAGATCAAATTCTAATCTGCGAAGTATTTGTTGATAACATCATCTTTGGAGGAGATGACAAGATGAGTCATGATTTTGTAGATGAGATGAAAAAGGAGTTTGAGATGTCACTCATAGGGGAGATTAAGTTCTTCATTGGATTATAGATTCAACAAATGAAAAATGGAATCTTTATCACTCAGTCCAAGTATGTCAAAGAAGTGTTGAAGACTTTTACTATGGAAGATAGCAAACCGGCTAGTACATCGATGGTGACTGGCTGTAAGCTATCCAAATAAGATGACTCAGCGGTGGTAAATGAGAAGGATTACCAATCAATGATTGGTAAGTTGCATTATGTAGTGCATAGAAGATCGAACATTGCACATGCAGTGGGCATTACCACTCAGTTTTAGCAAAGCCCAAGAGAATCCCACTTGGTAGCAGTCAAGTAGATTCTTAGATATCTGAAGGGAACTATTGACTATGTGTTATGGTATCCATACAATAATGATTTCAACCTGAAAGTATTCACAGATGTTGATTGGGCCGGTAATGTAGATGACCGGAAGAGCACAATCGGTGGTGCATTCTTTCTCGGTGGTAGACTAGTCTCATGGATGAGTAAAAAGCAGAGTTGTATCTCTCAGTCTACAACAGAAGCGGAGTATGTTGCAGCTTTTATGAACTCCACCCAGAATATTTGGATGAAGCATGTATTGAATGGCTTCAAAGTTCCTGTATTTGAACCGGTAAGCATATTTTGTGACAATACAAGTGCAATTAACATTTCCAAGAGTCCAGTTTTGCATGCTAGAACCAAGCACTTTGAGCTCAAGTATCATTTCTTGAGGGAGAAGGTTTAGAACAAGGAGGTTGTATCAGAACATGTTTCCAGTAAGGAGCAGTTAGCAGATATAATCACCAAGCCTCTACCAAAGGCTACATTTACCTATTTGAGAGGTGAATTAGGGGTGTTTCCCCTTCAAGAGGTGAACTAAAAGTATGTGCTCCACATCAGTCAGGTATTGCAATGTCCAATATTTTTTAGGATTGATGTGTTGAAGGGTGCTACTCCTTAGGGGGAGCAACATAGTGGAATAGGAAAGCTTGTGCCTCCACTTTGGTAGTGTTGTCAAAGGGGGAGAAGATGTGAAGTGGAGATGATATCTGCAGCAATAAGGAAAAGATGTGATGTTGGGTGATATCTTTGTATATTGCCATCAATTCCAAAGGGGGAGATTGTTGGCATTTGTGCAGACTATGTTGACATGATGATATTATGTTGTCATTGAAGTTAATATGTTGGAGAGTGAACCGACAATATGCTACAGAGTGAACCGGTTAGGCAATTACCGATTAAGTAGCTTGACATGATGATATTATGTTGTTATTGATGTCAATATGTTGGAAAGTGAACCAGTATAATGTTGTGAACCGGTATATGTGCAAAAGGAGAAGCGGTATGCTTGTTTAGGAGAACCAGTATAATGTAATGTGAATCGGCATATGGAATGTTTTCTATTAAGGTTCAATATGGTATGACTACCAGTTGGTAGTATTAGCTTCAGGGTTTCTAGTTGAAGTGTTCCAAGCCTGTGTGATTCAACCAATGACATCGTGTGATGAGTTAGCATTGTGATAGAGATCAGACCGTGTTGCCATGTCAGCCTTGTGCGCATGAAGGATCTTGCATGAAGGAGATTGATCCTATCTACCTCGAGAATGTGCGAAGTCCTTGTAAACGATGGAGAACGCGTGATGGGTTATTGCCTCCATGAAGCGGTGAAAAACGAACGATGGAGAATATCTTGAGATCTGTTCAAGACTATTGTATTCAAATGCAAAGTGTTCAATGGTCAGGATTGAACCGCCTAAATTGCTTAACCTAAATGTTTAGGGTTTAGGGTTTTTGCTACCAACCTATCTATTTCCTATAAGGTCGTTGTTGTGTTTCATACTGAGGTTGTTGGCAAATGGTGTGTGTGTATCTAAGTGCAGAGATACATGATTCTTGCTAGATAGGTGTGTGCAGAAGGAAGGAACTAAAGCGGATCTACATTGGCATTTGAGTGCTATTATCAAATCATTGTAATACCTATTGATCTTTAACCACTTCAATAGTTAGAAAATCCCTTAACCAGGTAGCTTTAACCAGTTTGTTGTAAATCCTTTAACAAGGTGACTCAAAGTCATTGAGTTCATAAAATCCTCTAACAAGGTAACCTCTAACAGGGTTTAACCCTTAACCAGGTATTCTAGCCACCCTTTAACCGGGTGATCCCTAACAGGATCGGTTCCTAACAGAACCTATTGTAATAGTCTTTAACCAGACTAAGCTTCTAATAGAGTGGACTTCTAAAGAGTTCAAAAATAGCTTGTGGGTATTCATCCCCACCATGGTTTTTCCCAGTTGGGTTTCCATGTGAAAAATATGTGTGTCATGTGTGATGCCTCTTTCATGTGATGCTTTGTTATTTTATGTCAACTAGTGAATCATGTTATGCTAGTGAATTATTGTATCTCTAATGATAGATTATTTGTTAATGCATAAGGATAAAGTGGAAATGAAGTTGTAAGTTGTGTGGAAACACAAGTGTTTCCGGTTTATATCTTTCCCTATTGCATTGTGTTTTACCAGTAGTAATCTGGTTCAGACCGGTGTTAGTGATTGTCAGTCAAGTTCACTGTTTGCAGTCAAACTAGTTTAGGAAAAGTTTTTGTGCCTGTACTAATTCACCCCCCCCCCCCTCTCAGTACCGGCTTGGTACTCACCATTCATCATTGAGCTATCATAATCATCATTCCCTAAGGAAATGATACTACCTTGGAAAAAAGGGAATAGAGGATGTCTTTCGAGTCAACATGAAAAGAGACCAAAGGAGATCTCAATTCTTTGCATCATCCTCAAGTAGACCTTAAGTGAAAAATAGAAGAACAAGGATACACATAGAAGAATAGTCACAAAGAGCAAGGAAGGAGAGAGGGAGAAGATCTACATTGCTAATATTGATGATCTAGCACAACATTCACCTCCTGATCTTGTTGATCAATATTTCAGGAAGGTGAGCAACATGCCAGAGGAGCGACATTGAGCACAGTAGATGGAGCTAACACAAGATCCAAAAAAGGACTATGCTCATGGGCTAAATCACTTTGTTTGATTCTAGGAGCTAGGATTAGGGTTTTTGAAAATTCAGTTGATAAATTCTTGTCATCATCAACATATTCATAGTCACTATTAAAAGAATTAGGAGTTGTATTGCCATCATGAATAATATTTTCACTCATTTCTTCATAAAGATTTATAGAAAGAGGAGCATGAACATGAATAGGAGTAAAACCATCACATGTTTTGTGCAACTTATGATTTAGAGATGTAGGTTCAACATCTTGCTTAGGAGAAAAGGGAATCATATCAACTGTTGGAGTCTTGGGAGATTGAATGGTTTGAGGAACAACTTCATGAGTTTGAGCACGATGCCTTCATTGGCTGTCTCTTGCATAACGATTTCGTCAAGTCTTAGTGGAAGAATGAGAAGGAGGAGGAATATTTATAAAAGAAGGAACAATCTCCTCTTTGATAGTTGAAGGTTTTGGTTGAGGTCTTTTAGGTTGGACAAGAGGAGAGGTGGGCCTCTTCTCTCTATAAGATCAAGGAGGTGGAATTGTGCCATATAAAGGAGGAATATTAGGTGTAGGAAGGAGACTAGGTCCATCATGAGGAGGTGGTACGGGTCTAACCTTAATAGGAATGTTGTTGGTCTTGTTAGGAGAAGGCATAGATACATCCATAGGAATAGGTTGAGGATCTTCCTTAGGAGGAAGATTAGTTCTATTCGTTAGGGGAAAAACTTTGTGTTCAAGAATGATAGGAATGTCAAGTGTTGGGGATCTAGGTTGACTCAAGGATAAAATCACATCTTTCTTCCATTTTTGATAAGATTGTAAAAGAGCATCGCTCCTTTGTGGGAGATATTGAAATTGCTTAGGCCAAAAGAAATCAATAGGAACACCTGGGCTTCTTTCAGATGGTTGAAATAAGTTGTGGTTAATATATAAAACACTTATGAATTGGAGAAGCAATAGCCTTCATGGAAGATAGCCAAGGGTAGCCCAACTTCACACGGAATTGCTTGAAATAAGGAATGATAACAAAGTTGGCATCCATAGATTTAGTGTGAACTTAAACAGGAAGGGTGATAGAACCAATGGTAGGACAAGAGAAGCCATCAAATACTTCACAAGCACATTAGTATCATCATAGATCAGTTTATCCAATCATAAAGTGAAGAGATACTCCTCAGTGATGACATTAATCATGCAAGAGGGATCAACAAGAGCACCATGCCAACGTATGTCCTTAACCTTCACAACTATGTATAAAGGTCTACTAGGAGATCTAATGGTCTCACTAGGGTAAAATGTGATACAAGGATCCTTACGTGTCTCTTGTTTCTCTACCATGTTCACCAAATTTGGAGCTATGGTAGTAAGATCAGAAGGAGAGAAAGATGTATGTTCAGTCTAAATCACATTAGAGGTATGAGAAGGTAAGGGATCAGTAAAATTGTTAAGATTTTGATTAGGAGGTGCTACTGATTTGTTTCTCTTATCATTCACACCTGTCATGGATATAGTATTATTATCAATCAAATCTTGAATCTTAATTTTCAATGCAAAAACATTCTCAGTATCATGACCAAGCTGACGATGAAATTGACAAAAGGAATTGCTATCAAAATAAGGGGATGCAATCTTAGATGGGTCAACTGGTTTGATAGGAGGAATTTTGATAACATTTCTTTATAACAACTGAGACATGATACTATGTAAAGATTGATTTAAAGAAGTAAATTGTCTTTCTCTTTTAAAGAATTTAGAAATAGGAGGCACACCTATTGTATCATTCACATTGTTGTTGTTGATTGTATCATTGAACTTGATGAAGATTTTTTCTGGTTTGAACTTCGTAAACAATTTTTGAATGCTCTCCCCCTTATCACTTAGAGCCATAGGAGTAGATTGTTCCATTTGACTCACAACTAGTTGATAATTGTGGAGTGTTGCGTGCAACTGTAGAAAAGAAGTAAACTTAGACAAAAGAAGATTTTCCCTGATATATTTTTGCAAATTAGAAATGAAAATTCTTTGAATATCATTATCAGGTACAGGAAAAGAAATTTGAGCACACAAATGCTTATATCTACCAATGAAATCAGACACTTTTTCTTTACACCTTGTTTACAATGTATTAAATTAGTTAAAGTGATTGTAGGACTAATGTTGTTTTGAAATTGTTGAATGAAAGAATTTGCTAATTGTTGAAAAGAAGTGATACAATAAGAAGGCAAAAAACAATACCATTGTAAAGCCTTATCTCTTAGTGTTCTTGTAAACAGTTTTGCAAGCAATCTTTGATCATAAGCAAAATCAGTACACAAGGTTTGAAATGTTTTAACATGCATGAGAGGATCATCTTTTCCATTATAGAGTTCAAATTGAGGGACCTCAACATGCTTAGGATAGACAACTTTAACAATATCCAGAGAAATTGGGCTCACAACATCAAATGTGGGCACACTAAACTTGGATTGACTCATGGAAGCAATTTGTTGTTGTAAGAAAGACACAGTTTGGGAAATATTGTTAATGGTCACTTTGGTAGAAAAATTGATGTTAGACATGGTTGATTGAGAAGGTGGTGTGATGTTATTGAAAGAAGGAATTGATTGAGAATAAGGTGGTGGGACATTATGATAAGTAGGCATAGGTGATGATTGAGTAGGAAAAGGGACACTTAAAGGAAGAATAAAATTATTGAATGAATTGCCCCCTTGTGTCATATTGATTGGTTGAGGGATAACATGAATACTTATGGAAGATATAGGTAAAGATGGAGGATTAAATGAATAAGAGGGATTGCCCCCATGACCAATGGTTGTAGGTATGACATATTGAGTTGAAGTAGACATGATGTTTGAAGTGAAAGTAGGAGTACTAGCATTTGGAGTGGTCAAAGGAATAGAAGAATTGATTTGATTTGAAGGTTGTGAATAACCTAAATTCTCAGCACAACTCTTTATAGGCATGACATTAGAATCAATAATATGAGGAGTTCCACACAATATATAAATTCCATTCTTATCACTTTGAATCATGTGTTTAAGGCCTTCAATTAATGGAAGAGCTTCACTATTAGAGTATTCTTGGGATATCCATTGTTGAAAGTTATCAAATTGATTGCACAATTTTTAAAGTTGATCTATGGAAACTCTAGTCAAAGCTTCTTTGTGTTCATCATGGGATTCATCAATTGGATAGATAAAGACATGATTAGGATGGGAAGAATTAGCATTATCCTCATTCAAGAAGCTACCCAAATTATACTCCATCTCTTTGGTAATTAAACCTTGGGAAGCCTTAATTATAATACTTCGTCTAACGGGGATAGTGTAGGTAGGACTAATAGTGGTGAAACTCATGCACTAGAACGAAAATTTAAAAATTTGAACTTGAATTTTGAATTATAGGAACAAAGTGCACAAAAATTGAATAATGCAAAATTTGGGAAAATAATGATTAAACAATTTGAACTTTGTTGAAAGAAGAAAATGACACAATTTCCAAAAATAATTTTATGATAAATGAAAGGAAATTGGAATTTAAAATTAGGGCCAATAGGATACCTCTTAATTTTAAAATTGAGAAAATTAGAAATTTTAAAATCAAGGTAGATTCTAATTAACCACTTAATTCTAAAAAAATTCTTGAAATTAGAAATGTTGAATTGTGAATGTATTTTTTATTTTAGAGGGATAAAAAATTGTCAAAATCAACCAATTTTCTAGATTTAAGTTATTAAATACGGTCATAACAGTCTCCCAAAATTTTGAGAAAAAAGCCAGGGACCGTGTTGAAAGTGCACACGGACTGACCAACTTTTCTCGAAATTTTTAGGGATGAAAGTTATGATGATTTTAAAGCTAACCCCAAAAAATTGGTGGATTTTACAATCTCTAGATAGGCGAAGTGAAGGTTTAAATGTGAAAATTTGACCATATTAGGGTTTTGAGAAAAAATAGGAATTGAATTGCAAATTTGAAAAGGGTCAAACCTAATGGATAGGGACACCTTAAAAAAATGTTTATAAAATTAAAATTGATTGAAATTTGTACAAAATCCAATTAATTTTGAAAATTGCGGTTTTAGGACCTAACCACTTAATTTTTAAAATTTTGAATTTTGAAAAAGGAGGGAAATTGAAAATTTAAATTGTAGGACAAAAGATAAGTTTGAAAACAGTCACAAATCTGAAAATTAAATGGGAATTCAATTTATGCACAATTTCAAGATGATTTTTGAAAATTAGGGTTTTGACAATTAACCTCTTAATTTTGTGAATTTGATTTGTAAATTGATGAAGAAATTGAATTTGACAAACACATCAATTTTTCAGATCGAAGACAATAACAAGCAATTTTTCCACAACAGAAGTTCAATTTCAATTTTGAAAACTAGGGTTTTGAATGAATTAACCACTAAGTTTGCGGAAAAATTAAACTTGTAAATGGAAAATATGCAATGATTTTCAAAATAAAGCATGTAAGATGTTGGGTTCACCAAAATGTAATGGTGAAAAAGGTGAATGATGGAGAGATCAAGAGGAAAGTTTTTCTTCCCTCCGAGGAGAGATGAAAGTTTCATTGTGGATTTCCCTTCAAACACTTTATCCACATTATATTAAAAGAGGGTGGAAGTTCAATAGATCCAATCTCTTAGGGAAGAGATTGAACACTAAATGAATTGATAATGAGATCGAAATGACAAGCTAACCCATCTTTTAGAAAGGAAAATGAGTGAATTATGTGTTGTAAGATTAAGTGTAAGAGTAGCAAAGAACTGATTATAATTTGAGATAGAAGAATGATATGAAGTTGTGCACCTGGATCTATCTATAATATGTCAAGACAACGCTGCCTTGTGAATTTGAGGAAAAGTTGTCAAGACCGCGTTGAAAGTGCACATGGTCCTCCGAAAAATTAGTGAAACAAAAAGGGTTTGTCCACCTCAGCAAATGGAGTCTGAATCTACAAATACAGCTGCGCACCTGCAACCTACACATAGAAAAGAGAGGAAAAGGGGTTGGGATTAGGGGTTTTCCTTTAGGTCGAACCCCAATTTTGGAATTAACCAAATGATGAAATAAAGTACTTGCAAGTAAATGTAAATGAAAGACTGAAATGTAATTCACCTCAAGGGAGGTTGAAGATAGAATGTAGGTAGATTTGCTTGTATTGAATTGAGTGTTGAAAGGGATCTCCTCTTAAATGGTTGAATCCTTGACTTGAATGCAACACCTAGCCTTGAAGGGAGACTTGAGAATGCTCAATGTTGGAAAGGAATGCTTGAATGCTCTTGAATGCTTGAATGTGTGATCTCGTGTATTCCCACTTATCCTACTTATGGAAATGGGAGGGCGAATACGACTTATATACTCTTCAATTAGGGTTAATTGACTGATTTTTTGTCACAAGCTGACACAAAGATATTTTTCCTACTTTATGCAAAGATAGGACAAAAGGCCCCCTGAAATAGGGCAGGGATAAGGGCACCATGCCCCTATCTTACCCTTGTCTCAGGATAGGAAGTAGGTTCAGGAAGTGTAGAGGGCAGAAAAAATGCAGTTTTCGATGATGAGAAAGTCTTAGGTCTTCGTTCAGGCTTGGGGATTCAAATCACCAACATGAAGACCCTAATATGGTCGCAAATTGCAAGGGTCACAATCTTATGACACTACAATGCCAAAACTCTAAATGTGCATCAAGAGTAAACCATGACATAATAACAAACCATGATAACATGTCAAATGAAAACATAAACCACACCTTAACCAAGGGCTCCATGAATCCTCCAAGATGTCCACATCCTCAAATTCATGAAGATCACATACTCCAAGTGAACATAACATGGTCTCAAGAGAAATTTATCTTGCCAAACTCTAAACCAGTAATCTAGAGTAAACCATGACATAATAACAAACATACTCTAAACCAAATATCACTTGTAACCATCTTTAATAAACATGAAGATAACCATCTCCTACTAGTGCACCTACAAAAGTGAAAGACTCTCTACAACAACAGGATCAAGAGCTCCTCCAACATCTACACACTAAGAAGATCATCCACTATCCGATGGTGAATACACATCACTGCCAACAACTCCCATTGAACTGTGATGCTGACCTATACATGGAATCATGATAACCATCTCCTAAATGAAGAACATCTAGGTCTACACACAAACAACTAAAAAGTCAATAATATCAAGTGCAACCATGATCTCCAAGCCAAGAAAAGTCAATAATATCAAGTGTAACCATGAATAAAAAAACCAATTTCCAATATTTTGGACCTGAAATCATATCCATCTTGGTTTAATTTTTCAAAACCAAAATTTCGGTGGCAATCTATTTAATAATATTTAAATGCAATTCTAAAAAACTTTAAAAATAATTGCATTGGTGGATTTTATTTATTTTTAAATGGCAGTTTTAAAATATTTTTAACATGGTTTACACCCGCCATGGGTTGGTCCCACCTAGGCAGTATCAGACTGGGTGCCAAGCCTTGCTAACCAGTACCCCTAGTGACAGGCTACGATAGTACTACCACAATACTACCATAGTACCGTGACAACACTATTGCAATCTTTGCAGAGGGAGTGAGGGGGTGCGCGGGTACATCCCCCACCATCTCACATGAAATTATATATATATTTTTTTTTCATTTTTTTTTTTTCATTTTCAATATAGCATCCCCGTCATAGTTTATTTTTAAACAAAATTTGCAAGTACAAATTTTTTTAATTCTGATGGGATATTTTTTTTTGCAATCTGTCACAAATTTGATGGTTGTTGCGAACATCAACCAATTTTTTTTTGTAATTATTTCAACTATGGCAAAACTGAGCAAATTATATATCAATTTTCATTTCTCATCCAACCTGAATCCAATGGTGAGGCCCATTTTTGTCCACGAGGATGTTTCTACAAACTCCCTCAAAAAACACTCATTTAAATGCACATCCAAAGGAAACCCTTTTGACCAAATCTTTCTCAAACCCCAAATCTACAAAAAACCCATTACAACAACAAACCTAAAGCCCTCAGATCTGCAATAAAACAACCTGAAAGTGTGTTTCATACCTTATAATTTCTCAATCCTTTCATGCATATCCATGACTTCCACTTCGCACCTCTTCTACTCAAGTTAAGGTTATCATTTCAAATCAACTATAAAAGCTCTAATGCCACTTGTTAGGAAATAATGATTTAAACCCACATTCTAATAATCCATTTCCTACATAACCCATGAGAGAAAATCATGCATACAAGTTCACAAAATCACCATAATGCAAAGATCAAATAGATAATCCACAAGATAACACAAAATATACCCTAGGAAAACCCTCAAGAGGGAAAAAAACCCAGCCTCCAAAAGCATCCATACTCCATTATATCATTCATCCATAAAGAAACATAGAGTTACAATGAATACCTTTGAACCATCAAGCCCTCTAATGCATTTACATGTCCCCAAGCATGAATCTGCATATCCCATGCCATGCTTCACAAATGCAGTCCTCCAAATGACTCAATACCATGACAACCCAAAACCACCAACCAACCTTAACCACTAAACATGTGCTTTCTTTTATAGACAAAATCTCACACAAAAACAATTAGTGGTAAAGTAAAACCATGTGCCACAAAACCATGTGCTCACAACTACCCTTAACCCCACATTTAATATTGGGTACTAAGTTTTATCTTTTTAAATATCTTTCCCCAATATTAAATAATTACAATATAATATTACAATGTTGCAATACAACTCATCAGGTGGCTTTGAGAATATTTCAAAGGAATCTCTACATGTTACACACCCATGTGCAACATCACATGATAAATAAATATCATAATTATAACATTATTATGCAAGGTGTACAACACCTTATTTCCCAACAAAAATGAATTGGAAGAATTCACTTATATAGGATTATCAAGGTATTTCACCAATTAGGCTAACCTCCAATAGTCAAATTGAGGAATTGTGATCAAGAACTGATTGGTGGGAAGCATGCACCGTTATATTCAAATTTTGGACTGGTTTGGGGGGACAATGATGCCCTAGGGACCCTTGTCTAAGAAAAGGGTGCCCTAAATTCTCTTTTCCACACAAAACAAGATGAACAGGACCAAGGATGGGGGTGCACATAGCTTGAGACAAGGTTCAAATCACCATGCAAATATATGACATTAGTTTCAAGGTAAAAAAGCTGAAAATGGGCTTGGATAATAGCTAAGATGGGACACACTATGTCAAGGGCACAAAAAGTAGACTAAATTCTATAAGGTTACATTTTATGATGCTACATTAACAAACTATAGTCTCTTAACAAAGGAGTACATTGTTGTAGTATAAGAAACCTCTCCTTTACACCACCACTACAACATAAGTTCACTTAGAGAAGGATCTCAAGGCCACATCGGCTAGAATTTAAAAAAATATATATTCTTTGAGGCTCTGAAGAAATTAGCAAAGAGTTTGATTAGTCAATGGTCAATCCCTCTGTAATCTAAAATTCCTAAATTGGTAATCCAACTATCACCAACCTAGAAACTAGAAACTTGTCAAGTCTCTTAGAGATAATAACCTCCCAACATTTCTTGTTATTCAAGGTAAACAAATCATTTCTAGGGTTAATGTTTAAAAAACTCAATAAATTCTTATTATATCTTAAAAACCTAGAAGGAGGATCAAGACTTTGTTTTCTACCCCTCTTATCCTCCAAACATGCAATAGATTTAAAATATCCAATGATAATTCAAGGAAGATAAGGAGAAAGGGAACACACTTGATTTTTTCTGGAAGATTGGTTGGAGCATACACATTGGAGAGACTAATAGTTTCCACTAATTCCATACTTGGAAAAACCATAGAAATAGAGGATCTACTTTAGGTCCACCAAAGTACAACAACTTTGCATGGGTACCAAAATAAAGCATCCCCACTTGAACTACCTTTAGCCCCAATACACTAGCATTGACCTCTTGCCCAGATAGCCTTGAGAGTTGATGGGTTTCACTAACCATGATTATGCTAAATTCATCCTAGTTAATTTCAATTTATCTTGTTCTTTCTTATGCCCCACCTTAGGGGGCTTCTCCAGAGCATTATTTTTAATGGATTTTTGTTGCAACCACATAGTAGATGGGACCCCACACCCTTTTCTACTATCCTAAAATTCCTTCTCCAAAAGAAGATTAGGGCTAGCCATGGATGAACCATCTTTTAATTCTCTAATCCTATTTGACTCCAACTCACCAAGATCTAAATGTGGCTAATTTTATTTTCTAAGAATCCTGGGATCAAATCCATATCAATTTATGATTGATAACCTCTTTATCATCTAGGTGATATTTTCCCAAGGAACTAGTTCTTATTGGAAATATGAGCTTGCATGGTTATCATTGATATCAAACTTGGTTGTCTGGATAGATTTTGTTTTGGATATGTTTCTATTTTGTCTTGTGTTTGGTGTTGCAGTTGAGTTTGATGTTTTGGTGTTGGTTGTGGCAATATGCAGGACATAGTTTTTAATGTCTCACATCGACTGTTTTTCTGGTTTGTGGACTGCAAAAGGTAGTTATTACTATTCTCTAATAGTAATGGTGTTTTTCAAACTAGTCTAGAAAGTCTTCAACAGTCTCTGGATATGTTGAATTTTATGTTGCAATTTAGTAGACATGGTTATGTAGTTCATGCAGTATTTTTCAGTGTGTTTCTCTAATGGTGTTTTTGTTTCGCAAGTGAGTTATGTTGATTTGTGTTATGGTTCGGTGTGTCTTGTTGGATTGTCTTGTTTGGATCATGCTCTTTGGTCCATATATGCATTGGAGAATGAGTTAGATTTTTTTTATGGGTCTTACTATGGTGTGTGGAGATCCATGTGGAATAATTTACATTGGAAGATTTTTTTGGTGAACTAATTGATAAGTTATATTTCCTATCTACATGATACATTTTTTGGTAACTCTGGAGGATATGTTAGCATGTGTAGACCATTATAAACATCCTATAAGGATGTGTCATGATTTATTTGGGTCCCCTCTTTCTCCTAGAGTAGATCACCTTGAGTATTTTTAGTTTGGATGGCTTATTTTGTGCAATAATATTTATTCTTGTTGTGGCCAACCCTTAATTAGATTTTTTGATGGTCTATCTTATATTTAAAAAGTGTGGATGTATGAGTTGTGTATGAGATACTGTGTGAATCGATGATAAGTGAATTTGAATGATATTCAAGTAGATTTGAGATTCTATATGTGTAAAAGTCAATTTGTGAAGAGCATTGAAGGTGATACATTTTGTGAGAAAATGTGCTAAGTCAGTGATAGTTGTCAGAGATGTTTTCCATGATGTTGGTCACTTGATATAGATGTTAAACAACAATTTTATGATTAGAAGATCTTTCTCATATCAGTTCATCTATTTTCTCTATTGTTGATTGACAATGGGTCCTTTGGCAACTCCTTATATCTTGTGCTAAAGCAGTGTGCCTCAATTGCGTAAGTCCATGTATCTTTCTCTAAGCTAGTGTACCTTAGTCTTACAAGTATTTATGGTTCATGTTACTCCTTGGTAGTAAGCCTAAAACATTGGAATCATTGAGTTTTATTCTCACTGTGATTTTTCCTTGTTTGGGTCTTCCACATAAATTTGGTGTTCATGTGTTGATGGTTTCAATGTGTTTTCAGTATTATTTTAGAATAGTTAAATTTTGTTTATAATTAATCTGTTTAGAAGATCAAGATTGATTTAGCCCCCTGCTCTCAGTCTTGACATGGGTTCAACAATTAGTTTTAAAGGAAGGTTCCTCTTTGGAAAGCTTAATTACTTGAGGTGGATTTGGAATGGCGCATGAACTATACACCTTAAAGCTTTGTTGTTTCATGGTACAATTTTTCCTTATTGGAAGGAGAGGGTGAAATCTTATTTGGGAACATTACAAAATGGAATTTGGGATATTGTCAAGACTAGTTATACGCCTTCATCGAATGGACCTCAGACTGCGGATGAAGTTAAGAATCATGAGACTAATGTAAAATATAGAATAGTTATTATTTAGCTACTTGAGTGATATGGTATTTGGCAAGGTTAAGGGACTGAAAGAAGATAAGGAAGTTTGGAACAAATTATGTCAATCATATGAAGGTGATCTCAAGACAAAGAAAGCTAGGTTAATGAATCTAAAACATAAATATGAGTTTGTAAGGATGGCTGATGATGAATGATATTACAAATGCTATTAGAGTTGTTGGCAGAAATTTAGAAGAAAGTGGTTTTATAAGAAAGATCCCATTGACATTGCCTAAACCATACAAAACTAATAAGTGTACTATAGAAGAATGTCATGATTTTGATAAGTATAAAATTGATCAACTCCTTGGGACATTATTTACCTATGAAATTTCTGAGATGATATATATAAAAAGAGAAAGGACAAAGGTTGCATTTAATGTTTCAAAGCTAGAAGAAGATAAATAGAAAGCAATTGAAAACCTAGATGAGATCGAAGAAAACTTTGTAAGAAGACTGAAGAGAGGAACTATAAAGTACAAAGGTAAGTTACCCTTGAAATGTTTTAATTGTGGTAGAATTGGTCATTATGCTTCTAAATGTATGTGTAGTCACATAAATCTGTCCAATTTAATTAAATGAATATTTCCTATTTATTTGATTAAAAATCCACTAGCCATCAATTAATTAAATTAATATTTAATTAATTCATCTTCAAATATTCTCCTATTAATTAAATAAATTATTCAATTTATTTTAATTAATTCATTCAACCAAAATCACAAATCAATTAAATGAATAAATACTATTTATTTAATTAAATCCCCCTTTTCCTCTTTTAAATAAATTAAATAAAACATTTATTTAAATCAGTTATCCCCCCCACTTGCATTTTCCTACAAATGCAACTTGCACACATTTATTGAAATAAATTAATTTATTTTAAATAAAAATCCTATTTTCCCTCACCCACCAAACCCACTTGCAAATCTAATCCCCTTCTAGATTCTTCTAACCCCTTCCTAATTAGCCTAATCCATCCCCTAATTATTATCACATTCCTAAGCAACTTGGAGTCACTTCTCAAAGACTTCAAAGTCTTTGAAAAGCATTTAATGCTTTGTGTGTTCAACAATTTAACCTCCAAAGTCTTCCAAAACCACTAATGGCTCTTACATGACCATTAATGGCTCTTAAATAACCATTTATGGTTATTTCAACTTGCACTCATGTGTCTCCTCAAGCATTTATTGCTTTGACCATGGTTATCCCTTTTGCCTTTGCACAAGAGTTTATCCATTGGATAATAGCTTTATTCTTTGAATAAAGAATTTATTCACTCAACCCAACCTTGACCTTAACTCCCAAGTTAACTCTCAGGTCATGTCAAACATTTAATGCTTAATCCCTCTCCTCTCAACCTATCTCACATTGACACTTGTCATCCTGGGATTGGGTTGAAAGCCCTCACATGAATCTCAAATCATTCAATCCTGACCCTTGTTGAGATTACTCAATCTCAACCATCCATTGCTCCATTTTACCTATAAATAGAGCTCACATTCCTCATTTTCAAATCCTCAAGCATTTAACATTCATAGTTATAATCCTGAAAACTTGTATGCATTTAATCTATAGTGAATTTTAGAGAGCATTTAGCATAAATCACTAATATATTGTTATCTTGGACTAAAATAAATCTTAGTTCTTTTGTCATAATATGTTTAATTAGTTTTTTTTACACTTGCATAGCATAAGCTTGAGATCATCTACAATCTTGAATCTCCATAAGCATCCATAATGCAAAAAGCTACTGAGAGCTACACTATTTTGGAACTTGGAGAAGAGAGGAAAAAAGGAGAAGGAGCTAAGAACATGTTAAGAGGCATCTGGAGGTGCCTTCTTATATTTGTGTCATTTGTTAAATATGTTAGCATGATCTTAGTATCTCTTTTGATATGCATACTTAGATTAGTTCTTAGTTGAATAACACTAACAATTTCTTTTGTGTTTTTGTGTGTTATATGACCACAGGTTCCAGTCTAACCTTTGGGTATTTTGCAAAGCATCATTTGGTGAACCCGACATGAATCCAAGCACCCAAAATAACTTTTTTTTTGACGCAACTAACTTGTTTGAATGTTGAACTTGACACACAGGTCGCGCTTTAGTGCTTTTGATCACGTTGTAGCACTATTGCAACTTGACATTCTAGCGCTATTGTTTTTACAATAGCTCTATTGTACCAAGTTTGGCGCTATTGACCTTTATTCAGTGCTTTTGTTATTGTTTTGGTGCCTTTGTGCTTGTTTTAGCACTATTGCATTTGTCGTTAAAATTTTACTTTTAGTGTTGTTGTGTCTGTATTAGCGTGTTTGTGTTAAATAGTGCTTCTGTTCAAACACAGAGTGGTGCTATTGTAACAGAACGTTGTAAAAAAGACCCTGTAACCAAAAAATTGAAATTTGTTAGGCTTGTAGAAGCCCACCATAAATTCAGTTTTTCCTAACTATTCATTTCTTGTGCAGGTGTTTAAAACTAGCCCTTTTGTTGCTAAAAGTTAAAAAAAATTCCATTTTGGTGCTCTAAAAATTGAACAAAACAAATTTGCTTTCTTGCAAGTTAGGATCAAATTTTACATTTTGGTGCTCTAAAAATTGAACAAAACAAACTTTGTTTATTGCAAGTTTAGGCTTAATTTTTCATTTGGTGCTTAAAATCAACAAGACAAAGTTATTTCTTGCATCAAAATTAAGCAAAAATTTACAATCCACACTTCAATTTTTGGTGCAAATAAAATTCACAATCAACTTGTCTCAATTTTTGCAAAAGCAATTTACTTCAAGCAAACATGCTTTTTATTAAGTTGACCAGGATTTCATTTTCCTAGTTACTTAAACATATTGCCTTTGAAGTTAAAAAGAACATCATGGTTGTTGGAGCAACATATCCAAATTAGATAGAAAATCATTGCAATGACAAGTTAAAAAGAACTAGTGCTTTTTGTGATTGGCACACGTGCAAAAAAAAGTTGGTCAAGTGGTCCTACTTCTAACACACACTATCCTCTCCCTTGGCTTTCGTGGTCCTAGGTGCAAGAGAAAAGTGTTAATAACACTTAAATTTTTATCTTTTTAAGAGAGGCCTGCCAAGAGACACATCACTCTTGGGAACGACCTCGCGCGGTAAATCCTTCGAGCCGCTATAGAAATTAGGTGAGAGCGAAAACTATAGCCTTGGGTATAGCTGTTCCTACAGTGTAACTTGCCAAAAGGACAAATGGGCCCCACCACAAGTTATAAGGCTCTTAAGTGAGTCACTATAGAAGGAACTTATGTCCAAAGACATCAAAAATGACTAAACACCTTTAAGTAGTAGCCCACCCGTTCTATTGATTGAGGATATTTGTGATATAATTCAGTGCAAGAGCATAGATGGTTTTGCTCCCAAGATACTCACCATACATATTTCCTTGAGTAGAAACATATCTTTTTGAAAAGTCACTTGTGACTTGATAAAAGTGGTGACTCCCCCATCATAGGGATCATCTATTTGTTATGCTCGTGCAAGACTTAGTATATCACATCCTTACCTGCCACGACAAGATTCATAAGGTATGTAGTACTAAAGTCAAAGAAATATCAAGATGTGGGTTGAACTTATCGCAACTGGCCATTTGACTTTAGGGATACAAAATGTTTGATGTGTTTTCATTTTAGTCAAAGACCAAATACAAATTGAGCTGACTTCAGGCTTTGGAAAGAAAAACACCTAAAATACACTTAACGTAAAGGGTCATAAAAAGTCCAAGGATTGGGTTAATCTAGACCCACACTCATTTGTGCCTTTTAGGCAACATTCTTGTGTTTGTGTGCTTGCTTTGTTTTCTTGTCAAATAAACATCATAAAATCCAAAAATCAAAACAAGTATTCATCCAACCAAACATTTTTCAAAATAACCAAAAGATCAAAAACAAAGAAAAGTTTCAAACTATATGACCATTCTTCACATCTTGAGAAAGAAGAATCTTCATAAAAACATCAACTTGAAAAGAAGACCATTGAGCTCAAAGGCTTTGATCAAAAGGAGGAAATTTTTCATTCTAAATAGACAAATCTTTGTCTCTCATAGAGCTTTTCTACATCACATGCATCTATAACTTCAAGGCAAATCAAATGAATTTGATCTAGAGTCATTGAACCACAGAGCTTTTATGCAATATAGAGCTTTGAGTTATCACAAAAACCAAGGAGGCAAGATCAATCCCAGCTTCTTCCTAGACATTTGTATCACATACAACGTAGCTCGAGAAATGCCACCAACGCCCGAAAGGGAAGAGGTAGAATTTGTTCCATTTGTGACACAAAGCTTTTATTGAAGTTAAAACATTTCATCCATTATCTCATTCACACATCATCCCATTAATTTTCAACTCTCAAAACATTAAAGAGGTTCTTGTCCTAAGTTCTCTTTTAGATATTTCTTGAATCAAACACAAAACATCACCTTTTAGAATGTTTTTACATCTAGGATAAGCTCATCCTAAGAGGTTAAAACTAGTCTATGAGTGAATCCTCTCATTACTAGGTAGTTAAATCTGTATCACATCAAACCTTATCAAACACAACAAGAAATTCAAAGAAGAAACCTTTGGTAATATCTACCTTTAATTGCTAGAGATCCACATGCAAAACAACACACCAACCATCGATCTTTCATTTCATCAAAAACTCATCATCATTTTCACCCAACTTCAACAAAAACTTATAATGGCTCATACCCGATCACAGTCAAGGCAACAAGAAATAGAAATTGAAGAAGAGGAGGAAAATATCAATGAATTTCAAGAAGCACATGGAGGAAATGCTAATGTTGAAAACCTAAGTACTCCTACTCCTGCAACAATAGAAAGGGCTTAGCACAACCCTCTTTAATAGACTTTTTGACGAAATACTCAAGAGCAATGCGGATGCTCACTTTTTAAAGCTTTCTCAAGAAGGAGCCAAACTCCCCTCTAACTTTGATCTTGCACAACTAAGACAAGCATCGGAATGACAAAGTTGCCATGAAGAAGAAAGAGGTAGAGATCCCATCAGATATAACATTCCTTGAGGTAACCCACCACCTCCTCCTCCAAATGACATAGACATATTGCGGCAACAAGTTGAAAATCTTGCCCAACAACTTCGTAGTGGCATAAAGACTAATCATTTTTCACTCAATGACATTTTTCCCTATCCCTTTGATAGGAATCTTTATATGCCACCTTTTCCATGAGGATTCGAAACACCCAAGTTCAAAAAGTATAGAGGAAAAGGAGATCCTCGCGATCATGTCAAATAATTCCACTCAGCTTGCCTCGAAGTGGCATACGAAGATATGTACCTACTATGCCTTTTTCCCCAAAGCTTGGGAGGAACAATCACATCATGGTTTTCCCGATTACCAGGTGACATTAGGACCTTTGCAAAGCTAGTTTTGAAGTTCTTGGCACAATACTCTCATAACATTGAACATGATATCACCATGGCTGATTTATGTAACACTAAACAAAAACTAGGTGAACTATTCTCAGTATTCCTGCAACAATAGAGTCAAATGTCTAGCAGACATTCTCTTCAGTTATCTAAACAAGAACTAGTGGAAATATTTATTTCCAACTTAAACAAAGAAATGAAATTTCACTTGGATGTCAAAGACACAGACTCTTTCAATGACATGATCACCAAAGGTTTAAAATGTGAGCGGGCTCTCATCAAGAAAGGACTTATCAAAATCTATAATGAGCCAAAGGATGGTCCTCACGCACGCTTCAATAGTGACAAACCAAGCTTCTGGAACAAAAACAAAAATGTTGTCAATGATGGGGTTGTGGATGCAAGAACTATCAAAATTGCACAACCTGTACTTCAATTTGCAGGACAGAATCGTCCACCTCAAACTAACATAGTTGCTCTTCAAAATCAAGGTTGCATTAAATCTCACGATGAACTCAGACCTCGTCAACAAAAACAAAAGTGAACATACACTCCCTTAGGGGAACCCATCGAAATAGTATTACGACAACTGGTTTCTCAAAATCTGGTAACTCTACCCAAAACATCAAACTATGAACCTCAAGTCAAACCTGCATGGTGGAGGGATACTGAACATTGTGATTTCCATCAAGGGAGAGGACACAAGACAAGCAATTGTCACAGATTAAAGATCTTATTCAAGATCTTATTGACCAAGGTGAAATCGAAATCAAAGGACATGACCCAAAGACAACAAACAATGATCATCTTATGTTTAAAAATCCACTTCCATCACCAGATCAAAGGGGTCCTTCTACTTCCAGTAGAGGCACTGATACCACTGATTATACGCAAGTTGCATATAATTACACTGTAAATCACCTGTACGATGTCAGTGAACAAATTGCAACTATAACCATAAAAAATCTCAGCTCCACTTGCAATGTTGTTACACGTCACAGCAAGATTACCATAAAAGCAGCTCCACAAGGTACCCCATCTATCCCAAAGTAGTATAACATTGTGGAATAGTTAGGCAAAATGCCTGCACTGATATCTATCTTAGAGCTATTGCGCCTATCTCCATCACATAGAACAATCTTGGATCAAGCTCTCCAAGAGGCGTCAGTCCCTGCAAACCTAAATACCAATCAATTCCAAGCCATGGTTGGGAGTCTAAAGTCATCACCTTGTCTCACTTTTTCTGAAAGTGACAACTCTTCCTTCCAGCAACCTCATAACGCCTCACTACACATTGAAGGATTTATCAACCAGCATAGGATCAAGCGAGTCTTGATCAATAATGGAGCTGTCCTGAATATTTGTACACTGTAGTTAGTCATAGCTTTGGGATATGCAATAGAATCAGTGGATCCCTATAAGAAGATCACCATCAAAGCCTATGATGATGTAGAGCGTTCATCCAAAGGATTTGTGGTACTACCAATCCGAGTGGGCCTTGTGGTGAAGCACATCATCTATCAGGTTCTAGACCTTCCTCTGCCATACAATTTATTGTTAGGAAGACCTCGGATACATGCCATGCAAGCCGTTCCATCCACCTACCATCAGTGTATCAAATTCCCACATAATGGTGTAGAGATCACAATCCTGGGCGATTCAAATCCCTTCGCATATTGTCATAATATCAGTCATCAACCAAAGATTACCATTCTTAACAATAGAGAAGCTATCTCCTCTACATCATACATAAGTCTAGCCTCTCTTGCCAGTTCAAACACCACTATACCCAAGCAAGAAAAGCTTAAGATGAAAATAGTAGACGAAGGTCCTGGGGAATACAATTTGAGTCAACTCTTTTGTGTGGGACAAATGTCCACTTCTCCTAGTACACATGGAAAACCTCAGCAGTTGCTTCAAATGCCACTGATCACGCCAACATGTACTTTGATTCCTTTCATCCTTGGGAAAAGTCAAGAAGAAGAAACTAGAGATGAGGACTTAGCGGAATGGATCTATAAAGATCCCATTACCACTAATATACCGCAAGCTACACTTCCCATGGATCAGTATGGCAAAGGCCTCCTCATTATGCAAAGAATGGGTTACGATGGTCAGAGTGCTTTGGGACCTTACAAAAAAGGAAGACATGAACCACTGCTATCAGAACTAAAGCCCAAGGATAATATAGGCCTAGGCTTTCAAAAGGAGATCTTTCCTAAGCTCAGATTCAAAGGAAAACCCAGCAAACCACTATATCAGCCTATTGCAAAGACGACACCTTTTATTATAAAAGCAGCATCAAACACCATCACAACTGCCCCACCAAGGCTCAAAATCCCAGCACAACCACCTATAATACCAATCATCCCACTCATCAAACCAGTGATCCCATCAGCAACAACAATAACATCAAGAGCACCATTAGCAATAGAAACTATATCAGAACTAGCAGCAGTATCTACAACATCAGCAGTTCCAATAGAAGCAATAGAGTCAACACTACCAATACTCCCCATATTGGATTCATTGATCCCCATCATCCTTCTTGCAGCACCGATCATTTTATCTACAAAGGTACATCAACCAATCACACCTGCAGTGTTTAACTCAAAGGACATCCCAATATGGTATAGTAATCAGATACTGGAAAGTGATTTAGAGACTGACTCACATGAATGGGAATTTGATTCCATCCAGCTTAATACTTTAGATGAGGAAGACACATCACTACCTCCACCTCGCAAAGATGTCCTTGTTTACGAAGAAGCATAGATAAAGACCTCTTGGGTTCCTAAGCTGGAAACTTCTTCCACAGACCCTACGTCCCATCCTATGCCTAATTCTGACAGGGAGAGTACCATCAACGAACTTCACCACACTGTCTTAACCCTCACTGACACATCTAATGAACTTAACCTAATCGATGAAGTAATGCCCATTATCCATCCTGAACTCATCAAATGGAACCAACCAAATCCCCCATATCTTGACCATTTCCAAAATGATGAGGCGATCATTGACTTTTTGGAACTACGGGATAACATACCAAGCAGGGATCACAAAGCTGGATTCACCATTGAACTTAATAGCGCAGCATACTTTGGGGTGGATGCCAAACCTTTCAGCTACAAAAATATAACAATAAAACATGGATCTTCCAGTGAAAACCACACCATGGCACTATTTGATTCAATAAAAGTAAAAAGAAAGAGCGTATCCAATGGTGAAAACATCTTTGAGGTGCCTGAGGATGAAAGGTTTGACATCCTTCCCTGTAGCACACAATGGGAATGATCAATGATTCTCATCAAGGAAACAAAGAATACAACGTGGGGACTTCTGAAATTCCTCACCACATACATCTGGCATCTCTTCTAACTCCAGAGGAATAGCCTAAGTTTGTAGAGTTCTTCTAGAAGTGTTAGATCAACTTTGCATGGTCATATGCAAACATGCCTAGGCTTGATCCTGATTTAGTCATGCATCACCTCACAGTAGCAAAAGGAGCCAAACCTATCAAGCAAAAACTTCGTAAGATGCATCCTCAGATTGCAGTACTAGTCAAAGTAGAACTCAAGAAACTCCTAGATGTTGGTTTCATTAGACCAATTGATTATGTAGATTGGATATCTAATATTGTGCCTATCGGCAAACCAAATGGGGGCATCTGTATTTGTACTAACTTTAGAGATCTGAATAAGGCATGTCCTAAGGATGACTTCCCCCTACCAAACATCAACATCATAGTGGACCTAACAATAGGACATGCCATGCTTTCACTCATGGATGGATTTTCAGAATACAATCAGATAAAGATCGCACCAGAGGATCAACATAAGACAACCTTCACATGTCCATGGGGCACATACTACTGGAATGTAATGCCTTTCGGTCTAAAGAATGCAGGAGCAACCTATCAACGAGCAATGACCACCATCTTCCATGACATGATGCATACTATGATGGAATATTATGTTGATGACTTACTAGCGAAATCACTCACCAAATAAGGTCATCTCAACATATTAGATAAAATATTTGGTAGACTAGAACAATATCATGTTCGACTCAACCCAAAGAAATGTGTCTTTGGAGTAACCTCCGGGAAGCTTCTAGGGTACATTGTCTCAAGCAAAGGCATTGAGGTTGATCCAGCAAAAGTCAAAGCAATCATGGACATGCCACCACCAAAGAACATCAGTTAGCTAAGGACATTACAAGGATGGCTAAAATCCATCTGAAGATTCATTGCACAATTGGCAGATAAGTGTCCCCCATTTACACATCTGCTACACAAAACATCCACTTTCAATGGGATGCCAGATGCCAGCAAGCATTCTAGATGCTTAAAGACTACCTCATGAATACACCATTGTTGATCCCACCAGATCCAAGCAGACCTTTGTTACTCTATATCTCAGCAACAAGTACAGCATTGGGTGTACTACTAGCACAACATAATTTAGAAGGAAAAGAGTGTGTTGTTTACTACATCTCTCACACACTGGTTGGCTATGAACTCAACTATACCCCTATTGAGCGAGCTTGCCTAGTAGTAATCTTGGCAGCCACCAAACTAAGGCACTATCTATTAACACATAGAGTACAACTCATTGCAAAGATTGATCCACTCAAATACTTACTTAGTAAAGCAGCATTAACAGGTCACTTGGCCAAATGGGTGATGATTCTAAGCGAATTTGACATCGAGTATGTGGACCGTAAAGCTATTAAAGGTCAAGTTATTGTAGATCAGTTGGCTGGTGCACCACTCATAGGAAATCATCCCCTCATTTCCAATTTTCTAGATGAAGAGATATTCATGATCACTACAGCACAACCATGGAAACTATACTTTGATGGTTCGTATACTAGGCATGGCTCGGGGGTAGGCATTCTATTTATCACACCTCAAGGTGACGGCATCCCGAAGTCTTATAGGCTCACATTTCCATGCACAAACAACATAGCAGAGTATGAGGCCTTGATCACAGGACTCAAGCTAGTCATATAATGGAAATTACAAGAACTACAAGTATATAGTGACTCCCAACTAGTCATTCGACGAGCAACTGATGAATATCAGACAAAGGATGATAAACTCATGCCGTACAAACAAATGGTGGACAAATTAAATGCATCATTTACTACTATCACCTTTGAGTAGATATCAAGAGATCATAATCGAGTTCCTGACGCTATGTCTACTATTGCATCCCTCCTAGATCTTCCACAGAATTCAACACGCTACGAGTTCTTGGTAGAACAACTTTGGATCCCTGCTTATGATATCCCTGAATCTGATATGATATATCGCCTAATCGGTTCCAAATCCCCATGGTACAGTGAGTTCTACACCTATCTCCATGATCACACCCTTCCTCCTAACCAATCGAATAACCAACGTAAAACCTTCATTCGCCAAACTTCTCGATATACCATTATTGCCGAAACCCTATACCAACATAGTCTTGATGGTACTCTCCTTTGATGTCTCGAACAGGATGAGATAACAAAGGCCTTGGAAGAGGTACATGAAGGAATTTGTGGAACTCATGCAAGTGGTTCATCACTAGCCAAGAAACTCCTACACACTAGATACTATTGGCCATCCATGGAAAAAGACTCCTACTACTTTGTCAGAAAGTGCAAGAAATGCCAAGTTCATGGAGACTTGATACACGTACCAGCATAGGAACTGCAACCAATCACAACACCATGGCCTTTTTGTCAATGGGGCCTTGGCCTTGTGGGTAAAATCCATCCAATGGCCACAAATTCATCATTACCGCTACCAAATACTTCACAAAGTGGATCGAAGTTGTTCCACTTACCCAAGCTACTGGCAAGCAAATCACCTCATTCATCCTCAATTACATCATCTGCCAGTATGGTGTACCCATGTCTATCATCATAGATAATGGTCTTCCTTTCAAAAATCAGGATGTCCATGAACTCTGTGAGAAATTTCACATCCAACACCGCTTTTCCACTCCCTATTACCCACAAGGCAATGGTCAGGTCGAAGCGTCAAACAAGAACATATTGAGAATCCTAAAGAAAATAGTCAGTGATGTCGGTCGTGATTGGCACATTCAATTGAATCCAGCACTATGTTCATATCGAACTAGCATTCGAACCCCTACAAGCGCAACTCCCTACTCATTGGTCTATGGTGCAGAAGCTATTTTACCTATTGAGGTCGAGATACCATCACTACGGGTTTCCTTGCACAATCTCATCGATGATGCAGCATATAGAGTATCCCATCTCCAAGACTTAGAGCTACTTGATGAGAAACGACAAGCTGCATACAATCACCTCAAGACCTATCAATAGTGCATGAGCATAAGCTATAATCATCGAGTTAGACCTCATACATTCGAGGTAGGTAAACTTGTTCTTCAAGAAAATCCTCGTAACCAACCCAACCAAGAACATCAAGGAAAGTTTGAATCAAATTGCCTGGGTCCATATGTTGTCACTATTGTATTTGGGTCCGGGACGTATTAGTTGGCAACTTCAGAAGGAGAACCACTAGCAGATCTAATCAACAACATGCACCTCAAAAGGTTTTATACATAAAGCTACACAGAGCATCAGGATTCCATATATACTGGCAAAAATACCAAAAACATCTAGATAAATGACTTGATAAAATACAAAAACATCAAAATAGTAAAGAAAAATCATGCATCCAAAACGATGAACAACCACTCTGGTGGCACCTTCGGTAAGTGCGATGGTAAAAACCTAGCAAACAGGCACCACTCGTAAAAGGCTATGGCTCCATTGTCTTTCAGACTTGTTGTGATCACATTCATTTCATTCACTCATCCATCCACCCAAACCATGGCTTGTTATTGATCTGCAATCACGAGATAGTACTTCATGCGTCTTGCATCCCACTTTTTCATAGTCATGTCTAAACTGGGGGCAATTCCCTTAACCTATTGATGGAAGTGGATTCTACATTGTTTTGTGATTTGTGACGTTCTTCCTTCAAAACTATCTCACAAAAACATTGAAAACAACAATCAAAATACCAAAAACATTTGAAAACTATCTCACAAAATCCAAAAATATGATAAAACATCAAAAATCAATCAAAAACATGGCAACACCCTGTACATATATTATTCAAAGTGGATACCAAACAACATTGTGACATACTCCAAACAAATGACCACTTATCAAACAACCAAACAATCAATGTCAACACTCAACCTGTCTTCAACAAGGATGCATCCTTCCTTACCGAAACAAAGACAAGATGACATTTTCTTTGACAAGAAAATTTTGTTTAAAGCTATCAAATACTTGGTTGATTTGTGGGTTATTTATATCAGGATCTTATAGCATTGTTTGTGTATCTTCGGTGCATTATTCCGATGAAGTTCTGGGGCATGTACTAATGGTGTCTATGTGGGAAGTTCACTAAGCTACATGATCTTATGCAAAATGCAGTCATAGATCACTATGGCTTGCTGACTACAGTGTATACCTCGACCATATGAACATGAACCATTACCAAGGATCCATATTCTTTATTCTTTATGTATATACTATTTTGTTTGTAGGTACAATGCTCCTTCTTTGGTTCCTCCTCATCCAATATGGATAAAGGTTTTTGTCTCTTATTAAGGTGTGAACTTGTCTCAAGATATGATCATCCCAAGATCAAGGAGGATGATCCAAGTCATGCATGAACGGAGATGATCCTTGTCTATTCCACAAGCAATACTCTGGTCAACTTGACACATTATATCAAGTTGTTTTTATTAACTTGCTATATCAAATCCATGTAAGAAATACTCTGGTCATCTTGAATCATTATGTCAAGATGCTTGTATTTTCTTACAACATTTTAAAGCTCAATGATGAAAAATAAAGAACTATGGATCGTCATTTCATCTCATCTATTTATATGTTGCATTTCATTGCATATCGCCCATCCATTCACTCATTCATATGTATGATTTGTATGCAAATGTAAACAAAGTTAAAATGAGCAGTTCTGCAACAATTGAGTTGGTTTTGGATACAATCGCAACCGAGTACTCTAATACATCATCAATGCATCATGCAAAGTCTAAAATACGTTGCATTCATCATGATCATATCATCATCATTACATTTAGTTGCATTTGCATCAAGTACATTTCATATCATTTTAGTTGTTTAAAAATGCATATAGTTCATTATCATTTATTAAACATTAGTCTTCTTATATCATTTCATCATTGCATAATCATGATGTTTAGATTCATTCATATAAACCAATTGTCCTTGGTTGTATTAGCCATTTATTATGCATACATTTAGTGTCAGTTATCCATTATCATATTATCATCCTTTATTATCCTTTATCATTGCACACATTCATTTATCTATTCATTAGTTAAAAAGTGCATTCATTCATCCATTATTAAGTGTCTTATTATGCTCATTTTAGGATTCATTTAACATTGCATTCATTATCCTTTTCTTAATTGCATTAAGGTGCAGTTATTAAACCATAAGTTGCATTATCATCACATTATCATTTTACTTAATCATATTTAGGCATTTAGAATCATAAAACCATTTGTCTCAAACATTGTTTCATACCATTTTTATATTTACATTATACATATGCATTCATTTAGACATCATCATATAAACATTTGTACTTTACATTTGTTTATCCATATTACATTCATCCAAAACACCATCTAGATGCATTTACATACATAGAATCATTCATTCAAAACATTGCATTAACATCATTGCATATCATTTTCTCATCATTATATCAACATGAAGCATAAGATCCTGTCCATATCATCATAAGCATACATCATCATCATGGCATTACATACATAAAGCAATACATCAAACAAAACATGCACACATGTATAAACCTGCATTCATATGTCAGTATCCAACATTATAAATCATCATAAAACATGCATATAGGAATCATCTCATAAATGCATACATATACACGTATCCATCTAAACATAAACTCATAAAATCACCATCCTGCATAACATCCCTACATATCAAATGCATATCATCAAAATATGGGATCTCCTCATATATATCATCTCATGTATCAGAGTACAATGAAGTGTACCAAAATCGGCTACCAAGAGCCATCCAAGATACAGTCCAAAAATAAAAATGATAAAATAAATGCATGCAAAATGCTCTCTCAGATATCACTCTGACCAAATGCTGCACCACCATCACCACCTGCTCCACCACTAGTCCCAGCACCATCTAATTTTTCTCTCCGTGGAGGCCCCATCAAACCCCCACTAGCTCCTGCACCACCTAATACCTCTCTCCATCGTGGACCCACCACACCCCCACTACTCTACATCCTCTGAGATCACTCTGATCTAGCCTGTCATATCTGTGAATAGCTCAGTGCTCGCTGACTAGCTGGCACCACATGCTCATATAGACCCCGCCAATAATCAACCTCTCCACTTTCTCTTCATACCTCCCTCGCCAATGCCTCCACAAATAGCCCCTATCCCTGTACTCCCTCCAAAACCCTCACTCTCTCCTGCAACTAGACCACCCTATCAACAACCTGATCTCTCTCCCGCAGCACTATAGTCAACTCTAACTCTCGTGCAAATAGCTGCACATCTCTCGCTGCAACCTTCGCCTCCAGATCCTCCACCCGTGTCTCGGTTGCTATCAATCGAGTATGCAAACGTGCCAGCATATGCTCCCAAGGATCACCACCCCCTGTTGCTCCTTGCCCTATCTCCATAGATGCCTCTCCAGTGGCTCCCTCCCCTCTATCCATCGGTATCTCCCTCTCCATACCTCGGCCACCTAATTTGACTCCTCCCATTACCAACGGTCCCTATAATATCCGTAATGGCAATCCGCCTCTCCCTCTCCATTGGACCCGACCACCTAAGCCACCTAATCCACCTTCTCCACCACCTCCACCACCTCCACCATCTCCTCCCCCACCACCTCCACCATCTCCTCCTCCATCACCACCATCCCCCCTCCCTTATCCACCTATCATTGGTCCTTGACCTCCTCCCCTCCTCCATCTCCATCCCCTCTCCTCCTTAAAATTAGGAATTGGCTTAGCTGGATCTGATATCCAAGGAATTGGATGAGCCGGCATATACTGCATATACTCCTCTAATACCCCTGCATCTACCACCCTCGGTCGTATATCCCATGGCCTCACCTGAAGCATCCGGAACTCTGCCAATGCTTGATCATATGGAATTACTGGCCCCCATGCATATCTCTCTTGGACCACTCTAACGTACTCTCTTGATCCCCTAGGTAATCCTTGTTGCCATCCAAACTGCCTCATAACTCTGCCCGACAGCTACCTCTCTACATCGTAGGATGTCCTCCCAATGAGGAATCGGGTCATAAATACATATGGCAAGGGCTCCACATCATCCTCCCATGACTCACACTCCAAATAGGGTCTCCAGATCACTGCATCAAGATCATCTAGTGCCCATTGCCACCACTCTAACTTCCCCAAGTAGGGCTAACTCATCATGCCGCTGTACATGAACATATAGGGCTGATCAACTGCTCGAGATCTTAGACTCACTGGTCACGTCATCGGTAAGTGCTCCCATACCCAAATGTGCAACAGTGTCACTCCCACTACTAAGGAGCCTCTCCCATGGTACACTACCTCATGCAGCTCCTGATACACATGCGCTAACATGCACGGTCCCCAGGCAAATCGGGTACCCTCTATCATCATCTGCTATATCACCTGTCCCCACCCAATCGCCAGACCATGCGATCGCCTATTAGGACACAGTAGCCCTCCCACGATCCCAGAAAAAACTACTGGCAATAGCTCGTACAACACCGTGATGTCCTCCCAGACTATGGAGCTGTCATCAATGTACATGTCCTCATCAAAGAATCGCTGCACCACTAGAGTACCCCAATGATCTATCATATGTGACTAGTTCACCCCGAATGGGAATATGTAGGATGCGCCACACATCCTCCAATGTCATTGTCATCTCCCCTTGTGCTAGGTGAAACGTGCACGTCTCACTATGCCAGCGCTCTGCCAAAGCTGTAATCAAATCGTAATTCATCTGAGTCATGGGCATATCCATCACATCATACAGCCCACTCACTGCAATGCAATCAATCTTGGCCTCTGTCAGCCGATCGCGTAACCCCTGTGTCGCTGGATGTCTCTCACGCAACTGTAACATGCGTAGATCCTCCTACACATGGGCATCAATCAATCATCATCAGTTGTTTTATTTTCAAACTTTCTTAAGTTTAAACCTAGACTATCAACAGATACTTTGATCAAGTATCTTTGGGTCTCAACAGGTAAGCAATCATGGCACACCTAGACTTCAACAGACATTTATCCTAATGATGTAAGTCTCATCAAGGCTACTATGGTTCAAAACAACTCTCACTTCACCTTCCTATTCATCCATCATTCGCATTAGGAGATTTTTGTTCACACAAACTGGGGCATCTATTTTCCTAAACAATAGCGCTACTTTCTACACAATAGCGCTAAACCCCTAACAAAAGTGCTTAATCAACCCTACAAAATTGCTCAAATTTCAAAAGCGCTACAAGACCTATGCAATAGCGCTGCTTAAAGACAAAAGCACTCAACTGACCTCTCAATAGCGCTAAACAAACAATAGCGCTTAAACACTTATACAAAAGCGCTCATCTTGACAAACACGCTCAAACAATTGCCCAATAGTGCCATTGCACCACAAAAGTGCTAGTTCATTGGACAAAAGTGCCAAAACATAGTTTCAGCGCTATTGTCTTGACTCAACTTGGACTCAGCAAAAAACATGACAAAAATGCATAAAATTCAAAATTTCAAATTTGCGTACCACTGGTTCGTAGTTGTCTGGTTGCTGGAATTGACGGACTCGCTCGAATCGGTGCTCTGCAATGGGTACCGGCATCCTGACTACTACTCACTCCTCCAAAAGGTCACTATAAGAGCTTTGAATTCATAATGGTCGTGATAACAAATGATCATGTTTTCACCCCTTTCTCCCCATATAAACCCTTCGTCGTCACCGTAACTTTCCCCTATTCACTACCGTGGTCCCCGTGAACTTCCCGAGCCTCCCATTTCTCCAATTTACCTCTGATTTCTTCTATTTTTCACTCGTATTGCTAACTTCTTCACTCCTATCACCTTGCCAATTTTCATTCTTTTTCGAGAGATCATTCGATTTTTTTAAATTTTTCGACCCATCTCTCGAGGGGGCATACCACCCATTAAATTTACATTTTATGGGGCATTTTTTCACACCTAATTCTCTTTCTTTGAAACGACGCGATAAACTGCACCGTCTCAAAGATGGGCAAATGTAGTCACATAAATCTGTCCAATTTAATTAAATGAATATTTCCAATTTATTTGATTAAAAATCCATTAGCCATTAGTTAATTAAATTAATATTTAATTAATTCATCTTCAAATATTCTCCTATTAATTAAATAAATTATTCAATTTATTTTAATTCATTCATTCAACTAAAATCACAAATCAATTAAATGAATAAATACTATTTATTTAATTAAATCCCCCTTTTTCTCTTTTAAATAAATTAAATAAAATATTTATTTAAGTCATTTATCCCCCCCCCACTTGCATTTTCCTACAAATGCAACTTGCACATTTATTGAAATAAATTAATTTATTTTAAATAAAAATCCTATTTTCCCTCACCCACCAAATCCACTTGCAAATATAATCCCCTTCTAGATTCTTCTAACCCCTTCCTTATTAGCCTAATCCATCCCCTAATTATTGTCACATTCCTAAGCAACTTGGAGTCACTTCTCAAAGACTTCAAAGTCTTTGAAAAGCATTTAATGCTTTGTGTGTTCAACAATTTAACCTCCAAAGTCTTCCAAAACCACTAATGGCTCTTACATGACCATTAATGGCTCTTACATAACCATTTATGGTTATTTCAACTTGCACTTAGGGGTCTCATCAAGCATTTATTGCTTTGACCATGGTTATCCCTTTTGCCTTTGCACAAGAGTTTATCCATTGGATAAAAGCTTTATTCTTTGAATAAAGAATTTATTCACTCAACCCAATCTTGACCTTAACTCCCAAGTTAACTTTCAGGTCATGTCAAATATTTAATGTTTATTCCCTCTCCTCTCAACCTATCTCACATTAACACTTGTCATCCTAGGATTGGGTTGAAAGCCCTCACATGAATCTCAAATCATTCAATCCTGACCCTTGTTGAGATTACTCAATCTCAACCATCCATTCCTCCATTTTACCTATAAATAGAGCTCACATTCCTCATTTTCAAATCCTCAAGCATTTAGCATTCATAGTCATAATCCTAAAAACTTGTATGCATTTAATCTATAGTGAATTTTAGAGAGCATTTAGCATAAATCACTAATATATTGTTATCTTGGACTAAAATAAATCTTAGTTCTTTTGTCATAATATGTTTAATTAGTTTTTTTTACACTTGCATAGCATAAGCTTGAGATCATCTACAATCTTGAATCTCCATAAACATCCATAGTACAAAAAACTACTGAGAGCTACACTATTTTGGAACTTGGAGAAGAGAGGAACAGAGGAGAAGGAGCTAAGAACATGTTAAGAGGCATTTGGAGATGCCTTCTTATATTTATGTCATTGTTAAATATGTTAGCATGATCTTAGTATCTCTTTTGATATGCCTGCTTAGATTAGTTCTTGTTTGAATAACACTAACGATTTCTTGTGTGCTTTTGTGTGTTATACGACCACAGGTTCCAGTCTAACCTTTGGGTATTTTGCAGAGCATCAGTATGTATAAGAGGATTATAAAAGATCCAATGATGTTGAAAAGAAAAATAGATATAGAAAATATGAGTTTAAGAAAAGGACAAATGATAGATATAAAGGGAAAACGAGCCTATGGAGACACATTCATCTACGGATGAAGGATTATGACTCAAATGAATAATATTTATTTTTGGCTATAAAGGAGAATAATAAGGATGTGATTGGAAGACTAAAAGGTAAGGAAAACAACAAGAATTCAACAAGAGAGAAGATTGCATTGCATGCTAAAATGGAACCGAGATCTTAGATCATCGACTTTGGATGTTCAAATCATATGACTAGTGATAAAGAGAAGTTCATTAATCTTAAGAAGTATGAGGAGGAGCAATCAAATTTGTAGGAGAAGAAGTTGCACCTATTTATGGAATATGAAGTATCTCAATTGATGGTAAGCATAAAACTAATGATGTTTATTATGTTGAAGGTCTGAGACATAGTTTATTGAGTGTTAGTAAGATGTGCAATAAAGGTTATGAAGTTTTATTTAGTAAGACCAAATATTTAATTGAAGGAAAAACTAGAAGAATGGTACCAGAAGGTATTAGGACAAGTGGAAATGTTTACTACATAAAGGCTAAGAGTGGAAGTAGGTGTTTTATGACATAGAGTAGTGAATGTTGTTTGAGGCATAAAAGAATGGGACATGTTAATTTGAATAACATGATAAAGATTAGTAATACTAAGGCTATGAAAGATTTATCAAGGATTGTCAAACCTATTGAAATTGTATGCAGGGAATGTCAATTAGAAAAATAGACAAATTGGAGATTCAAGAACAAGAATATTCTACTTCTAAACCCTTGGAGATGATTCACGCAAATATTTGCAGGCCTACAAGGACATGGGGACTCAATGGAGAAAGGTAAGTTATGTTACTTATTGATGATTACTCCAAGATGAAATGGGTTACATTATTGAAAGAGAAGTATGAAGCATTTGAAAGGTTTAAAGTGTTCAAGTAGATACCAAAATCAAGTGTTTAAAATCTGATCCCAAGAATCCTTTAGTAGAATGGAGTTGTAGAAAGGAAGAATGGGAATATTATTGAGATGGCTAGAACTATGTTTATGTTGGCATTTTTTGATGATTATGTTGTGATTGTCATTGATGGACACACACTTTCATTGAGATCATTTTTGTATGTATAAGTTAAAGCTCAACCGGTACATGTTCCAACTGGTATGATGCATTATAGTCCTTAGACTATTGGTGTTTTGCAGAAAAGTGATTACTGATCTGAAGCGGTATGTAGACCCCAAGCGGTTCGAGGATCTCCAGCAGTACAAAGGACCAAAGTGGCAAAACACATATTTACCAGTCTTCATTTTGTCAAACTGGCAACTGGCATTTTGCTTGAACCGGTATTTTGTATAAACCGGTAATACTCTGTGATGAGTTACCAACCGCCATTTTGTGATGAGTTACTATCCATCAATTGTTTGACGGTGCTGACACTTTAGCAGTGCTTTTTGTGTCGTGTTACCAGATACGTCTAGATACATTCAACCTAGAAAATTGTATTGTAATCCTATTGGACCAACATGAAATTAGATTCCTTTATAAGGACATCATGTCTAGGGTTCTAGGTCGTTGTTGTGAAAGTTGATGTTGTTGCTAGGGTTTAAGGTGGTTGAGGAGTTGGAGAGAATATGAATGTATAGAAGACTGAAGTAATGCTCGAATGCATTAGGAATGAGATATCAAGGATCTAACCAAGCAATCTATGTTGTTAGCTAGATCAATCACTTGTTGATTACTCGCATCTTTGACAAGTCTGTAGCCCTTAACCGGGTAGGCCCAAAAGCCTCTTGTAAATCTTCTAACAAGGTGGTTCACATCTGTGGATCTAAAATCCTCTAGCAAGGTAGTCTTTAATTGGACTTATCTCCTAACAGAGATTGAGATTCCTAACAGGATCTGTTTTGGTAAAGAACATTGTAAGACCTTAACCAGTCTGGTTCCTATTCTGCAGATAGTTACTTGTGAGTTCCATCTCACCGTGGTTTTTCCCATTTGGGTTTCCATGTCAAAATCTCTTGTGTTATGGTGTTTGTGCTTCTGTAGGTGAATGCATTATTAGCTATTTGGTTTACATGTGTGCTAACCGATTTGTCTGCTAAATTGTTTTACTGTTTTACTATTAGTCTTGCAAAGTGTTTAAGTGCAAAGATTTTTGGCATACTAATTCACCCCCCCTCTTAGTATTCATCAATTGGTATCAAAGCCTACCTTTCTATAAGTTTAACCACTTGGAAAGAGATATGGGGGAATACAAATTGAGGGAACTTACTCATCGACTCACTCAGTTTGAGCAAGCATATGATGATCTTATGGTCAAATACAAGGCATCTCAAGCAAAAAGGAGAGAACATGTAGAAAAGTTGATGGAGCTATCTGAAAATAGTTCCTTTGATGAAGCGGAAATGGAAGCCCTAATTCAAGAAGTAGAAAAGCTGAATGAATCCAATTCCAACCTAAGAAAAGAATTGGAAGGACTGACTATCTGAATGTGCCAAGAGCTTGAGAATCAGAGGAAAGCTGAAGATCTGGTCAAAGACAAGGATCATGAAAACTCCAAGCTGAAGCAAGAGATCAGTACCCTAACTGCTCAACTCCATGCGAGCAAAGTGGAAAAGGAAGATATACAAGGAGAACTGAACAATGCCATCTTTGAGAATGAAAACCTGATGGAAACAAATGCTTCTATTTCCAAAGAACTCTCTAAGTCAAAGGAAATACTTGCTAAGTTCAACAAGAGTACTGTCAAGCTAGAGCAAAAGCTTGAATCTGCCAAACTTGTCAAGAATACTGATGGACTTGGTTATTCCGGTTATGAGGAAGGTGAGACCTCTAGTACAAATGCTGGAACATCAAAGAATCAACCGGCATCAAAGGATAAAGGTAAGCAAAAGTTTAAACCTGTTTGCTTTAATTGTCTTAAAGAAGGACATACTGTCAATGTGTGTAGAAGCAAGGCTTACAATAGTTTTCCTTATTTCCTAAATGATAAGCCTAGATCTTATAAATTCAATGGTAACTATTATGCATGCAACAAGTTTGGGCATAGAGCATCTGAATGTAGGTCAGTTATGAACAACACTGGTAGATATCCTTAGAGGACCCAAGGAGTTGGTCCTGAACCTTTTGTGAACCGGAATCACAACCCATTTAATGCTTTTAATCATCAGTCAAGAAGCAGTAGCTATCAAGCAACATCCAGATGGAGAGAAAACTGTATGGTCTATCATGGTCATGGTCACACTGCTGCAACATGCAGAAGGAAGAATGGTAACCTGAATAATGGACCTTGGAAAGCACCTGGATTGGTCTGCTACCACTGCAACAAATAGGGTCACATTGCCCAATTTTGTAGATCAAGAAAGAACATATCTGATAACATAGTAGTCACTCTGAAAGGAAAGATTGATATTGACACTGTTCAAGTGGATATGAACAAAACCTGGAAGAAAAAACCAACGGTGTTACAAGAAGAACCGATTTCTGCACCTAGTGTGGAAATATCGAAACCAGCAAACTAAGCATCAGAAAAGCTTAGGGGGAGCAAACAGCAAAATGTTTTGAACCCCCAGTTTACATTGGTAAAAGACCTTAACTGGTATGCGAATACCTGTCATTTGGCAGAAGACCAGAAATGGTAAAAGGCAAATTAGGGTTTATGCCCTAATGGTGGAGCATTAATTGCGGTAGGTGAGGAATATGTTTAAAAGGAATTTTCAAATCATTTTTCACTATCATTTTCGAAGCGAAGAAGGTTTTCAAGTGCAGAGCAACGATAAAGTGATTTTTGTTGTGATTTAGAGAAAGTTGGAAACCTTGAAGGAGATTCAAATTCAAATTTCAAATGGTCAAGTGAAGAACGCAAATCAATGATTCTGCAACCGATGGAGTGTGAGGTGGAGAAGAATCTGAAAGCCCTAAATTCACAATTTCTGAAAGGTATTTTTTGAGTTTTCACTTTCTATCATGGCTTCTGCATCCCATACTAGCTCTAGTGCATTTGTTGATTCAGCAAGCTTTATTCAACACAAGTCTAAATATAATTCCCTATCACAAGTTCCAGCTAGTGTGATAGTAGAAGAGGGAATCTCAGATTACATAGATTGTAAAATCAAAGACCTAGGGTCTCTAGCAATTCACTCGCAGCTAGGTTTATTTTGTCGAAAAGATAAAAAGATCAAACTGGAGTATAGTATTTTGGAGAAGAAGAAGCTCCACAATGTTGTTTATTTCTTGGAGGATTTCACAGATGATCACATTAGGATCATTCTAAGCAGAGCTCATGGTGACAAGATGTACCTGGAAAGAACACATGATATTACACCGCAAGCAATTCATGTCATCACCTGTTTTTGCAATACAGGGGAAGTGCCAGCCCTAAGGACGGTAAGAAAGACTGAAATGTCCAAGCTCACCAGTTCAGTGAGCGACTCATGAGGTATGACCGTCAATTCAATCAAGGATGATCTGGTCAAGTATGCCTACATGGTGATAGGCTACCAGACGTTCTCTGCCAGCAGACTTAACTTTGTATCTACTGCAGCGGTAAATGCCACTTACCGGATGATCAAGGAGGATGTATCATTTGACCTGTGCATCAGTATGCAAAGGCAACTCTTGTTGAATCTTAAATCGATCAAACATGATAATGCATTGAGGTTCAAGTTTGGACAACTATTGGTTGGGTTGTTCTTTTACTTCCAAGGCTACTTTCTAGGAGTAGGTGATGTCCAGTGGTCTACTGACCAACTAGTAACCAAGCAAATCAAGGAAAGCGTTCAAGCAGTTGGAGCCGGTTACCCTGAAGTTCTGAATAAGTACTTTGATGAGTTCATATGCAAAATGAGTTAGAGGATGAGAATATCAAGTGATATTGTCAAGAAATATGAAGATGATATATGTTTCACCATTAAAGTGGATCAATACATAATGGAGGCTATTGAGCCCAGACAAGAGGAAGTGGAGCCTATGGGCTATGAGGTAATGAATGATATGCTGGAAGGATATGCCTCTACCCTTATTGCCTCACTGCTTGATCCAAAGGCAAGGAGAGCCGACACCTACCTAGAAAGGATAAAATTGGTTGAGGAACCCTCAGCAAAGAAAGGAAAAGAACCTTCAGTGATGAAGGCAAAAGCAGTGCCTTCAGCATCGGTACTGGCTATTGTAGCCAGTCCTAAAGTGACCAAGCAGTCACCAGCTAAAAAGAAACTAGAAGCGGCACCTGCTAAAGTCTTTGAGAGAAAGAGGAAGACAAGGAATGCCTCACCAGACTCAGAAGAAACTATGTCTGAGGTAAAACCTAAGAAGACACGACAAGCAAAGAAAAAGACAAAGAATGAACTGACATCATCGGCACCGGTAAATATTGACATCTCCTCCTACAAACCTTTGACAATCAAAAACATTAGGAGAAAAGTGTTGAATGATTTGATTGATTGTTTTGATGACTTTAATGATGATGAAAAGGAAGCGGTAGAAAAAGAACTTATTCAATATTTATGTGTTAATGACCGGTCGCCTTCAGAAATTAGATCTGAGACACCGGATTCTTTCTATAAGTCCCTAGATAATAAATGGCGCATTGCCATAGAGAAAGAACAAGAAATTAGGGAGAAAGTTTTTGCTCAATACTTTCCTGACCTGTCAAATTAAAAGTTATTTGATGTCATCAACCAAAATAAAGGACTCTTCTTCACCAGAAGAAGAAGACTTTGATTGTTGGAAGGAAGAATTGCTGATGTTGAAAAAGACACTCATCTGCATATGACAACAATGGTTCATATGCATAAAGTGCTTCAAGCTAACAAGAAGGTAGAACAAGAACCGACAGTGACAAAACCAGATAAAGTGTTTGATGATGAAGGAAACCAAGTTATTGAACCTATCAATACTATTGATGTTGATGCTCTGGATGGAGAGGATGTTGCTCAGGGTACACCATCGAAAGAAACATGACAGGAGAAGTAGGTAGAACAGGATGTAAAGAAAAAGGAAACAGAGGACAGAAAGGAGGAAGCAAAGAAGCAAGCAAAGAAGAAGAAAGAAGAAGAGGAGAAGAAAAGGAAGGATGAAGAGGAGAAGAAGAAGAAGGATGAAGAGGAGAAGAAGAAGAAGAAGGATGAAGAGGAGAAGAAGAAAAAGGATGAAGAGGAGAAGAAAAAGAAGGATGAAGAGGAGAAGAAGAAAAAGGAAAAAGATGAGGAGAAATAGAAACAGAAAGAAAAGAGAAAAGAAGAAGAGAAGAAAAGAAAAGAAGAGGAAGAAGAGAAAAAGAAAAAAGAAGATGCAAGGAAGAAGAAAGAGGAAGAGGAGGAGAAGAAGAGAAAGGAAAAGGAGAAGTGGAAAGAAGCAGAGAAGAAGAAGGCAGAGGAGAACAAGGAAGCTAAAGCGGCAAAGAGCACGTAGATGGAGACACCTAAGGCAACCGGTAGTCAAGCCAAACTGGCCGACCTTACTAGTCCCATTGACTTCCAGTCTGCAAGTGAAATGGAGCTACTACAGAGCATCAAGGTTGCTCAAGAATAGCTTGAGGTGTTAAGGAGGAAGAAGGAAGAAGATGTGATCCAAGCTATGGTGGACACTCTTACCGGTTTGTTACCTGATACAAACCTCCCCAGTACCGACTCATCATTGGCACAACTGAAGCTCCTATGCATAGTAGTAGATGATCAAGTGCAGAGCTTAGAGAAGGTAGTAGAGGTAAATGCCAAGAAAGAGCATCAAATGGCTCCCAACATTGCACTGGTGAAGAAGCTTAATGTGCTCCGGTCTGAACTACAAAAAGAACAGAAGGATATAAGGAATGCTCTAGATGAGGGGAATCTTCTACTCAGCAAGATTTGTCAACCCCATCTATTCTGTGATGATGTGCTTGCACAGAAGCAAAAGCTTCAATCTGATTTGCAGGTATATATGAGCACCTTCAAGCTGTTGTATGACTCTTTTACATCTTATGGGCAATCCGTTCACCGGTTCCACATCTAGTCTGCCAAATTAGAGTTGGAAATAAGCACCTAGTCACGAGATTTGCAGGAGCTACAACTGGTTCTACTCCCACATCTGCAAATACTTTAGAAGTGTTATCTTAATCTGGATGCCTTAACGGCGACACGGGAGATGAGCACATTAGATGCCATGGAAGAACAGGTCTCCCAGATGCAGACAGAAAAAGAAGTAGCCACCTCCCTACTTGAGTCCTGGTCTTTATCTATGAAACAATTCTTGCAGGACTTTAAATCTGTTTTTGACAAGTTTTATTCTTTACTATCATAAACACTTATTATTTTAATGAAGCATGGGTTAGTCTGTAATATTATTTTTGTCATTGTTGGCAAAGGGGGAGAAGTATAAATTTTGAATGTTGTGATGTATACTTTCATGTTATTTTTGTTAAGAAGTAGTATGCATTGTATTTTCTGCAAAAGGGATAGTGTATATGCCTAGGGGGAGTAGTTTTGATTCTGGCATATTTTTGTTGTAAAACACTTAGATGTCAAAATTTCCTAAGTGTTGCCATCAATGCCAAAGGGGGAGATTGTTGGCATTTTTTGATGATTATGTTGTGATTGTCATTGATGGACACACACTTGTATTGAGATCATTTTTGTATGTATAAGTTAAAGCTCAACCGGTACATGTTTCAATCGGTATGATGCATTATAGTCCTTGGACTATTGGTGTTTTGCAAAAAAGTGATTACCAATCTGAAGTGGTATGTAGACCCCAAGTGATTCGAGGATCTCAAGCCGTATGAAGGACCAAAGTGGCAGCACACATATTGGCCAGTCTTCATTTTGTCAAACCGGCAACTAGCATTTTGCTTGAACCGGTATTTTGTATAAACTGGTAATACTCTGTGATGAGTTACCAACCGCCATTTTGTGATGAGTTACTATCCATCGATTGTTTGACAGTGCCGACACTTTAGTGGTGCTTTTTGTGTCGTGTTACCAAATATGTCTAGATACATTGAACCTAGGGAACTGTATTGTAATCGTATTGGACCGACATGAAATCAAATTCCTTTATAAGGACATCATGTCTAGGGTTTTAGGCTGTTGTTGCGAAAGTTGATGTTGTTGCTAGGGTTTAAGGTGGTTGAGGAGTTGGAGAGAATATGAATGTGTAGAAGACTGAAGTAATGCTGGAATGCATTAGGAATGAGCTATCAAGGATCTAACCAAGCAATCTATGTTGTTAGCTAGATCAATCACTTGTTGATTACTCATATCTTTGACAAGTCTGTAGTGCTTAATTGGGTAGGCCCAAAAGCCTCTTGTAAATCCTCTAACAAGGTGGTTCAAATCTGTGGATCTAAAATCCTCTAGCAAGGTAGTCTTTAATTGGACTTCTCTCCTAATAGAGATTGAGATTCCTAACAGGATCTATTCTGGTAAAGAACATTGTAAGACCTTAACCAATCTGGTTCCTATTCTGTAGATAGTTACTTGTGAGTTCCATCTCACCATGTTTTTTCCCATTTGGGTTTCCACATCAAAATCTCTTTTTGTTATGGTGTTTGTACTTTTGTGGGTGAATGCATTATTAGCTATTTGGTTTGCATGTGTGCTAATCGATTTGTCTGCTAAACTATTTTACCGGTTTACTAATAGTCTTGCAAAGTGTTTAAGTGCAAAGATTTTTGGCATACTAATTCACTCCCCCCCCCTCTTAGTATTCATCAGTCGAAATATGCTAATTTGGCTAATGTATATTGGAAATCAGTTGTGCATACTACTATTTACATTCTTAATAGGGTATAGTTAAGAGTGAATCATACTAAGACACCTTATGAGATATGGAATGGAATACCTTCTACTATGAAGTATTTCAAAATATTTGAGAGTTAGTGCTATATCATAAGAGATGAAGATGATCTTGGAAAGTTTGATATTAGAGAAGATGAAGGAATATTTATGGGATATACCACAAACAACAAAGCTTACCAGTGTTACAACAAGAGACTAAACATGATAGTGGAAAGCACAAATGTGAAGTATGTGAAGAATGAGATCAAACTCCCCCTAAACCAATATAGGAGACTGAATGTGAGAATATATTAGTTGTTGCAGAAGAGAAGACTAATCCAAAAGACAACAGAGAGAAAGAGAGAAATGAAGAAGAAGAACCTAAGCAAGTTACTAAAGCCACAACCAGATATGTACAAAAGAATAATTCAAATGATTAGATAACCAAAGATAAAAACAAAGGAGTTCAAATAAGAATAAGAGTTGTAGAAGAAAATGAGCAAGAAAACTACTATTTTATTTCACTGGTGGAGCCTAAATCATATGAGGAAGCAAGAAAAGAAGAGATTTGGGTAAAAGTAATGGAAGAATAATTGAATCAGATACAAAAGAATCAAACATGGGAACTGGTACCAGACCATTGGATAAAAATGTAATAGGAACTAAGTATGTATTCTAGAACAAAAAAAATAAATGAGGACGGGTCACAAGAAACAAAGTGAGATCGGTATGTAAAGGCTATTCACAAGTTGAAGGTATTGATTTTGAGAAAAAATTTGCTCCAATAGATAGGATGGAAAATATAAGAATGTGTCTTGCATTTTCTACTTATAAGAAATTCAAGGTGTATCAAATGGATGTTAAGTCATCTTTTCTAAATAGAGAACTTGATTAAGAGGTAGATATTGAATAGTTGGATATGTTCAAATTGTCAGAAGAATTAGATATGGTTTGCAAATTGAAGATAGTGTTGTATGGACATAACAAGCACCTAGAGTTTTGAATGATATATTGGATAGATATTTGATACAACAAAATTTTAGGAAAGGTATGTTGGCAAGAGACACTATTCTAGTGAAGATTGATGCATGAGAAATGCTTAGGAGTTGTCATTGCTAGCAAATCAGTTCAGAAATCATATCCGGTACGTGTAGATTTGATTTATTGGAAGTTGTATTATCATTTGACATAAGTCTGATGAATAATGATGAACAAAAAATACCATAATCAATACTAAGAGGGGAGTGAATCAGTAAACATAAAAAATTTCTCACCAACTTATCAAGTTAAAACAATACCAACCAGTTGTCTTCATCATTGAACTTAACCATGACAATACTGGTTAAACATAGTAAGACTTTAGACAATCATAAATTGATAAGTTTGATCACTTCAAATACATTCAATACTTGATAACAACTTCACCCATAAACATATGCATGTTGTATACTCGTAATACCATAACCTATTAGCTTTGCATGCATAATCACTAAAACATAGAATACTTAATCATCACATGAAAAATACACAACTCGTGACACACAGATTTTTCACATGGAAACCCAAATGGGAAAAACCATAGTGGGGATGAATACCCACAAGCTTGTTTTGAACTCTTTTGAAGCTTGCTCTGTTAGGTGCCTAGTCCGGTTAAAGACTTTACAATAAGGTTCTATTAGGAACTGATCTTGTTAAAGATCACCCGGTTAAGGGATGGCTATATACCCTGTTAAAGGTTGAAACCCTGTTAAATGTTACCTCGCTAGAGGATTTGAAGAACTCAATGATCTTGAGTCACCCAGTTAAAGGATTTACAATAAGTTTGTTAAAGCTATCTAGTAAAGGGATTTTCTAACTATTGAAATGGTTAGAATACAACGGGTAAAACTCTGATCTAATAAAAACACTACATGCCAAGGCAGATCCTTTTCAGTTCCTCTCTTCTGCAATCACACTCTGCAGTTTTCCTCTTACTGGTCTAGCAAGAATCTCAACACTCAGATGCACACACAAAATTTTCCAAAAACAAACAATAACAAACATCATCAACCTTATAGACAATAATTAGGTTGGCAGCATAAACCCTAAGCCCTAAGCATTTAGGTTTACAATACAAGCAGTCCAATCCTGACTGTCCAAACACTTTGCATAGAGCAATACAATCTTAAATAGATCACAAGACAATCTGCATTGTTCATTCTTCACCACATATGGGAATCAGTAACCCATCACGCTCTCTTCTCATATCGCCAAGAAGAATGTTCATTCCTGAGGTAGACTTTTAATGCAATCGATCTTCACATGCAAGATGCTCAAGGAAATCCTTCACGTGCACAAAGCTAATGTGGCACCTCGATCTCACTCACATGTCTTAGCTAACTCATCACAGGTTATCTTCAGTTGCATCACACAAGTTGGATTGCCAAACCGAAAACCCTAGAGCTGAGACTACCAATTGGTAGTCACACTTAGTGAAACCTCGACATCGATTCACTACATATCTTCATACCGGTTCACCATCTTCTTCCAATCTGCATACCAGTTCACTTTCACTTATTGACTTCAATGACAACATACATTATCATCATATCATCATGTTGGTTCATCATATGCCAACTATATCCAACAATCTCCCCCTTTGGCATTGATGGCAATACTCAGTGTAGCATTGCAATTGTAGACATCATACACCAGTGTATCTGCATTAATAGATATCTTCTCCCCCTTTGACAATAATGCCAAAGTGGAGGCACAAGCTTCCATTCTCTATTATGCTGCTCCCCCTATGGAGTAGCATCCTTCAACACATCAATCTTGAAAGATGTAACATTGTAGTTCCTAACTGATTCAGAGCACATAACTTTAGTTAACTTCATGAAGGGGTGGAACCCCTAATTCACCTCTCAAATTGGTAAATATAGTCTTCGGTAAGGGCTTTGTGAATATGTCTGCTAGCTGCTCCTTACTAGAAACATGTTTTAGTACATTGTCCTTATTCTGAACTTTCTCTCTCAAGAAGTGATACTTAAGCTCAATGTGCTTAGTTCTAGCATGCAATATCGGATTCTTGGAAATATTAATTGCACTTGTGTTATCAAAAAATATACTCACTGATTCAGATACAGGTACTTTGAAACCTTCCAATACATGTTTCATCCACATTGCTTGAGTGTAGTTCATAAATGTTGCCACATATTCTTCTTCAGTTGTAGACTAGGAAATATGGCTCTGCTTCTTACTCATCCATGATACTAATCTTCCACCAAGAAAGAACGCTCCACCGGTTGTGCTCTTCTAGTCATCCACATTACCTGCCCAATTGGTATCAGTATAAACTTTGAGATTGAAGTTTCCATTATATGGATACCACAATCCATAGTCAATTGTTCCTTTCAAATATCTAAGAATCCCCTTGACTACTACCAAGTGGGATTTTGTAGCACATTTCTGAAAAAGAGCTACTATGCCCACTGCATGAGCAATATCTAGTCTATTGTGTACCACATAGTGTAGCTTATTGATCATTGACCTGTACTCTTTCTCATTTGCCAATGCCAAATCAGTATCCTTAGTTAGTTTACAACCGCTCACCATCGGTGTCCCAACCAGTTTTCTCTCCTCCATGCCAAAACTCTTCAATACCTCTTTGACATACTTGGACTGGGTAATAAAAATACCCTCTTTCATTTTCTAAATCTGTAGACCAATGAAGAATTTTATCTCCCCAATTAGAGACATCTGAAAATATTTCTTCATCACATCTGCAAATGCATGGCTCATTTCATCATCTCCTCCAAAGATTATGTCATCTACAAACACTTCACAGATCAAAATTTGATCACCTTCTGATTTCAAGTAGATGTTGTTATCTTCACTTGTTCTCTCAAATCCAATCTTCACAAGATGAGAGTGTAATCATTCATACCATGCTCTTGGTGCTTGTTTTAATCCATACATGACCTTGTGTAATCTACACACCATGTCACTATCTTCTAATAGGGCAAACCCATCTAGTTGCTCTATATATACTTCCTCTTCAAGGATTCCATTCAAAAATGCAGACTGCACATCCATCTAATAGACCTTAAATCCCTTAAATGTTGTAAATGCAAGTAGCATTCATGCACCTTCTAGTCTATCCACAGAAGAAAAGGTTTCTCCATAGTCTTCTCCCTCTTCCTAAGTGTATCCCTTGCATACAAGCCTAGCCTTGTTCCTTATAATTGTACCTTCTTCACTCAGTTTATTTATGAAGACCTATTTGGTACCAATAACATTCTTGTGTTCAGGTCTGGGTAAAAAAGACCATGTTGCATTCTTTTTAATCTGATCTAGCTCCTCTTCCATTGCCTTAGTCCAATCTTCATCTGTAAGAACCTCTTTAATAGTCTTAGGCTCCAATTTTGATATCATGCAATAGTTATCCTTCACCTTTCTTCTTGTGAGTATCCCTGCATCTTTATCTACTATGATCTTCTTTGGATCATGATATAATTTCACATATCTAGGAATGACTCTAGATAGTTCTTTTTGCTTTTCCTCTTCTCCTTCTTCTCCATCTTCTTCTTCTCCTACCACAACTTCTACCGGTACAGGAACACTAAGATCTTTGCTTGTTTCTTTTACAACCGGTCCCCGCAAAGCTATTCCTGATTCACCTTCCACTTGCTCACTACTGGTTTCCTTAGATTTCTCAGGAGATTCATCAACCTTGACAATGATGCTCTCAATAATCTTTTGAGTTCTGTTATTATAGCACTTGAGGGCTTTTCTCTTAGTGGAATATCCTAGAAATATTCCTTCATCACATTTAGCATCAAATTTTCTCAAATGCTCACCTCTCTTGATATAGTACTTACTCCCAAATACCTTAAAGTAACTCATAGTGGGAGTCTTCCCAGTCTAGTACTCATAAGAGGTTTTATCTTTTCCTTTCTTGATAAGTACCCGATTCATTGTATAGACTGCAGTGATCACAGCTTCTCTCCAAAAAGTGTGAGTAACCTTTCCTTGGATCAGCATTGTTCTCTATGCTTCAACTACAATCTTGTTATTCCTTTTTGATATTCCATTTTGTTGTGGTGTCCTAGGTGCAGACAATTGCCTCTTGATTTCGTTCTCTTCATAGTACTTATTGAATTCATCATAAGTGAATTCTCCTCCTTGATCAGTTCTTAGGCACTTTATCCTTTGGCCACTTTCCTTTTCTACTAATGCTCTGAAGGCTTTGAATTTTCCAAATGCTTCAAACTTGTCTTTCAAGAATGTGACCCACATCATTCTTGAGAAGTCATTAGTAAGAATCATGAAATACCTATCTCCTTGAATACTTCTACTTTTCATATAGGACCATACAAATCAGTATGCACAAGATCAAGTAAATTCTCTGTTGAAAATGACTTACCTTTAAAAGTTGAGGAAGACATCTTCCCAAGTTGACATTCTTTACACAAATGATTCTCAGGTTTGTTCAGCAAAGGAAATCCTCTTACCAGCTTTAACAATTGTCAAAGTTCATATGGCAAAGTCTCCTAAGCCATATCCAACTATCATCAAACTTAGCCATCAGACACTAACTAATCTTGGCATCCAACTAAAATAGGTTACCTCTAGTCTACTTATCGGTGGCAATAAGTTCACCACTCTTTCCAATTATACTGTAGATTCCACCTTTGAACTTTAGAGTGAGTCCTTTTTCATTTAGCTGAGCAACACTTAAAAGGTTATGCTTAAGACCTTCTACCCAGTAGACATCATTTTCACTGCTTTTTCCATTCAGTGAGATGGGTCCTTTGCCTTTAACCAATCATGGTGCATCATTTCCAAATCTAACAACACTTCCATCATATTCTTCCAGAGACAAAAACTTTCTCCTATCACCATTCATGTGGTGAGAACAACCACTATCAATTATCCACTCATTAGAATTGTCAATGCGAGAGACAAGTGCTTTCTTATTAGACACTTCTTCCTTCACAGCTACACACTATATCTTCACTCTCTTCATCCTCCAATTATTCATTAGTAACACCTTCATCCATAGAAACAAGACAATTTCTTCTATTTCCTCCTTTATACTTTCTAAACCTCTTCGGTTTATCCTTATTATCACTGTTAGGACAATTAATAGCTATATGTCTTATCTTGTTGCAGGAGAAAGATTTTAAAGGAAGCTTACCTCTATATTTACCAGTTCTTTTTGGAAGTCTTTTAGCAAGAAGAGCTTCAAACTCCATCAGAATCTCTTCATCATCCATATCTCTGCATTGTCTAGATTCATAAATGGTACTAGTTTCTTTTCCTTTACTCGATGATGCAGAAAATGCTCTAAAGGTTGACTCAGTCTTCTGAACACTGTCATCATATCTATTCAACTCATATGCAATCAACTTTGCAATGATAGAGTCTAAGGATACCTTGGTTTTATCAATAGACCTTAGTTCTTGGATAGTGGCAACTCTGATTGCATAGTTTGGTAACAATGATCTCAAGACTTTACTAACAACGATGGCATCCTCATTTGTTCCACTAGCACTTTTTATATCTCCAACCACAGTCTTAATTCTAATGCCATATTTTTGAATGGTCTCTCCTTTAACCATCCTCATGTCTTCAAATTTTTCTCTAAGGCTCTTTTCCTTAGATTTCTTTACATGCTTATGACCACTATAAATGGTTTCCAGTGTGTCCCATACATCCTTAGGAGTGTCCTTGTCTTGTACATCAATAAACTCAATATCTGACAGGTTGTTGATAAGGGCTTCCATGACTTGCCCATTTTCCTAAATCTCTCTCTTCTAATCATTGGACAGAGTGCTAGTGGGAATCACATGGGCATTATCAACATATCTCCAGTGTTGAGCACACATACTCTTGATGTAAATCTTCATTTTGTCCTTCCATATCTTGAAGTTATCTCTATTGAACTTAGGACCTTCCCTCTTCATCATTACAATAGGATCTTTTACCTCAAGAAGTTAAGCTTATATCACTGAGGACCTGGAGTTTCTCTAATACCAATTGATGAATAATGATGAACAACAAATACCCTAATCGGTACTGAGAGGGGGGATGAATCGGTACAGACAAAAACTTTCTCAACAACTTATCAAGTTAAAACAATACCAATCGGTAGTCTTCATCACTGAACTTAACCATGGCAATATCGGTTAAACACAGTAAGACTTCAGACAATCATAAACTAATAATTTTGATCACTTCAAATACATTAATTAATACTTGATAACAACTTCACCCATAAACATATGCATGTGGTATACCATTAATACCATAGCCTATTATCTCTACATGCATAATCACTAAAACACATAATACTTAATCATCACATGAAAAATACACAACTCATGACACACAGATTTTTCACATGGAAACCCAAATGGGAAAAACCATGGTGGGGATGAATACCCACAAGCTTGTTTTGAACTCTTTTGAAGCTCGCTCTGGTAGGAGCCTAGTCCGGTTAAAGACTTTACAATAAGGCTCTGTTAGGAACCGATCCTATTAAAGATCACCCAGTTAAGGGATGGCTATATACTCTGTTAAAGGTTGAAACCCTGTTAAAGGTTACCTCGCTAGAAGATTTGAAGAACTCAATGATCTTGAGTCACCTGGTTAAAGGAATTACAATAATCCTATTAAAGCTACCCAGTAAAGGGATTTTCCAACTTTGAAATGGTTAGAAGACAATAGGTAAAACTCTGATTTGATAATAGCACTACATGCCAAGGTAGATCCTTTTCAGTTCCTCTCTTCTGCAATCACACTTTGTAGTTTTCCTCTTACTGGTCTAGCAAGTATCTCAACACTCGAATACACACACAACATTTGCAAACAACAAACAATAACAAACATCATCAACCTTATAGACAACAATTAGGTTGGTAACATAAACCCTAAACCCTAAGCATTTAGGTTTACAATACAAGCAGTCCAATCCTGACCATCCAAACACTTTGCATAGAGAAATACAATCTTAAATAGATCACAAGACAATTTACATCATTCATTCTTCACCGCATATGGGAATTAGTAACCCATCACTCTCTCTTCTCATACCGCCAAGAAGAATGTTCATTCCTGAGGTAGACTTTTAATGCAATCGATCTTCACATGGAAGATCCTCAAGGAAATCCTTCACATGCACAAAGCTGATGTGGCACCTTAGTCTCATTCACATCTCTTAGATAACTCATCATAGGATGTCTTCGGTTGCATCGCACAAGCTGGATTGCCAAACTGGAAACCCTAGAGCTAAGACTACCAACCGGTAGTCACACTTAGTGAAACCCCGACATCGGTTCACTACATATCTTCATACTGATTCACCGTCTTCTTCCAATCTACATACTAGTTCACTTTCACTTATTAACATCAATTAGAACATACATTATTATCATATCATCATGTCAATTCATCATATGCCAACAATATCCAACAAAGTCTAGAAGGTGGAATACAGTAACTGATAGAGTATGAGTGTAGTGTACAGATCTTGATTTTGGTTGTGTAACTTTGGTCACAGTAATAGAGGAAAATGATTCGAGGTTTGATGCAAATTATTCTATAATCCTAACATCTAGTGTTCATTCATGAGTGAGATTGAAGGTCTGATAACTGGTAATTTAGAAAGAACAGAGCTATTTTGATGTAACATGTGATCCAGAATCCTTGGGATGATTTCAGTGATTGGTTTCTAGTTTGTGGAGATTGGGCCGGAATATGTGAAGATTTTTATCATTTTGTTTGGGTCTGCATGTGGATTTGTGGATGGATTGAGCCAACTTATTGGTTACACATTTCATGTTGCGTGTTATGCAATTTTTGAAAGCCGACATAGAAATTGATTTGTTTTGTTGATGCGGATATACAAGAACTATTCATTTGATCATTTTAAGAGATGATATGAGTGTAAGAAGACTACATGAGTGAAAGTATGGAGTTTTTGTGATTGAGGGTTTTAGTGTTTTGATATATGACAGAGCAGCAAAACAGAGTAGAGAGACAGAATAGTGGTAGAAGAACTCTTGAGCTTAACTGGAATTGTTATTTGGCATTAATAGATGCTACTCTTCAGTTTAGACACTATTGTAATTATTTTTAATCATTTGTAGGAAAATGAGTCCTCTAGGTTGTATCCCTCTTTTGTATTTGAATAGTGAACTCTAAGCGGTGTGCCTGAATGCAAGTGCATTCCCCTTTTTGTAATATTATCATACTCCTGATCAATTTATAATAATATTGTCGATTCAAATACCACCATGGTTTTTCCCTTTTTAGGTTTCCATGTAAAAATTATGGTGTTATGGTTTTGTGGCTGATTGGCTTACGTTTATGCACTTTACTTTCATTCTTATGTATCTGGTGGTTTAAGAATCAGTTTAATAAATTTGTGAATTGAAAAACACTGATTCACCCCCCCCCCCTCTCAGTGTTCATTGATTCCAACAATTGGTATCAGAGCCTAGTTCCTCAAAAGGAGCCTAACAGCTTGAGGAAGATCCAAAAGATTGAATAAATGGACTCTGGTTTGCAGAAGCAACTTACAATGGCACTTGAAGATCTTGATGCAGCGATGAAAGAAAAAAGTAGCCTAAGGAGAAGTCTAGAAGCATCTAAAAATTTCATTGAATCTCTAAAAGAACAAGTGAACACATCCAGAGAGAAGAGAAAGGAACTGATGGATAAACTCAAGGAGAAAGAAGAATAAAGCTTTGACAATCAATCCCTAAAAGATAAGATAGATGAATGTGAGAAGCTTTCTAGAGATAATGCAGTCCTACAGAATGAGATGTAATCCATTATGATGAATCTAACAAAGGATATTGAAGAGAAAAAGAAGAATGAGGAAAATCTGACTTAGCCATTGAAGAAAAGATCTGAAGAATGGTGCAGATTGAACTATGACAATGATTAGTTGAGACTTGAATTGGTACAATCCAAGAATTATAGGCAAGAACATGAAAGGCAGATCATAATTATGAGAGGTGAGCTTTCCACTACTAATGAGTACAAAGAAAAATTCAAATATAGCTCAGCCAGGCTAGATGAGATGCTAGAAAGTCAGAGAAGTGGAAAAGACATTTGAGGACTTGGATATGAGAAAGGAGAATCCTCTGGTTCTGGACAAAGTAATCATCAGAAGAATAAGAGATCTCTGGTAAAACATCCTAATGCTTATAAATTCAATGGTAAATGTTTTGTTTGCAATAAATTTGGTCATATGGCAAGAAAATGCAGAGGGTGATGAGTAATGGTTCTACCTTTACCGGTCAATGTTTCAAATGCAACAACTTTGGTCATAAGTCAAACATGTGCAAAGCAGTGATGAATAATTTTTAAAATAGGAGATGTTATGCTTGTGGAATGTTTGGAAACATTTCTAACTAATGTAGAATGAGACAAAATCAGATGAACTTCAAGCCTATGCAAGGAAATGTTGTTTCCTATGCATGCAAAAAATCCGGTCACATTACAAAATATTGTAGAAGCAAGAATGTGAGCAAGAATGTGAGCAAGAATGCTTCAGTAGAAAAGAACAAATCAAATGAAAAGTGCAAAGAAAAGGTTCAAGAGTTCAGAGAGAAGCATAAGAATATGTGGGTTAAGAAGCAAGATTCAAATGTTCAGAATGGCTCCACACCCGATTCCGATGTTGGAATCTCATCCAGTAACTAAGGCATTTGACCTTAGGGGGAAGCTTTTCATGAAGATACTTAAAAATCCCTTTCAGAGATCTATAATTGGGTGAGGAAGGTTGTAGATGATTGAGATTAGTTTTGCAATTGATATTCGGAAGATTACATGCCTATCTGAGAATTCGGTGATGAATTCTTGGAAAAAAGGGTATCTGGAAAGCCTTTAGGGTTGTGCATTTATTACAACTTAAAGTTAGGTTTTCAGAGGATAAAAAGGCATTCTATCTTTTATTTTTCACATTGCGAACAAAGAGAAAGAGGAGTAGAGAGAGGTGAACAAGACTAAGGAGCGATAACAGAGCTTGAAGTGATCTGATAGTAATCCGGTTGAAATTAAAAAAGGTATTTATACATGTTCAAGCTATCTGTTTATAATCCTATTTTTGAAATGGCATCATCATTTGGTGTAGCAACTCCATTGGTAGTAGGAATCATTGAAAGGGAAAGGCCAGCATTCAAGAAACATCCATTCAAATCGGTCAAAGATGATCCGGAAGGAGCATTTTCTTCTATGTCGTATGGAGTGTTGCATAATGAGGATATTAGGGTAAACATTCATTGTAATATCAAAGAGCTTGGGAATGTAGACATTGTATCATTATACACCAAGCATATGATGGATGTGATGGGGAATATGAAGCCTGATTTCAAATCATTGCAAGATAAGGGTTTTATCTAGTTTGTTCACTTTCTAGTTTTTGATGAACCTGAATGGGTTAGGTATGTCGTGAGTTGAATCCATGATGAGTTTATATGGCTAGATAGACCTCATAAGATCACAAAGCAAGCCATTCAAGCGGTAACCTATTTAAATGCAACCGGTGAGATGCCTGATCTGAGACATGTCAAGAACACAACAGTAACAGAGGTTACCGGATCCCCACATGATAACCGGTCAATGATAATAAGTGATATCATTGAACATGATGTGAGATTTGCATCAATGGTGATAGGATATAAGGTGTACCAATCCAACAGACAAAATTCAGTATCTAGTGCTACAATATATGCAACCTATCAGATACTTAAGGATGAGAAGAGATATGATCTATGTGGAGTGCTTCTTAGTTAATTAATGAGCAACTTAAAGAAGATTAAGCAAGATAAGAAGCATGTTTTCAAGTTTGGTTCTTTGATTGTTTGTTTGGCACTTCACTTTTTAAATGAAATCCCTAGTATAGGAAAAGTACAGTAGGATTATGATAAACCAATGGCAGTCCAAATTAAAGAAGGTTTGCAAGGATTGGGTGACGTGGTAGCACAAAAATCTTCTTTGTGGGGCTATTTCAAATCATTTCAGGCAATGATGCAAAGTAGAGAGAGAATTCCAAAGGACATTGTTGAAAAATATGAGGATACCATCTGTTTCATGGTAGAAAAAGATCAATGTCATATGGAGGAAGCAGAACCAAGAACCATTTGGATCATTCTCATAGGGTATGAAGTGGATGGAAACACTCTTAATGCATATTCTCAACACCTATTGAGTAAACTAGTAGATGAGAAAGAAGAGAGGTTGGATAATTATAAGGAGAAGGATCTAGACCTACACAAGAAATTCACTGAGCCTACAAGAAAGAGGAAGGTTAGAAAAGAAGTTGAAGATCTTGCAGAAAAAATGGGTATAACAAAAGAAGTCATTCAAAGGGCTAGGGAATAGAACATTCTAAAGGAGGAGGATATGGTAAAGCCTAAGAAGAAAAAAATAGTCTCCACTCCTCCCAATCAAACCAAGAAACTTAGTTTACACCTACCTCTGGTGTACAGAAGCCTATCCCTTCACCCAAGCCACAAGCCAAGTCAATCATTGGAGTTGAGAAGAAGAAGAAGCCTATAAGGGAATAAGTTGCAGCCACTGCTAAAGATGTAGAGACAGAGTCTGATGAAGTGGTGAAAGAGGTGAATAAGACAACTAGCTATTCTAGGATGGTGAAGAAGCCTCAATCTGGTGGAGCCCACCCGACCAAAAAAAAAAAACTGAAGTTGAGCCATCCGATAGAGCCAGATCAAGTCAAAAGCCTAAGTACAAGCTAGATGAAACCTTGAAGTCCGACAAGATAGAAGGTACTTATACTAGTGTTCCCCCAATGACATTAAATGAAATAGTTGATGAAGTGGTAAAATAAGGAAACTTGAAGAATATACCTGTATATTATGAGAACTGTGATGATAATGATCAAAGAGCTATAGAGGAAGTAGTTGTACAGTATATGAATGTTTATAGCAAAGCCTTGATAGAGTTGTCATCTATGATTCTAAAGGGATTGTATGATATTTTGGATACCAAGAGGCATACATCCAGCTTAGAGGATGAAATAATAAAAGAATATGTATTAGTTAATTTGACTTCTGTAATTTCTAAAGTTGGAGTTGATAGATTGCTAAAGATTGCAAAGGACAGATTCAAAAGCAATAAGAGAGTTAATAAAATCATGCTCGGGAAAATAAATGAAGTGACTAAAGAGAGCGAAGCAATTTTGAGACAGTTTTTGAAAGAACACAAATATGAGGTAAATCTGGCAACAGATGACACCCAACCGGAAGAGAAAGCACAAGACACCTCCATTTTGGAAGTTCAAATAGAGGTTTATAATGTGCAGAATGAACAGCCAACTGAGCGAGTCATTCTGGTAGAGAATACCAATGTGGATGATCAAAATATTGGAATCTTCGGTGAAGTTATACAAAATCCTTTGGTGATAGAAGTTGACTCTGAGAAGGCAGCTGAGGAGAGTGGAAAAGTTGATGAAGGAAAGGGAGAGGTTGATACTGAGAAGGGTGAAGATGTTGTAAAAGATGCAAGTGTAGAGGTGACAGAGAAGGAAAAAGGAAAAGAGAAGGATGATTAGGCTCCTGTGGCAATGGCAAGAGGGCACTATAGCAGACAAGGGAAAATAAATTGCCACTAACTTAGATGATTTCACTCAAGGGAAAATAGATCTAAGCTCACTTTCACCTATCCAAGAATTGAAGCTAGCAACTCTTGCTCAAGCAAAAGTAAAGGAGGACTTACTCAAGTCCCACACCATAGACAAAGAGTCGGTAACTTTGGCCACATATGTGTTAGAGAAACTTTTGCCATCATTCAAACTAGATACAACTGATACTCCCTCCGATAAGATTAGAAGCATGCTCCATGCAATAGAATCTCATTTTGTGTCTTTGGAGAAAGTGACAGATGCTAAAGTTTGGACTTAGTTTAAGGCTATGAGATTGAGGATAATTTTGAAGATGATTGAGGGAGATAGGGTAAGTTTGATAGCTGCTATGAAGAACATACAAGATGCATTAGATGAAGGCGATCACATATACAAGTCATGTCTAATTTTTCCCAAGTTTACTATTGACATTGACAAGAAAATAAAAGAATGTGAAGGCAAGTTAGCTAGCATACCTCAATCCTATGCACCCCAATCAGTCCCTGCTAGCAATTTTGAAGCTCAAGTTATGAGTATACTTGATAAGATAGAGAGTTTAAATCAAGAGAAGGGCATAATTTTTGGCAGAGTGGGAGAAGTAAGAAGCCTTATCACTCCCAAGATAGATTCACTGATCAATAGTAAGAAAGATGCAATGAATTCTCTGAAAAAGAGTGTTTTGGTAGATCGCAGAGGAGCAAAGATGCATGCGTATCTTTTCCGTGGTCTGATCAATATTTTGGAGAGATTGAAAAATGGTTGGGATGACCACTTGTTGTGCCTAAAGATAATTTTTGCAGATATTTTTAATTTTTTGTATGTAAGTATGCATACTCTTGTATATAATTTTTTGTGGATTCCTATCTTTGGTATTGTTGTCAAAGGGGGAGAGAGAGAAGTGAAAAATGGTGTATATTCTCAAGGGGAGCTTATTGATTTGTTGACGTATTGCAATTTTGAAGTTTTGCAGATAGTTTTGATAGTGTCATTTTTCATAATGTTGCCATCAATGCCAATAGGGAAGATTATTGGCAAGAAATTTTTTTTTGGTGAATATTGATGCATGAGAAATGCTTAGAGGTTGTCATTGATAGAAACTCAATTCATAAATCATATCAAGTACATGTAGATTTTATTTACCAAAAATTGTATTATCATTTGGCATAAGTCTAGAAGGTGGAATACAGTAACTGACAGAGTATGAGTACAGTGTACAGATCTTGGTTTTCATTGTGTAAATTTGGTTGCGGTAATAGAGGTAGATGATTTGAGGTTCAAGGTAGCTTATTCTATAATTTTAACATATAGTTTTGATTCATGAGCGAGATTGAAGGTCTGGTAATGGATAATTTAGGAAGAAAAGAGCCATTTCAATGTAATGTGTGATCCGAAATCCTTGGGATGATTTTGGTGATTGGTTTCGAGTTCGAGGAGATTGGGTTGACATATGTGAAGCTTGTTATCATCTTGTTTAGGTTTGCATATGGATTTATGGATGGATTGAGTCGACTTGTTGGTTACACGTTTCATGTTGCATGTTATGCGATTTTTGGAAGCCGACATAAGAACAATTCATTTGAGCATTTTAGGAGATGATATGAGTGTGAGATGATTGCATGAATGAATGTGTGAAGTTTTTGTGATTGAGGGTTTTAGTGCTCCAGTATATGATAGAGGAGTGGAACAGATTAGAGAGATAGAACATTGGTAGAAGAACTGATTAACCAGAATTACTATTCGGCATCAATAGATGCTACTCTTCAATTCAAATACTATTGTAATCATTTGTAGGACAGTGAGTCCTCCGAGTTGTAGCCCTCTTTTGTATTTGAGTAGTGAGCTCTAGGAAGTGTTCCTGAATGCAAGTACATTCCCCTTTTTTTAATATTATCATACTCCTGATAAAAGTATAATAATATTGTGGATTCAAATCCCACTGTGGTTTTTCCTTTTCTAGGTTTCCATGTAAAAATTCTGGTGTTATGGTTTTGTGGTTGATTGGCTTATGTTTTTGCACTTTACTTTAATTATTATGCATCTGCTTGTTTAAGAATTGGTTTAATAAATTTGTGAATTGCAGAACACTGATTCACCCACCCCACCCCCCCCCTCTCTCAGTGTTCATTGATTCCAACAGGGTACTACTGACAACAATATTTATTTTTAAGTTGAAGGTAACAATTAGTTGATTGTTGTTGTCTATGTTGGTGACATTATATTTGGAGGAAGTGATATTCTATGTAAAGAAATTACAAAAGAGATGCAGAAGGAATTCAAAATGTCAATTATTTATGAGTTGTCATTTTTTATTGGTCTACAAGTTTCATAGTTAGAGGATAGAATTTTTATTTCTCAAGCTAAATATGTCAAAGAGATGCTAAAGAAGTTTGAAATGGAGAACTGTAAACTGGTTGCAACCCCTTTGGTTGTTCATTGTAAATTGAGAAAAGATGGCATATCTTTGAAGGTTGATAAGAAGTACAAATCTATGATTGGAGGACTATTATGATTAACTAACTCTAGACTAGATATCATGCAGACCATCTATTTAGTTGCAAGATTTTAGGTTAATCCAAATCAATCACATGAGCAAGCAATGAAGAGGACATTTAGGTATTTGAAAATGACTCTGAATTTTGGTCTTTGGTATAAGAAGAATAGAGATTTCATGTTGAAAGCATACATAGATGTTTATTGGGCCGAAAGTATTGATGATAGGAAAAGTACCAGTGGTGTTAAATTTTTCTTATGAGACAGATTGGTTTCTTGGCTAAGTAAAAATCAAGATTTAGTATCTCTATCTATTGCAGAAGCACAATACATTGTAGCAACATCTTGTTGTACTCAAGTTATGTGGATAAAATAAACTCTTAAAGATATCATAGTGATATATGATGAAGCTATTCCCATTATGTGCAATAATACCAGTGCTATAAAAATTTCAAAGAATCTGGTAATACATTCAATAACTAAACATATCTCAATCCAATATCATTTCTTAAGGGAGAAGGTTGCAGAAAAGGAAGTTACATTGGAGTATATTTCTACAAAAGAATTAGTTGCAAATATTTTCACTAAGGTGTTGGAAAATGACACTTTTGAGTATATCAGGTAGAAACTAAGGGTTATTGCCCCCCTTTCTCTAACTAGATGCATAATAGAGGTGCATCTTTCCAAGTGGAGACTTAGAGCTTATCCTTTATATCTCCTAGATTGATGATGTTGGTGCTCTCAATGGGAGTAGTGGAGTATGTGTTGGATGATTAGTATATTATGTTTTTCCCTTTGTCTATAATGTCAAAGGGGGCGAGATGATCTGATGTGTCCAAGTGTTTTCATCAATGACAAAGGGGGAGATTGTTGGAAATATGAGTTTGCTTGGTTGTCACTAATTTCAAACTTGGTTGTCTAGATGGATTCTGATCTGAATGTGTTCTTATTTTGTCTTTCTTTTGGTGTTGTAGTTGATTTTGATGTTTTGGTGTTGGTTGTGGCAATATGCAGGAAAGATTTTTTAATCTTTCACATCAACTAGTTTTATGGTTCTTGGATTACAAAAGTTAGTTGTTAATGTTCTCTGATAGTAAGGGTGTTTGTCAAACTGGTCTGAAAAGTCTTTGGTGGCCTTTAGTTATGTTAAAGTTTTTGTTGTAGTTTAGTGGACATGATTTAGTGGTTCATGAAGTATTTTTAATGTTTCTCTTTGATGGTGTTTCCATTCAGCAAGTGAGTTATGTTGATTTGTGTTTGGTATATTTGGTTGTGTTATGGTTCGGTATGTCCAGTTGGATTATCTTGTTTAGAACATGCTCTTTGGTTAAGATATGCATTGGAGAATGAGTTAGAATTTTGTTATGGATCTTACCATGGTGTGGAGATACATGCAAAATAATTTGTGTTAGAAGATGTTCTTGGCTGACTGATTGATGAGTTCTATTGCCTATCTACATGTTACGTTTGGTGGTGTAAAGCGGAAAAATCGCGATCGAACCCTAGTTGCTCTCCCCTCTTACAACTCCGAGGAGAGAGAAGGGAGGTTCGCTAGGATTCGATGGTTTTCACTTAGGGGGGAGACTTTACATTCAAAAGAGGGGTTGAAACCCACAAGATCCAATCCCACGCAATGCAAGATTGGATGCTAAATGAATTTCAAGGGTTAAGACAACAAGGCTACCCTCTTTTGTAAAGAATGTGCATAGGAGAATTAAGCTAGGAATGCATAGAAAGTGACAAAGATTCGCTTATAAACTGAGATGGGAATATAGTATGAAGCTGTGGACCTGGAATTAGCAGTAAAATGTCGATACGGCGTTGTCCTGCAAATTTGAGCAAAAGTTGTTGGGATGATGGCGCCCAGCGCCACGGTCCTCCGAAAAATCCGCGAAACGAAGGGGGATCTGTTCGTCTCTGCACAAGGATTCCAGATCTTCAATTTCAGCCGCGTACCTGCAACCTACACACAGAAAAGCGAAGACGATTGGGGGGTTAGGGATTAGGGGTTTGCCTTTAGGTCAAACCCCGGTTTTGGAATTAACCAAGAAATGAGCAAGAGCTGTAAATGTAAATGACTGTAAAACAAGTACTAATACCTTGTTCTAAGGATGTTGGTATCCTTATGTGCGAAGGTTTAGATGTTGTATGTTGTATGTTGTAGTAGTATGTGATCTCCTCTTCAATGGTTGAATCCTTGTCTTGAATGCAACACTTAGCCTTGAATGGAGACTTAGAAGGAATGCTTGAATGCTTGAATGCTTGAGTATAGTTTTCACGCCTTGTACACATATCTTTTTCATCTTTAAATGAGAGAGAAAAATGTAGTTTATATACTTGTCAATTAGGGCTGATAGACTGATTTTCCCGACCTTAGGCCGACCAGGAAAGTTAATTTCCAAATTGCAAACAAAAAGACCCGAGACCCCTTAGGAGACCGGGCCCAAAATAGGACCCAGGGACCAGGGCGCTAGGTGCCCTGGTCCTGAGGGACCAGGGCGCTGGGCGCTCTGGTCCCACCTCCTGGGACAGCAGGGTGCAAGGAGGTTCAGGCCAGGGTACTTGAAAAATGCAGTTTTTGGTGTCGTGAGCAAGTTTCGGGGTCTCCATTCAGGTTGCGTGTTGTGTTGCCATCGTGAAGACCGAAATGCAGTCGAAATTGCAAGTGTCACAATTTTAGGACGCTACATTTAGCCCCCACTTTCGCGGGAGTATATATGCTCATACTTCCGGTAAAGTACAAGGAAACAACATTGAAAGACTTTCACCACGTCAAGGAGGCAAGACACACCAAGCCCCCAGTGGACTAAGGATCTTACGACTTCGATTGACAAAGTAAAAGGGAAGATCACGAGGGAGAACCATGACTATCAGTAGTAAGGTTCCCTCACTATCAGTCATGCAAGAAAGATATCAAAAATTTTCAAGGCAAGGTTAAATTTGCCAAGAAATTTTCAAGTATCTTGAAAAGATATGAACGGGATGTATGCCCCCCTACGTTAAAGCGATCGCACATGCCTCACTGGGGGTGATTGCTTTAAGGTAGTGATACATATAAGAAATGAGAAAGGAAAGGAGCACGTTATCGCAAGGATTTAGCCCCCAAGTGTGAGATAAGCCCAAGGATAATAGACACAAAACACAAAGGACAAGGTGACTTCACTTTCCTCGGGGTCAGTATGCTGTATGATAATTCATGTATATATATCATATGTATGTATGCATAATTGTTCTTCATTCCCCAATCAAGGAAGGTCACCTAGAAGAAGGGAACACATGTGTCTTTCGAGTCAACATGAGAGAGATCGAGAGATCTCAATGCTTTGCATCATCCTCAAGTAGACAACACTAAGGACAACAAATAGAAGAATGAGAATAACACATAGAAGAAGTAACAAAAGAGAGGAGGAGAGAATCTGCTATGCTAATGTAACTATTCTAGCACGTCATCTACCCCCCGATCTTGCTGATCAATGTTTCGAGAAGGCAGGGAACACGCTAGAGGAGGAACATCCAACACAGCAAATGGAGCTATCACAAGATCCAAACAAGGGCTATGTTCATGTTCCGAGCCACATTGTTCTTGTCTAGGAGCTAGGATAAGTGCTTTAGAAAATTCATTAGATAAATGGTTATCAATATCAACAAGTTCATATTCACCATCAGAAGCAAGAGGAATAACATTTTCATCATGAATAACATTTTCATCTATAGCATCATCAAGATTTATAAAAATAGGATTTTTAACTCGCACAGGATCAAGACCATCATGCATCTTATGTTTAGGAGATTTAGGCTCAATGTCCGGCTGAGGAAAAAATGGAATAATGCTCGTTGAAGGTGTTTTTGGAGATGGCAAAGTTTGAGAAGCAGCTGCTTGAGCTCTAAGACGACGCTTTCGTCGGCGTTCACGTGCAGAACGATTTCGTCTAGTCTTAGTAGGAAGTGAAGAAGATTGAGGAGGAGGAATATTCTCATCCCTATCACTTGGGTGTTTAGGTTGAGGTCTCTTAGGCTGGATAATAGGAGAAGAAGAAGGTCTCTTCTCTCTATAAAAGGAAGGAGGAGGAACTGCTCCATATAAAGGAGGAATTTTTGGTTTAGGGAGGAGACCAAGTCCATCATGATGAGGAGGGATAGGTCTACTTTTAGGAAGTTTATTAGATATAGACATAGTCACATACATAGGGATGGGTTGGGAATCTTCTTGAGGAAAGACATTAGTTTTATCTTTCAAAGGAAGAACTTCCTTCTCAAGAATGATATGAATGTCAAGTTTAGGTGTTCTAGGTTCACTTAAAGATAGGATCATATCTGTTTTCCACTTTTGAAAAGATTTGAAAAGATGATCACTTTGCGGAGGAAGGGATTGGAATTGTTTAGGCCAAAAGTAATCAAGAGGAACACTAGAGGTTCTTTCAGCTGGTTTAAAGAGGCTATGATTGACAGTAACAACTTCACCATTATGGGGAAATTTCAAACACTTATGAATAGGAGAAGCAATAGCTTTCATGGAAGATAGCCAAGGATAGCCAAGCTTCACACAAAATTGTTTGGAAGATGGAATAATAGCAAAGTTCACATCAAGGGATTTGTTATAGACCTCAATAGGCAATGTAATAGAACCAATTGCAGGAGAAGAAAATGCATCAAATAGTTTCACAATCACATCTGTTTTGTCATAAATCACTTGATTCAATTGCAAAGTAAAAAGAAATTCTTCAGTAATAACATTAACCATGCACGAAGGATCAATAAGCACTCCACGGCAAGGTGTATTTTTGACTTTTGCAACTATGTATAAAGGACCATCAGGTGCCCTAATGGTTTCACTGGAATCAAATGTGATGGAAGGTTCTTTAGGGTTTTCTTGCTGCTCTACAAAGTTAATCACATTTGGAGTCATAGACACAAGACCATCAGATGAAAGAGAGGAATCGTTAGTCTCAACCGCATTAGAGGTATGAGAAGGTAATGGATCAGTGAAAATCTGAAGATTTTGATTAGGAGGAGCTACAGATGTATTGTCTTTATCATTCACTCCAGAAACAGAAATAGTATTATTATCAATCAAATCTTGAATTTTACCCTTTAAAGAAAAACATTTTTCAGTATCATGCCCAGGCTGACGATGAAATTGACAAAAGGCTTTGTTATCAAAATAAGGTGAAGTAATCTTTGCAGGATCAATTTGTCTTATAGAAGGAAGAGTAAGCACATTTTGTTCCAATAATTTATTCCTAATACTATGCAATGATTCATCCAAAGGAGTATACTTTCTTTCTTTCTTGAAAAATTTAGAAATAGGAGGCACACCTGATGCTGCATTCACATTGTTGTTGATGATGTTTTCATTGAATTTGATGGAGTCTTTGTTCGGTTTAAACTTCCCAAATGGTTGTTGACTGCTATCACCCTTATCACTAGAAGCCATAGGATGTGATTGTTCCATTTGACTCACAGTCAGTTGATAATTGTGAAGAGTGGCACACAACTGTTGGAAAGAAGTAAACTCAGAAAATAGAAGTTTGTCTCGAATATCTTTTTGTAAATTAGAAATAAAGATTCTTTGAATATCATTGTCAGGCACTGGAAAAGAAATTTGAGCATACAAATGCTTATATCTACCAATGAAATCAGTCACTTTTTCTTTAACACCTTGTTTACAATGCATTAAATCAATCAAAGTAACTTTAGGACTTATATTGTTTTGAAATTGTTTAATGAAAGCATTTGCAAGTTGTTCAAAAGAAGTAATAGAATAGGAAGGCAACGAGCAATACCATTGTAGGGCTTTGTCTCTTAATGTTCTCGTAAACAGTTTTGCAAGCAACCTTTGGTCATAAGCAAAATCAGTACATATTGTTTGAAAAGTCTTAACATGTGTTAGAGGATCACCTTTACCATTATAAAGTTCCAAATGTGGAATTTCAACATGTTTAGGGGGAATAGCTCAAACAATGTCAAGAGAAAGTGGGCTCACAACATCAAATGTGGGCACACTAAACATAGATTGATTCATAGAGGCAATTTGTTGCTGTAAAGAAGAGACAGTTTGTGCAAGATTGTTAATGGTCGCTTCAGTCGAAGAGTTCATATTAGATGTGTTAGATTGAGATGGAGGTGTTATGTTATTGAAAGAAGGCAAAGAGTAAGGTGGTGGGACCCTATGATAATTAGTCATAGGAGATGATTGGACAGGAGGAACACTACAAGGAGGAATGGAATGATTAAATGAATTGCCCCCTTGCATCATGTTCATTTGCGGAGATGTAATAGGAACACTCATTGAAGGAATGAATGAAGAAGTCAGATTAATTGAAGAGGAAGGATTGCCCCCATGACTAGTGATCACAGGGGGAATGTCTTGTGTAGAAGTAGCCATTATGTTTGATGTAAAGGTAGGTATGCTAGCAATAGAAGTCATCAAAGGAATAGAATGATTGACTTGTGTAGGAGGTTGTGTATAACCTAAAGTTTCGGCACAACTCTTCATAGGCATCACGTTCAAATTCACAATGTGTGAAATACCACGCAAAATATCAATTCCATTCTTATCACTTTGAAGCATACGTTTTAGACCCTCAATTAAAGGAAGAGCTTGACTATCAGGGTACTCATGAGACATCCATTGGTGAAAATCATCAAATTGGTTATCCAATTTCGAAATTTGTTCTACAAAAACCTCATGGAGAGCTTCTTCATCATTAGGAGGATTAGAGGAATTACCCATGTCCTCATTAAAAAGGCTATTCAAATTAGGTTCCATCTCCTCAGTAGTTAAACCTCGGAAAGACTTAATTCTACGGCTTCGTCTAACGGGAATAGTGTAAGTAGGACTTATTGTTGTAAAACTCATGCACTAGAGAAGGAGAGAAAATTTTGAATTTAGAGGCAGCAATTTTCAGTAAAATCAGCCAATCTTCTGGATTTAAGCTGTTAAATGCAATCACGACAGTCTCCCGAAATTTCGGAAAAAATGTCTGGGACCGTGGTGCTCGGAGTGCAACACGGTCCTTGCAACTTTTTTCGAAATTTGCAGGGATGAAAGGTATGATGATTTTAGAGCTAATCTGAAAAAATTGAGTGATTTTATGATCTGTAGATAGGCCAAATTAAAGTTGCAATCTCGAAATTGAACCCTACCCAGATTGTCGAAAAATGCAAAATTTGAATTTTTGAAAAACAGAGGGAAACTGAAATTTTGAATTTTATGATTTTAGAGGGAATGTCAAGAGCAATGCAAATTTTGAAATTCAAAAATTGACTCAATTTCACGCAAAATTCAATTTTGAAAGCGGAAATCAAAGTTGTTGTAATTAAGCACTTAATTTCAAAAGTCACAAAATGCAAGAATTTGAATAAAGCACTGAAATTTTTAATGAATGCAAACACACTTTTCAGATTTAGGACAATAAGAACACAATTTTGACACAAAATTTCAGTTTCAATGATTTTTGAATGTTTAAAAGCCTTAATCCAAGCAATCAGAAGACCAACTTTGACTGTAATTTTGAAGGTGTTAAAATTGATAAAATCAGCCAAAATTCTGGATTTTAGCAGAAAAATACAGTAAGATCTCGCTCCCGAAATTTCGGAAAAAATGTCGGGGACGATGGCGCCCGGCGCCACGGTCCTCGCAACTTTTTTCCAAATTTTCAGGGATGAAAGATATTGTGATTTTATTGCGGAATCCAAAGTTACAGCTGATTTGGAGATGTTTTGATCAGTGAAATTGTCGAACAAAGGTTGAATCAAGAGGGTTTTAAAAATTAGGGTTTTGACACTTAACCACTTAATTTTCAAAATTAAAGCATAGATATGAATTGATAATTTGTAATAGAAGGACAGATCTGAAACAAGCATTAACAATTAAAAATTTCACAAGTTTAATTACTAAAAAGAAATTTTAGGGTTTTTATGCAATCACCTCTAAAATTTTGCAAAAGATCAAACATGGAAATGTAATCAAGGAATCCAATTTCAGATCTAATCATGAATAATCAGAAAGGATGTTCACGTCGGGTTCACCAAAATGTAAAGCGGAAAAATCGCGATCGAACCCTAGTTGCTCTCCCCTCTTACAACTCCAAGGAGAGAGAAGGGAGGTTCGCTAGGATTCGATGGTTTTCACTTAGGGGGGAGACTTTACATTCAAAAGAGGGGTTGAAAACCACAAGATCCAATCCCACACAAGGCAAGATTGGATGCTAAATTTGTTTCAAGGGGTTAAGACAGCAAGGCTACCCTCTTTTGTAAAGAATGTGCATAGGAGAATTAAGCTAGGAATGCATAGAAAGTGACAAAGATTCACTTATAAACTGAGATGGGAATACAGTATGAAGCTGCGGACCTAGAATTAGCAGTAAAATGTCGATACGGTGTTGTCCTGCAAATTTGAGCAAAAGTTGTCAGGACGATGGCGCCCGGTGCCACGGTCCTCCGAAAAATCCGCGAAACGAAGGGGGATCTGTTCGTCTCTGCACAAGGATTCCAGATCTTCAATTTCAGCCGCGTACCTGCAACCTACACACAGAAAAGCGAAGACGATTGGGGGGTTAGGGATTAGGGGTTTGCCTTTAGGTCAAACCCCGGTTTTGGAATTAACCAAGAAATGAGCAAGAGCTGTAAATGTAAATGACTGTAAAACAAGTACTAATACCTTGTTCTAAGGATGTTGGTATCCTTATGTGCGAAGGTTTAGATGTTGTATGTTGTATGTTGTAGTAGTATGTGATCTCCTCTTCAATGGTTGAATCCTTGTCTTGAATGCAACACTTAGCCTTGAATGGAGACTTAGAAGGAATGCTTGAATGCTTGAATGCTTGAGTATAGTTTTCACGCCTTGTACACATATCTTTTTCATCTTTAAATGAGAGAGAAAAATGTAGTTTATATACTTGTCAATTAGGGCTGATAGACTGATTTTCCCGACCTTAGGCCGACCAGGAAAGTTAATTTCCAAATTGCAAACAAAAAGACCCAAGACCCCTTAGGAGACCGGGCCCAAAATAGGACCCAGGGACCAGGGCGCTGGGCACCATGGTCCTGGGGACCAGGGCCCTGGGTGCCCTGGTCCTGAGGGACCAGGGCGCTGGGCACTCTGGTCCCACCTCCCGGGACAGCAGGGTGCAAGGAGGTTCAGGCCAGGGTACTTGAAAAATGCAGTTTTTAGTGTCGTGAGCAAGTTTCGGGGTCTCCATTCAAGTTGCGTGTTGCGTCGCCATCGTGAAGACCAAAATGTAGTCGAAATTGCAAGTGTCACAATTTTAGGACGCTACAGGTGGCAACTTTGGAGGATGTGTTAGCATGTGTGTTGGCATTTTTATGATGTTTTGATTGCCATTAATGGACACACACTTTCTTGATGTATGAGTTATGCTCAATCGGTAATTGTTCCAACTGGTATTGTATAGTATTGAATGTATTGTCTTTATACTATCGGTGTTTTGCAAAAAATGGTTTACCGGTCATAGATTGTATGAAGACCGCAAGCGGTATGAAGACCCCAAGTGGTTCGAGGAGCTCAAGCATTACGAAGGAACCAAGCGGTAGTTAAATTTTGATCGGAACACTACGATCTACCAGTCTTCATTTTTTACAACCGGTAATCGATATATTGTATTAACCGGTATTACTCTTTGATGAGTTACCAATCGATATTACTATAATGTGTGATGAGTTATCATCCACCGACAATTTGGCGGTGATTTTATGTCGTGTTACCAAATGTGTCTAGATGCACTGAACCTAGAACCTTGTAGTCTAATCCTATTGGACCGACATGAAATCAGTTTCCTTTATAAGGACATCATGTCTAGGGTTTGCATGTGAGATATGTAATATGTGAGATATAAAATTGAAATGGTTATGTGAGATCATTGAAGATAAGATTAGGTATGTGTGAAGAGACAGAGTGTGGAGATATTGAAGACTAAAGTAATACTGAAATGCATTGACAAGGAGTTGTCAAGGATTTAATTAAGCAGACGATGCTATTAGCTAGATCACTCACTTGTTGATTACTCACATCTTCGACAAGTCTGAAACCCTTAATTGGGTAGGCCCAGCAAAGCCTTTCTAAATCCTCTAACAAGGTGGTTCACAACTATGGATCTGAAAACCTTTCACAAGGTAATCTTTAACAGGATTTACAAAAATCCTTTCACAAGGTAGTCTTTAACAGGACTTATCTCCTAACAGAGATCTAGATTCCTAACAGGATCTGTTCTGGTGAAGAACATTGTATGACCTTAACCAGTCTGACCTTAACCGATCTGGTTACTATTGTGTAGATAGTTACTTGTGAGTTTTTGCTCACCGTGGTTTTTCCCATTTGGGTTTCCACGTCAAATATCTTGTGTTATGGTGATTGTGCTCTTGTGGGTGAATGCTTTGTTTTCTATTTGGTTTGCATTTATCTTAACTAGTTTATTCGTAAATTTGTTGTACCGGTTATTTGCTAAATTATTTAAAAGTTTGTTTACAGTAATTTTTGGCATACTAATTCACCCCCCCCTCTTAGTATTCATCAATGTATGGGTTGTTGGATTCATCTTGGAAGGATCAGTCATGATGTATTTGGATCCCCTCTTTCTCCTAGAGTAGACCGTCCTGAGTATTTTTTGTTCAAGTGGCTTATCTTGTGTAATAATGTTTATTTTGGTTGTGGTTGACCCTTAATTAGGTTTTTTGATGGTTTGTCTTATATTTAAGAAGTGTGGTATGAGTTGTGCATGAGATTGTTTTTGAATTGGTGAGAAGTGAATTTAAATGATATACAAGTAGATTTGAGACTATATATGTGTGAAAGTTAGTTTGTGAAGAGCTTTGAAGGTGATACATTTTGTGAGACAATGTGCTAAGACAATGATAGTTGTCATAGATATTTTCCATAATGTTGGTTGCTTGATACAGATGTTCAAGGTAATTTCATGGTCAAGAGATCCTTTTCATATCACTTCAACTATTTTCTCTATTCCAAATTGACAGTGGGCCCTTCGGAAACTCCTTGTATCTGCATTGAAGCAATGTGCCTCAGTTGTGTACGTTTGTGTATATTTCCCTAAGGTAGTGTTCCTTAGTCTTGTGAGTCTCTAAAGTGCATGTTTCTCCTTGGAAGTAAGAATAAACCATTGCCAGTCTTTCAAGTGATTTGTTCTCCTACAACTCTGTCATCTTGATGATGAATTATAGAGTGTGATTCAAAATGTCGATGGAAAAAACTTCTACATAGTTGAATCCAGAAGAAGAATATATGAACTATAATAATTTTTATTCATATTGTGAGTTTGATTCTCACCATGATTTTTTCCTATTTGGGTTTTCCTCATAAATTCGATATTCTTGTGTTGATGGATGATGTGTGTAGTGTCCTAAAATTGTACCCCTTTGTAATTTTGACTGCATTTGGGTCTTCACTTTAGTGTTTGCACCCCTTGGCCTGATTGAAGACCTAACTATGCTCATAAACATCATAAATATCATTTAACTCAAAATGCACCTTATCAAGAACCTTAAGCCTACCCCAAAATAGGGTAGGACCGTGGCACCATGCCATGGTCCACCCTAATTTGGGGCCCCTCAAAACCCAATGCAACATTTCAAATTTGGGTGGGATTCTCCTCTCCATATCGGATCATGTCGGAAAATTAGCTAATTTTCCCAATGAGCAAGTATATAAAGAGGATTTCCTCTCTCATTTGAACATAGAAGAAATCTAAGAGCACTCATACGACATCAAGAAATCAAGCATTCAAGAGCCATTGATCATTTTTCAGTCTTCCTTAAAGCCTTGGATCAACAATAAAGTCAAGACTCAAGCATTGAAGTGAAGATTCACATCTTATTTCATGAAACCCTAATTCCATGTGGAGGAAAGCAATTCACAAGGAGGTATCATCATTCAATTTAAGTCATAATTCAGCATCTCCCCCAAAAGGAGAACCTTTCCTTATAGTCATTTTAATTATCTTTATTTCAATTTCATGGTTAAATCCAAAACTGGGGTTTGACCTAAGGCAAGCCCCTATTCCCAACCTATTTCCCTTTCTTTTTGTGTGATGGAAACAAGTACAGAGTTGTACTCTTCAGAATAATCTTTATTCACAGAGATGAATCAACCCTTTTTAGTGTGCAAAAAGTTAGGAGGATAGTGGTGCCACATCATGGTCTCCAATTTTAAGGAGTTTTTTCAAGGGTCAGATCCAACTCGGCCTGTATGTTATTCAGATCCAACTGCGCACAAAAATCTCACATCTGTAGCTCACTGTTTTCTCAGTTTTACCTTCATTTTTCAACACTTTACTTTAAATCAACATTTCAACTTACAAAAGAGAGGAAAAACATTCACAAATTAATCCAATCCATTCAATATTCAATCCTTATCTGATTTGTGACTAAATCTGATGGATTCCCTTCCCTCTTTTGAATGTAATGGTTTTCTATGCAAAATTGATTTGGCAATTTCTCCCTTCTGTGTTGCGAATTGCCAAATCCAATTTTCACCATTACATTTTGGTGAACTAGATGCCTTACACCCTTAATTTTGATTTTTGTTTTCAGATCTCAATGTTTATGCAATTTAAAATTCAAATTTACATTTACAAGTTTGATTTCCTTGCAAATTTTTAAAAATAAAGTGGTTAATTCCAAAAACCCTAATTTTAAATTTTAAATTTTGACTTATGGATTATCTAAATTTTGAATTAATAATTTCAGATCTAAGTATCATGTTCAAAATTCAAATTTTCACTTACAAGTTTAAATTTCATTTGTTTACAATTAAGTAGTTAATTGCAAAAACCCTAATTTAAAAAGAAAAATTGAGTTTGTGGGTGGTTAAATTTTGAATTTATCATTTTAGAGTGGCTTCAAATTCAAATTTGCAATCTTGGATCAAATTTTAAATTTTAAATTTTAATCTTAAAAATAAATGGTTAATTAAAAAGATCCTAATTTTTTAAATTTAAATTTACCTTATGCATTCCCAATTTTGGATGCATCATTTCAATTTCAACCTTGGATCTATTTTTAAATTGAAAATTAAGATGTTCTTTTTACAAGGCCCTAATTTTAAATTTAAATTTCTTGTGGACAATTTCAGATTTAAATTGATTATTTCAATTTCCAAATTTCAACATCATATTTTAAATTTGAATTTTAAAATTAAGAGGTTCTTTTTACAAGCCCTAATTTTAAATTCAAATTTGCTTTCAATCATTTTAAATTTAAATTTTTTAAATTAAGAGGTTATTTTCAGCTCTAAATTTAAATTCAAATTTCTATCTCCTAGTGGGTAATTTCAAATTTAAATTAAGAGGCTATTTTAGCAAAGCCCTAATTTTAAATTTCAATTTCCTAGGAGATTGGATAGTTTTTCATAATTATTCTTTATCTTTTAAATCAATTTTCTTATTTAATTGAGTAATCATTTTTCTAAAATTTTGCATTATTCAATTATTTTGTAAATTTTAAATTTCAAATTTTCCTCCCTTAGTCCATGAGTTTTACTACTATTAGTCCAACCTATAATATCCCTGTGAGAAGAAGTTGTAGAATTAAGGCTTCCCATGGTTTAATTATTGAGGAGATGGAGCCTAATTTGGATAACTTGTTCCATGAGGGTGTTGGAGGTTCTGACAATCCTACAAATGTTCCCATTTATCCTCATTCTTTTCATAATTCTCATGATGTGGATGAATCACTAACTAGGGTTTCCATTGACCAATTGGAGAATATTGACAATCAATTTAAAAATCTTCAACAATGGATGAGTCAAGAATACTCAGAAAGTGAGGCTCTCCCATTGATTGAAGAATTGAAAAGAATGGTTCAAAGTGATAAAATTGGTGTTGATTTTATTTTTATGGTATTTCTCATAATTTTGATTCTAATATTATGTCTATGAACAATTTGTGCTAAAGTCCTTGGTTATACACAACCTCCTAATCAAGTTAATCATTACATTCCCTTAACTACTCATATGGCTAGTGTTCCCACTTTTACATCCAACAACATGGATACCTCTACTCAAAATATCACACCTACAAGTGTTAGTCAAGGGGGAAACTCCTCTAATCATAATTCGTTCATCCCTCCTCAAGTGAGTCTTTCATTTATTACCCAATCATCTCCAATACCTACCTATCATAGTGTTCCACCTCCTTCCTATAACAATATCCCTCCTTATTCTCAACCCCTTCCTTCATTCAACAATGTTACTCCTCCTTCTCAATTCAACATGTCTAATTTCAATCCTTCTACTGAAGCTACCATTAATAGTCTAGCCCAAACATAGTCTTCCTTACAACAACAAATAGCTTCCATGAATCAATCTAAGTATAGTGTGCCCACATTTGATGTAGCGAGCTCATTATCCAATGACATTATCCAAGTTGTCCCTCCTAAACATATTGAAGTCCCTCAATTGGAACTTTATAATGGAAAAGGTGACCCTTTGGCTCATGTGAAAACATTTCCAACTTTGTGTAGTGACTTTGCTCATGATCAAAGATTGTTGGCTAAATTGTTTACTAGAACATTAAGGGATAAATCTTTGCAATGGTATTTTTCTTTGTCTCCATGATCTATTACTTCTTTTCAACAATTTTCTAATGCTTTTATTCAATAGTTTCACAATAACATTGGTCCTAAGATCAGTTTGACTTATTTGATGCTTTGTAAGCAAGGTATTAAAGAAAAAGTGACAGATTTTATTGGTAGATATAAGCATTTGTATTCTCAAATTTCTTTTCTTATTCCTGATCAAGACATTAAAAGAATTTTCATTTCTAATTTGCAAAAAGATATTAGGGATAAACTTCTCTTTTCTGAGTTTACTTCCTTTACGTAGTTGTGTACAAAAATTCACAATTATCATCTTACCATGAGTCAATTAGAACAATCATCTTCAATGACTTTGAATGATAAAAGTGAAAGTGCTCAACAACCTTTTGCAAAGTTCAAATTGAATAAGGGATTCATCAAATTCAATGACAACAACAACACTCAAGTACTAGCTGCAATAGGTGTGCCTCCTTTGTCCAAAGACTTTAGAAAAGAATTCACTCTTCTTAATGAATCTTTGCATAGTATTATGTTGCAATTGTTACAAAGGAATGTGTTGAAACTTCCTCCTATTAAACCAATTAACACAACTAAGCCTTTGCCAACTTCTTATGATGCCAAAGCCTTTTGTCAATATCATCTTGAACTCGATCATGACACTGAAAAGTGTTATTCCTTAAGGAGTTAGATTCAAGACTTGATTGATAACAATACCATATATGTGGCTGGTGTGAATGATAATAGAAATAAATCCATAGCTCCTCCTAATCAAAACCTTCCCATTCCACTAATATGATTGAGACTGGTCGTCTTGCCTTCTCTCCCGATGATGTTGGCCTTGAATCTAATAATGTGGTGAGCCTTATTGATAAAAATGAAACTCCCAAGGACTTATGCATTACATTTGATTCTAGTGATACTATTAAATCACCCGATGGCCCACTATACATAACTACAAAAATCAAAGGCATACCTTCTCAAGGAGTGCTTATTGATCCATCTTGCATGGTTAATGTGATAACTGAATAATTTCTTTATACTATGCAATTTCATCAAGTGACATATGAGAAAATTGATGTGATAGTTAGAGTTTTTTATGGCTTCTCTTGTCCTTCTATTTGTTCTATCACACTTCCTATTGATGTTGGAAATAAATACTTAGAAGCCATCTTTGACATCATTCCTACATCCAATCAATTTCATGTGAATTTGGGACATCCTTGGCTCTCTTGCATGAAAGAAACTACTTCCACTATTCATAAGTGTTTGAAATTTCCTCATAATGATAAAATCATAACTATTAATAATAGCATGTATCAACCTTTGGTGAGGCATGGAGATGTTTTTCTTGATTATTTTCAGTCCAAGCAATTCTAACCTCTTCAACCTAGAAGTGATGCTCTCTTTAAATCATATCAAAAATGAAAAAATGAGATTATTTTATCCTTGAGTAAACCTATAAATCCAACACTTAGCCTTCCTCTCGATGATCATATAGGTCTCGTCTTGAGGACAAGATTATTCTTCCTCCCAAGGAAATAAATAATCTTCTTCCCAAGTGGAATCTATTTATTCTCCTAAGATTGAGACCATTCTTCCTCCCAAGGATATAAATGCTCTTCCTCCTAAGCATCAATCTATTCCTCCTAAGGATAGACCTCTTCCTCCTCCTCGTGATGGACCCATTCTCCTTCCTATACCTCTCATTCCTCCTTTATATGGTGTGACTCCACCACCTACATCTTACAAAGGGAAGTGACTAGCCTCTCCTATTGTTCAACCTAAAAGACCTTCTCCTATACATCCCTCCTTCAAAGAAGAAAATAAACCTATACCTAATGAACTTAAAAATTCACAACCTTCAACTAAATCCAGAAGAAAACATTGTGTGAGAGAACTCTGACAAAGACGTCATGTGAGAGCTCGTGAACTTGTTTCCCAAACCATTTCTGCACCCAAGACACCCACACTTGATATAATTCCATTTTCTCAACCTTCTTTTAACCAAGATGTTCAACCTAATTCCCAAAGACACAAAATGCTTAAGACAAATGATGGTTAAAGTTTTATTCCTATTAGAGCTCCTTATTTTGTTAATCTTGATGAAGAAATAGGTGAGAATATTGTTTATGATGAAAATCTTGATACTAATATTTCTAATGTTGAATATGAATATGTTGATGTTGACAATGATTTATCTCAAAACATTTCAAAAGAATTAATCCTAGCTTCTAGTAACAAACAAAGTGATCCATCATTAGATCATTAGAGCATGGTCCTTGTTTGGAACTTGTGATAGCTCCATCTACTGTGCTTGATGTCTCTCTTCTTGTGTGTTGTCACCTTCCCAAAATAATGATCAACAAGATCGGGGGCAGATGATGTGCTTGATTAGCTTCATTAGCACCGTAGATTCTTTCTCTCTCATCTCTTACTTGTTTGTGATATTCATTTATTTCTCTCTCAATTATTCTATTTTGTGTCCCTAGTTTTTTGTACTTGAGGACGATACAAAGCATTGAGATCTCTTTTGGTCTCTCCCATGTTGACTCAAAAGACACATGTTCCCTTCTTTCATGGTGGTTTCATTTCTTTGGGGGATGAGGAAAATTCTATGCATATATATATATAGAGAGAGAGAGAGAGAGAAAAAAACATGATATACATTAGTTATCATAAAAAACATATCAACTCCAAAGTTAAGTGAAACCACCGCATGCTTTGTGTTTTGTGATCATTATCCTTTGATTTGTCCTCTCTTAGGGGATAAATTATTGTGATAATGTGCTTGTCTTTTTGGGTGTATCCTACCTTAAAGAAATTGCTCCCAATAAGGCATGCACAATTGCTTTAACATGGGGGCATATACTCTGCTCAATGATTCTCTCTTTTGCATATCTTGATACTTAAAGTTACTTAGCAAATTTTGTCTTTTTCTTTGTAATTTTTGGTATTTTTCTTTTCATGACTCATAGTAAGAGGACCTTACTAGTTTTTAGTCATGGTTGTCTCTTTCTCTCATGATCTTCCCTTTTACCTTATCATTGAAGTTGTAAGATCCTAAAGCCCACTAGGGGCTTAGTGCATCTCCCCTCCTTGATGACTTGGTGAAAGTTTTTCATTGTGAACCATTTGTACTTTACCGAGAGTATGATTGACTTCATACTCCCACTAAAGTGGGGCCTAATGTAGCGTCCTAAAATTGTACCCCTTTGCAATTTGACTGCATTTGGGTCTTCACCTTAGTGTTTGCACCCCTTTGCCTGATTGAAGACCTGACTATGCTCATACACATCACAAATGTCATTTAACTCAAAATGCACCTTATCATGCACCTTAAGATTGCCCCAAAATAGGGTAGGAACATGGCACCATGCCATGGTCCACCCTAATTTGGGGCCCCTCAAAACCCAATGTAACATTTCAAATTTGGGTAGGATTCTCCTCTCTGTGTTATCTCATGTCAAAAAATTAGCCAATTTTCCCAATGAGAAAGTATATAAAGAGTATTTCCTCTCTCATTTGAACATCAATCAAATCTAAGAGCACTCATACGACATCAAGCAATCAAGCATTCAAGAGCCATTGAGATTTTTTAGTCTTCCTTCAAGCCTTGGAGTAGCAATAAAGTCAAGATTCAAGCATTGAAGTGGAGATTCACATCCTATTTCATGAAACCCTAATTCTATGTGGAGGAAAGAAAAACTTCACAAGGAGGTATCATCATTCAATTTACAGTCATAATTCAGCATCTCCCTCAAAAGGAGAACCCTTCCTTCTAGTCATTTCAATTATCTCTATTTCAATTTCATGGTTAATTCCAAAACTAGGGTTTGACCTAAGGCAAGCCCCTATTCCCAACCTATTTCCCTTTCTTTTTGTGCATAGGAAATAGGTATACAGTTGTACTCTATAGAATAAGCTTTATTCACAGAGTTGAATCAACCCTTTTCAGCATGTAGAAAGTTCAGAGAACCATGGTGTCACGTCATGGTCCTAGCTTTTTAGGATCTTTTTTTAGGGTCAGATCCGACTCAGCTTATACTACTTATATTTAGGTGTGCACGAAAATGCCACATCTATAGCTTATTGTTTTCTCAGTTTTAGCTTTATTTTTCAACACTTTACTTTAAATCAGCATTTAAACTTACAAAAGAGATGAAAAACATTCATAACTTAATCCAATCCATTGAGTATTCCATCGTTATCTAATTTGTGACTAAATATAGTGGATTCCCTTCCCTCTTTTGAATGTAATGGTTTTCTATGCAAAATTGATTTGGTGATTTCTCCCTTCTATGTTGCAAATTGCCAAATCCAATTTTCACCATTACAATATGTTCTTAGAATTGTTATAGAATGGTTTATAATTAATCTATTTTGGAAGATTGACTAATTTACCCCCCCCCCCTCTTATCATGTTGTGGTTTCAATAGTTCTTGCATGTTGTCCTATTGGAATCCCTTCTTATTAAGACAAATACTACAAGACATGAAACTCATTAAAGATCTCATCTCTCTTTTGACTTGTAAAATTATTATGAGGCTTTATAAGAATGAAGCCCTCCTTATCTACAACCCTACTTATCATAGGATCTTTTTATTTATCCAACTTAGGTGTAGGATGAGAAGAAACTTTGGCTAGGTTTGATGTATGGTTGATTTGAGGGAACCTCCTTTTCAAATGTCCATACTTGTAGCATAACCAACATAAAAAAAAGGGATAGCTTCATAATCAAGATGTTTCTAGGATGAGGACCAAAGAAAAATCTCTATCAAATATGGTAAAGCATTATCCAAATCAATTTCAACACAATCCCAGGCATAGGAGATTACCTTTTTATCCAATGTGTGCTATGGTGGGCCAACAGGTTTTCCAAAAAAGCTATCAATCATATGCAAAATTTCAATCCTCCAAAACTCAAGAAAAAGTCTCAAGAGACAAACCCAAACAAGTACCCTAGAAGGAATATCCTCTACCAAGTTGAAGCCCGCATGCCAAGGTTTTGGTGGAAAAGACTAGCAGGTTTTAAAAGCAAGGCTTACCCTCAAAGGCCTTATTTCTATCAACCATGAATGAAAAGATAGTCATTAAATAAGTTGTTATTTTCCAACATTATCTCCATATCTCCTTTAAGGTTCCAAGTTTGAAGAGCCCATGACTCTAAAAATGGAGGACAGACCCAAATCCCCACAAACTTATAAATTAATGTATGATTTCTTAGGTAATTAAAATATTTCACAATATAATTTGACTGAATCACCAATACCAATTGATCTTGGCTCCTTTCCAAATAACCATTCCTTTTTATGGCTCTTAGCCCTCCATTCAATGAAGGTATCTCTCTATTTGAGGCTTTATTCAAATAATCAATAACCTTTGTATGTAAAGGAGGTGGATCTATGCTTCCTAGAGCCTCACAAACATATATACTTTTAGGAGCTCCAATCCTACCATCAAAAGCAAAGGCAAAAGCTAAAAAACCAAATAAAATCCAAAGAAGAACCCTTCCTCTATGCAACCAAAGATCCCCTTAACACCCTTAACCCAATAAGAATAAACCCTTACATCCACCCAAAGCAATCTTAAAGCACCACAAAAGACACAATAACCAAGCCTACACACCCTGCATAAAGTAAATAATCCTATTGTGCCATTGAATACCAAACAAAAAATGAAAATATGGCTAGGGCCTCTTAGCCCTAGCTTGTCCAGCCACCTCTTTCCCAAAAAAATACCATGTTATTTATGTCTTCATACTTAAGACATTCAATGCACTCATTTTATCTTCTAATATTTGAGAAACTTATTCACATTCCATACAATTTTAATTATAAGAATAAAATGAATCTAGTTTTGGTTGTGAATTATTAAGAACATTTCCTCTTATTACATAAACAACCCTAGCAATGCATTCTTTAATTTTACCAACCTTCAAATATAAGGAAATGTAGAATACATAGACACATTACGAAAAGTGAAAAACAAAAACTTATAGATTTCATACTACAAGATCACATAGCTTTGTCTTTGCATATACACAAAATAGAATATTTTAATTTGAATGTGAAAATTATATTGTCATTATTTATTCTTTATCTTCAATATCTACAACAATATTTAGACATTCTAGTTATTGAGCTAACTACTATTTATATTTATATCTCTACATTTAATTATTCCAAATTATTTGATTGGATAAAAACTTTTAAAGTTGTGTTCTACCATAGGCCAGCTTACCAACATGACTAAATTTAACTTTTTTCAATTGAAAGTCAAATTTGATAAAAAAAAAATATACTCTAGTTGGATCCATTCAAGCTAAATTAGATATGGATCATAACTTTTTCAACTAGAAGTGTCCATTAGATACAAATGTAGCATACTTTGGTAATAATTTACAAAAATAAAATATTTGAAACACTTACTATTCTCAAAACTCCTACGCACATAAATAACATATAAAAAATTAAAAATACATTTTTGTAGATCTATAAATGTAATTTTAAAAAATATTTAGTTTTATACACATCAAGTTTATTGTCTTCTAAGCAAAATATTAAAAATTATTAAAAAAAACTAAATGATGCACTAAAGGGGATATTTTAGAGAATATGATGATTAGATACATAAATTCCTTTTGAGATGGACGGTGCATTCATGGCCACAGGCTAGGTTTTGTCCCTAGTTGTAGCTCTTTTTTTTTTTGGGTCTGTGTTGCAGGGGTTGGGGTCTTTGTTGTGTACGAGAGAGGGGGTTTTGTTTTTGTTGCAAGTTGACCTGGTGACGAGTGGTGATGCATGCAAGAGAAAAGAGAGTTTTTTCATGCTCTTTTTTTTTTTTTGGTGATTGGTGATCGAGGTAAAAAGAGGACTTTTCATGATAGGCAGAATGATGAATTTTTTAATAAGTTTTATGTTCTAGATGACTCGGATAAGTTTGATGGAGCTATTGCTAATTTTCCTACTGGCCAAGACCTTGTGGAGATAGGGGAACCAGTTTAGTAAGGAAATAATGCTATTCAAGTGGAAACATAGGAAGAAGGGATAGGTATTCAAATGGACACATAACTCCCCTTAAGGAACTTAGGAGAATTGGGAACAAGTGGAGGTTCAGCTTTGATTGATAGCCTTGGTCGCACTTTTCCTGTGAGAAGTATGGGTGAGGATTTACAAGAAGGTAGTAAAAGTAAAGGGACCCCACCTAGCCTAGGAATTCACCAAAAATATCTTTAAAGGGGTGCTATTGAGAAGCCTCCTAAGGTGGGAAGGAAGAAGGATCAAGAAAAGGTGAATCTAGTTGGAGAGACATTAGTAGATTCTAGAACTATGAAGACCATTGACTCTCACTTCTCTTCATCTCAGATTTGATTGTTCTCTCATGGAATGTAATGGGGTTGAATATTATCCCTAGACAAAAGGCTATTCAAGAGTTGGTTGTTTCTAATTATCCTGATGTTGTTTTTATTTAGGAAACTAAGTTGTCTATTGATAATATGTTTAACAAGGAAGGAAAAATCTAGGCCCGAAGCCATTGTCAATGCATTGGGGCATAAGGTAGCTCAAGTGGAATGGCATGCATGTGGGACTTGCATAAGCTTGTTCCATGTCAGTGGCTTTCTAGAAAATCCTCTATCTCAATGATTGCTACAAGTTGTGAAACCAACAAGAATATTCTTTTCACTAATGTTTATGCTCCAACTGATATGTGTGTTTCCTTTCCCCTCTATTTCCTTGGATTCTAGCATGAGAATTTAATGTACTCTCTAGTTTAGATAATAAGAGGGGAGGCAATTTAAGGTTCAATCCTTCTATAGATCTTCTAAGAAATAATATTTAATTTCAAAGGGTAGTGGATGTTAAACCATCCAATGGGTTATTTACTTGGAACAATAGGAGATGTGGAGGAGAGGTGATAGCTACAAGACTAGACAGATTTCTTGTTTCTTGCTACTGGTTGGGGGATAATTGGGATACTACCTTAGAAACGTTAGATTGGAAAGGATCTAATCATTAGTCGATCAGGATTTCTACTTCTAATTTTTGGGTTTCAAGGAATCCTTTGTTTAAGTTTCAATTCATGTGGCTCTGTGACCCTTCCCTTCAGGATATTATGATGGAGTGATGGGTTGAGGGGAAGCCCGCCTTTGGTACTATAATGTATTTGGTTGTTAAGTAGTTGCAATAAATTAAGTATAAGCTCAAGAGATGGAATAGGAACTTCTTTAGTAATATCTTTTCAGCTAAAAGGGATGCTCAAGACAGGGTTGACTCTATCACCCATAGAATCAAGGACCAAGGTTTATCTGAGGACCTCTATAGAGAAGAGTTTGCAATAGTAAAAGAGTTAGAGGAGTGGGAGTTCCACAAAGAGATATATTGGAAACATAAGTCATGGGAACACAAGTTTTTTCATAATATAGTGTGAGATAGGAGATAAGGGAACTCTATTACTTCTCTAATATCTTCTAAGGGAGTTCTTCTATCTTCCTACAGGGAGATTGCTCATAAATCCATGAGTTTTCTTTCAAATTTGTTTTATGTAGATTCTAACTCTAATAGGGGGAGGAAAGTTTTGTGTTGGATAGTAGAAATGAAATGAATGAGGACCCGCTTAAACCTATTTCTCTATCTAAGGTTGAAAAGGTGGTTTTTCACATGGAGGATAAAGATCCCTGTTTGGATTGGTTTCCTATAGAGTTCTACTAGGAGTTTTGGGAAATTGCTAATCTTGATCTCTTGGAAGTGTTACAAGAATCTTACAAGAACAAGCAGATGCTCAAGACCATGAGTGCCATATTTCTTGCCATCATTCTGAAAAAGGAAGGACCTAATTCTCTTCATTCCTTTCATCCAATTATTTTGTGTAATGTGATCTATAAAATAATCATGAAGCTGATTGCGGAAAGACTTAAACCATGGCTAAACAATATTTTTTTTGAAGAGCAAGGTGGGTTTTTTTTGGATGGTGAATTTTAGATAAGATTATCATAGCTTCAGAAGCTATTCATTCTATGGCTATATCTAAAGAGAAGGCTATGTTCATTAAGTTGGATATGGCTAAAGCATATGATAGAGTAAAATGGAGCTTCCTTCACAAAGTGTTGGTGACCATTAGTTTTATAATTGATTGGATCAACTAGGTTATGAGTTGTATCACTTCCTCTTCCTTTGTGGTCCTCATCAATAGTGAACCCACAAATTTTTTTGGTACCTCCAGAGACCTCTGTCAAGGTGATCCCTTTTCCCCATATCTATTCCTTTTAAAGGTGAAGAGTTTGGGGAGATCCATCAAATCTCGTGTTGAGAAAGGGTTGACTCGGGGATGGAAGTGGGGCCTTGGCCTTCCTCCTTGTTCTCATCTTCCATTTGTGGATGACATTGCTTTGATGGGTACTGCTAGAATTAATGAGGCAGCCAACTTCAAAAGAGATTTGGATATCTAATTGAAAGCTTTAGTACAAAAGATAAATCAAGATAAATCTTTTATTTTCTTCTCTAATACCCCTTCTCTCATTCAGTCTAGGATTGCCAAGATTTTAAGGTTCCAAATTGGAGCTCTTCTTGTGGTTTATCTCAGAATTCCTCTCTTAGCACGTCATTTACCTTGAGGATTTTGGCAGGATATTTTGGATAAGCTCTGGATATCAAGGTTAGTCATTGGACTAATCGTTGGCTCTCAACTACTAGAAGAGTGACAATTCTAAAGGAGGTGGTACAAGCTCTTCCTATTTATAGATGTTTTGTTAAGACAACCCCTATTAGCTTTATTAAGGAATTTGAGGCACTCTCCAGATAATACTTGTGGGGAAAAAATTGCTTTAATCAAAATGGAGTCTAGTCAAGTGGGATTTTGTTTGTAGATCTATGCAAGATAGTGGATTGGTATTACGTCTTGTATGCATGAATGGTTAGGTTCTAGCTTATATGCTCTTTTGGAGATGGTGAATCAATCATGATAAGGTTTGGGTTAAAATTCTCAATGTTAAGTACCTTGGGGGAGTGGATGGAAAGCATGTACTGTGGTACAATCTAGGAGGAAATGGTTCTATGATTTTTAGTACTCTCAATTGGGGAGCTCAATTAGTTAGGAAAGGGCTTTTCTGGATTTGTAACAAGGGTGTTAAAGTTATATTCTAGAAGGGTTCTTGGGATTTATTCCCTCCTATTCTCTCTTAGTATCTGTATTTGCAGTCTCTTTGTGATAGTTTTCTTGAAGCTAGGTGGAATAGAGTTGAGGAATTTAATATTACTATTAACTTGGAGCAAGGTAAGTTGGTCAGATAGAAAGAGCCACATGAATGGCCTCTTGGAGGATTAGCTGAGGAATGAGAGGCTCTTTGGTGCAAGAACACCTAGATTTCTTCATAAAGTTTCACAATTATGGAATGGATGATCCTCAATAGGATCAATGAATGAATAATGGACTATTGATAGGTCCACAAGTGTGTTTTGGAGTTATTTGAAGTGTGTTTGTCACTAGGGTTTGCTTGTTTTTGTTAGAGTATTTGGGTATTTACTTGATTAATTAAACAATATTTGTTTAATTATTTAAGTTCCATTTATCTCTTTTACACTTAAGCTAACTTTAGATGCATATAATTAAATATTATGTGCAAACCTAGGTTTTCCCTTTTAAGGTTTATTGACCTATTAAAGGTTGAGTTCTTTCTTTTCATTGTATGAAGAAAGATTATTATTGACAATACATTTTGGAGATTATTGAGCTCTCATCTTTTGGAGCATATTTTTCCTGTGTTTTTGTTCCTTCTATGATTTGCTTCCTTGCTTCTCCTTGTAACAGGTTTTTCAGCTTGCAAAGATCATTTGGGCTCCTGTGGTGTTGTATTTTCTCAACTCCTATATGGTATCAGAGCTTCAGATCTGCAGCTACCTGTTCTTGTTTTGAGAATTTTTGCATTGGAAGCAGATTTGGGGTTTCAGAAAGTTATTTTTATGCACCTAGGTATAGGATTTTTTCTGAGCACTTTGGGCCTAAACGGACCTCACCATCTTGCTCAGCTGGCCTGAAAACCCCTATGGTCATATAAAATGTGACCTTTTTTGGTTCCTGAGCCTTTGGGAGTATTTTTTCTCCAGATCTAGGTCGTACAACCTTGACACACAGTTCGAGAAAAAAATTCAAAAAAAATAGATTTTCCCTTTTTATGACATGCAGGTCAAATTTTGGTTTTTTGTCAAAAAAAATCAAAAGAAAAGAATAGGGTTTGAAAAAAAAAATTTGGCAAAAGTTTTTTGGGGGGGGGATCCCCACGGTACGCAGGGTACCATGGGGCCCCCTGCCCACTTGCTACTCCCGCCGCCATGTCAGACTCGACCCCATCTACGGCTCCCTACTAGCCCTAGCCCTCGGCCCGCCACCGGCCTTCCTGCCTATGGCCCAGCAGCTCCCGCGCCGCCCGCCACAGCACTCAGCCTCTGGCCCCCGCTGCCCGGCCCACCGCCACTGCCCACCATAGCGCTCATCCCCCGCACCACTAGCGACTGACTCTACTCCTCTCACCGGCCTCCTCCCCGGCCCCTGCCGCCGACTCTGCACCCACCACCGGCCTCCGCCCAGCCCTGCGCTTCGCTGGCTACCACCGCCGCCGCCAGAAACCGCCCCAGCCAACAGTACCCAACCACCAGCCACCGAAGTGCCACCCGATTGCCACCAGAGCACCACCAGCCACCGAAGTGCCACCCAATTGCCACCAGAGCACCACCTAGCCACCAATAGAGCACCACTCGTGCACCGCTCACTAACCACCTCTGCCCGCCAAGGCCACCCAACTACCCCTTCCTCTTGTTTTGAAGGGGGGTTTGGTTTTTGGCCTTATCTTGGGCATACGGAGTCATTTTTTCAAAAACAAATAGGCATTGGAAAGCTGGTTCTGAGCCGGACCTCTTCACATTGGTTATTTTTTTCAATTTTTCTATTTAAATGTGTTCTTTTCCAGTCAAAATGGGGTCTCTTTTTTGTACTCTGGGAGCCATAGAATGAGCATCCAACCTCCGTTTTTTGAAAACTTTATATTTTCGAAAAGTGTGTGCTGTGTACTTCCCAGCCATATGAGTTTTATTTCTAGATTATACTCCATGAATATTTTATTCATTTTTTTTCTTTTCAGCACTCTCGTGGATATCTTGGTTGTTTCAGGTACTGGGATCTCTTGTCTAGTTCGGATGTCTCTTTTTTGGTTCTCGTATCTATTTCCAATATTCTTATCATTGTAGCTTGTAATTATGCAAATGCACTGAGATAAAGTGCCATCATGCATTATTTACTTGGAATCTTGCATATCGTGTGCCTTGTTGTACATGCACTACTTATAAAGTGCCATGAGGGGGTTGATGTTTGCCTGTTGTTTGCCATCTTCCTTTGTCTAGTGAGTGTTTCTTCCATGACATTCACCTCATGATGTGTGTCAAGTGAGTGTTCATTCCATGACACCATGTACTTTTCTCAACACCTTTGATGTTCTTGGTTTTCCTTTTCAGTGTTCCTGTCCCTCTCCCTCTTCCGCATTATGGGGAGGTTTGTCCTATTGGTTCTAATGCTTTCGTGGTTCGATTGATTAGCTCTTCAGGGTTTGGTTACTCATGCCATATGTATCTTCGAGTTTATTGTTTGCCTTATTTGCCATCTGATTCGACTAGTGTCATTTGAGGGCACTCATATAGATCATATGTTGGCATTTGGCATTATAACAAAAGGAGAGATTGTTGGCATTTCAAAAAGGATATTGAGAAGGTTGTTGATGATTATGGATAAAACTGATTAAGGATGTTTACTATCTTAATATTATTATTTTGTCATTGATGTCAAGAAATTGATTTTCTAATTCAGTATGATGTTGCCATATCTTGAGAAGTATGATTTGATGAGTATAAAGATGTCGATAAAAGACATAGAAAGAATATGATGGATAAGGGGAGAAATAAGTTATTCAATGGGCAACTATTACCGAGTTAGACAATGATGAGATCATGATGATTAGATTGTTTTGATGTCCTACATATGTTATTGGTTGAAAGGTTAATACTATACTATGTTACCGAGCAAAGAACCTAGTCGGTAAACCCTAAGGAACCTAGTTGGTAAACCCTAAGGTTATCGCTATCGGTTAATGAAGGCAGAATGTCTATCAAGTGAAGTTTAGTATTTACCGAGTTGCAACCGAGTAATAACAAAATGCATTGAATGAATAAAAGCATTATTTAATGAAGGAAGTTGATGAGTTGGCTATGATTAAATGATTGGTATACCGTGAATGAAATTTGTTAAAGAATCTATGGCAAAGGAAAATTGCCAGGAAGATCTACAGCTCAGATTGAACTGCAATACCCTAGCACAAGTTCCAAGAAATATATGCAAGTGCCAAGGTGGGGTAAAACATTTTTAGATCGAAGGATACATTGAACCTGGTCAAAGTTTGAAGATCTGATGGCTATGATTGATCATGGGAAATGTGATCAAGGAGATTAAGCAGTTGGTGAATTGTTTATAAATAGGGAACTATTGATAAACAATGCATGCGAGCAAGTGTATGCACAGGGATGCTACATAGTGATTACCGAGCACAGAAGCTTGAAGACCTATTTTGAATAACAGAGTATAGAGCCCAGCAGATGGACAAGATTAGTTCTATGTCTATATTGTATTGAGCAAATAAGAATCTTCTTTAGCATTTTAGATGTGAAGTTGTAGATAGATTTTTATTACTATTATTTTGTGAAGTGGCAGAAAATCTCTTAACCGAGTGGACTTAACAATCTTATTTGTAAAACCCTCTAGCAAGGTGACATTCTGATTGAGTGTTTGAAATCCTTTAACAAGGTCACTTCTAACAAGGTGAAGATCCTAACAGATCTGAGGGAAATCCCTTAACTGGGTCACATCTAGCAATGTGTTTGTAATCTTTAACAGGATTTTCTTTTAACCGAGCATACTCTAGAAGAGTATATTTCTTAGTGGGTCCGAAATCCCACAGTGGTTTTTCCCTATTTGGGTTTCCATGTTAAATCTGGTGCTATGAGTGTTATGATGTTTATATGCTTTTGAGTTTGTATGTTTAGCAGTTTTCATTATATTATTGAAGTATATGTTACCGAGGTTGAATCTGTTGTTTTTATGGAAGATTAAGTTTGTATGATTCACCCCCCCCCCCTCTCATCTTATTAGCTTGGCATCTGTACTTATCTTTACGTATCAGAACTATCATCATAGTCTTTTCTAGCTGAACAATTCAAGTTTCTCTACATGGCAGAAAAGGATGAAGCTGCACCTATCATGAGTTGGAGAATATGATGTATATTATCTGGAGAATGATTTCATCACACCAAGCACCTATCCATTGACAATGGAAGAGATAAAAGAAAAGCAAGAACATATCCAAGCAATGATTGAAATAACATTTGCATTGACCGATTCAGAGTTTAATGATCTAGAAGGCTGCAACGATGCAAAGGCTATGTGGGACACGCTCATATCTGTGTATGGTGGAGATGAACATGTTCAAAGAGAAAAAGTGGATAGTCTAAGAGGAAAACTTGAATCGATGAGGATGAATGAAGGTGAGAACATAAACCACTATAGTACAAGACTAAAGGAGATTGTCAATCAAATCAAAGGAGTAGGTGGAACTATTGAAGAAAAGGATATAACAAGTAAGTTGTTAAGAACCCTTCTACTGGCTTATGCAATCCGATCTCTGCAATCAATGAATTGAGGTCTGTGCCTAATATGCCAGTTTCTTTAGATGCTACTATTGGTAAGCTACATGCATTTGAGTTAAGTAACTTTGATAACAGTGGGTCATCGGTAAATAAAGTTGAATCTGCATTTAGTTCTTTTCATATTGGTGAATCTGATGATTACAATGATAGAATGAGTAAGTACACTAAAGGGGATCATAGTGAAGTGAGTGAAAGTTTTCGCAAGAACATGGAGGAAGTACACAAACTATATGAGGAAATCAGAAAGCATGAAGAGTTTGAAGCACTATTAGCAAGAAAGTTACCGAGAGGCAAAGGTAAGTATAAAGGAAAACTACCTTTGAAATGTTTCAATTGTGATAAGATAGGACATATGGCTTCTAACTATCCTGACAAAGATTCTACTGAAAAGAGAGATTACTGAGATGATAAATAGAAAGATAATCATTACAGAGGACATCGAGACTTCATAAGAAGAGATAGAAAGTCATGCTTAATAGCTGATGAGGAATCCAATGATGATAAATCGGATGAAACTGATATAGAGGAAGTAGTTTATGTGGCTATCAAAGATGGATCAGATGAAGAAAGGTATGAAGAAAAAGCCCTAATATCTCACATAAATATTAATGATTCTTGGATCATAGATAGTGGATGCTCACATCACATGACAGGTGATAAACACAAGTTTGTTATGTTTGAAGACTATGATGGAGGCTATGTAAGATTTGGTAATGATGCACCATGTCCGGTAAGAGGTAAAGGATCCATAACACTTCTTGACAATGCAAGATGCAATGATGTTTATTGGGTTAAAGGTTTGAAATACAATTTGTTGAGTGTAGCATAGCTAAACAATATAGGATACCGAATAGAATTTCACAAAGGAATTGTCAAAGTTCATGACAAGCATGGAAAGTTAGCTGCTACCAGGACACAAACAAAAGGTAACACATTTCACCTTGACTCAACTCAGAATAAATGTTTGTATGCGAAGATAGATGATACCTGGTTATGGTATAAAAGGTTTTGTCATGTAAATTTTGATAATCTGATCAAAATAAGAAAGAAGCACCGAGTAAGAGGTCTACCGAGTTTGGAAAAGCCTGAGAATGCTATGTGTTGAGGATGCTAGATGGGTAAAATGACAAGATCAAGATTTACGAATAAGTCTTACACTTTTAAGGGAATTTTAGATCTTGTGCACACCGATCTGTGTGGTCCTATGAAAGTTCAAAGTTATTATGGTGATAAATATTTCATATTATTTGTGGATGATTACTCAAGGATGATGTCAGTAATGTTTTTAAAAGAAAAATCAGAAGCTTTTCAAATGTTTAAATGGTACAAGGCAAGAGTTGAAAATGAAATAGGAAGACAACTGAAATGTCTTAGATTGGATAGAGGAGGAGAGTTCACATCTGATGAGTTCAACTTATTCTACAATGATCATGGTATTAAAATACAAGTCTCTGCACCGAGAACTCCACAGCAAAATGGAATAGCTGAGAGAAGAAATAGATCTATTGTGGATTGTGCCAAAACCCTAATGATTGAAAAGAAAGTGCCACAAACATTTTGGAGAGAAGCAATAAGCACAATAGTTTACACCCTGAACCAAGTACAATTGAAGAAAGGTACTTTGAAGACACCATATGAAATCTGGTATGACAAGAAACCTAATGTAAGTTATTTTAAAATCTTTGGAAGTAGATGGTATGTACACAAGGATGGTAGAAATGGCAAGTTTGATCAGAAAAGTGAAGAAGGAACATTTCTTGGTTATTCTTCTAGAAGTAAAGCATTTAAATATCTGATCAAATCATCTAACAAAATAATAGAAAGTGCAAATGTGAAAATTGATGAATTTGCAGAAAGAAAAGATGAAGGAAATTCCAAGGAACTAGAAGATTATGATGAATTTGTCTATGTTCAACCGACAAGTCCTACCGAGAAAACTACAGAAGGAAATGAAGAGAATATCCGGTTACCGAGTGATGAAGAAGATCATACAGAGCCTACTGAGCTTGTTTAAGCCAAGTATGTCAGAAGACATCATGCACCAAGTCAGATTATAGGAGATAAGGATGATCCAGTGATGACAAGGAACAAACTGAGACAGAACACATGTTTGATATCTGAATTTGAACCAAGAATAGTGAAAGAGGCATTTAACAGTGAAGATTGGATAAATGCTATGACAGAAGAGATTGATCAAATCAAGAAAAATGACACATGGACATTGGTCCCAAGACTAAAGGACAAAAATGTAATTGGTACAAAATGAATTTTCAGAAACAAGCTGAATGAAAAAGGAGAGGTCATTTGAAATAAAGCAAGACTAGTTTGCAAAGGTTATGCCCAAGAAGAAGGAATTGATTATGGTGAGACTTTTGCACCTGTAGCAAGACTTGAAGGAGTAAGAACATTGTTGGCATATGCTACTTACAAGAATTTCAAGGTATATCAAATGGATGTCAAATCTGCATTTTTGAATGGTATATTAGAAGAAGAAGTTTTTATTGAACAACTTGAAGGATTTGCTGAAGATGATAATAAAGATCAAGTATGTAAATTGAACAAAGCTTTATATGGTCTGAAACAAGCACCTAGAGCATGCTATGAAAGATTGCACTCTTATTTAATCAAGATTGGTTTTATAAGAACAAGTGAAAACAACAATATTTACATGAAGAATGATGAAAATGGAATACTGATCTCAGCCCTCTCTATGTAAGAACTTTGGAAATGAAATGAGCAAAGAATTTGAGATGTCATTAATCGGTGAGATTAAGTACTTTATAGTTTTACAGATATTGCAAATGAAAAATGAGACTTTCATTACTCAATCCAAGTACATAAAGGAAATCTTGAAGAAATTTGGAATGGAGGATTCAAAACCAGTAAGTACTCCTATGACTACCAACTATAAACTATCAAAGAATGATGAATCTGCATCTGTTGATGAGACACTTTACCTATCCATGATTGGAAAGTTGTAATATGTTGTTCATAGTAGGCTAGAGATAGCACATGCAGTAGTTATAGTTGCAAGATTCTCTGCAGATCCTAAGGAAACACACATGACAACAATCAAGAGAATTTTCAAATACTTAAAAGGCACTGACGATTATGGCTTAGTATATCAGAAAAGAAATGATTTTGATTTAAAAGTTTATACTGATGCTGATTGGGTAGGAAACATTGATGATAGAAAAAGCACAAGTGGAGGAGATTTCTTTTTAGGAGAAAGACTAGCAAGTTGGCTTAGCAAGAAACAAGAATGTGTTTCACAGGCAACAGCAGAAGCTGAATACATTGCTGCAACATTGAATTGTACCAACATAGCATGGATCAAACAACTATTGGAAGGTATAAATGAGAAAGTTGCCGAGCCAGTAACTATATTCTATGACAATACTAGTGCTATTAACATTTCAAAGAATCATGCTATGCACTCTAAGACAAAGCACATCTCTATCAAATATCATTATCTTAGAGAAGAAGCTCAAGAGAAGAAAGTGGTGTTGGAGTCTGTTAGCACAAAGGAACAAATAGCAGATATCTTCACAAGCCACTGCCAAGGGACACTTTTGAGTATCTCAGAAGTAAGTTAGGGATCCTACCCCTATCTTCTACTCACTGACCGAGTTTGGTGAAAGGATCAATTTGATGACTCTACAGAATATCTTTTAGGAGTTGATGTTGATTTACACACTTTAGGATGTTTTCTAAAGGTGTACAGGAAACAATACAAGAAATAATATAGGGAACAAGAATTGAAGACATAAATGCTCTGACCGAGACTAAGTTGACACATAACAGCAGGAAATCACTTCATACAGGAAGAAATTATGTTTTAGTTCTTTAATTTTTGGCATTGTTGTCAAAGGGGGAGAAGACTGAAGAAAAGACGAGAAGACTAATGTATGGGGGAGAATTTTGATGACAGAAGGAGAGCATTTCAGCATTTCAGAATCTCACAGCAATCTGAATCAATTAAGTCAAATCAATTAGTTTTGCCATCAATGCCAAAGGGGGAGATTGTTGGCATTTGGCATTATAACAGAAGGAGAGATTGTTGGCATTTCAATAAGGATACTGAGAAGGTTGTTGATGATTATGGATAAAACTGATTAAGGATGTTTACTATCTTAATATTATTGTTTTGTCATTGATGTCAAGAAATTGATTTTCTAATTCAGTATGATGTTGCCATATCTTGAGAAGTATGATTTGATGAGTATAAAGATGTCGGTAAAAGACACAGAAAGAATATGATGGATAAGGGGAGAAATAAGTTATTCAATGGGCAACTATTATCGAGTTAGACAATGATGAGATCATGATGATTAGATTGTTTTGATATCCTACATATGTTATTGATTGAAAGGTTAATACTATACTATGTTACCGAGCAAAGAACCTAGTCGGTAAACCCTAAGGTTATCGCTATTGGTTAATGAAGGCAGAATGTCTACTGAGTGAAGTTTAGTATTTACTGAGTTGCAACCGAGTAATAACAAAATGCATTGAATGAATAAAAGCATTATTTAATGAAGGAAGTTGATGAGCTAGCTATGATTAAATGATTGGTATGTCATGAATGAAGTTTGTTAAAGAATCTATGGCAAAGGAAAATCGGCAGGAAGATCTATAGCTTAGATTGAACCGTAATACCCTAGCACAAGTTCCAAGAAATATATGCAAGTTCCAAGGTGGGGTAAAACATTTTTAGATCGAAGGATACATTGAACCTGGTCAAAGTTTGAAGATCTAATGGCTATGATTGATCATGGGAAATGTGATCAAGGAGATTAAGCAGTTGGTGAATTGTTTATAAATAGGGAACTGTTGATAAACAATGCATGCGGGCAAGTGTATGCACAGGGATGCTACATAGTGATTACCAAGCATAGAGGCTTGAAGACTTGTTTTGAATAATAAAGTATAGAGACCAACAGACGGACAAGATTAGTTCTATGTCTATATTGTATTGAGCAAATAAGAATCTGCTTTAGCATTTTATATGTGAAGTTGCAAATAGATTTTTATTACTGTTATTTTGTGAAGTGATAGAAAATCTCTTAACCGAGTGGACTTAACAGTCTTATTTGTAAAACCCTCTAGCAAGGTGACATTCTGATTGAGTGTTTGAAATCCTTTAACAAGGTCACTTCTAACAAGGTGAAGATCCTAACAGATCTGAGGGAAATCCCTTAACTGGGTCACATCTAGCAATGTGTTTGTAATCTTTAACAGGATTTGTTTTTAACCGAGCATACTCTAGAAGAGTATATTTCTTAGTGGGTCCAAAATCCCATAGTGGTTTTTCCCTATTTGGGTTTCCATGTTAAATCTAGTGTTATGAGTGTTATGATGTTTATATGCTTTTGAGTTTGCATGTTTAGCAGTTTTGGTTATATTATTGAAGTATATGTTACTGAGGTTGAATCTATTATATTTATGGAAGATTAAGTTTGTATGATTCACCCCCCCCCCCCCCATCTTATTAGCTTGGCATCTGTACTTATCTTTAAGTATCAAAAATATCATCATATTCCTCTCTACCTAGTCATGTTCTATTTCAGTGGAGGTTCTCCAGATCAACAGTTATTTTTCGACAGAGTTTGCAGGTTCTTTATGCTTCAGTGGTATTCTTTTCCATCTCTTTTTGGAGTAGAGTTTTGTTCCCACGTGGTTTTCTCTATTTCTCTAGTTCATAGAGATTTCATTGTATTTGGGTACCTGACCAGGCCTTGTTGTCGGGACCCATCTTTATTGCTTTCATTAGTAGTTCTAGGTTTTAGCTTCTCCCTAAGTCTAGCTCAAGGGGGGGTATTAGAGTATTCGGGTATTTACTTGATTAATTAAACAATATTTGTTTAATTATTTAAGTTCCCTTTATCTCTTTTACACTTAAGCTAACTTTAGGTGCATATAATTAATTATTATGTGCAAACCTAGGTTTTCCCTTTTAGGGTTTCTTGACCTATTAAAGGTTGAGTTCTTTCTTTTCATTATATGAAGAAGGATTATTATTGACAATACATTTTGGAGATTATTGAGCTCTCATCTTTTGGAGCATATTTTTCTTGTGTTTTTGTTCCTTCTGTGATTTGCTTCCTTTCTTCTCCTTGTAATAGGTTTTTTAGCTTGTAGAGATCATTTGGGCTCCTATGGTGTTGTATTTTCTCAACTCCTATAGTTTTCTCAGTTTTGGCCGATGTGCCCTTGTAAGCCAAAAATGGCATCATTTTGCAAAATAGTGTAAAACCCCTTGTAAGGCCTTGTAAGGATTTTGGAAATGTTATTTGGATGTTAGGGAACCATCCTAGGGGGTTTAGAGTGAGTAAAAATGCATAAATTGCGAAAATGCAAAATGGAGAAAACATTGTCATTGTTGCTTGACAACTTTTTGCAACTTTTGGAGCAACTTTTTGAAAATTGATCAAATTGGTAGTTGTAGTCACATAAATCTGTCCACTTGATTAAATGAATACTTAGTATTTATTTGATTATTTAACCATCAATTAATAATTAATTAAATTAATATTTAATTAATTCATCTTAACCCTATTCTCCTATTAATTAAATAAATTATTCAATTTATTTGATTTAATTCACTTAACCAAATTCAGACCATTAATTAAATAAATAAATCATATTTATTTAATTAAATCTTCTCTCACATTTAAATAAATTAATATTTATTTAAAACCC